>NW_027263536.1:2755136-3488521 GCF_042370955.1 Sodiomyces alcalophilus JCM 7366 | reverse complement strand
AACTCTCGAAATTCCTACTATCTTAATAGATAGTGAGAGTGCAAAGAAGCTCGCCGAAAACCCTGAATTTCATAAACGGGTAAAGCATATCGACAGGCAGTATCACTACTACAGGCAATAGCTATAAAATAATAAAATAAAAATCGTATATATAAATACGAAATTTAATATAGCTGATATAATAACTAAAGGTTTAGCAAAAGAGACTCATAATACTCTTTGCGGTTATATGAACCTAGGTTATAAGGACGATACGTTGCCTGAGTATGATTTGCCGCCTTATAATAAAATTAAAGAATTAAAATACTAGGTTTTAATACTTAGTATTCTTAGTTCTTTATAAGGGGAATAACTAGGTTTTTTACCTTCGGGTTTTCCTAGATATCAAAGGTTTTTCTGAACTTTCCTTTGGATAATATACTATAATAATAACAAGGGTTTTTAAATTTTCCCTTGAATTAAAAAAGAAGAGGGTTTTCAAATTTTTCCTCTATGTATTCTAGTCTTAGATAGACTAGGATTACTGCACTATAACATAATATAATTATAACTATAATCTGACTAAGCTGCACTTATATAAGAGTCAGCTTACGGGGGGGTGTTGATATTATACTTATAATAAATAATAATCTTATAAATATACTAGGTATCGTAAATACGATATCTTAGTTATTACTTAAGCAAATAACGTGGCGTTACAACCGCCGCGTAGGCTGTTGACGTAACAGTCGCCACCCAATCTTTCAGGGTCTTTTGCTAGCCCCGGATCCAGGAAGAAATCCCAGAAGTCAGTTCTATACACACGTGTTTACATGTTTTGTGAAACAAGCAGTAATCCTACGGATCTACGAATTCAACAGCTATTTGCTTGATTTTCCTCTCTTCCGCGCGTACAGCCTACTACTCGTAGCCTAATTCATCAAAAGTTTCTTTATATTTTTTCTAGTATTTATTATATTTATTTTCTAAGACTTAACCCCCCTATACGATAATACCCGTGCTATAGCCTAATATAGCCCGTTATAAAGCAGAGCCATTATATAGATAAAGAGGGGCTCTTTATTATTATATAATAAGAGCTTTTTATTTCTAGTAAAACCGCGAGCTTCACTATTAAGACGAGAGAGACTAATAATATTCGTGCCTATTTCCGGTATATAAAGACACTCTTTTAAAAGCAGAAGTTTTCTAATATCCCGGAATTTTATTATATAATCTCCTTCTCCTTATACCTTTATTTCTTTTGCCTAACCCTAACGAACGGTTCTTTCTTTTATTTTATAAATGGAAAAGAGTCTTTTATTTATTATTATATACGCCCTAGCCCCGCTATTAACACAGAAATTCAGATTAAGCTTAATACTACTTTCTACTTATATTTTATCAATCTTTTCTACTAACTAATTAATATTAAGGTTAGTATTATTATTATTATCTTTATTATTACTTCCAGAACTACCCTATAGCTTCCGGGTAGAGACCTCTTTAACAATCTCTTATTAAGCCATTTTTAAGCAGCAGAACGATATTTTCTATTATTTATTTAAGTTAGAATTAACTAAGTTATTTAACAATTTATTTTTTATTAATTTCTTTATTAATTTTTCTTTATTACGTTATTAATAAAGGGACTGACTAGAAGGCCTAGACGAATTGATATTCGGCCTATAATCGTGGCTTATTCGTGGGGTATGACAAAGCCGCCAAGCTCCCTAAGTACCATACCTCCTGCGTATGTACAAACGTATGTACATAGGTACATCTTGAGCAGTACTCGCAGGATCATAACTCCGAGTCTTTTTAGCTAAGTTTAAGGGCAGAATTAATGCGTTAATAATAACCGTTAATATAATCAGGATAAGGCAGATGGATTGAATGAATTAGAGGTAGTAAACGCCTAAGTGGTGGGTGATGAAGCTGGATGATGTATAACGTACATAGAAAATAGGTGTGGTACTTGGGGAGGCTAATGAATTTGTCGTGGCCCCACTTCCACGCCACGATTATAGACCAAATATCAAACTGTCTAGGCCTTCTAGTCAGTCCCTTAATAAAGGACAGAAACAACCAATACTAAGCCAAAGGTCTGATTTTAAGTAGCCTAGCTTTAAAAAGTGGGTCCAAAAGTGGGTCTAAACAGTAAAGCTATTTATAAATCTCGCGGTATAAAGAAAAGCGATCCTTATACTAAGCGAATACATAAGTTCTATAGGCGGACTTTTTACTAAAAGCTGATATACCACGTTACGATATCCTGTTATTATAGGCAGCGAGGTAAGTTAAGTAGCTTAATTATTATAGCTATTATTCGTGGAGTAGTTATAAAAGCTTTAAAAAAGCTACTACGTTTAATCCATATATTTATTATTTTTCTTCTTTTTAAAAACGTCCTTTATAAAACGAAGGAATAGTATATCCGATCATAATAAAGAGTCTTATTCCGATCGTGTAGTTCTTCCCGATTAGGAATAAAGAGCTTATTTAGCACGGCTCTTAGCGACCGTATTAGGAAGAATAAAGAGCTTTAAACCGTGGTATCAGAACGAATGGTTCGATTCGATTAGCTGTCTTCGGGAGATAAAGGGATTTCGTATAGTCGGAGATAAAGATATACGACCGGGGGAGGATAAAGGGATAGCCTGAAAAGGCAGGTGCCCTAAAAAGGCAGGAGTCCTTTTTAGTATTTTGAGTAGAATAATAGGATAGAAAAGAGTAAATTTCCTTTTTTAATAACCCGGGCTTATAACCTTTAAATAAATTAGGCTACGAGTAGTAGGCTATACGCGCGGAAGAGAGGAAAATTAAGTAAAAAGCTGTTAAATTCGTAGATCCGTAGGATTACTGCTTATTACGCAAGCCTATAGTTATGTGTGTGTAAAGAGCTGACTTCTGGGATTTCTTCCTGGATCCGGGGCTGGCAAAAGACTCTGAAAGATTACGTAGCGACTATTATGTTAATAAGTACCGGTATCCCGGAGAACCTTGTCTGGTATCTGGCATAGGCCTTACCCTTTTAGGATAGGTTGCCAAGGGATATTTTCCTTATACAAAATTAGACTCTGGGCGTAAGGTCCTGGTATATCGTAGAGTTATAATATGGTATGGATATTTCTAAGTATCTCTCGGGTATCCTCCTAGCTAAATATAGTGGTCGGCTACCTAGTATATACCTCTAGGGACGTAGCAGGCGCCGGGCAGTAAGTATCGTATTAACAGCGTACACAAAATTAGCAGGGGATGTATTGATTTAATTGACTCCGTTGATTTAATTGACTCCGTTAATTTAATTGACTCCGTTAATTTAATTGACTCCGTTGATTTAATTAACTCCGTTGATTTGATTGACTCTGTAGAAGAAGGATCTGATCTGCTAGAAGTTCGGGAAAAACTCTGCTCTATGTCTTGACCGTATCTAATCTCGGTACGGAATAACCCCTTCCGTCCCTGTTTCGCGACTCTATAATGTACCGGGACCTTACGCCCAGAGTCTAATTTCGTGTCCGAAAATATGCCTTGGCAACCTATCCAAAACGGGTAAGGCCTATGCCAGATACCAGATAGGGTTCTCCGGGATACCGGTACTCTATGTTAATAGCCTACGCGACGGTTATCACGCCACGTTATTAGCTTAAGTAATAACTAAGATATCGTATTTATAATACCTAGTATATTTATATAATATATATTATAAGCCAAGTATATATACACGTATAATACGTATAGTATTATGGTATAGGTTAAGCGGGTTATAAAGTAGACGTCTAGTTATATAGCTATAACCATATACTGTTTATTTTAACTTAGATATTATACTTATTATTATTATAATTATTACTTATTATAAGTATAATATAAATAATTATAATAAATTAAAGTTATATAAGTAAGGCTACTTTAACTAGACCGTCTTCATATAGTAAATTCACTGTGTATAAGTATCTCCACTTAACCCTATAGGGAATTAAGTGGCTAACAGTTCCTTATAGTTAACTAGTCTCTTTACGTAACTTCTACTAGGCTACTCCCACTTTTATAAGTACTGCCCCTTGGGTCGGGAAAATAGGGGCCAAATCAAGAAGCTTGATTGGGGAGACTACTCCCCGGGGACAGCCAGTATTATGGTATGGGACGACTAGGGGACGGGATGGTCCCAGGCATGGATGGGCATGGCCTTCTTTTCAAATTTTACATTGGTCTTGTTTTGGCATCCGACAGGAGGGTAATTACGACCCCTGGCACACAAGCAGCCACTTTCAACTCTCGCAGGGACATTCATTAACACTCACTTTGAACCTGCCAGTATCGTCTCTACCTAGTCGAGTTTGTAATTTGTTTTAATTCTATGTGTTCCCGACCCTCGTTTCGCCTGGCGTCGGCTCCCCGGCACCCGCTCTTTATTCATCATTTGTCTCACACCGGTCTAATAGGACTACTTATCGCGTCTAGAGAAGTTGAGACTTCCTTGAAATCAGATCCCTCTTCTGACGTTCCCCTACTTTGAGTTCCCTCGCTCATCGACACATTATCGCGCTTTCCTCCGCTTTCGTCGTCTTATCCCAGCGCCCACACGATTCCTCTCCTCTCTCCCCCTTTTTCCTTCGACAGCGATAAGTGATAGCCACAGCCACAGCGACGGCGGCGATGGCTTCCTCGACCGTGGAAGCCCGAACCGAGAGGCGTGTTAAATATCATGAAGCTGATGTCGTGGTAGTCGGCGCCGGAGTCTTTGGTTGCGCGGTGGCATATGCACTGGGGAAGCAAGGCAGGAGTGTTCTGCTCCTTGAAAAATCTTTGAAGGAGCCGGATCGGATCGTGGGCGAGCTGCTACAGCCTGGCGGTATCGCTGCCCTTCGCAAGTTGGGCTTGGGGAGCTGCATAGAGGGCATCGACGCCATTCCCTGCTACGGCTACAATGTCATATTCCACGGCGATCCCGTCGCTATCCGGTACCCCGGCGTGGACGACCAAGGTCGGATTGTGCCGTCCTCGCCCGCGGGGACGTCCACCGCCGCCACGGCCACGGCCGACGTCAAGCGACCCACCGGCTGTTCGTTCCACCATGGCCGCTTCATCATGAACCTCCGTCGGGCCTGTCATGCACAGGAGAATATCACGGTGGTCGAGACGGAGGTGACTGGCACCATTAGTGGCGACAACGTGGACCAGGTCCTCGGGGTCAAGGCGCGCACCACCAATCCGGCAACGGGCGACAAGGATGCGGACTACTACTTCGGCCAGCTGACCATCATCGCCGATGGCTACAACTCCAAGTTCCGCAAGAAACTCCTTCCCGAGGCGCCTGTCGCCCGGTCCAAGTTTTATGGCCTCAAGCTGATCGATGCGCCACTGCCCAAGCCGGGCTTCGGCCACGTGATCATCGGTAAAGCCTACCCAGTCCTCATGTACCAAATCGGCACCCACGAAACTCGGGCCCTTATCGACGTGCCCGAAAAGCTACCCGAGGCGTCCTCTTCTGTTGGTGGCGTCCGGGGTTACATAGCCAACTGCGTCATTCCTTCCCTGCCAGCCGAACTCCAACCCTGCGTCGCCCGCGCCCTCGCCGAAGGAAAACTTCGTTCCATGCCCAACTCATGGCTCCCGCCCTCTCCACAGCCGCGTATGGCCGGCGTTGCCATCCTCGGCGACGCCATGAACATGCGCCATCCCCTCACCGGCGGCGGAATGACTATCGCCTTCAATGACGTGGTCATCCTCACAGGGTTGCTCGACCCGCAGCGCATTCGTGACTTGGGCGACGTCACGGCCGTCCAAGCCGCGCTCTCCACCCTCTACTGGCACCGCAAGGACCTGAGCATCATCATTAATGTCCTCGCGCAAGCACTCTATACGCTTTTTGCCGCCGACGACCGCCTCCTGCGCATCCTTCAGAATGGCTGCTTTGATTACTTCCGCCGCGGCTACGCCGACGAGCCCGTGTGTCTCTTGGGAGGACTGATTCGCCGCCCTTGGGTCCTCGCTTACCACTTCTTCAGTGTTGCCTTCCTCGCCATATGGCTCAACGCCCTGGATGTGATGAGCGGACGGGGCGCCCTAAGCTTCCTCAAGGCACCTCTCGCCTTTATTGACGCTGTTTTGATTTTGTGGCGGGCCAGCGTCGTTTTCCTGCCGCTCCTTTGGCGGGAACTGCGGTGATGTACCGGCCGTGTGTCTTTTGGGGAGGGGTTTGGGAATAGACAACCACGTGCAGGCGCTTTTCCCACCAGCCTTTTTGAAGCCATAATGTTATGAGAGACGTTTGGGGTGGGGGAGAAGTCCCAAGCAAATCTTAGCATGGCGTGCATGCACAGCATTACCAGCTCAGGAGCGGGAGACGCAAGCCGGGAATCTCTTTTGCCGTGAGAAAGGGGGGGGAACAGTGTACATATACTCGCACACACGCGAGCCCTTTAGTTCTCCGAAAGAATATCGAGCGATGGCGAATGGTGTGATGGGTGACGGTTCGTTCTCGGTTATCTTGTTCTCACTATCTCGTTCTGTACGCATCTAGACGTAATGTTAATTATGAATAAGGCAGGCCTATAGCCTATCCCTCCAGGTCTAAATATGCGACGGGTGTTTCATTGCCTTCCTGCCTCCTCTACCAATGCCATTCCCTTCCTGGGTGGCGATGTCCGAGAACTCCAAGACGCCATGCAGTGAAATCGATGACCGCTCGCTCTATGCAGGCATTGGAAGCCGCATCCACGGTCTCGGTAGCAATCTTTCTCTGAAAGACCACACATACGTACTCCGTTTATGCTCTTTCCATTTCCCAGCGTCGTCCTCATACCCCTTGACTTGCCGTCTTCACGTCAACCTCCGTCGATAAACGCCCATCATCCAGCTAGCACGTAATATCGCCAGACCGATGGCCATGCGGATGCTATCGGAGATGAGGTTCATCTTGGATCCCGGGACCTCGTGCCAATCGATGGGCACCTCGGCGACGCGAATGCCAGGACTCGCGCCAATAACGGAGCCTTCAGCATTAAGGACCGGCGAAGGGGGAGCCGACTCTGCGAGCAGGAGCATCTCTATATCGAAGATCCAACCCTCGGCGTGCATGTAGGGGACAATGTGAGGGAGCGCGGCGCGCGTGAAGATCTTGAAGCCGCACTGTGTGTCGCGGAGGCGTGAGGTGGCAGGCGGGGTGAGGATCATGAGAACGAGGTGGAAGGAACGCATGAGGAAGTTGCGAAGCGCAGAACGCTGGAAAAATTACCAGGATCAGTCAGGCGGACGTTGGCGCCATCTGGGCCTGTAGGCGAGACATACCTTGACGACGACCTCGCTGCCAACGAGATGAGCGCGGCTGCCGATGGCGACGCCGCGGTGGGAACCATCGACGACTTCCTCACACCCTTGAATGAGCCTTCCCATGTCGCTGAACTTGGACGCACCGTCGGCATCGGCGAAGAGAATATATTCGCCGCCGGCGTGGCGCATGCCGTGGGTGACAGCGCCTCCTTTGCCGCGGTTCTTCTCCAGCTTGATGACGCGCAGAATATCGTGTAGGCCCCGCCGGCGCGAAAACTCGAGACATACATCGACAGTGCGATCCTTACTGCCGTCGTCGACCACGAGGATCTCGTAGCCGTTCACGGCTTCGGAGGCGGCGGCATGCTGTATGCGGCGGCGCGGAGTGGCGCGGCTCAGGCTGCACTTCTTATTTGCGGAGACGGAACGCGGGGTCGAGATGGACGACGGGCTAGAAGGGCGACCAAAATTCTCGTCGAGGTAGGCGACGGCTTCCTCCAGGGTCGACAGGATACGCTCTTCTTCGTTGTAGGCGGGGATGATAACGGTGATGTGGACTTGTGGGGGTTCGATGGACCCCGTGTCGGGGATGACGTCGACAAGGCGCGGGTCGGTTAGGCGTGTCTTCTTTTCTGAGGCGTGGCGCTCGGCGTGCCAACGATCGAACCAGCAGGAAAGAGTCGCCTTCTTGGGCAAATCAGAGTCGGGGGTCGATGTAATATAAGTCTTCTCGGAGGGAAGGACCGGACGGGGTTTGGGAGCGATGCTGTGCAGCAGCAGTAAGAGCTGTCGAATAGCAGGTCATTGGTCAGCTAGTCCACTGAGTGCATCTGCCTAAGGCATGAGACTCGGGAGGGAAAAGTTGAAAGTTTACGGCTTGGTGGAATGCAGCTGCCAGTGCTAGGACTGCCAGGACTGCCAGGACTGCCAGGGCAGGCCAAGGCACCTGCGTAATGTGGTGCAAAATAGTCATTTTTAAACTACCTGTTCACACAGTACACAGGCTGTCCTAGTTGATAGAGGGTATCTGCGCATTAGGTGTTGAAAGAAAGAAAGGTGTCGTGGCGGTCTCTCGTCGGAGGGATGAGGCCAGCTGTAGGATCAGTAATCGGTAACAGGCATACACCCCAACCCCTGTTTAATTGTTCAAAGTGTACTTGCGGAGCTTGAAGACACTAATAATATCACGATAATAAACGGAGTAGGGTATAATTAGATACATTGAGAGCAGGGCTTTTTCTATGTAAAATACAGGGGTTTAGATATACCGAACCAGGTTAACTTGGTATCCTGTTAATCCACTTTATAGCTCCTTAATAAGCTGAAATCATTAAAGTAACGGCGATAATATCTATAGGAACTGCCCCCTACGCAGCGTACGTTGTATAGGTATATTATACGACTATTTTAAAGCGTAAGGCCAGCGTTATGGATAGTTATATTATATATTACGTTTATAGGTGTATTATAATCTTTTTTATATGTTTTTAATTGGATAATATAATAGCTAGGTGACTCGGTGGCTATTAGGGCAGATGTATTTCTCGAACCTTTAAAACTTTCCTATTTAGGAAGGTTTTAAATGTATCCTATAATATAATTAAAGAGGTGTTATAGTATAGACTAAGTCTAACGTGTCTATACTCCGTACTACTTCGTATCTAGGCCCCGTTCGATAATTCCGCCGAGTACCGGTATTTGTACGCCCCCGGTTCACTATTTGTTGTCCACTCAATCCATTTTTGGAAGGTTACGCGACCGCGTGCATAAGCAAGATCTTGGCCGCATATACTGCGTACCTGTACCTCACGACAAGCCTCAATCTCTGTAATCAAAACCAGATGTCTTAAGCCACTAAATCACTACTGTTTCTGCCTCTATATTCATTAACCCTAAGGTATTAAGAATATATAATATCCTTATGCTAGGTACCTTAGTATATATTATATAATCCTAATACCCTAGTTATATAACCTTATTATATACTATATAATCTTAATACCCTAGTTATATAACCTTATTATATACTATCTAATCCTAATATCCTAGTCACGTAACCTTATTATATACTACCTAATCCTAATACCCTAGTTATATAACCTTATTATACACACTATATAATCCTAATACCCTAGTCACGTGACCTTATTATACACACCACGTAATCCTGATTACCTACTCTAACGTGTACAGGTACATAACATTTACAGCCAAGATCTTACTTATACGCGCGCTCGCGTTATCTTCTTATTTAGGGTTAAGTGGACAGCAAATACCGAACAGGGGGCGTATAAATACCGGTACTCAATTCCGCCTAGTTAGCGGGATTCCAATATGATTTTAATAAAAGTGATAACGCAGCTAAGCCGCTAATTTAACGCCGGGCTTTCTCCACAATATATATTATATAATACTTTATGCATGTTAGGCGGAATATTAAGCCAATCAGTGATATAGAGTATAGTCTAGTTAATACTAAAAATATAGGTTTTATAGTCTTTTTAATAGAATACTACTATTTATAGATATTCTGTTTAGTATTTATAGCCCTCTTTATCCTATGTACGAAGAGTACGTGACTATATATAATAGTCTATATATGCTATTATCTTAGGTATATATATTGCGTACCAGTATATATATAAATAAAGGAGGCTTATCTTTTAGTATTAAACCCGGAGATCCAGACTCTATTTATTTAATTACTACTATACCTGCTATATTTCTGCCGTATAGATATATAGCCCGTGACGATAGCCGTTATAAGACCTACCTAAAGTAGAGTGTGTAGTAGTATAAGTAGGCTATAACTACTAGCAAGATTATAATTATCTTAGCATTAGTAATTAATCCTGGGCATAGTCTGCTCTAGTCCGAGCTTTTCCCCCGGGGCGACTATACCTGGGTTACCCCGAACTGCTGTAAACGGGTACCTCTATTCGGCTATAAACGGCTCGTAGTCCGATATAAACAAGTTTAGTTACGAGGCTATAGATAGTTCTACGCTAAGTCTCGAGGCCCGCTATAGGGTCTTTAAGATTTACTAACCTTATTAGAGTAAGGAAAAAGCTCGAAGAACGCTATTATATATATATATATAGAAGCGCTTAGCCTTATCATATAGAGTTCTTTACAGCTGCCATAAAGCCTTATTCATTTCTTCTTAGCGGACTTAACTAATAATCTCCTTAAATTACTAGTCTAATGGTTAATATAAACCTTTCTGTGGAGTCTCGAGGATTTTATTAAAGACGACTTAGTTATTATGTAGTATATAGCGTATACGAATAATTCGCGTAATGTCTGGTACCTAGATACGAAACGTATTAGTGTAATTATAGCCTTTTAGGCAGGGAATATAGGCCCGTGACATTAGTTGATTTTGTTGCTTTCCGGCCGAGTTAATAGTAGCCCTAGTTATAAGCAGGATTTATAACTATAGGCGCGGAGGTAAATAATCTACGGCTTTTATTAATAGATTATCTTGCACAGAGTCTTATTATAGCCGCTATATCAGGGTCCGGTTAACAATATAGGCTATGAATAGCAAGGCTTCCACCTATAGGAAATCTGGCAGCTGGACGTGAATTTATATCGCCTACGCGTATATTATAATCACTATTACGGACCTCTCGCTGCCTCTTTTTTAGGCCGGAGCCTCTGCTATAAAGGACTCTAAGGTTATTTCGGTAATATAGACTAGTGGATCGGTACCCGCTGCTATATTATTAGGATATCACGTGACATCATAGATGCGCGCTTCCTTCCATTTATCTTATATATTTCATATACGTGGCGACGCCACCTAGATTGAGGAGATGACTATTATCCGATATTATTATTATACTTTTGGCCCTAAGTTTTGCTACGTTTATATTCACTTCGTTTAAGCTATGTGACCCTGATTAGAGTAGCGCGCACCTTTAGAAATCTCTTTTAAGAGTCTCTATAAGTGGCTAAAAATAGGTTAATCGCACTAAGTAAGGCCGAATCATTGTATCAGCTAGAATTAAAGAAGAAAGAAGGAAAATAGTAAAAGGGTATAGGGTTTACTAGGTTTATACGTGTTCCTTATAAGGGCGCAGCGTGGCCTAAGCAAGGGACACGCGCGCTGATTAGCGGTTCTGGTTTTATACCGGAACTATATTAAAATAGTGTTTACCTAGAACATTATCCCCCCCCCCCCCCCCCTTCCTTCGGCGTGGGTTAACTTAGGGCCGGCTAGTATTCCTAAAACGGAAGTAAGGGAGGTATTTAGGGGCCTATGTATAGGAACGCCCTCCTTATAGGTAACTAGGTTAGTCTATACGCCTAAGCCACGCCGAGCTTATAACGATCTAGTCGTACTCCTCGCCGGTTCCTAGTCCTCCCTACTATACTTACTTAGAATATTAAATAATAGCCCTATAATATCTTCCTTTTTATTGTCTAAATATAGTATCGGACGGTTTTAAGGGCCTTTATTATTTTCTATGTCTATAATTATAGTATAAACGTAGATTTCCTGGTTCTATGGCATAGCTTTATTTCTTTCTCCTATAAGCTGTAACATTATTTAGCTATACGTTTTCTTATTCCTCTTAAGCTAAGTATAGGGGAATATTATATTAGTACATCGTAAGGTAATCCCGTTCTAGGTTTTTCTTTTCGATCTCTGTTATTTTAGTTACTTTCCGTTCTTCTACCGTTAATTCTTATTATTATATCCCCTTTTAAACTTTATCGATATAAGTCTATAGTCACCGGGACTTTATATCTAGTACGCGTTTACTAACTTACGAGTATAGATAACCTATCTTTATTATAGTAACCGTCACGCTTATAAAGGTTGTTACGTGAAGCTGTGATTAACCGAACCGAGCTATATAGATATAATAGACTGCCTTGATTCCTAACCTCAGGCTCGCTGAAGGCTGAGCTATATATATAGGCTGTGCCTCGGCTAAATATAACTAATCGGAATCCCTTTCTAGTAGCCTGTTTTATCTATAAGCCACTCCTGCTCTAGTGGCTAATAGCCTAGGAGCTCTGAATCCAAAGACCGCGCTGCGTAGCCGTACCTAGTACAACTGTATTTATATAAACTATTTAGTTATATGATACACCCCCTATTTCGAGCTATTTATTTAAAAATACTCGGAATGCGCCCGGGGAAACTGTAGTTAAAATAGCTTTAAAGAGCTGTTTAATAGAAAATCATAAAGGAAAAACTTGTTTGAAAGAGATATGAACATAATACAAAACAAATTGAAGGGGATAGTTAGGATAAAGCAAATAGGCAGCCTAGAATAGTAACCTGAGAGCGATATAAGGTAAAGGCTAGCAGGTAGCTCGCTATATATAATCTTTGTAGCCCGGTGGCCGAAATCGAGTTCTTTTACTTAAAAAACCTTCTTATTAACGATTTTTTGACGTTTTTAAGGGTTTGTAATGATATCTTCTTAATTTGTATTTCCCTAGCTCTTAAATTCCTTTTCCGTTCTCCTACTATAATAAGCCGAGCTCGAAAGCGTTTAGAAGGGCTATATAAGTGCTAATAGGAGTAGGATCCTAATAAGAACGATGCCCCGGCTAAGAAGGCCGCTATAAAGAAGGCTACCGTCAAGGCAGGTCGCGTCACTAAGCCCGTTAAAGTGAGTGAGTCGCTAACGGAAGAGATAAGTGCTTTTTACTAGTTAAGCTAAAGAAGAATACTCGTAAGGCCGCTAAAGATACCGCTAATACTGCTACCACCGCTAATACTAGTAGCAGCACCGCTAAAGCTCCTAAGGAGCGTTTTTCTGCTAAAAACCCGCCTGCCGGGTTTATAGGGGAGGAGTTTCATATACCCTACGAAGGGTGCGTTAACGCCTAGATCGCGGGCCGGGATAATTTTGCCCGGTGTGTTTCGCTTTATAGGATTTCTAAACGCTATAAGAAGTGTTTCTAGGGCGGGTATAAATGCCACTTATAGTAAGCGGTATTTTGGCTAGTTAAGCTGCGTAGTGTAGAGGGGCAGACCCATATTTAGGGTTAGGACGCTATGGCTATCACGTGACCACGTACTCAGTCCTAGGGATCTGGTCTTGTTCCGGCTATTCTTCGGAATAGTATATAAGCACCGGCTTCTTTTAAGTCTAAAAGCGATAACCCTATATATCGCGATAACCTTAATCCTCCGCCGAGGCACTAAAAAGACCTTTACTTATAGCCTAAAGGCTTATAATGTAAGGAAGCAGTGTATTAGGAAGTAAATAACCTACTCGAAAAGAAGATATAGCGTGAGATTCTACAGAGCTAGCTTAATATAAGGCCGATTCCCCTAATATAGGTCTTTATATACGTTTTTAATAAGGAGAGTATTTTAAAGCCATATAAATCGCGCTTTATTATTCGAGGAGACCTATAACAGACCTCTATAATTAAGGGAACCTATACTATTACGCTCGCTTCCCGGTCTTTTCGCATAATAGTAGCAATAATAGTATAGACCGATTTAGAAAGAGTACGGTTATTCCGCCTAGGGAATTTGTTTATTCCGACTAGGGTACTATTTTTATAGCCGGTGCCAGCCGCCTACGATCGTAACTTCTTTTTTTCATTAATTAGATTATCTAATCACGATTTCGACTTTGTATGCTTCCTTCACGATTATCCATCTATCTTCAACGCCTAATAACGTCGAAATAACCTATTCACCGCTCAGTTCTTAAAACAACGATAAGGTTGTCCGTGATCGCCCTCGGGGTCGGGGTTAATTAAACCCAAATTCTGTGGGAGGCAACCCAGTCCCGCCTGGATCTTGGTTGGGATGTAAAAAGAGCTGGGACGGGACGCGTAATCGAGTTACAGGAAGGTAGCTCGTTATAGTTAATTAACGATCGTATCTAAAGGCAAAAAGACAATCTGAATAATACAACTTCATTAAAGTAATTGAACCAATTAATCCTACACGTAAATAGAAAGTATATGGTAGTGGGCGACTAGCACCGGCTATAAAAATGGTGCCCTAGTCGGAATAAACAAATGCCCTAGTCGGAGTAAACGTACTCTTTAGAAATTAAGTAGTTTAATATCGTTAACGCTTTTATTAACGCTAAAAGAAATAAAGATAGCTAGTCGGTAATCTATTAGTTATTAGATAGCTCTAAGAAGCCCGAGATAAGCTTAAAGTTTAATAAGGCCTTACATAGCCTACGTAATTCTCCTTTTTTATAGTATATTAACCTTATTACTATACTCGTATCTATTGGTTTAGTTTATAATAAGGAGAAACTATGCCTATTCCTTTTAGAAGCTCGGGATGCCTTTATAGCGTTCTGTATAGACGATATCCTGTTTCTTTATTACTGGGACCACCTATACGCAGCTCTTTTAGCTATTAAGGGATTAAGAAATAAATATAAGCTCTTTAAGAACGTGGACGCAGAGTCGTTTCTAGGTATATATATTATCATAGATAGACCTAACCGAAAGATCTTCTTATCGTATAAGTCCTATATCGAAAAGATCGTAGCTCGCTTTAACGAGGCAGATCGGAATATATATCCTAGTATACTAATTCCTACTACCGAGCTTATAAAAAATAAGGATTAGGCTATACTATAGGATATTAAGGCGTATTAGAAAAAGGTTAGCTCCCTGCTTTATATAGTAGTGATATTATAGCTAGATATCGCGTTTTCTGTTTCCTCGCTCTTTAGGTTCCTAACTAACCCATTAAAAGAATATTAAGACGCCGCGGAATAAGTGATCCGTTATTTATACGTGATACAGGACTTAATAATCTAGGACGGCACGGAGTTAAGCTAGGTAATATAGGCTAGAGTGATTATAAGCGCTATATCCTTTATTAATAACCTTAAAACCCGGTATTCCTTATAAGGTTACTATATTAGCTTATTCGGCGGTTTAGTAGTTTAGAAAGCCCTAAGATAGTCGACTATTATAACCTCCTTAACGAAAGCCGAGCTACTCGCTTTATAAGAAACTACGAAGGGGACTATAAGCTTAAAACTATAAGCGGCTAGTTATAGGTTAATCGCACTAAGTAAGGCCGAATAATTATATTAGCTAGAATTAAGGAAAGGAAAGGAAAAGGTTTATAAAGACGTACAGGATTTACTAGGTTTATACGAATCCGCGGTAAGGGCAGATCGAGGTCTAAGTATCGGATCTACGTGCTAATTAGCGGTTCCGGCCTTATACCGGAACTATACTTTTAAGGGCTTAACCCGTGATATTACCCCCCTCCTCCCCCCTCTAGGGCCGTAATAACTAAGCACCGAATCTGTTTTTACCTAAACGCGTCGCGAGGGAGGCGTGTATCCTCCCTTATATCGGATATATTCAAGTCGCGTAGCGTTCGCGGCGACTTCGCTCCTAAGTTACTAGTATTCCGCGTTACGCTAAGCGCTTACTCTTTATATTAAAAACGCCCAGTTACTCGTTCTTCTTTATTAGTAAACTATTATAATAAATAGCTTTATAGGCTTTTATTATATTCTATAGTTCGATATTATAGTATAAGCGTAGCTTAGCCTAGTTCTTTATTCGTAATTAATTCTTCCTCTATAAGCCTATAACGTTATTTTAATAGTAAGCTCTATTACTTATTCTATACTTAGGGCTGTATCGTTCTTCGCTAACTTATAGCGTAATTATTCTATACTCGTGGTCTTTTTTATTAATTTAATAAATAATATCCTTTTAACTATTTAATTAACTATTATAAGGCTCCTGATAAGTCCTCTCGTAAATCTAGTTAGGTTATAGCTAATAAAGTATATCTAGATATCCGCGCCCCGCTATAGCGCCCGCTACGCCTATAAGGGCACCGTTAAAAAGCAGCTAGCTATTAGCGATATCGCCTCCCCCTCCCCCTTTACCTAGGAAGTGGCTAAAGAGGTTATCGCTATAATAGTAAGTATTAGTAAGTATCCTAGTAAAGAAGAGGTATACGACTAGAGTCTATACTTTGCTATAAGGGCCTTACTAACGCTCCGGTAGCCTATCACGCCTAATAAGCGATAGCGCGGGCTAAGCTACCCCCCTAGTCGTTATTATAACGACTTCTACCGCCTATACACTAATCGTACCGCGGGTATTAAAATAAAATTTAACTAAACGTATTATAACTAATCCGGGCCCGGCGCTGCCTATAAAAAGCCTAAGTGCTATAAGTACGCTATAGGATCCTATACGTGCCGCCCGGTAAGTTCCTTATAATCTATAAGCTAAGTAATCGCGACTAACTTCCTTAGATCCCCCCTAGCGCCGCTAAATTCGTCTATCTTATAGCTACCGCGGGTTAAGCTATATACGATAATCCAGATAACGATAATATAAGTATTCCCGGACTTTCTTTAAGGTCTCCGCTAACTCTAGTCTAGCTCCGCGAGGCCTTTAAATTAGCTCGCGGCGACTATTATACCTTATTATCTAAGGAAACCCCTGCCCCCGTTACCACTACTATTAACACCGCCTTTACCTCTGCCCCTATTAATAATAATAAGGGTCTCCGCTATAAGGTAAAGGCCCTCTACTAGGAGGTTCGCGACTAGGGCGCTACGATAACGCGCCTCCTAAAGGGTATTTTTCCCGCCTTTTAGGAGGGTAGTAATCCTATTACCGATAATAGTAGTAATAATAATAAGGGCGGCTCGGGTAATAACGCCGCTAATTAAAGTCCTTTACGGAGGCACTAATTACCTTTTTAGATACCGGAAAAGGGGCTAGTAAATTCCCCCCCTTTAATTAATTCGCGGCTATAAATCGTGCCCCCCTTATATTCAGTTCCTTTTATCCTCGCGTGCTCCTTATAGTGTATTCGTGTAAGGGTCCGTTATTCTTATTAGCGGGACTATATTCTGCTTCGAAGGAGTCTAACGCTTTAGTCTCTAGTACGGCATCTAGTAATTCCTAAGTAGGTTCTATATATCCTGCCTAGTATACTAATACCTTATATCGTACACCGCGACCTCGCCGTTTATTCCGCGCGTATAGGATACTTTTTACTTCCTACTCTTTATCGCCGTGGAGGGCGTCCCGGATCGGTTTAGGCTAGGGGTCGGTTACGACTTATTTAGGGAGGGGGTCACGGCTAGCTCGCTTTAGGATATCGATATAAAAATAAGGATATATGTCTAAGGGTATATCTAACTCGATAATATAGGAGTTAATTACTTTCGTTACTCTATACTTCTAGTATAGCTAGCTTAGCTTCTTCGAAGGCCTAGGCGTAAAGTAGTTAGCTATAAAAAGCCAGGTAAGGTCTTTTACTTTAAAGCGCTCTGCTAGGAGTCGCCGCTTATTCGCGGTTTCCTTATCCTATAGTTACTTTAAGGCTATAGCTACCTATATAAACTCTATAGCTTCTTATAAGCGACTTCGTAGATTATAAGCTATAGCTTTTTTTAGGTGTACGGGTACAGGGTCGTGGATTTAGATAGGGTTAATATAAAACCCGTATTCTAAGAACAAAGAGCTTAGCTAGGTTATTAAGCTCTGCTAGCTATTAAGCAATAACTACGCGGCGGGTAATAAGCGACCCTAGTTATCCTAGGAATAGTATATAAAGATATAGAGGTAGGCCTAAATATCTTAGTTTAACTTTTTAGTTCCTTTATTAGTTTAAGGGTAATAAGCCGTACTAAGTCGCTACTTAATCCTTATAAGTTTATAAAAGTATTGCTAGAACCTCTAGGTCTAGTTTAAGCCTTAGTCGCTAACGATTAAGAGGGGTATACTATAAAACCTAAAATAATAGTTTAGGAAGCGTTCCGCGTAGGCCTCCGCTTTTATTATTTTTATTACCTTTAACGTTATTAACTTTATTAGCTAGTCTATAATTACCTATAAGAACCGCGCCCTGCCTTTACCGGTAAATAATAGGTCTATTATAAAGTCTATCGCGAGGTGGCTACGGATTCGCTTTAGTATAGGTAATAGTTTTAGTAGTCCGCGTTTTATATTCCGCTATTAGTTACTCCTATTATACGGATTATAGTTACGGATTAACTTCCGTATATCCTTATTTATACCGGGCTAGAAAAACTATTAGGCTATCATAGCGATTATATTCTCCTTACCCGGGTAACCGCTAATTACGGAGTTATAGATCGCCTATACTAAGCGTCCTCTTAGCGGCGAGTCCTCTCCGGAGCTCGGAACCTAAAAACGATCCTAGAAGGTTATATATCCCGCGGTGTTAAAAGAATATTCCATAATCTATAGCCGTAGTCTAAGGGATAGGTTAAAGCTACGAGCTTTAGTAATAATCGCGGCAAGGACCCCTTAGTACTAGGGGTTAGTCGTTATAGTTTCGTCCTAAAGTCGTTAAAGGTCTTTATTTACTTCGAATATACGCTTAACGGATATCCTCCGTGTTATCGGCTTAAGGATCGTTTTCGGGATCGCGGAGTTAGGTATTAATTAAATTACCCGCCCCTATTCCTAGTTATTAAAACTATCCTTTAGGGCGTCCTATTCGTGATAAGAGAGTATATCCGCTACGAAGTTCTTAGTACCTCGCCGGTACTCTAATATAAAGTTAAACTAGGCTAGTTCGCCGGCCTAACGGCTTTACCTTTCGGTAAGGGACCGTTTAGTTATAAAGTACTTAAGAGCTTTATAGTCTAATAGTATTGTGAATTACTTATAGCTAGTTAGTTCTGCCTTCTAAGCGAGTATATAGCTTATAATTACTAATACCTCCTTATTATAAATAAGGTAGTTATACTCTGCTAAGGTAAGCTTATATAAAAAATATATAACTATATAGCAATATCCTAGCTTATTTACGTAGGATAAGATACTACCTAACACGTAGCCCGAATAGTTAGTTTCTAGTATAGTCTTATAGTCTGGGTTCTATAACTATAGAACGGGTTTTATTTAGAAAAGTCGTTTTAGCTCCTTAAAGGCGGTGTCTTCTTCGGCCCCTTACCTAAAAAGTCAGTCCTTTTTTATTAGTGCTAAGAGGGGGGCCGTGATACCTATAAATTCGTAGATAAATATCCGGTAGTAGTTTACGAATCCTAAAAAGCTTTATATTCCCTTTATAAAGGTAGGAGCCTCCTAGTCGCGGATAGCTTTTAACTTTTTAGGGTTATAAGCACTCTCTTATCCATTATAATAATAAAGCCTATATATTTTATTATTATTACGCTAAACTCGTACTTAGCCGGGTCTAGGTTTAGGCCGGTATTTATAAGCCTATATAGTATTAGTCGGACCTTCGCCTTATAGTCCTTATAAGATCTACTTAAATAGATTAGGATATCGTTAATATAAGCTATAACGAAGTCGTTAAGGAACTCCTATAAGGTCTAGTTAATATAGCGTTAAAAGGTAGTGGGTACGCCGCTTAGTCTAAAGGGGTATACTAGCTACTTAAAAAGACTAAAGCGCGTTCTAAAGGCTATCTTACTTTTATACCCGGGAGCTATACGGATTTTATAGAAGGCGGCGACTATATCGAGCTTTGTGAAAAAGGCTTAAATTAAGTAAGAATAGCGGGATAAGATATCCGATTACGCCTAGAGGATTACCTATAGCTTAGAGTACCTAGTGTAAAGGGCGGAGTAGGAGGATAAGTAGTAAGGGGAGGGGCGGTAATAGGTACTATAAGTGCTATACTATAAACGATATAAGGATTTTTTGTTTTTGCTTTTTAGAGTATAAAGATACTAATAATTAACGGCGTTACTACTAAGTAGTAACCCTATACTAATAACGATTAACTGACTTAACGCGGCGTTTAACTATAGTACTATTCTAAGAGGGAGTCCGGCAGGTGACTTTTAGGTTCCTAAGTGTAATCTTTGAATCCGTAGTCCGCCTACTTAATAAGATACTCGCGGCGTTTCCTATTATAACGGTGACTAAGGATTTTTTTAACTTTATACTTATCCGACTCTTAAGGCTCGACGTTAACTTCTATAGGGATAGGTACAAGCTAACTATCGCGAGAGACCTAAGGTTCTAAAAGCGTAATAGGGAAGACGTTATAAAGCTTTTTAGATAAAGGGACTTCTAACCGGTAGGCTAACCCGTGGTTACCTATTATACCGATAACTTTAAAGGGACTAAGGTACTTATCGGAAATCTTACGACTTAGCCGGCCTTATTTAATATTCTTCGAAGAAAGTAATACGTAGTCACCTACTTAGAAGTGCTAATATATACGACTGGTATTATAATAACGTTTATAGGTCCTTTACGCGCGCTAGATAAGGATTTATATAGCTTAACGGTTTTATACTAGGTGGCCGGCACGCTATTCGGCTTAGGCGGCGCGGACTTCTCCGGACTTAGGTAACTTAATCTTATCGGGACCTTAGGGGTTAAATCCTATTAGGGTAAAGGCGGGAGTTTAACGAATAGCGGAATACTAGGCTATATTATATATAAACTAAGGGATAACGTTTTTACCTAGTCGTCCTGCTAGAGGTAATAGTAGGATCGAAGATAGTATTCTAAGTTCTGATTCTAACGTTCCGTTTAACCGTCGGTCTATAGATAGAAAGCGGTAGATAACTAGTGGTGAATACCGAGACGGCGATAAAGGGTAGTCTAAAACTTATTAGTAAAACGGGAGCCTTAATCGGAGATAATCCTATTAGGGAGACCGAAAATACTAAAGATATATAACTATAGGAGGTTAGCGAGCCTATCTATTAATAACCCATTACTATAAGGGACATATAGGGCGTACTTAGTTAAATAGTAAATAATAACTAGTACTATATCTCTTTTTTTTACCCTAGTAGGTAACCGGGGGGAGGCTAGTAATAAAGTTAATAAAAATCTCTTAAAAAGGACGGCTTAGAATAGGTAAACTAGTAAGACGGCTACAAGGCTTATAGTGCCTAGGCTTAGTGCGCTAATAAATAGGATAATTCAGGATAAACTTCTTAATATCGTAAGATATAAACTCTTAGAAGAAGGTATCGGAAATACGCTTATTAGTTCTGCCTATACTATAGTGGCTAGTAGTAGGGGCGTCGTGAAGGGCTTATATAACTGCTTCTTAAAGACCGGACTTATCGGGGATAAAAAGATAATCACGAAAATAGACTACTTTATTAGCGTCCCGAGTCTACTAGGTGGGTAGCTTACTATTAGCAGAATAAAAGGGGTTATCTTTCTATACTTTAATAACTTCCTCCCTTAGTCTTAGCAGAGTAGGCTTCTCCTTATTAGTAAGCTTTAGGGGGCTAATAATAAACTTCTTCGTGAAATCTTTAACGGGACGGCGCCTTTCTTAATCGATTTCGGCGGGGTTAGCGGCGTGCTAGGGCTTACGGGATAGTCTATTAGCAGGGTTCTGGATACCCGGATAGTAACGAATTTCGAAATTATAAACGGCTAACTCCTCTAACTAGCGGGTATACTATACCTTAATACAAGGCTTATTTAAGAGGTAGCTATAATTTAAATAGTTAGTAAGGACTTTAACTAGGGTTTAGGTATAGGCTATATAGTGCCGCTAATAATAGAACGCTTTATAAATAGCTATAAGCCTAGTATTAGAGGTTAGGTAGTTTAACTTAGCTCCTTAAAGCTTACGAGAAAAGAACACGAGGGGTTACTAGGTATAGTCCTTTAGTTAGCTAATAACTACGCTAATTACGAAGTTAGAGGCGTCTGGCTTAATTCGAATAGGAAGACGGGGGTCGAAATAGCGGAGGACGGGGGCGTCTTAGAACGTATCTCGGAGTTTCTTAAAAGACGCTCTTTATTTATTAGAAAGGGTGAATACCCCTAGCTAACCACCCCCTTTTAATAGGTCGGTAAGTAGCCTAGCTATCTTAGAGTACCCCTTTTACAACGGTCACGAAGAGATAGAACGGAAGAGGAAGATCTAGAGTAAAAGAGGCAGTTTGAATTGTGGAAGACTGTGAAGACTGTAGAAGTAAGATACAGAGAGAGAGAGAAAAAAGGAAAGGAAGAGGGAGGCGGGCAGCCTGATATATATAGTCCTTTCCTGCGGTTTATTCAAGCTACTGATTTGGTGTCCAGAGGTCCTGAAGGTCCGTGGGTTATTCCGGAGGTCCTAAAGGTCTATAGGCCTACTTAAAGGTCCGTGGGCCTACCTGGAGGTCCGTGGGTCCACCTAGGGTCCGGGGGGACTCGGGAGGACTCTGGAGGACTCAGGAAGTCCCTAGGGGACTCTAGAGGACTCAGGAGGTCCCTAGGGGACTCTAGAGGACTTAGGAAGTCTCTGACTTATAGGAGGTTTCGTATATCGTACTATACCGTATATAGTTATATTTATTTTCTGGGTATAGTACTAACACCCCCCCGTGAGCTGATTCCTATATAATAGGTGCAGCTTAGCTAGTTATTTCTCAGTCTATATATATTTTTAAGGCGAGGAAAAAAAAAGAAAACCTCTATATTTATTATCTTATAGGGAAAAAATTAAAAAACCCCTTTCTTAATTTTATTCTAGGAAAACCTGTCTATAGGTAGAAAACCTAGTATTTAAGTTCTTTTATTTCTTTATAAGGTGGTAGGTTATATTCTGGTAGTGTATCGTCTTTATAACCTAGGTTTATATAGCCGCAGAGTGTATTATAAGTCTCTTTTAGTAACCCTTTAGTTATTATATCGGATATATTATATTTAGTGTTTATATACACTACCTTTATATTATTTTCCTGTAGCTATTATCTACAGAAATGAAACTATCTATCGATATACTTTACTCTTTGATGAAATTCCAGGTTTTTAGCGACCTTTTTAGCACTCTCGCTGTCTATAAGAATAGTAGGAATCCTCGGTTTATTATTACTGAATCTTATATTAAGGTTATCTATGAGTTCAGTATATAGATTATGTATATAGATTCCTTCTTTTATAGCCTCGGTTAGAGCCATATATTCGGCTTCTGTTATTAATAAAGCAACGACTTTCTGTTTCGACGAGGTCCAGCTAATAGGATTATTTATTCCTACGCAGTATATATATCCTAAGGTAGACGTTCTATCTTCGAGAATATCTGAAAAGCTGGTATCAGAGTAACCGTATATATATAGGTTATCTCTTTTACAGTTATATAGAAGACCTATATTAGGATATGCGTTTATATAGGCCTAGACTCTATTTAGTGCTATAAAGTGTTCCTTCGAGGGGTTACTTATATATCGGGCACACTTATTAACAGCATAGGTTATATCTAGCCTGGAGTGAAGAGCTAGATATAGTAAAGCTCCTACTTCTTATTAATATTTCTTTATATCTTCTTTTAACGCCTATTCAGGGTTTAGTATTAGGACCTGTTTATAAATACACGGGGTATCTACCTTTTTAAGAGCTCGTTTATTATACCCTTCTAGTATTTTATTCGTATATAGTAGTTGGCTTATAGAGAGTGTCTTTTTAGTTATATTTATATTTATTTCGTTACCTAGAAAGGTATATACTTTACCTAAGTTTTTTAGTAAAATATCTTTAGATATCTCTTTATAGAAGTGATCTATTATAGTATCTAAGGGACTTATAACCACGATATCATCTACGTGGCAAAGGAATATAGCTCGGTCTCCTTTATTATAATATATAAAGAGTCCTTTATTAAACTCGGAGACTTTATAACCTAGTTTAGTAAAGATTTTAACCAGGAAGTTATACCAGAGTCTAGGGCTCTGTTTCAGGCCGTATAAAGCTTTATTTAGCTTATAGATAGTTATACTATTCCGTTCTTGCTTTTCAAAACCCGTTGGTTAAACGGTATATATCAGAGTATCTATATCGGCATAAACGAAAGCGTTTATTACGTCGAACTGCCTGAATTTCTAGCCTAAGGAAACGCCTAATAGGAAGGCAAGTCTATATATTTCGGGTCTGCAGGTTATAGAAAAGGTTTCTAAGTAGTTGATTCCGAGTATTTAATTAAAGCCTTATATAACCTATCTTGCTTTATATTTTATTGGTTCTCCTTTATTATTTAGTTTTATTTTATAGACCTATCGTCCGCCTAGGACGTTATATTTTTCCTTTATTTTATTAAGGGGCGTATCTTTTATAGTTATTAAATCCCAGGTCTTTCTTTTTTCTAGCTCTGTTATTTCTGCTACCATAGCGTCTATCTATTCTGATTTATCTAAGCTTTGTATAGCCTTTTTATAGGTAGCTGGTTCTAATAAAGAGTTTATAGTTAAGAGGTAGTAAGGCTCTATTTGAAACTATGGGTTTCTAAGAGTGGTATCTTCTATTAAGTATAATAAGCGCTTATTATTTTTATCATTAACTAATATATAGTCTTTAAAAGCTGACTTCGGTCTCGAAGGTATTTTAACTTATATACTAGAGTGGCCAGTGTATACAGGTCTATCTGGGTTATCGTAGCCTATTACTACTCGTAGACTCCTCGATTTATTATATAAGTTATTTTCTTCTTTAGTTTAGATAGACTTAAAGGGTCGTTTTAAGACCTATTATTATATAGTTTTTTCTAGAAGCTGATAAGGCTCTATGTTAGAAACCTGTTCTTCTTAGAGAGAGATACTACTAGTATATAGGTCTAAAGAAGAGTGTATAAACTGATTTTCTAGTATATATACGTCTCTAAGCTAACCGATCCTTCTTAAGACTAGGTTATATATTTTATAATTATAATCGTTAAAACCGATAAGGGCACCACGAATAGCTCTACTATCTAGTTTCTTTTAATTCGGGTCATTGTTTTTATAGTAGGCTATAGAGCCCTAGACCCGAATATGGTTTATATTAGGCTTCTTCTTTTTAACTATCTTAAAAGGGGTCTTAAAGCCTATAGCTAAGTTCGGGGTTCTATTATATATATATACTGCTGAATATACAGTATCTCCCTAAAGGTATCGAGGTAGTCCTAAGTGGAAAAGCAGGCTACGAACCTTTTCTATTATAGTTCTGATAGCTCGTTCGATTAAGCCTTAAGTCTTATGGGTATATAGTGGTTTTATATTATGTTTTACGCCTTAGAAAAGGCGTTTAAAAGAGGCGTTTATAAACTCCTTTCCACTATCAGTATCTACTTCTTTTATTCTTATATCGTAGTTATTATTTTCTACTAGTATTTTCCACTCTTTTATAGCTAAAACAACGGTTACTTCTGATTTATTGGGCAGTAGTTTTACCCAGAAGAACCGGGTAGAACGGTCTATAATTAGTAGAATCCAGCGCTTCTTATTATAAGTTATTAGTTCTATTAGGCCGCAGAGATCCATATATACCTTTTCTAGGTAGGAGAAGTCTTTATATTTATTAACTAAATCTTTATTAGCTAGTATAATAGCCTTACTGCGGCGGCAGGTATCACAGCTATTTATATCTATAATTTCTTATTCTGATACTTTAAAGTCCTTAAAGAGAGAGGTATTATTATATAGGCTTTTTAAAGCAACCGGGTTTATATAGCCTATTCTGTTATACCATAGTTATATAGTCTCTTTTATTTTTACGGTTCTTTTCTTATTATTTTAGTCTCTTTATTTCTAGAGGTCTAGATTTTTCTGATTTCTTTGTTTCCTTATTCTTTATCCTGGGCTTTATAGGATTTCCTTTATTATATTAATTTCTTTATTCCCACCTTTTAGGATAACTAGCCTAGCTATAGCCCAGTAGAGTCCTCTAAAAAGTCTAGCTCTTATATATATATAAAGGGACTCTTTTACTATTTTGTTTTTAAGAAGGATAAGCTGTTTATTACTAGATAAACCTCTAACTTTGCTATCGAGGTTTAGGAGACTTATTATATTAGTTCCTAGTTTAGGAATATAAAAGCACTTTTCTAGAAACAGTGTTTTTCTAGTATCTTTAAACTTTATAATATAGTTTCCTACGCCTATTATCTTTATTATATTTACTTTACCCTAACTAATAAGCCTAGTAGTGGTTTTATATATAAAGAAAAGAGATTTATTTATTATTATATAAAAGGTAGCTCCGCTATCTATACAAAAATTTAAGTCTAAGCTAAACCTATTCTCTGCCTAAATCCTGAAAATCCTTTTAACTATCCCACCTATATTCAGGTTAGTATATAGAGTATTCTAGGGATTTTGGGTTATTATATTTACTTCTTTAATATCCATTATATCCTCGGCTTCCGGGTTCAGGAGGACGTCTTCGAACGTGATCGATTCATCTTCTTCTTCTTCGGGTTCTTTAGGTTACTTTTTAAGGATTATATTCATAGAATCCTTATTATTTATAAGCGTCTAAAGCAGTTAGTTCTTTAAGAGAGCCATAATAGCGTCCTCCCTTTTCTTATACTAGGGATTTAGGGACCTGGATCTGCCCCTAGAAGAGGAGGAGGACTTAGTGCTTTTAGAAACCCGATTCTATTACTTTTTTCCGGTATTTTCCTTTATAACCCAGCCCTTAGGAGCCTTATCTGGGTAAAGGAAATAGCAGTTAGAGGAGATATAGCCGGGTTTCTTATAGTTCTTATAGAATAGCCCCTTAGTCTTTTTCTAGGGTTTTTTAGACCCTTTAATAAAGAGAGTGTTATTTACTAGGGAATACTCTATTTTCCGGGAGGCGTTTATTAATTTAGTAACGATTTTATTTTGCGTATAACTCTAGATATCATAACAGAGGGACTAAGTGATCTGGTTAGTGATAGAGTCATATCTCTTATTAAGAGCGTTAAGAATCCACGCGTAAATCACCTTATTAGGAACGGAAATCTCCTT
The DNA here is from genome assembly GCF_042370955.1 of Sodiomyces alcalophilus JCM 7366. Lineage (NCBI taxonomy): Eukaryota > Fungi > Ascomycota > Sordariomycetes > Glomerellales > Plectosphaerellaceae > Sodiomyces > Sodiomyces alcalophilus. The sequence goes on along the minus strand of NW_027263536.1, from coordinate 3,461,600 downwards.
TCCTTCTAGAGCTATCAGATTTGATTAAACCTTATATAGAAAGGATTCGAGGGTTTTATAGTCTAAGGGGGAATTATTAAAAAACGTTCCTAGGGCATTAAAATTAGCTTAGAAGCCTTTCCTTTTATATAGGCTATTTAGCTTTTCCTAGGCTTCGTGGGCCGTATCTAGCCCTTAAACCTATTCGAGAGGTCCTTTAGAAAGGGTAAAGAGTATTTCACTAGCAGCCTTACAAGAGTCTTCCTTCTGCTTCTAAAAGGGATTCTAAGAAAGCTTAGTTATATTATTTAGAAATTTCCCTTTATAAGCAAAATAAGCGTGCATAGATATCCTCTAGAAAGGAAAATCGGCACTGCCTTATAGTTTCTTAACCGTGGGGATACAATCCTTGCTAGTTATCTTCCTAGCTTTAAAACGGTGGTCTTTTTACTAGTATTAGAAGGGGGGAAGTAGAAATACCCGATTTCTGGTTCTAATTACCCGAGGGGTTAGGTATAAGGGTGAAAAGTGGGTCTAAAGCGGGGAAAGGTAGGGCCACGTAGTAGTATAGTTCACGGATATTAAAAAAGTGGAGCTATTTCTTATATATCACGAAGGAGAGATTGGCTTTTTTCTTTTTTAGAGACCAGGGTTTATAAGCCACATAATATCATAGCCTTTATAGGGGTATAGTGGGGCGGTATAGCTAGTATACAGGGGGTATAGATACTAAGACTTAATTATTCGGAATAGGGTCCCGCTATGATATTTTTCCGTTTTTTCGGAAGGAAAAAAGGGAAAAGGGGAAAAGGGGAAAAGGGGTTGGCCTAAAGAGGGCTTTGGAGGTGGCCTAAAAAGGGCTTTAAGGTTGATTTTGGTTAGAGGCGGCCTAAAGAGGGCTTTAGAGGTGGAACTAGTTAACGGCGGCCTAAAGAGGACTTTAGAGATAGCCTAAAAAGGGCTTTAGAGGTGGATTTTAGGGTAGAGATTACCTAAAAAGGACTTTAAAGGTGGAAGAAAGAGGGGATCTAGAAATTCCTTTGCTTTCCCGGGCTTATAACCTTTATAACGGTCACGAAGAGATAGAACAGAAAAGGAAGATCTAAAGTAAAAGAGGCAGTTTGAATTATAGAAGACTATAAAGACTGCAGAAGTAAGATAGGGAGAGAGAGAGAAAAAAGGAAAGGAAGAGGGAGGCGGGCAGCCTGATATATATAGTCCTTTCCTGCGGTTTATTTAAGCTACTGATTTAGTGTCCAGAGGTCCTAAAGGTCCGTGGGTTATTCCGGAGGTCCTAAAGGTCTATAGGCCCACTTAAAGGTCCGTGGGCCTACCTGGAGGTCCGTGGGTCCACCTAGGGTCCCGGGGGACTCGGGAGGACTCTAGAGGACTCAGGAAGTCCCTGGAGGACTCAGGAAGTCCCTGGAGGACTCAGGAAGTCCCTGGAGGACTCAGGAAGTCCCTGGAGGACTCAGGAAGTCCCTGGAGGACTCAGGAAGTCCCTGGAGGACTCAGGAAGTCCCTAGGGGACACTAGAGGACTTAGGAGGTCCCTAGGGGACTCTAGAGGACTCAGGAAGTCTATGACTTACAGGAGGTTTCGTATATCGTACTATACCGTATATAGTTATATTTATTTTCTGGGTATAGTACTAACACCCCTTAATAAAGCGGCGGTAGAACCTAGTAAAACTAATAAAACCCTATACCTTATTAACAGAATTAGGCTCCTCCTACTCACGAATAGCTTCTACCCGTACAGGGTCTATATAGATACTATTAGGCTTATAAATAAAACTAAGAAACTCCACTTCCTAACACTTAAAGACATACTTTTCCGGGTTTATATATAAAGACTAATCTCTTAACCTCTAGAGGACCTCGCGTATATATACGCGGTAGGTCTCCTTATCTAAACTATAAATTAAAATATTATCTAAGTAAATAATCCAAATAGTATCTATAAGACTATATAATGCCTTATTAATATATCGCTAAAAACTAACAGGGGTATTATAAAGTCTAAAGGGTATAACTAAATACTTAAAGTGACTATACTTAGTACGAAATATAGTTTTCTACTTATCGCTTCTCTTATACGTAGCCTATAGTAGGTATCTTCTAAATCTAACTTAGTATATACCTTTATTTCCGATAAGCGATCTAAAATCTTATAAATTAAGCGGAGGGGGGTATAATCCTTATAAGTGATTTTATTAAGTCCTCTATAATCGATATAAAGACGAAGCTTACCTCCTTTCTTTAGGATAAAGAGTATAGGGGCACCGGTAGGGCTAGTAGAGTTTTAAATCTAACCTTTAGCTAAAGCGTCTTTAATATACTATTATAGAGTCTTTAACTTTTCCTCGATAAGGGTATAGATAGGACTAAGCGGTGGAGTACCGTTTTCTAACTTAATAGCGTGGTCCTACTTATAGTGCGGCGGGAGGCGACTAGCCTTAACGATATTAAAAACGTCTATAAAATCTCGATACTATTCGGGTAAAAAGGACTCGGGTAACTACGGGAGGGCGTTAGAGGTAATATCCTTTAGGGGGATATTAGGTTCGGGTAAAACGGAATCGGAACGGGTAGGGGGCGGAACGGAATCAGAATAGGCGGCTAGGTCGGAATCGGGAATAGTAACACGGCCTATATAGAGGGTATCCTCCTAAGGGGTTACTACTAAATTAACTAATCGGATAATTACGTGGGCGTGTTTTCTTTTTTTTTCTAATTTCTTTAGGGCTTTAGACTATCCCTCTTTTATTAGTGGCTAATCTAAAGTCTTCTTTATCGATACGAAAATTCTAAAGGCGGTCGGCCTAATCGATATAAGAGTTATAGGTAGTTAACTAGGGGATACCTAAAAGGACTTAAGAACCTTTAGTAAGGTCGATAATACGAAATAAAGTACGATATATACGAGTATAGCCATAATTATCGGTGGCCTTAATAAATAATGTAATAGAACCGTAGGTGTCTTTTTCGACTTCGGAAAGTCCCTAATTTAAACGTTCTAGGGGGCTAGTTAGGTTAATACCTAGAGGTAAGGCGTGGCGGTTAATAAGGTTAACGCTGGCTGTATAATCTATAGACACGAGATATTATTTCTAATTACCACCTAGCCGTAATAGGAGATTAGTCTTAAGGGTCCTAGTTTTTAGGGACAGCGAGCTAGGTAGGGACTAATCCTAGGGGGCTACTAGTAGATTATTAGCTTAAACCTAACTAACGACTTATTTCTTCGAATTAATAGGCTAATTATTAGGATTAGACTAAGGCGGGGGTACGTAGCGGGTAAGCGGAGTATAAGTGTTATACGGCTAATAATTACTAGTGCCGGGTATATTAGAGGCGGTGGTATTAGCGGAAGACGAATTAGCTAATTTAGGGTATATAGACTTATAATAACCGAACTAATAATAATAATAATACTCGACTTCTAAAAGAGGCTAGCGTTTAATAGAGTCTTAGGAGGGACTCTCCGTTAACGAGGCAGTAAGAGGACTATTAGAAAAAGGCTAAGTAAAAGTGGAGGCAGATAGGGTAGAGGAGGATAAGGCGGCGGGGGCAGAGGCAGAGGGCTAAGAGGATCGCGAGCTATTATTAGTAGCTACGCCTTAATAAAAAGCTAGACGATAGGCTAAGGGGCGGCTAAAGGTAGGCGATTTAACCTTTATTAACCGGGATAAATTAACTTTAGCTTAATAAGCTAAAATATTAAGGTGCTTATAGTCCCGAGGGAGGCTACTAATGGTGATCTAATCGCGAAGGGGATTTTATAGCTTTATAAGAATAAGCTATATACGCTATTTATCAGGGAACTCTAAGGAGACTTTATTAAATAAAGAGTCTAGTTAATCGAGGAACTAGCTATAGGATTACTTAGGGTGTTATATAGACTAATCTAAAAAGAGCTATTCCGTGATAGATATCTTACGAGTATCGTGGTCTATTAGCTAGCTAGTAAGGAATCTACGAATATCGACCTACTAAGCGGGCTTCCCCCCTTTTATACGGTTATAGACTCTCCGCTAATAGGTATACTACCTAGACTTTATTAAAGGCGGGAGATACCTATTAGTAAAGTATACTTTCTGCCTCTTAGTAGTAAAGTAACGATAATCTAGATTAAACCTTTCTTATAGCTCCGTTATAAAGGTCTAGAACTAATTATAGGACTTACTATCCCACTTTGGCTAGGGGTAATTAACTCTAGCCTAATTATTACGCTTACGCCGCGTCTATAACGAATAACCTCGACTAAGGGGCGAAAAGGAGTCTTAATAGCGATAATGCTTCCGGCGGTCGGCTAGTAAATAGTCGTTATCTAGGTCTTCCCTATCTTATAGGTAATATAGCTTTTTTTCCTATCTTTCTCGCTCTTTTTAGTCGGCGATCTATAACAGGATAGCTTCTAGTTATTTATCGGTAAGCTTTTTAGGGGGAGTATCCTCTTACTAAGGATAATAATATTCGACTAAATAGTTAAGCAGGACCTAAGCCTAGGGCCTAGGGTTAGCCGGGGTTAATAAAGTCTCTTTTCCTTTCCCTTTTAGACTTCTTAATAATAGATCAGAATACTTAACTTAGGGAGGGCGAGCCGCTCTTAAGGACTCTCCCTGAGTATAATAAGCAGGTAAAGGATAGAACCGTTCTGCTAGATAATATAAGGACGGGACGGTAGTGATAATAGTAGGACTAGGGGTTCCTAGGGGTTATCTATTAGGAGGTAAAGGACGGGAGGCTATTATAACGGCGTTACTATTAGATTCTTCGGGGTTAAAAGGCGGGTCGCTAAGTCTAAAGCTCTCGGGTTCTGGTTTAGGACTAGAAGGAGGATAGCGTCTAGGGCCTATATTATAATAGAAGGCGAGTTCTTACTAGGAGGGTAACTAGTAAGGTGCTTAATCGAAGTCTGCTAATAGCTTCTGATAGTCGTTATACCCGTATAGAAAGGGAGAACGAATAAAATATTATAGGATTTAAGTAAGGAGTAAAGGAAGCTATTATAAGACGAATAAGGAGGCCTACTAGTAGACTAAAGGAGGGGGTATTATACTAAGATTATTAGTTAAGTTCCTTTAAGAAGACTTAGGCATAAAGGTCTTTACTTATAGACCTCTAGGTGCCACTTAATAAGAAGGTATTAGTTATATAATCTCCTCTTAGAGTACCTAAGGGACCTTCGTAAATAAGGTAGCCTTACTATAAAGGCTACCACCCCCTCTATATATTCTAAGCTGGCTCTTATATTCTGAATACACGATAAGCCTTCTTTAAACACCAAGCCACCTAGTGGTTAACACGTAAGCCTCTAGAACCTCTTTATAAGAGGCCTCTATGGCTTACGCGATAAGCTTATACTAAGCACTGGTAGGAAGCCGAGAGCCTTATAACACGAATTAACAAGACCTCTTTATGCCTTTTATAATAAGACTTAGATAAAAACCCCTATACTCCCCTCTTTTAGGGATTAGTGCCTTATACGGGTGGCATGGCGGCCCTAGTACTGACTTACTACTAGTATAAACCCCGCGGGTTTATATACTAGGAAGCCTATAACGTTGCCCGTAGCGGCTTTAAAGCCGACTATATACTCGATTAACGGCGCGCGCGTGGCTATCTCTTTTGTTTTATACGCCTCGTATACCCTAGGGCTAGCCCCTACGGGTCTACTATAGGCGACTTATATATACGCTTCCTAGGGTTTAAAGCTCCCGAGCTTCTCCTGCTCTCTTTATATAGCTATAGTTAGGGCTATTATAGGCTACGTGCCTATATAAACGCTTATATAATAGCGTAAGAGGCTACCTCCATATCGTGGAAGAGACGCCGCGTATTTTTACTCACGCGCTTAGGGACAGCGCGATACCGTCTTCTCGTTCTCCACGGTAAGGCGACTAACTCCCCCGTGGCACCTATTATCGACTAGCGAAGCCGGGCGGAAGGTAGGTCTAATAAGCCCCCTATTTAACCCTTATCGTATATACTAAGGCAGATAAGGGCCCCCTATAATAGGATCTAAGTAGCATAAAAACAGAAAAGGGGTTCCTCTTTTACGTGCGCCTCTAGCTAGATTCGAACCGACCTAGTTACCTCGACTATATACCAGGTATACCACCACTATACTATAAAGGCTGCCTATATATTAATAGTCGAGTATAAAGAGTATAACGAGATGACCGCAGACCTATCGGCATATAGTCGGACCGATGGCCGTGCACGGACCACCGATCCGAACCTATCTCTATACGCACGTTAAGGGATTAGTTTAATCCCTTAAGTTAAAGTCTTAGTTTTAAAGTTAGCGCTTAGTTAACGAATATACTACGATTACTCTGCGATACTAAGCTATTAAGCCTTTTCTATAATATCTTTTCCTTAACTAAAGTCTACGGACTTTCCTTTCGTTATAATTCTGTAACTTCCATACCTTTAAGGTAGTTAGGCCGAAGATACCACTAAGAAGGACTCGAGGAATAAGCGTCCCCCCGGGGGGAGCTAGTAAAGCGGACGCTAGGCAGGAGGCGCCTGTCGTGCCTAAACTAATAATAACGGTGCCCGAGCAGGGGCCGGATAAAAATAAGAATAAGGGGTTAACGGATATACTAGTTACGCTCGGTCCTAAAGATAGTGGTTTGTAAGGTAATCGGCGATCCGTCGCTAACCCCTTAATATTAACGTAAAAGGCGTTAATTACGATATTTTCGTAGTATCTCTAGTAATAAAATAAGATTAATCGAGTAATTATAGAGAAGCTTACCGAATAACCGGTGCCCCGGCGCGATTATAAAAAACCGCCGGTATATAATTATAAGCTAATTAGAGAGTTATCCACGGTTATAGAAATCGACGATTAGTTAGTAGAGATTAAGGCTAGGAACTAGTTTAGACCTAGTGCCCTAGTGCTATAGCAGATCGAATAGGCTTTAATAAAGCTTAAATATACCTTCTAGACGTCCTAGAGGCACTATGCCCGGAAGATCGCTAACCCGAATTAAAACGATTTTATAGCGTTTATTCGGCGAGAGTATCTATCCCGGGATATATAATAGTACTATTACTATAAAGAACTTCGTAAGCTACGAATAACCGGCGATATAACACCGATAAAGCTATTTAAATAGTAGGATAACCTATATAGGCTATTAGGCTAGGAGATAAGCGGAAGCGAAGAGTATGCCTACGACTATTTTAGCCGGCTACCCCTACGTATTAAGGATAAGATACGAGAGCGGAGAACTAAACTAGATAAGGCTATAACGCTAGCTTAAAAGGCGTAGCTATTCTAGGATATAAGCCCTATTAAGAAGACGAGTAGTAAGCGATCGGATACCAGTTATAAGAGGACCCTATCGAACTTCTAGCGTTCGGACGGTCGCTTAAGTCGGGTAAGTACCCCGGCGACTAGTTAGCGTATAGCCGCTAAGCTAGGTAAGACGGACTCGAAGGGGGCGCCCCCGACGGGTTAAAAGGTATTAGGCTCGGGCCTAGAGCCTTCGTAAACGTAGCCTAGCACGTATACCTTTATAGGCAAGTGCTATAACTATAGTAAAAAGGGTTACCGTTCTAAGGACTACTATAGTAATAAGGAATAACGGATAACCAATAACGGGGCGGCGAAGGCTTACGCCCGTGTTAGTAATATACACGCTATATATAATAACCTTAATAATAATATTCGGGTTAGGGAACTCTATTTATTAGGAAACGAGTCGGTATAGGTAATAAGGGGGCCGGACCTACGCTTAATAACCGGCCGGTGATCGTAGTTACTAAGGTAGCGAGATTTATAACGATAATAATCTATTATAGAAAGGAGATTAAGTTTAGCGTGGACTTAGATACCTATACGTAGGTGGATATTATTAGCCCGGCCTTAGTAGAACGCCTAGGGTTAAAACCGCTTGTAGAGGTTAAGACTCTAGAAATTACAGGCTTTAACGGTAGCCCGGCGAGGGTCCGCGGAGTATACGGCTTAGCCTTTTATCTACTAGACATAGAAGGGCGGCCACGCTTACTCAAAAGGGTCTTCCTATATACGGATCGACCTAAGGGTACCGGATAATTACTACTCTTAAATAATAGTATAGGTTAAGAAGGTATTATAATTAATACGGCTCGCCGAACGTTTATCTACGAGCCGATCTCTATTATAGACCCTAAGCTATAAGATCACGAGGTTATCGAAAAGCGGGTAAAGGCGTATATTATATATATCGCTACCGCTATTACTATTATACCGGGGACGCCGGATATAACTATTCCGTCGGTAAATAACGATAAGGTGATATACGGACTAGTCGTCGAGCTACCGCCGGAAATCGCCGACTACCAGGATATATTTTCGGAGTAGGCTATAAAAGAGCCGCCCTTACTAAAGGACGCCGAATATATAATTAGCTTATAGTATAGGAAGGAACCGCTATTCGGGCCGTTATATCCTTTATCTTAAGCCTAGCTAAAGGAGCTAAAGAAGTATATCGCTAAAAGGATAGCGAGCGGTCGTATCTAATAGTTAACGAGCCCTACCGGCTTACCGGTACTATTCGTGCCTAAGAAGGACGGTAGCTTACGACTTTATATCGATTATTAAGGGTTAAACGCTATAACGATTAAGAATAGGTACCCTATACCCTTATTTAGTAAGCTATTAGATAGGCTTACCGGGGTAAAGTACTTTTCTAAGGTAGATATCCGAGATACCTATTATAGGATACGGATTAAGAAGGAGGACCGCTAGAAGACGGCGTTTAGAATACGGTATAGCTATTATAAGTATACGGTTATACTATTCGGGCTAATAAATACTCTAGCTACCTTCTAGGTATACGTTTACTAAGCGCTCGCCGGTTTACTAGATATATATTATATCGCTTACTTAGACGATATCCTTATATATTCTATATTAAGCGAATAGTATATAAAGGACCTACAAAAGGTCTTAGATCGGCTTCGTAGGGCCTAGCTATACGCGAAGCTATTAAAGTACGAATTCTACCGTGACTAAGTAGACTGTTTAGGGTTTATAGTAACCCATAAAGGTATTATAATAGATCCGGAACGCGTATATACGGTCGCTAAGTAGCCAGCGCCTAAGTTATTTCGGGATATCTAAGTTTTCCTTAGTTTTATTAATTTCTATAGGAGGTTTATTAAGGGATACTTTAGAGTTATTATACCGTTAACTACGCTATTAAAAGGCAGTTAGGCGGGTAAAAAAAAAGAACCTTTTAAGTTCCTAGGTAATACTAAGCGGCCGTTTAAGTTATTAAAGTTCGCCTTCGGGTCGGCGATTATTCTACGGTACTAGAACCTAGTACTAGATATAAGGGTTAAGACGGACGCCTCGAATAAGGCTATTTCCGGGATCCTAAGTTAGAAGTACGAGACAGGATAGCGACTAGTCGCCTACTTCTCGCGGAAGCTTTCCGAGATAGAGTAATAAAAGGGTATAGGATAGCAGGAGCTATTAGCTATAATAAAGAGCCTTAAGTATTAGCGCCACTATCTTAAAGGTATAGGATAAGCGTTCACGGTGCTAATAGACTATTAGCCGCTTAAGGGCGTGCTAAACGCGCCGGCGCGGGACCTTCGCGGAAGGCTTATTAGATAGGTATACTAATTATCGTTATTCGACTTTGAGGTTTAACACCGTTTAGGCAGAACGAACCCGGTAAACGGCCTATTAAGATAGCCGGATTATATAGTGGATAAGACGCTATACGATAATATACTTCCTACCTTATCGTAAAGATTATAATTATTTAGCGACCTCCTGATAAGCGTTCACTAACGGATCGCCAGTATCTACCTTACCCTAATAAGTAACGCGGGAAAGATCGTATACGTTTAAGCCGCTCGGGTAACGCTACCCGAATATAGGCCTAGTAAACGTAAGCGGGTATAAACTCTATAAGAGGGGGCCCTGCCTAGCTTAAGAGATAAGGATAGAAAAGGGCTATAACCCCTGCGTCTTATTAACGGTACCCGGCGTGTTATTATCGCTATTATTACACGCTCCTAAATATAAGATATAGGGCGTAAAGCGACTACCTAGTAAAGGGTCGCCGATAAGATATCGCTAACGCCTAAGGCTAATAAGGCTAGGGTTACTATAATACCGGATTAGTATATCCTATATTCTCTAGCCAGAGAGCTAGCTAGGAATAAAACGGCAGGTCGGTATACTATTAGTAAGGAACTAGAAGATCTAGTTAGAGGGCTATAAACCACTAACCGGGATTATATATCCTTAATTAATAATATTCGCCGAGGGACCGGAAAGAGAGCGGGGTACTCTCTTAGAGATAAGGATATACTATTATTTAAGGGATAGTTAGTATTACCTATATAGGGCGCCCTAAGGGCGGAGGTCCTATAATAGCACCACGATAACCCTAAAGCTAGGTATATAGGAGCGAATAAGACGCTTAAGCTGATTTTAAGAAAGTTCTACTAAGTAGACTTAGCGGTAGACGTTCACGATTATATCGCTGTATATTCGGTATATTAAGGAGTATAGGTGCCACGATATAAGCCGTATAGTTAGCTATAGACGCTACCGTTACCCACGTATCCGTTCTAAGAGATTAGTATAGATTTTATTACGGGTCTACCGCCTATAAAAGGGGCCGATAAGTAAATATATAACGCTATCCTAATAACCGTTAACCGGTATATAAAGTATACTTTATTTATTCCTATATGGAAGGACCTAATAGTACCCTAGCTAGCGGCGCTACTATATTAAGAAATTAAATATTGATTTAGTAGCCTAGAGGGTATAGTAATAGACCGGGATAAGCTATTTACTAGTTAGTTTTAGATAGAGTTCTGCCGCGAGTAGGCGAATACTCGGCGACTATCCACTATATACTACCCGTAAACAGATAGTTAGACGGAATAAACCTATTAGTTCCTAATTAAGTACCTATAAATAATCGCCGGTAACGCGACGATATAGTAGCCTATTTAGTTATTAAAAGCAGGGTTCGCCTATAATAATAGCGAGTACTCCTCGCTTAGGATCTCGCCGTATAAAGCGTTATACGGGTACTATCTATATATAGTAGAGTATATTCGACCCAGGGATAATACCCGGGTATAGGATATTCGAAAATATATTAAGAAATTAGCGGAGGTTCGGCGGAAGGTCCGCGAATACTAGGTATATACCACGGAGCACTAGGCTCGGTACTATAATAAACGCTACTAACCATAGCAGTATAAGGTAGGCGATATTATTAGACTATCCACGAAGAACTTCCGATTCCGGTAAGGGTTAAAGCTAGCACCGCGATATATTCAGGTATAGGTAACTAAAAGGATCAGCGAGTAGGCGTATAGGGTTCGCCTTCTTATATAGTATATAAGGATACACGATATATTCCCGGTATCCTTATTAGAACCGTGGAAAGAGCGAGTAGCCGTAAAGCTATCGGCGAAGGATCTCCCGCTTTTAAAGGAGGAGTAAGATAAATAGGAGGTAAAAGATATCGTGAGTTATAAAGAAAAATAAGGGAAAACGTTCTATCTTATAAAGTAGGCAGGCTAGCCGGTAGAGTATAATACCTAGGAACTAAAGGACCACCTAAAGAATACTCTAGGGATCCGGAAAAGGTACTAGAAGCATAAAAAGCATATATATAAAAAGTAGGACGACTACGAGATAGTATAAGGCGCCGAAGGGTTATCGGATATAAAAATAAGAACTTAATTATAGGTTATAATAACCTTTTTCCTTATAGTAACTAAATAAATAGAGTTAAGCTCCGACTAGTCCTAAATCCTAAACTATTAGAATAAAGTTTAACGCTATTTTAGGCGATTTACCGGCGAACGCCCAGCAAAGAAATTAGTTACTAAAACTATAGAAATCGGTCTTCTCGTCGATATTAATAGCGGCGATATCGTTATCGTTATCGGGGGCCGACGGAGCAGCGGTGGTATAGCGACAAGGCGTACGAATACGACGACGGGGGATATCCTCCTTATCGGAAAAGGCGAATATTAGCGGTATATACTCGGCGTCGCTAGCCGGAGTGTTAGTAGCCGACAAGGCGGTAGAAGCTTAACGATAAGCAGGACGGCGGGGATAAGCCGTAGCGGGGTAAGTGGCAGGCTTAATAGCCTTATTAAAGCTATCGGCGAAAGGGTTATTATCGCTATCGGCGGAGGCAGCATAGCTATAGCGAGTAGCCGCCAAACTACTAATAAAACAACATGCCAGGGCAGGGCGTTAAGGGTTATTTATAGCCGCTAATAAGTCGGTAAGCCTATTTAGCGAAGGGAATACCTTAAGGCCGCGTAAGCGATCCTCCCGATTAAATAGACGGTAGCTATTTATCGCTAAGTCCTTAATAAAAGAAATAAGCGACTTAATATCGCGAAGATCGCCTTTATAAGGAGGACGGGTTTAGTCTAGTAGCGCCGACGCTTCGGTGTTATTAATACGACTAAGACGGTATATAAAGTTAACCGTTATTAGGGAGCGTAAGGACAAAATCTCGTCTAAAACTAATATCTATAACTAATAACTATTAGAATATAGCCGAATAGTCGATAACCGGATAAAGAACTTATATTCTTAGCGGTAAGCTTCTTCTTACCGCGGTCTACAACCACGTAAAACTATTTATAGGCCTTCGAAATACGCTTATATAAACGGCGCCAAGCTATCGGCGTTAAATTATTATCTATTATATAAATACACTTACTACTATCCTATAGTAACTAAGCGGCACCTAGTATAAAATCGGGGATCTAACGACTAATTAGTATAGGAAACGCCGGGAGATCGGCGAACTTACAGCGATGCATTTTTAATAACCCCGGGCGCAGGCAATATAATAACTAGCCCCCGTGCCGTCGCCGGCCTTATTAAGGCAGTTAATACTAATATATAAATCTAATCGGGAAATATAAAATAGGCAGGGCGCCTCGTCCCTAATAATAGACTCCTAACCTTTATCGGGATTATACTATAGCCCACGAAGAGTAATTATAACTTATAAGTTAACCGACGATATAATACCGGTTAGTCGATATTAATAATATTAGTACTAATATTAATAACGAGGATAATAGAAAAATAAAAAGGGGTAGTTAATAATCGATAAACGGTCGGCGATTATAATAACTAGAGATAGTTATAGGAGAAGGATTAAGAGCTATAAGGAAAATTACGCGAGGAACTATATACTCGTCGCCGAACGGTTACCTAAGGCTAGGCATAATATCCGCGAAAGGTTGGATAACTATAGGCAATAATAATAAGCATCGCGGAGTTTCTATAGTAATATTCGGATAAATCATAAGGCGTAGAGTCGGCGATAGAACGCCGATAAGCAGGTAAATAAGGGAGCGGCCACTCTTTTTTTCCTATGGGTTTTTAACGAGGGCTCGTATAGAACTAAATAGAGAGAGATAATTAATCGCGATAAACGCGTAATTAAAGGCATCACGATAATATAAGTCTGTGGGACCAGACTTATCAGGGGGGGGCAGTGTAACGAGATGACCGTAGACCTATCGGCATATAGTCGGACTAATAGCCGTGCACGGACCATTAATCCGAACCTATCTCTATACGCATATTAAGGGATCAGTTTAATCCCTTAAGTTCAAGTCTTGGTTTTAAAGTCAGCGCTTAGTTAACGAATATACTGCGATCACTCTGCGATACTAAGCTATCGAGCCTTTTCTATAATATCTTTTCCTTAACTAAAGTCTACGGACTTTCCTTTCGTTACAAAGAGGATGCGTAGAAAGAGGAGAATATATACTAGTGGTTATAGTTACAGTCGCGTATAGGATATATTCCTGTTCCTCTTAATCAGGCTAACCTCCTATTATAAGGTTATTATAAGAGTTACCCTTAAGGCATGCGAGGCAGCCTTATAGGAGCTATACGCTCTATAATCGGTAGACTCTTTACTATTATTTACTTCCCGTTCGCCTAATCAGGGTAACGGTAACGTTATTACCTATAGGTAGCCTACTATTCCTGGTAGTCCATATAGTTATAGCCGAAGTAGTAGTTAGAAAAGCCGCCGCCGTAGTAAAAGTACGACTCTATAGAGGAGTCCGATTTAGTAGTAGAGTCCGGTTTAGTAAAAGAGTTAGAAAGAGAGTCTCGCTGCCCGGTATAATCCTATTCACCTAATTAGGTGCTATTCTTATAGTTAGGATAGCTATTATCGGTATAGGTACCTGAAAAAAAGCCCTGTTAGCTCCGGGATCCGGAAGAGCTATAATAGCTCCGCCCTTTAGAAGAACTAGCGTGTTAAATCCGTTAATCCTGTTATTCCAGCGCCGAACTCTTATACTAGCTCCCCTGCCTCTACTTATTCCGTGGCACTAGTTCCGAAGAGTTCTCCTATAGACTCTATAATAAATGAGCCTATTACTATTACCCCTCCTCCTGTTCCTTTAGTTTAGAGTCCTCCCGTGGACTCTACTATTCCCGCTATTCCGCTAGAGAGCTCCCGTGTTAGCTCTACCGCGCCCGCCGTGGAGAAGATATCGTATAGGCTGGCCCGAAACAGGTTCGGGACGAGTTATTCCAGGCCAGAAAATAGGAGTGGACCTGCTGTAGGAATAAGGGCAGGATTTTAGTACTTTCATTAGGGATTTCCATAGAGTTAATTAAATTAACAGATCGATCGCCGAATTACGTAATTAAGTTATACGCTGTTTATAATAATTAAGAGTCTTATCTGCTTAATAACCTACTTAACGCTATTTACGCCGAGCTGCCTATAGCTATAACTATAACCACTATAACCTCTAATACGACTATATACACGAGCCACGAAGATTAGGAGCTATAGCGACGCCTCTATAAAGTCAGGGCCCGCAGTAACGGAGTCTAGGACTTCCTACGCCCTAACGATCCTATCCCTTACCCGTAGCAAGCTAGCCGTCCCGAATTTACCTCCTACGTCTCTATCGCTAATATAAACAGGCACCGTATTAATATCTCCGAGCTAACTGCTGTAGGTAAGGCCGCCAATACTAAAGACTACGGATGATATAAAGAGGATCGTAAAGACTATCAGACCTACTAGAAGGGTATTAAAGCTATACTTAAGTAGGTTAAAGAGTCTATTATAGTCAAAAGACGGAAGGCCTTAATAAAGGGTATAACGCCGGAAGAGATCTTTATAGTAGTATAAGCCGACGCCGCGCCCTATATCGCGACCCGTATAAAGGACTCCTAAATGAACTACGACCTATATAAGAGTAAGCCGCCTAATAACCTAAGGAAGGTGGCCGCCTAGCTAGATAACTAGCAGAACCTGCTTTAGAACTATTATAACGTCGGGATATATAGTAACCCTCGGGAGATCTAGATTAACGATTTCTTTAACACTATATAACCTGCCCTAGGTAGCTGGGTGGATATAAAAGAGGCCGTACTAGACCTTAAGATAGTGATAACAATAACACTTATCGCCGAAGGGAAGAAGGCGGCGGAATAGCTTAACGCGCTACTCGATTAAAGCTATAAGGCTATAGCCTTCTTGGCCCTAAACCTAGGAGAAGATAACGATAATAATAGGCTATAGAGGGCCGGGAGGAGCGACCGTAGTAGAGCCTGGCGAGGTCGTAACACCTACCTTAAAGGAAAAACGTTAACTAACAGTATAAGCTTAAAGCGTAGATAATCCCTTTTTAACAAGAACGAGTGCCTCGTATATTATCGGCGCGGTTATAATCTATAAGGCTAGTAGATACTATTCCTAAAGTTAGCGCTAGCGGGCTTCTAGGCTAGCGACCCTATTAAGAGGCTTATAGAGAAGTCCCTTAAGATAGACCGGGATCTATAAGACGCCGTGGAGAGGATTAGGTCCCGGTATATAAAGAAGAGGACCGGTTATAATAATAATAACGCAGTTATGGATAAGGCGTGACTATATACGGATATAGAGTTATGCCGGCTTAAAGCCCCGGCGGCTACCCTCTTAGCGGCCGTATATCCTTTATAGGAGTCCGCTATACTATACTTAGGTGCTACCTCCTATGTTTTTTATAATAGAAGTAGATTTACGGATTATAGACTGGCCCACCCTAGTGATATTATAATCGCCGGCATTATAACGGTGCTGATAAAGGGATATAAAGACGTTATTATAATAATAGAAGGAACGCCCGGCCTAATTAAGTTCCGGCTAAAGGATATAGCCTATTATGAAGACTTTATCTATAACCTAGTATGTAATAAGATAATACAGTAAAACAGTTACTAATAGGATTAGGAACCGCCGAATAATTATATAAGGCGCCGCGATTACTTAATCCTCTATAAGCTAAGTTTCTACTATAATTAAACCATTATAAAGCTTTTTCTAGTTACTAACGCCCCCGTGGCTACTACTCTTCTAGGCTAATAGTATTCTATCTTACCAGTCTATCTACTGACTAATAAGATAGAGCCTCTTTGTGAAGCGATTAAGCGAAAAGCTAGCTAAGCCGACGGTAATCTATAGTATCTTTGTTTAGAGCACGCTGGCCCTACTATAATAAGATAATTAGAAGAGTAATTATAGGGCATTAAACTAAAGGGACCAGAAATGCCAAACTACAACGCTTACGTTTAGTCTAAGATCCTGCCTTAAATTAGCCAGCGGACCCGAATAGCTCTAAGCTACGCCGGCGAGAGATAGGTGATCGATTTCACGGATTTCCTACTAACCGTAGAAGGCTACGTGCGGGATATATTCTTAATAGATCGATATAGCGGCTTTATTGTCTACTATATTATAATATCGAAGAAGGCCTCTAACATGTATATAGTTATCACTTAATTTACCCGATAGTTTTAGCGCTAGTTTAATCGCTAGGTACGGGTCTTTAAGTATAATAACGAACTAATATAATCGCTCGAAATACAGGGCTTAGCTAAGGGATCTAGTATCTAACTAAAGTCCTCTTTAGTAGAGACTCTTATATAAAACGGCGGTGCCGAAAGATCTAGGGCTAGTATCGTGATTAAAGCACGAGTTATACGAATTCACTTCTAATTACCTGATTTCTTATAGCTTAAAGTTATCCTATCTACCGCTTACGTATAAAACAGAATACCTAAGTAGCATCTTAGTTAAAAGACTCTATTTAAAGTCCTTTATTAATATAAGCCGTAGCTAGACTACCTTCGAGCCTACGGCTATAAGGCCTTTCCTATAACCAGGGCGGCTCCAACTAAATCTAGAAAGCTTTAAAACTAAATCTAGAAAGCTTTAAAACTAATTAGCGCCACGAGCTTATATCAGCTATATTATAGGATACAATTTAACTAATATCTACTGTATCTAGGTTCCTGACCTTAAAAGTAATCGCATTATCTATACACATAACGTTTTTTTAATAAATAAGAATATTTTACCTGGAGCCTCGAGGCCCTAAAAGGCGATATACGTTAATTAACAGAAAAAAAGCTAGTGGATATTATCTATTGGATCCGCCTACTAGATATATATATAATTAAATAAGGCGAGCTATAAAATAAAGTTGATTAATTACCGGGTATAAATATAATAGCATACTTCGAGCCTATTCTATAGTCGGGTAGCGAGGTTAATAAACCTCTACTAAGGGCTACGCCTACCAGCCTCTAGGCTTAGGGGTTAGAACTGTTTATAGAACCTATAAGGCTAGAATAGAGGGAGGAGCTTATAGAGCCTACGAGGCCGGAGCTAGAAAAAAACTCTTCTATAGCCGCGATTAATTACTAACGCCTCGATAGTCACCTGCCTACTCTACCGGAAATGCCTCCTTATATAGGGCTTATAGCGGCTGCTTTTATAGGCTATATACTTATAAAGCAGGGGAGAGCTAAATTTCAAGCTATAGTAATAATCGTATCTAGATCTCTATAACGAGGTAATCGCAGACCCATCAGCATACAGTCGGACCGATGGCCGCGCATAGACCACCGATCCGAACCTATCTCTATACGAGCATAGAGGGATCAGTTTAATCCCTTAAGTTAAAATCTTGGTTTAGAGTTAGCGCTTAGTTAACGAATATACTACGATTACTCTGCGATACTAAGCTATTAAGCCTTTTCTATAATATCTTTTCCTTAACTAAAGTCTACGGACTTTCTTTTCGTTATAATTCTTTAACTTCTATACCTTTAAGGTAGTTAGGCCGGAGATACCACTAAGAAGGACTTAAGGAATAAGCGTCCCCCCGGGGGGGGGGCTAGCAAAGCGGATACCGGGTAACCGCCTGCTATACTAAAACTAATAACGACGATAGCCGAACAGGAACTATCGGATAAAAATAAATACTAGATATTCCGACTATACTACTTAGATATTCCGGCTATAGTTCTGATATAGACCCACTTTGTTCCTCTTTCGGAATACCATATATACCTACGAATACTAAGTACGATCGTTAATCGTTTAATCGCCCGAATAGTCTTTTAACGTTAGATCAATTTAATCCCTCGGGTTAATCAAAGGCAGTGGCTATAATGATTCGGATAATATTAATTAAGACCGATGGTTTTATTTTATAGCTGCTTACCACTAATTAAGGCCTCTCTATAGAATCCAGTTCCTTATACTTTCCGACTTATACATCTAACCTACTACTGCTGCTATTATTGTTATTATTATAATTAACGGATCAGCTCGTCAGTTCGATTAAAGCCAGCCGTAGCAGTAATTACTCCTCTTGCACCGCGCATATAGCCACGGCCATGGGTATCTTCGCCTTATTGCTATTATTATTATTGTTATTATTGTTATTGTTACGAGCCCTGTGCCACCTCCTCCTGCCGAGCCACCGCCCGTTGCCCTTTAAGCTCCTTTGCGTGATCGTGAAGCGCTATTGCGTTATTAATTAACGTTATTGATTAACGTTGTTGATTGACGTTGTTGATTGACGTTATTGATTGACGTTATTGATTAACGATATCTTGATGGGTTGAATTGATATAGTAGATTACTTTGTGCGTGGTCCAGAAAATAAATTTAATTAGCTAGAAAGGTGGGTCCACAGGAACTACAGTCGGAATATCCAGTCTCTAAAAATAAGAGGTTAATA
Source organism: Sodiomyces alcalophilus JCM 7366 (assembly GCF_042370955.1). NCBI lineage: Eukaryota > Fungi > Ascomycota > Sordariomycetes > Glomerellales > Plectosphaerellaceae > Sodiomyces > Sodiomyces alcalophilus. Next base: position 3,442,554 of record NW_027263536.1, on the reverse strand, counting down.
GATACGCCGGTTACGCTCGGTCCTAAAGATAGTAGGTCGTAGGTCGATTAACGATCTGTGGCCGGCCCCTTAACGTTAACGCAAAAGGCGTTAATTACGATATTTTCGTAGTATCTCTAGTAATAAAGCGAGATTAATTAAGTAATTATAAAGAAACTCGCCGAATAACCGGCGCCCCGGCGCGATTACGAAAAACCGCCGGCATATAATCTAAGCTAATTAGAGAGTTATCCACGGTTATAGAAATCGACGATTAGTTAGTAGCGATTAAGGCTAGGAACTAGTTTAGGCCTAGTGCCCCAGTGCTATAATAGATTGAATAGGCTTTAATAAAGCTTGAATATGCCTTCTAGACGTCCTAAAGGCACTATACTAAGAAGATCGCTAACCCGAATTAGAACGACTTTATGGCGTTTATTCGGTAAGAGTATCTATCCCGGGATGTATAATAGTACTACTACCACGAGGAACTTCGTAAGCTACGAATAACCGGCGATATAACGCTAATAAAACTATTTAAACGGTAGGATAACCTGTATAGGCTATTAGGCCAGGAGATAAGCGGAAGCGAAGAGCGTGCCTATAATTATTTTAGCCGGCTACCCCTGCGTATTAAGGATAAGATATAAGAGCGGAGAACTAAGTTAGACGAGGCTATAACGCTAGCTTAGGAGGTATGGCTATTCTAGGATATAAGCCTTATCGAAAAGGCGAATAGTAAGCGGTCGGATACTAGTCGTAAAAGGACCTTATCGAACTTCTAGCGTTCGGATAGTCGCTGTAGCCGGGTAAGCACCCCGGCGATAAGTCGGTATACGCCCGCCGACCTAAGTAAGACCACGGACTCGTTGAAGGGGGCGCACCTAACGGGTTAAGGGGCCTCGGGCTCGGGCCTAGAGCCCTTATAAGCGCAGCCTAGTATATATACCTTTATAGGCGAGTGCTATAACTACGGTAAAAAGGGTTACCGTTCTAAGGACTATTATAGTAATAAGGAATAGCGGATAATGGTTGATAGCGGGGCGGTAAAGAGTCGCGCCCGTGTTAGTAATATACACGCTATATATAATAACCTTAATAACGATATTCGGGTCAGGGAACTCTATTTATCAGGAAACGAGTCGGCGTAGATAAGGAGGCCGAACCTACGCCTAATAAGCGGCTAGTAATCGCGGTAGGCGAGGTAACGAGATCTATAGCGATAATAATCCGTTATAGGAAGGAGATCGAGTTTAGCGTGGATTTAGATACCTATACGCAGGTAGATATTATTAGCCCGGCGTTAGTAGAACGCCTAGGGCTAAAACCGCTCTTAGAGGTTAAGACTCCGGAGATTAAAGGCTTCGACGGTAGCCCGGCAAGGGTTCACGGAGCGTATAGCTTAGCTTTCTATCTACTAGACGCAGAGGGGCGGCCGCGCCTATTAAAAAGGGTCTTCCTATATAGGGATCGACCTAAGGGTACCGGATAATTACTACTCTCGAATAATAGTATAGGTTAGAAAGGTATTATAATTAATACGGCTCGCCGAATATTTATCTATAGGCCGATCTCTATTATAGAGCCCGAGCTATAGGCTTACGAAGTTATCGAGAAGCGGGCAAAGGCATATATTATATATATCGCTACTACTACTATTATTATACTAGGGACGCCGGATATAACTATTCCGTTTATAGATAACGATACAGTGATATACGGACTAGTCGTTAAACTACTGCCGGAAATCGCTAACTACTAGGACGTGTTTTCGGAGTAGGCCGCGAAGGAGCCGCCTTTATTAAAGGATACCGAATATATAATTAACTTATAAGATAGGAAGGAACCGCTATTCGGGCCGTTATATCCTTTATCTAGAGCCTAGCTAGAGGAGCTAAAAAAGTATATCGCTAAAGGGATAATAAGTAGTTATATCTAACGGTCGATAAGCCCCGCGGGCTTACCGGTGCTATTTATACCTAAGAAGGATAGTAGCTTACGACTCTGCGTTAATTATCGAGGGTTAAACGCTATAATAATTAAAAATAGGTACCCCCTGCCCTTAGTCGGCGAGCTATTAAATAGGCTTACCTAGGCAAAATACTTTTCTAAGGTAGATATCTAAGATACCTATTATAGGATCCGGATTAAGAAAAAAGACCACTAAAAGACGGCGTTTAGAACGTGATACGGCCACTATAAGTATATAGTCGTATTATTCGGGCTAATAAATACTCCGGCTACTTTCTAGGCGTATATTTACTAAGCGCTTACCGGTTTATTAGATATATATTATATCGCTTACCTCGATAATATCCTTATATATTCTATATTAAAGGTATAGTATATAAAGGACCTAAAGAAGGTTTTAGATCGGCTTTATAGGGACTAGCTATACGCGAAGCTATTAAAGCACGAATTTTACTATAACCGAGTAGACTTCCTAGGGTTTATAGTAACCCGCGAGGGTATCGCGATAAACCCGGAACGTATACGTGCGGTCGCCGAATAGCCGGCGCCCGAGTTATTTCGTGATATCTAAGTTTTCCTTAGTTTCGCTAATTTCTATAGAAGGTTTATTAAGGGATACTCTAGAGTTATAACGCCGTTAACTATGCTATTAAAAGGCAGTTAGGCGGGTAAAAAGAAAAGACCTTTTAAGTTCCCGGATAATGCTAAGCGGGCGTTTAAATTACTAAAGGTCGCCTTCGGGTCAGCGACCATTCTATGGCACTAGAATCCAGTGCTAGATATAAGGGTTAAGACGGACTCCTTAAATAAGGCTATTTCCGGGATCCTAAGTTAGAAGTATAAGACTAGATAACGACTAGTCGCCTACTTTTCACGGAAGCTTTCTAAGATAAAGTAACGATAAGGTATAGGATAGCAGGAGCTATTAGCTATAATAGAAAGCCTTAAGTATTAGCGTTACTATCTTATAGGTACGGGGTAGGCGTTTATAATACTAACAGACTATTAGGCGTTTAAACGCGTGCTAAACGCGCCGGCGCGGGACCTTCGCGGAAGGCTTACTAGGTAGGTATACCGATTATTATTATTCGACTTTAAGGTATAACACCGCCTAGGCAAAACTAACCCGGTAGACGGCCTATTAAGACGGCCGGATTATATAATAGATAAGACGCTATACGATAACGTGCTTCCTACCTTATTATAAAGGTTATAACTAGTTAGCGACCTCCCGATAAGCGTTCGCTAATGGATCGCGAGTATCTACCTTACCCTAATAAGTAACACGGTATAGATAGTATACGTTTAAGCCGCTTAGGTAATATTACCCGAATATAGGCCTAGTAAATATAAGCGGGCATAGACTCTATAAAAGGGGGCCCTGCCTAGCTTAAGAGAATATAAGGATAGAAAAGGGCTATAATCCCTATATCCTATTAATAGCACCCGGCGTATTATTATCGCTGCTATTACCCGCTCCCGAATATAAAATATAGGGTATAAGGCGATTACCTAGTAAAGGGTCGCCGATAAGATATCGCCGATACCCGAGGCTAATAAGGCTAGGGTTACTATAATACCGGATTAGTATATCCTATATTCTATAGCCTAAGAGCTAGCCAGGAATAAAACGGCAGGTCGGCGTATTATTAGTAAGGAACTAAAAGATCTAGTTAGAGGCCTATAGACTACTAACCCGGATTATATATCCTTAATTAAGAATATTCGCTAAGGAACTAGAAAAAAAGTAGGGTACTCTCTCGGAGAAAAGGATATACTACTATTTAAGGGATAGTTAGTACTACCTATATAAGGCTCCCTAAGGGCGGAGGTCCTACGATAATACCACGATAACCCTAGGGCGGGGTATATAGGAGCGAATAAAACGCTTAAGCTGATTTCTAGAAAGTTCTACTAGGTGGACTTAACGGCGGACGTTCGTGATTACGTCGCCGTATATTCGGCGTATTAAGGGGCATAGGTACCGCGACATAAACCGTACAGCCAGCTATAGACGCTACCACTACCTATATATCTATTCTAAGATATTAGTATAGATTTTATTACGGGTCTACCGCCTATCAAAGGGGCCGACGGGTAAACGTATAATGCTATTTTAATAGTTATCAAATAGTATATAAAGTACGCCCTATTTATTCCTATAAAGAAGGACTTAATAGCACCCTAGCTAGCGGCGCTATTATATAAGGAAATTAAGTGCCGATTCGGTAGCCTAAAGGGTATAGTAATAGACTAGGATAAGCTATTTACTAGTTAGTTTTAAATAGAGTTCTGCTATAAGCGGGTAAACGCTCAGCGACTATCCACTATATACCACCTATAAACGGATAGTTAGACGGAATAAATATATTAGTTCCTAATTAAGTACCTATAAACGGTCGCCGGTCATATAATAATATAATAGCCTATTTAGTTATTAAAAGCAGGGTTCGCCTATAATAATAGTAAGTATTCCTCGCTTAGTATTCCGCCGTATAAAGCGTTATACGGGTACTATCCACGTATAGTAGAGTATATCCGCCCTAGGGATAATACCCGGGTATAGGGCGTTCGGGAATATATTAAGAAGCTAGCGGAAGTTCGGCGAAAGGTCCGCGAATACTAGGCGCGTGCTATAAAGTATTAGGCTCGGCACGATAATAAACGCTACTAGCTATAGTAATATAAAGTAGGCGATATCGTTAGACTATCCACGAAGAACTTCCGATTCCGGTAAGGGTCGAAGCTAGCACCACGATATATTCGGGTATAGGTAACTAAGAGAATTAGCGAATAAGCGTATAGGGTTCGCCTTTCTACGTAGTATATAAGGATATACTATATATTCCCGGTATCCTTATTAGAACCGTGGAAAGACCGAGTAGCCGTAGAGCTATTAGCAAAGGATCTCCTGCTTCTAAAGGAGGAGTAAGATAAATAGGAGGTAAAAGATATCGTTAATTATAAGGAGGAATAAGGGAAAACGTTTTACCTTATAAAGTAGGCGGGTTAGCTAGTAAAATATAATACCTAGGAAGCAGAGGACCGCCTAGAAAACGCTATAGGGATCCGGAAAAGGTACTACGAGTATAAAAAGCATATATATAAAAAGTAAGATAACTATAAGATAGTATAAGGCGCTAAAGGGTTATTGGATATAATAATAAAAACCCTAATTATAGGCTATAATAACCTTTTTCTTATAGTAACTTAATAAACGGGGTTAATACCCCGACTAGTCCTAAAATCCTAAACTATTAGTATAAAGTTTAACGCTATTACGGGTAATTAATACACATAAAGGCTTAGCGGATAAAGGCGGAATTAATCGTTAAAGCCATAGAAGTTAGTCTCTACGCCTAAGGTAACGCCGGACGAATAGCGATAACGGTTAGGACGGAAGGGTCTAGGGACCGCCTCCTCCTTATTATTATTATTAGCGGCGGGTAAGGAGATAGGAGTATATCGATAAGGAGGGCGAGTAGACTCCGGCGCCGGCTTAATAGTAGGAAGCTAGCTAACGGAGGGACTAGTATAGGGTATATAACTACGGCGAGGAGTCGCTATACGGCTAGTAAAATAACGACTAAGGAGTAGGCGGCGGGGCTTATTAATAGCCGCTAATAAAGCGGCGAGACCAGGTAAGGCCGGGAAGGCCTTAATACCTTCCTAATTATCCTTATCGGGATAGGGGCGGCGATATATAGTATATAAATCGGCGAGGCAGCGCTAAAGGGATATAATATCCTGTAAGTCGTCCTCTTAAGGCGGACGGATCTAGTCTAAAAAGACCGCGGCGTTATTATCGGTAACGCGGCTAAGGCGGTATATAAATTCTAATGTTATAACCGAGCGTAGAGAAGTAACCTTATCTAAAAGAAGCTACTAATTCTACTAATAATTAGTATAGGATCGCCGAACGCTTAGCGGAAACAGAAAGAAACTCATAGCTTTAGCGGGAAGCTTACGGTCGCTATATAAGATAACCGCCCGAAACCACTTATAGGTGTTAGAAATACGGGCGTGGGCGTGTTAACGCTAGATCGGCGTTAAGTCGTCGTTCTTATCGAGTATACGCTTACTATCATTCTAAAGCAGCTAAGCTACGCCTATTAAAAACTCCCGAATCTAATAAAATTTTTTAAGTATAAAAATAAACGCTAGGAGATCGTCGAATATACGGCGGTATATTCTTATTAGTTATGAGCGTAAGTAATATAACGACTAGCACCCACACGGCTAGTAGACTTATTAAGGCATTTAACTTCGATATAACTACCTAAATAAGTAACGTAACGCTAGTAGGGCGCGTTATCGGCGATAAGGCCGAATTATCCTTAAGCTTTATTAAATAGACGCTTACTTCTAGTAATAACCACCTATAAGGAAATATCTAATATAATAGCGGCGAGGGGTTAGCGAAACTAATGTAATTAATAGAGGGGTAATAGAAAACTATCGCCGAACAATCGGCGGTTATAATTATAGAAAGATAGTTATAGGAGGAAAATCAAATACTATAAGGAAAATTACGTGACGGAACTATATACTTATCGCTAAACGGTTACCTAAGGCTAGGCATAATATTAATAAAGGGACTGACTAGAAGGCCTAGACAGTTTGATATTTGGCCTATAATCGTGGCTTAAAAGTGGGGCCATAATAAATTCATTAGCCTCCCTAAGTACCATACTCATTTTATATATAGATACTGCTATTAAGGATATAGATCTTAAGTAGCTAAATCGGATTATTATCGTATCCTATTTCGTTTATATTACGAATAATCGTAGAACTATTAAACTAATACGCCGCCTTTAATTATAGCCTTTAATTCGGCTAGCTTATTCCTATCTTCCCTATCCTCTAAGGAACCCTCTTCTACGCTCCTTACTAACGCATCCATTCTATCCTTAAACTCAGCCGAAATACGCTCTAATCTATAATCCTATAAGGCCGTCTCTTTAATCGTCTTTAGAGTCTCGAAGACTCGTGCAGACTACCGAGGGGCTTATATACCCGGCTTATAACCTAGGGTTAGGGTAGGCGGAGCGGTTAATAGTGGGAGGGTATCGCGCCGCTTTTCCGTAGCCGAGATTTCGAATACCGATAGGAGCCGCCTTATACTATTCTGGCCCTCGCCTCTCCTTCTCCCTACCGTAGATATCTTTATAGCCACTTTTAGCCGGCCTTTTCCACGAATAACTATCGGATTAAGGGGACCTAGTAGGCGATACCTAAGAGTAGTACTAGTATTAACCTTAGTGCGATTCTATTATTAGTGGATGTCGATAAGTGTGATATTAAGCGGCTTAGAGTTACGTAGGTGCCTGAATAGTATATACCGGTAAGGCAGGCCTAAAGAGGTCGTAATAGCGTAAGGCTAATAGGGTCCTAATTATTATTATAAGGGCTATAGTCGCGATACCCTCCCCTACTACGCCTTTTCTAGGGCACGAAGCTTAATCGCCATCCGCTTAAGCACTTATAGGATAATTTATTACCCGATAAGGCTAAAAAGAACGCCGGCTATAGTAAGTTCTACCTTATTACTTCGGCGTGCTCTCTTAAGAGATATATCCTCCTTTTAGTTCCTTTAGTATAGCTTTAGGCTACGGAAAATAGTTATTAGATCGCCTATAAAAGAATAGATATACCGTTTAAGACTAGCGTATAAAGACTCTGTAATAAAGGTAGTCCGGTTACCGAAATAAGGTACCCGGTTTATAAAGTAATTTATAAGCTTCTCTTTATAGGGCTCGATCCAGGTACCTATTACGTAATTAACGGCGTTAGCTAGGTGTCTTCCCTTTTACTAGAAGTCTTATAATCGCGTAACGAATAGGTCTTCTATTAGACTTACGATAAAAGAGTTCTAGGCCTTTAAAAAGGCCTTAAAGGATAGATAGCGCTCGATACTATTATTCGATAACCTAGTAGCCTTAGGGAAGAAGGCCTTAGTCTTTATAAGCATGTTTATATTAATATACTAATAGTATAGGATATTAGGGACTAGTCTTAAGTTTATATAGGTTTTTAGTGCGTTTATTAGGGCGAGTTCTTAGTCTATAATAATATAGCGTGGTAGAGGCACTCCTACGGCGAGGATATATTCTGTTAGAACCTAAAGAGCCTAAGTATATTAGGACTCTTACTCTCTATTTAGGAAGATAATCGTAATCGAGAAGGCTCTTCGAAGCGGCGATATACTATAGAAATTAAGTAGCGGTATCTTAAACTTATTGGTTTTGTATATTACGTCGATAATAAGGATATCGGGCGCTTGCTATAGGAGTGTGACTAACGATTTCGGGGCGATAAAGAGGTATTGAATCCGATCCTGGTTATCACGATAGTCGCGGTAGAAGAAGTTACTCTTAATATTAATTTACTAATAAATTAGTATATAACTGGATAATAACGGTAAGGATAATGGGTATACCTTATATAGCTACTATAACGGAGTTCTTCCTATAAGCTCCTCGCGGCGGTGCTAGCCGAGTAGGTTTATAATATTAGCCCTGGTTACGTGTAACGCCTCCCTTCTAGGACCTTATGGATTACGGAGTATTATCACGATATCCCGGGGCCGAACGCCGTTATTCTATATAGAGATAATTTTAAGCCTGTGTGTCCGAAGGCCCTAGGCGCGAAATTAAGGGAAAGTAGTGGCTTTAACCTAGGCGTGATTATATTGGTTACGGCTCGTGATAGCCTTAATAAACTAGCCTATATCGCGAAGGCGGAGGTTAACCCTAAAAGGATAATTAGTTATCTGCGTTAATATCTTCCGGCGCTTAGATTTATGCGTTAAGGCCTTTTAAGCCGTAGTTACCCGACCCTTCCTATAACGGTATATAATTCGTATCGGATTATTACTAGAAGGATACTATTAGTATTTAGTAACGCTATAGCTATTCGAGAAGGCGTGGGCGATAAGGGCTTCGTGACCCTTATCGTGAGAAGTAAAGGCCTGCTACGGTAGCTCGGATCTATAGGGTCTATCGCTAGCTATAGTGATAGTTATTTGGATTGTAAATAGAGTTTTACTAGATTAAGCCCTAAGTTAATTAACCTTATAAATATATGCGATAATAGTCCGATTTAGCTACTTAAGATCTATATATAAAATGGGTATGGTACTTAGGGAGGCTAATGAATTTGTTATGGCCCCACTTTCAAGCCACGATTCTAGGCTAAATATCAAACTGTCTAGGCCTTCTAGTCAGTCCCTTAATAAAAGGTTAGATAACTATAGGCAATAATAATAAGTATCACGGAGTTTCTATAATAATATTCGGATAAATCACGAGGCATATAGCCGGCGATAGAACGCCGATAAACAGGTAAATAAAGGAGCGGCTACTCTTTTTTCCTATAGGTTTTTAACGAGGGCTCGTATAGAACTAAATAGAGAGAGATAATTAATCGCGATAAACGCGTAATTAAAGGCATCACGATAATACGAGTCTGCGGGACCAGACTCGTTAAGAGGGGGGGCAGTATAATAAGATAATCATAGACCCATCGGCATATAGTCGGACCGATAGTCGCGCACGGACCACTGATCCGAACCTATCTCTATACGAGCATAGAGGGATTAGTTTAATCCCTTAAGTTAAAGTCTTAGTTTAGAGTCAGCGCTTAGTTAACGAATATACTACGACCACTCTGCGATACTAAGCTATCGAGCCTTTTCTATAATATCTATTCCTTTACTACAGTCTACGGACTTTCCTTTTGTTATCATAATATAATTATAATTTATATTATGCTTCTTTTTTAGGTTATCTAGACGATCTAGAAGAGCCGACCGTAGGCCCGCCTGCCTATCTATAGCTATCCGTTCCCCTGATTAGACCACTACCGACCCTTCTAGAGGCCCGGCGACCGTCTCCTTAGGACCCTTAGCTCTAGATACGGACCCGTGACGAGCCTGACCCTGCTTTCGGCTAGCCTATTAGTTAGTTGTTTATTTTGCTCTACGCGGAGCCGTTCTGTATAGTGACGGATTCGCCTTTCTTTACTAGATTAATAGTCCGCGGAGATTAATAGCATTAAGACTTATTAGAGGATATATATACGGCTACTCTTACCGGTCGTTCCTTTAGATCACTAATAATAATCGCTGCCCGCTTCGACCTATCCTTAATATAATATAACGTTATTAACGCCTTTATATATATACACCTCTACTATACAATATATATATATACGGTTCCCGCCTAGGACCGCGGTGCCGTGTTAATTACTATTATTAAAAAAGGCACTATACGGATTATAAGAGTCTCTACTATTGTTATAAAAGTATATCATAGAAATACCATTAAGGGATGGGTTTAAGATAGTGCCGTAGGAGCCCTACTGCTTTATACGCCGTGGGCTAATCCTACTCTTTTATATAGACGATATTATAATCGGCTTTAAGGTAGACTTTAAGAAAGAGATAGAATACGCCGTTACGAGCTTCTAAGAGCACTACGCCCTATAAGGCGGGCAGCTACTATAGTGGTCCCTTAGTATTAAGGTTATCAGGGACTATCCCTCTAAGAAGATATAGTTATTATAACAGGATTATATTATAAAGGTACGATATCGATTATCTACGGTATCTAACTATAAGCCCGTAAGCCCTATAAAGCTAGTAGAGCTGCTACCGTATATAGGAAAGTCTATTACTATTAAAAGTTACTAATATAAGATAGGATCCGTTCTATACGCCGTAGTAATATTACGTCCCGATATCGCGTTTATAGTATCTCGACTATGAAGATTTAATACTAACCCGAGCCGTTAGTATTATAAAGCAGCCGTCTATCTAATCCGATATCTATTAGTCACGTAAACCTACGCCTTAGAACTAGGTAGAGGCGATTTAATCGAAGTGTTTACCGACGCGTCCTTTACGGATAACTTAATTAATTATAAGAGTAGCTAGGCCTTTACGATACGCCTATTCGGAGGCACGATAGCCTGGCGTACTAATTAAGAAACAATAGTTATAACGTTTATAATAAAGGCAGAGCTGCTCTTATTTACGTAAGGTGCGAAGGAAGGAATATTCACGAAGGGGTTATTAGAGGCGATAGGCGTGATATTTAATAATCTATGATTAAAGATGCAATACGATAATAGTTAAACGATACGTCTTATAATAGCCGAGATCGCTATGTTAAATACACGGTTATAGTATATAGATATATTTAATAGTTAGTTATAAAACACGTAGTAGGTTAGAAGAATTAAAGTTAGCTACATTATAAGCGCTGAAATAATCGCGGATAGATTAACGAAGGTCCTGTCTAGGGAAAAGTTTATAAGCTTTAGAAAATAGGTGGAAGTAATGGATATATAGGGACGTTTCCACGTAAATAAACTGCAAGAGATCTTACCGGAGCATTTAGAGGAGCTAGAAAAGAAGTTCGATAGAAGCTACGTGGACGCTATAGATAAAGATATACCGATAGAAAAGGCCTATAAATAACGTTAACCAAGTAGCTGCCGAATAGCTGTTTAGTTAGGGGGGTTTGTCGTATAGGCTGGCCCGAAATAGGTTCGGAACGAGTTATTCCGGGCCCGAAAATAGGACTGGACCTGCTATAGGAATAAAGGCAGGATTTTAGTACTTTAATTAGGGATTTACACAGAGTCAATTAAATCAACAGATCGATCGCCGAAGTACGTAATTGAGTTATACGCTGTTTGTAATAGAAGAGCCCCGTCGGCTTTATGGTTCCGGAGAGTCGTCCCGTGGACTCCGCTATAAAGAGCCCGCCCGCCGATTAGACTATCGGCATTATCGGCTTCGTAACGGTAGATCGGGTAGTTAAACCTATTGCTACCGATTAGCTTATCCTTATTCCGTCTATCCTTATTTCGCCTACTAACCTGCTTTGCTTTCTGCCTCCTGACTTTAAAATTAGTTACCCGGAGTGGTATACACGTTACCTTAATCTGTACCTCCGGGAAGATATCGAAAAGATCTTCAGAGACTCCGTTACAGCTACGCTTAAAGAGGTATATACGTAGATCGATAGGTAGATAGCAGAGGCGATCACAAAGGCATGAAGTCAGAGTCTTCGTGACGGGTATTAACGTCTTCTTTAGGTGGATTTACCTCCAGGGCTAAGAGATTTCTAATCCTGTTTTTCCTTCCTGTTTTCCCTCCCCCTACCTACCTCTTATCTACTTTTCCCTGTTTCTTTCTCTTTTTCCTGCCTTTCCCTTTACCTAATCAGGGTAATAGAATCGCTTTCGGAAGCAGGTATTACTAGTGGACTCTATAAGAGCTGCTTTTCTAGTTCCTAATAGGGGCTGCGTCTTCGTGGACTTATATCTAGGGCCGCGTATCTTTTAATTACGCCCCGGGGCCGGAAATTCCTTTTTCCGAAGCTTCGTTAACCTAATTAGGACCTTTTAGTTATTTATTAGTTATTTTTAGGTCATTTAGAAAGCTACCCTCGAGGGGCACCTCTTCGTATAGCTTTAGGGCCGATAGATAACTAGGCCCCAGGGCCTAGCCTAAGACTCTATGGGAGCAGCCTGCCGATATTTTAGCTTTTCTTTTCGCCTTTTCTTAGACTATATTCTTTTGTAGTTCTTTATTATTTCTTTCACTTATAACTATCTTGGCCTGATTAGAAGAAAAGTAATCGAACGGCTCTAATTTCGATTAATCTGGCCTACTACTTCTTAAGTTATTAGTTAGTTTACTGGTACGCGTTAGATATCTTCCCCCCGATAAAGATCATATACTATTAATCCCACCTACTCTTTTTAGATCTTAATCCTGCCTACTGTTTTCTACTGGCAGAGTCACTATAAGCTTTGTCTTTAATTTTCCTCTTTTCTTACTCTTCTTACTACTCGTCTTTTCCCTGATATCTTTGTTCCTCAAATCGGCCTAAGCCTAATCTGCCTACCTATAGTTAATCCGATTAATTCTATTAATCAGATTCATCCAGTTAATTTCGTTAATCCTACTGCTTCTTCTTCCTATTACTTTAAGCCCGGCTATAAAATCTGCCGCCTCGAAGAGTCCTGCGGCGAGACCCGATTCCGTTCTTCGCCCACCGACTCTACGAAAGAACCGATAAACCGACCTACCTTTCTATATACTATACTATGCCACCACCGAAAAGATCCGACCTATATACTTTACGCCTATAAACCCAGAAGTGGACTACCTGTCTTAATCTAGGCAGTAGGAAGAGATACATATACTCTGCGCCGTCGCCTAGTTCTACATTCTCTATCGTTAATCTTTTACTAGGGCCGCCGGGTTACCTTATTCTTATAGAAGGCCACTACCTGCCATATATACGTTCACGGTCACGGTTATATCTTCTACGTCACGGCCTTCTCAAAGACTATACTAGGGCCGCCACCTAGCTTATGTACGAAGGACCTATAAGGTCACCTCTATGTTAGAGGTCACTATCCTTCGAGGCTATGCCTTTGAGAGACGCCTTTAGGAATATATACGCGAGGATAGAAGGACTATTACTGGACTGCTTATAGATATCGTGATTAGGGTAATAGAGATATATTAGGCTAGCTATTACTTATTTATATTTATTTATATTAAAATTATTAAGCCTATAAGGCGTAGCTTAATAATTTAGGGGCGATTATAGAAGGGCAGACCCGTATTCAGGGTCTAGACGTTATGGATATTATATAACTACGTACGCGGTCCCAGGGATCTAGTCTTATCTCTAGCTATTCTTCGGAATAGACCTACTATATCTAGCTAGCTTTTTGTCCGATCTTTCACGAGTATTACCTATTATACAATATAATCACTATTTATATTATCCTTCCTTTTTAGGTTATCTAGACGATCCAGAAAAGCCGACTATAGGCCCGCCTGCCTATCTATAGCTATTCGTTCCCCTGGTTGGACTACTACCGACCCTTCTAAAGGCCCGGCGACCGTCTCCTCGGGACCCTTAGCTCTAGATACGGACCCGTGACGAGCCTAACCCTCCCTTCGGCGAGCCTACTCTTGGTTAGTTATTTATTTTATCCCACGCGAGCCGTTCTATATAGTAATAGCTTCGCCTTTCTTTACTATACCTGTATTTATTAACTCTAAAGTATTAAGAATATATAATATTCTTATACTAGATACCTTAGTATAATAATATCCGTGTTATATATTATATAATCCTAAGAGTCCTAATCACGCAATCTATTATATATTATATAATCCTAATAGTTATAGTTACGTGACCTATTATATATTATTATTATGTATTATTATTATTATTATTATTTTCTGACTCCGCTGTCCTAACTATCCTAGGAGCCCTGTTTAGGCTATACGGTCCTTCTTAGCTGGTTATAGGGGGGAAAAGCCCTCTTAGGTAAAAAACCCCTATACTCTCCTTATTAGGGTTAGTGCCGCGTCGGGGCTATAGTCGCCCCGGTAGTAACTTAATACCTATCTGGATCTCACCTTTATTCTGATAGCTAACAGGAAGGTAGCAGGCTAGGGAATTTTCGGGTTAGCCTAGGGGGCAGCACCCTATACAGGGGGCCGAAAAAGGTCCGCAGCGGCTCCGCGCTCCCGGAGTCCTTCTTGTATTGGGGTAGCCGGCTTTATTTACGCCTTCCTTTAGGCGGGGATTTTAGTAGGGGCACCTGCCTTTATTATATATACCTGCCGTATTCGGCAACCTTCTATAGCTATAGCTAGGTTAATTAAAAATTTTAAGGGCCTCTACTCTTCTTCCTGTTTTTCCTCCTATAACCCTCTTTTTACCTATTTATAAGTCCTATCTCGAGCTGCCCCTCCATATCCGCATCTATGCCCGGCTTTATACCGTAGTTATTAACGATAGCCAATTAACACTTACAATTCTAGATAGGGCTCTACTCGATATAATTCTTCTATAAATATTAGTGTATATAGGGAGTCGGTAATACTAGGGCGGGCTAATAAAATAGGGTATAGTTAATTAAATAATTATTAATATAGCGAATAATAAACTTATATTATTAATATAAGTGGAGGGGTGCTATAACGGCCGTGTATCAGGACCAGGTTTAGTGCTAACTACCTTTAAGATACCTCCTAAGAAGAATAAGAAAAAGAAGAGCGGCTCCTGATACTATAAGACTAGTGCTATACGCGTACTGCCATGGGTATTCCTAGGGGTATCCTTAGGGCGCCGAAGTAATAGCACCTCGTGGTTATTTCTAATATTAAATAGTTATCTTAGATACACTAAGCGCCTCGGGGGCAAAAGGCCTAAGGATATAAAAGCTTATACTAATACTACTAGAAAAGGCGTAGTATACTATTAGTATACTAATAGTTATCGGAGTTATAAGGATATAAGTCGGTTTTATAGTGGTCTCTTAGTAGTGCCGTAGCGGGGTAACACGGTTCTACTAACTAAAGCAGGTTCCGGCTATAGCCCTTAAATAGTAGTAGTGTGTTCTTAACTATTATCGGGAATTTATAAAGGCTATTAATAGAGGAGGTAATAGGGCTATTATAAGTTATAACCCTAGGGGTGCCGAGGCTATACCGCGCTAACTTAGAGTAGGCCCGAGGTTAACTTATAGCGGCGGTGGTATCCTTTAAGCATGCCGTTAAACATTCTCGCCCTGCTAGCCGCCGCCGCGGTAACGCTACTCTAGCGAGTTCAGAGCGCTATCTAAATCGGTTAGAGGGGATAATTATTATCCTATTAGAGGTTACCGTAAATGCCTTTACGGTCTCTCGGCGGTATAGCGGGGCTAATATAATAGGATAAGGACGTGAGTATAATACCGATAATAATAATATTTCCGGCGGCGATAAGGGGGGGGTGGATAGTAAAACCGAAGTCGAGGAGGAGGAGTGATAATACCACTATAGGTACCTTATCGGTGCTGCCGGGGCCCCGTCTTATAGAGCCCCCTAGTTAAATATAAGAGTCTGGGTTGAGTGCTATCTTTATTCCGTGGTTTCTACACCGGGGTGGTCCCGCTACGGGACTTCTAATACGTAGTTCCTTATAATTCCTAGGGCGAGACGGAAGTTATTTAGGCGGCTAAGGCGTAGGAACTATTTCGCGATTACTTTAGCTCTTCTAAACAGTATAGGGCGTTAAAAAGGTCTCCTTTAGTCGAGATCGGCCGCCTTATAGCACCGTAAAGGTCCCTCCGCGACTCCGGGGTAGTGTTTTAGCACTATAAGGTAATATATTTAGCTATCTCCGCACCTCCGTCTTAGTAGTAATACCGGGGGGTAGCGAAGCCCGGGACTCTCGCTTTAAAGAGGAAGGCCCTAAGGCCTAGTTTTTCGGAGCGGATCTGGGTAAGGAGAGAGCTTTATATTATATATTATATAATCCTAAATAACCTAGTTATATAACCTATTCTATATTATATAATTATAACTACCCTGTTTACGTAACTTATATATATTATATAATTCTAATAGTCCTAGTCACGTAACCTAATTAAGAATATTATATAATATAATTACCCACTATAACCTACATAGGTATATAATATTCACGACTAAGATCTTATTTATAAATATAGTCGTATAATCTTTTTAAAATAGATTAAGTAAATAGTAAATACCGAATAAGGGGCGTATAAATACCGGGACTTACAAGGTACTAGAGTAGGTATAGCTTGTATATAAAACAGGCTACGAGAAAGGGACTCTGATTAGTTATAATTAGCTAAGGCATAGCCTATATATTGCTTAGCTATTAGTAAGCCTATGGCTAGGAATAAAGGTATAGTGAGTAATTAAAAGTCATAGGTGGGCGACCTATATCTAAATATTATTACTAGAACCTTATTTTGATGCGTCGAATACGAATATAAATAACTTTACGAATACTACTTCTAAACTTTCGGAACAATCAGATTTATAGAGGAGAGTGACTGTATAAAAGGAATGTCTAGTTATATCTTTTTAATACTTTATATACCACCCCCTGGCCGCGATATAAGCCTTAATCCTTCGCAGCATCGACTTAATTAGAGCCTATAGAAGCTCCTCTTTAAAATCTTTCTATACCTCCTCCGCGGCCCGGCAGAGTAATTTATACGAGGTTATTATAGAGCCTATCTTTACTAGAGTAGGATTCCATAAATGGATACTCTCTTTTAGTATTTTCTATAGGTTTTCGATAGGATTAATATTAGACGAATACGGCAGCTAATCCAGGATAATAACCTTATTCTCTAGACTCTATAGTAGTAACTAATTTTAAACGAGGCGCGCCTTATATACAGTAGCATTATCTTAAACGAATACACTACCCGGTTCGTATATCGTAGGAAGCTCTTTATTAAGCGTGCGCTTAATAACGGCTACTAACGCACCACCTTCCGGCACTATACCAGGACCTGAAACCATATAGCTCCGGATTAGTGCTAGCACTATACGGGCACTAAACCCGTATAACTATAAGCGGCTAGTCATAGGTTAATCATACTCAGTAAGGCCGAATAATTATATTAGCTAGAATTAAGGAAAGGAAAGGAAAAGTCTATAGAAGAGCCTAGGATTTACTAGGTTTATACGAATCTACGGTAAGGGTAGCGCGAGGTCTAAGCGTCGGACCTACGCGCTAATTAGCGGTTCTGGCCTTATACCGGAACTATATATTCGAGGGGTTAACCCGTGATATTACCCCCCTCCCCCCCCTTCTCGGGTCGCGATAACTAAGCGCCGGTTCCCTTTTATCCTAACGCCGCGCGAAGAAGGCGTGTATCCTCCCTTATATTAGGCCGGTTCGTGTCGCGCGTTATTCGCGGCGACTTCGCCTATAGGTTATCGGTGCTCCGCGCTCCGCTATACGCTTACTAGTTATATTAAATAACCCCCGATTACTCCTTCTCCTTTATTCGTAAACTACTATAATAAATAGCTTTATAGGCTTTTATTATATTTTATTATTCGATATTATAGTATAAGCGTAGTTTTACCCGGATTTTTATTTATAGTTAGTTTTTTTTATAAGCCTATAATATCGTTTTAGTAATAAGCTTCGTCGCTAGTTCCGAGCTAAGAGCTATATTATTCCGTGCTAACTCACGGTATAGTCTTTCCGTCCTTATAGTTATTTCGTTAATCCTATAATTTATATCTTTTCGTTTATCTCTTTAACTATTATAAGTTTCTTAATAAGCCCTTATACTAAGCCGGCTAGGTAGTAGCCAATAGGGTGCGTATAGATATCCGCTCCCTAATATAGCGCCCGCTATATCCGCGAGGGCACCGCCGAAGAATAGCTAGTCGCCGGTAACGTCGCGCCCCCCCCCCCCCCCCCCCCCTGCCTTCGATAATAAGGGATAAGGTTAATCGGTTAAGAGCATAGCCGAGGAGGCCCTCGCCGCTATAGCGAATACCGGTAAGCGTCCGGCTAAAAAGGAGGTTCGTAATAGGGCTAAGTACTTTACCGCGAGGATCCTACTAACTCTCCGGTAGGCCGCGACGCCTTCTAAGCGTTAATATAGCCTAGCCTACCCCCCTAGCCGCCCTCGCGACGCCTTCTATCGCCCTTATACCGATTATATAGCCGGTATTAAATAGAAATTTAACTAAACGTGTTATAATTAGTCCGGGCCCAGCGTGACCTATAATAAGCTTAAATATTATAAATATACCGTAGGATCCTACCCGTGCCGCCCTATAAGTTCCGTGGGATTTATAGGCGAAGTTATTACGACTAACTCTCTTAGCTACCTGCTGCCGCTATTTAGTATATATAGCCTATAGCTAAAGCGGGTCGCGCTATACGTAATAATCTTAACGATAATAATATAAGTGTCTTTAAGTCCTTTCCTGGGTCGCTACTAACTTTAGTCTAGCTCCGCGAGGCCTTTAAGCTGGCTCGTAGCAACTACTACGCCTCCCTGTCTAAGGTAACCCCCGCCCCGCCGCCGCTAACTCCGCCTCCGTTAACGACGGCGAGGGTCTTTGCTATAAGGTAGCGGCCCTTTGCCGCCAGGTTCGCTTATGGGGCGTAGCGATAACGCGCCTCCTAGAGGGTATCCTCGCCGCCCTCTAGGGAGGTAGCGGTCCTGCTACCGGTAGTAGTAATAATAATAGTAAGGATAGTCCGGGCGATAATATCGCTAATTAAAGTCCTCTACGGAGGCATTATCTCCTTAGAAACCGGTAAGGGGGCCGGTGAATTCCCCCCCCTTAATTAACTTACGATTATAGGTCGTGCTCTCCTTATAATAGGGTCCCTTCGTCTTCGCGTATTCCTTATAGTATAGTCTTATAGAGGCCCGTTATTCTTATCAGCGGGGCCGTATTCTGCTTCGAAAATGTCTAACGCTTTTATATCCTTTATAGCGTCTAGTGGCTCCTAAGTAGGTTCTGCGTATCCTGCCTAGTATACTAGTACCTTGTGTTATACGCCGTGACCTTGCCGTTTATTCCGTGCATATAAGATACTTTCTACCCCCTACTCCTTAGTACTATAAAGTGCGTCTCTAATCGGTTCGGGCTAGGGGTCGGTTATAACCTAGCCGGGGAGGGGGTCGCGGCTAGGTCGCTTTAGGATATCGATATAGAAATAGGGATATATACCTAAGGGTATATTTAGTTTATTAACGTAAGAGTTAATTACTTTTATTACCCGGTACTTTTATTATAGCTAGCTTAGCTTTTTTAAAGGCCTAGGCGTGGAGTAGTTAGCTATAGATAGCTAGGCGACGTCTCCTACTTTAAAGCGTTCCGCTAGGAGTCGCCGCTTATTCGCGGTCTTTTTATCTTATAATTACTTTAAGGCTATAATAGCCTATATAAACTTTATAGCCCCTTATAGGCGACTTAGTAGATTATAGGCGGCGGCTTCCTTTAGGTGTATAAGCGAATAGTTATAGACTTAGATAGGGTTAACGTAAAACCCGTATTCTAGGAAGAAAGGGCTTAGCTAGGTCGTTAAGCTCTTCCTGCTATTAAGCGATAACTCCGCGGCGGGTAATAGGCGACCCTAGTTATCCTAGGAATAGTATATAAAGGCATAGAGGTAGGCCTGGATATCCTAGTTTAGTCTCTTAGGTCCTCTGTTAGTTTAAGGGTAGTAAGCCGTGCTAAGTCGCTGCTTAATCCTTATAAGTTTATAAAAGTATCGCTAGAACCTCCCGGTCTAATTTAAGCCTTAGTCGCTAATAATTAAGAGGGGTATACCGTGGAACCTAAAATAGTAGGTTAGAAAGTGTTCTGCGTAGGCTTCTACTTTTATTATTTCTATCGCTTTTAGCATTACTAACTTTATTAGCCGGTCCGTGATTACTTATAGGAAGCGCGCCCCGCCCTTCCTAATAGGTGGCAGGTCCGTTATAAAGTCTATCGCGAGGTGGCTACGAATTCGCTCTAGTATAGGTAATAGCTTTAATAGTCCGCGCTTTATATTCCGCTATTAATTACTCCTATTATATAGGTTATAGTTACGGATAAACTTCCGTATATTCTTATTTATACCCGGCTAGAAGAATTATTAGGCTACTATAACGATTATATTCTCCTTACCCGGGTAGCTACTAATAACAGAGTCGTGGATCGCCTATATTAAGCGCCCCCTTAACGGCGAGTCTTCCTTAGAGCTCGGGACCTAAAGCCGATCCCGGAAGGTTATATAACCCGCGGGGTTAATAGAGTATTCCGCGATCTATAATTATAGACTAAGGGACGGGTCGAAGCTATAAGCTCTTATAGTAATCGCGGCGAGGATACCTTAGTACTAGGGGTTAGTCGCTATAGTCTTATCCTAAAGTCGCTAAAAGTCTTTATTTACTTCGAATACACGCTTAACGGAAGTCCTTTATACGGCCGGTTCGGGGACTATTATAGGGATCGCGGTGTTAGGTATTAGTTAGATCACTTATCCTTATTATTAAGGGAAACTTTAATAGGCCCCTAATTCCTAATAGCAGGCCCCCACTAAGTGGGTCATGACTCTATATGTTCTCTTACATGCAAATAGCCCATTTTTCTATACTAAAATAGGGTCTTCCGGTGCGTAGGTACAAGCAGTTATATTTATGCCACCACTATTATTAGGAAAGGGATACTGAAGCTCTAACTGCTGATACAGGTGCCTATCCCCAGGTGCACTTAGATCCGATGCTAATTCACGGTAGAGGGCGCCTAAGAGGCGCCCTAGAGGCATCCAGTTCGAGTCACGCAAGGGGCCACCGTCGGAATAGTATAAGGAGGCTTCTATCGGGGTTTAGGCAATCGCCTCTATCAACGGCACCGCACCGCCCGCGCTGCCTAGTGTTAATGCGTACGAGCCTGGGACTGTGGCACCGCGTCAGAGGTCACGATTCCTGCCCGTTTTGAGGGCATGATTGATACGCGAATGGAGGAATTAGCGCAGAGCAACGAGGCGTTAGAGGAGGTATTCCAACAAGACCGACAGATTGCGTACGTAGGTAGTTAACGATAACCTTAATTGAGTAGTTTGGTTCAATTGACACAATATAAATGCTTATACCTACGTAGCGGAAGACCCCACTTTAGGATAGAAAAATGGGTCATTTGCATATAAGAGAACTTATAGAGTCATAACCCACTTAGTAAGGGCCTGCTATTAAAAAGTAGGGGCCTGTTAAAGTTTCCTACTATTAATTATCCGAGTAGTCCTTCGGGGTATCCTATTCACGGCGGGAGAGCGTATCTGCCGCGAAGTTCTTAATACCTTACCGGTTCTCTAACACAAAGTTAAACTAAGCTGGTTTGCTAGCTTAGCGGCTTTACCTTTTAGTAAGGGACCATTTAGTTATAAAGTACTGAAGCGCCTTATAGTCCGATAATATCGTGAATTATTTATAGCTAGTTAGTTCCGCCTTTTAGGTAAGTACGTAGCTAATAATAGCTAATATCTCCTTATCGTGGATAGGGTAGTTATACTCCGCCGGGGTAAGCTTATACGAGTAACACTTAATAACGTAGCGATATCCTTATCCGTCCACTTAGGACAGGATACTACTTAACGCGTAACCCGAGTAGTTAGTCTTTAACGTCGTCTTACGATCAGGGTTCTATAATTATAAGACGGGTTCTATCTAGAAGAGTCGTTTTAGCTCCTTAAAGGCGGCGTCTTTTTTAGTTCCTTACCTAAAGAGCCGGTCTTTTTTTATTAGTATAGATAGGGGGGCTATAATACCTATAAAGTCGTAGATAAATATCCGGTAATAGTTTATAAACCCTAAAAAGCTTTATAGTCCCTTTATAGAGGTAGGCGACTCCTAGTTATAAATAGCTCTTAGCTTCTTAGGGTTATAAGATACTCCCTTATCCACTATAACGATAAACCCTAGATATTTTACTATTATCACGCTAAACTCGTATTTAGCCGGGTCTAGGTTTAGGCCGGCGTCTATAAGCCTATATAATACTAGCCGGACCTTCGATTTATAGTTCTTATAAGATCTACTAGAGTAGATTAGGATATCGTTAATATATATAGTAACGAAGTCGTTAAGGAACTCCTATAGCGTCTAGTTAATATAGCGTTAGAAGGTAGCGGGTACGCCGCTTAGTCCGAAGGGATATACTAGCCACTTAAAGAGACCGAAGCATATCCTAAAGGCTATTTTACTCTTATATCCGGGAGCTATACGGATCTTATAGAAGGCGGCGACTATATTAAGCTTCGTGAACTACTTAGCGCTAGCTAGGTTATATAGGGTCTTAGTAATTAGAGGGAGCGGGTAGCGATCTCGCTAAGTAATCGCGTTTAAAGCTTTATAGTTATGATAGAAGCGTAACCCGCCCCCTGGCTTGTTTATAAATAGGACTAGCATAGCCGCCGCTAAGCTACTAGCTCGTATAAATCCCTTATCTATTAGGTCGTGAAGCGTTTTCCGAAGTACTAATAACTCTTCCCTTAATATACCGTAAAGGGGCCCCTATAGTAGGGTCGGCTTAAGTCTATTAGGACCTTGTTTTAGGGTGATTTCATGATTAACGCCTAGTCGGTGGGGGGTAAGTTATTAGCCTTATTAGGCGTAAAGAGGTCGCCGAACTCTTATAGTGTATTCGTAGGGATATAATCCTAAGGGTTTACTAGTTCCTTTTTACGGAGGGCCTTATCGATATCCTATATATTAACGGTATAGATTAAGGCGTTAAACTTATCTTTTTTTTTTCTTTTTAACCCCCTTTTCATTTATCGTATCGTGGCTATAAATACCGATCCTAAGACTAGCCTTACCTCGCGGATAGCTTCTACATCGGCTAGTTCTTTTTCACCTACTAATCGTAGGTTAATATCGGCGACTCTATAATATAACCTTCGATTCTTCGTATAATACGTAACGTCGTTATATTCTAGCCACGGCTTCCCTAGGAATATATCCTGATCTAGTCCTTCTACTACGTAGGCGAAGACTTATTATATATAGCCGCTAATGTTAAGCTTAAACGCGGCAATCCCGGCGTTAATAGCCGGCTTAGATATATCTAAGAATCCTTTTAGTAATCGTTTCCTTTTATCGACTAATAGTAACTAAAGTTTTTAGGTAAAGCGTTTATATATAGTAGTATAATAGTTATAACCCGTATCTATAAGAGTATATAAATATATTTTATTTATTTATATTAATATTAGGGCTAAGTCGCTATTAGCTAGGTATTTAAACGCCTCCTACCCTTACTATAAGGCGACTATTAGCTCTAACGCCTATTTTCGTGTTAGAGCTATTCTTTTTCCGACTCTTTATTATCCGAATTATCTAAAGTCATAGCGATATCGCTATCCCCGGCCTAAACCTTCGCTATATAGGCGCCCTTAGCCTTTAAGCCTTTATCCCGGGACTTATAGTTTATACGGATATATCCTTTCTTCCTATACCCCTGGTACTCCCGGTTATCGCGAGGTCGGTCCGTAGTCGCGTTAAGCCGGACCTAATTAATTCCGCTTATCGTAACGTCCTTCTCGGCGTTAGTCTCTCGGGTCCGGGTTTAACTCGATATATAAGTATTCCGGTTAGTTAGGCGTAGGCCTTTTAGCTTCTAGGCAATACTCTTAACCTTAGTGACCTAGCTTAGATAATCGTGGGGTAACTTCGCGGTGATTAGGGCGCTATATAGCTTCTAGCTTAGGGCTCCCTTAAAGAAAGTAATCGTCGCTAAGTCTACCTACTCGCTACCCTCTGCTTAGGCGATCTGTTTCTTAAATTTCGGTAGGAACTATATAAAGGTTTATTCCTCGCGCTATTTAAAGGAATATAGCGCGAAGGCCGTATAAGGCTATTTATTCTAGTCCTTATATATACGGTCTAGGTAAGTAAGGAACGATTCTGGGTTATAGGTACCTCCTAGCCCCTTAGCGGTATAGAAGGCTAACACTACTTATTAAGCACTCCCCTTTAAGTATAAGTTAATATAGTACTATATTTCGGCTTAGTTATTAAATAAATACTTATTTAGTAGGAGTTTATTATATATCTACTACGACTAGGTAGCGTACTCTATTCGCTTTCTACTAAACTTCGCGGGGTATAGTAAAGGCTTAGTATGTAGCGGATATAGTTCCTAATATAATTCCTATAGGACTTTGATTTAGGGAGGGGGAGTAGAGGTTACTAGGGTAAAAGGGCCTGATACCGACTCTGCGGGTATATTTATAGGGGCTTCCTCTAAGGGAGGCACGAGGTTAAGAGTAGGTTACTATAGGGCTTAGGTATTCGCGAGACCGTTCGTAAGTTATTAGAGCAGCTCTTATTATTAAGCTATCTATTCTTATAAGGGACCGAGCGTCGTATTAATAGCTTTAGTAATCGTTTTATCCGTTTACTCGGCTAGCCTCGCGGGGTTTATAGGACCGCCGCCGGCTAACAGCGCGTTCGTATCTAAGTCTATACTAACACAGCGCGTAGGGTTCGCTAAATTCTAGCTATATAAGCGGCTAGTTATAGGATAATCGCACTAAATAAGGCCGAATAATTATATTAGCTAGAATTAAAGAAAGAAAAGGAAAAGTCTATAGAAGAGCGCAGGATTTACTAGGTTTATACGAATCTGCGGTAAGGGCAGCGCGAGGTCTAAGCGTCGGACCTACGCGCTAATTAGCGGTTCTGGCCTTATACCGGAACTACACGTTCAAGGGGTTAACCCGTAATATAGCACTAGATTAGTGCTAGCCCTTATTAGCACTAAACTAGTATAGCGCTAGACTAGTGCTAGTACTATACTAGCACTATACCTAGTATAGCGCCTAGCCTTAGATAGTCCGAGGTTCCCCTATAGATATATAGAGTAGAAACCTCGCCCTCTTTTTTTAGAGAATCTATCCCTATTTATATATTATTTACTATACCCTAAGGTTGCCTTATCTAAATCCTTTTATAGGTCCTATAGCACTGGCTAGCTAGAGATATATACGGTTAGTGTATATTAAATAGTAGTAACTAGAATAAGATTATTCGATCTTAGTAAAGTTCGTGTACCGATCCTATTAAATAACTATAGAGACTATTCTAGTTACACGATCCTAGGGTAAGTAACTATCCGCTATTAACAAAATGCCTCCCCTTAAATAGGATTAGGCGACGAGTAGCGACTATTAAGCTATAGCCTAATAGCGCTAATAAGGAACTGCTTACCTATATACCCCTTATTATATTTACTAGCCCTCTAGTATAACGCGTAAAGGTCTATATACTAAACCCTTATTTAGTTAAATAGCTGTATATAGCGCCCTAAGCAGACACGTAGCTAAAGCGGTACCGGTTAACCGTAGTCTACTAAATAAAGCGCCTCCCCTTTATTAAGACTAGGCGAGTAAGCGATAAGTATAAGAGTCTATAAATGCTAGTTATCCGATAGGCCTATATCTAAAACGACCTATTAAACTCTAAATCGTATTATCGTAGAACCCGCTTAATAATAACCGACGCTCCTTACCCTATTCTCCTAGACTCTCCCCTAATACTAAGGGACCTAAAAGGTATACGCCCCCTCGCCGTAATAACGAACGCCTATCTAGATATAGCCTAAAAGGTTCTTTTACCCAAATATCGGCTACTCCTTTTTATAGCCGAGTAAGCAGGGAACCTCCTTAGTATTAGTGGAGCTAGCTACGCTATAACCTTTAGAGGAAGAGTCTCTAAAGCTATCCTGCGTCCCTAGCTAACCTATCCTGCTAAGTAGGTTACCTATTATGACTTATTTATAAAGGTATTCTATAATTAGCTAAAGAAGGAGCCCGAATATATCGACCTTTATAAGTCTATGGTTATACCCCGTAGCGTAGCTTAGGGAAAGGAGCTAGCCTTTTTTACCGCCGGCTATAATTCTCCGCTAGTAGAAGTAAAGATTAAGGTCGAGGGATCGGAATCGCTTTTAATCCGCCCCGCTATAAGTATAGTTAAACGGCTAGTCGGGAGTTTCCCTAAGGATATAGCGGAAAGCCTTTCTTTAAAGTACGCTAAACCTTCTAAAGAAATACCCGACTATACTTTAACGCCTAACGACTATATACTATTATCCGACTAGGAAAGTTAATAAGCTTATATTATAAGCCATCGCGATAATCGTATAAGCCCTATACCCTCCGATATTATATACTACCCTCGCGACTAAATAAAGGATATCGGAACCGGGAATAATAGGTATCCGGAATACTAATAGCACCGGGTAGCCCCTTTAGGTTATAATGCCCCCGGATACGGCCCTCCCGGCCCCCCTAAGGGAATATACCGGATATTAGCTACCCGGAACTATACCTATATATACGATAATCGGATTTAATCGCTATCCTCGGCTAGCGCGATAATCGGATATATAGATTTAAGGCCGACAACCTAGGCTACTTTAAGCCTCCCTTATACTTTATTACCGACTAGGATCTTAAGACCGAAGCAACTAAATCAATCTATATAGACGTTTTCCGCTTTATTAACGTAATAGACTAGTATACCGGCCTAAGTGCTTAGCACTATAAGTCCTTTCCCCGCGGATTAGCCCGCTATCTGCTAGGTAAGGCCTTAGTATAGTTTATAAGCCTTAACGAGGGATAACGCTTATACCTTACTATAATAATAACCGTTATAGAATAGAAGACCGCCTTATAAGAAAGGTTCCGATTACCTTAAGAGGAAGCCTAGTATAAGCTAAGACGCGAGCGATATACCCTAGATAACGTAGTTACCCGCCACGATATCCGTGCCTTTATAAATAAGGTAATTCGACTAGCTAAGGCGGCTAATAAGCCTAGAGGTAAGTATTTAGCTTTATATAGGGCCGCCTAGACGCTAACCTAGTAAACACTATTCTATATCCTAGACCGGAAACTATAGCGACTAACTTTATAAATAGCCTAGCTAGTATAATACCAGGATAATACTAAAACTATACTAATAGAGCCTAGAAGGTACTTATTACCCGATAAGCCCTACCGCGGATTAAACGGATATTAATATTGAACTAATCCTCCTAGGTATATTCGCCTTTTCCCCAGTACCCGGATTAACGCGGTAGCCCGGCTTTATGCTACTCGCTATAGCCTAAACGATATTCCTTAGCGCCGGATTATGATTTATTATTACCGGAATATCGCTTATTAGGACTAGGATAATTCCACCGGAACGACCATGCCCTGCTAGGCCTAGGAACGCGTCCGATTAACTGCGCGGAAACAGGAACTTCCGCTAAGAGCGATCCCGGGACCCTATAAATACTATTATCGACGATAAGGTCTCCGATAAAGGATATAAGAATAATAAGGAACTAAAGGACCTTTATTATTTCGAAGAGGAGTCTAATAGGTCCGAGGACCTCATAGATAATAAGGCCGAGACCGATAAAGGTAGTAATTAACTATACTAGGTCGCTAATAAACCCGGATTTATACCTAAGTACCATAATCTTTACTAGATATAACGATAATATACTAGGTATCGATAGCTAATAAGATCTAATAATAAGGCCCTCCGCTACGAGAAGTCCTATTTCTATTTATTCCTAATAAAGAAATAGGTCGGTTAGGACTCCCCGTTAATTAAAGGCGCTTTATAGGAGGTAATATACCTAGTAGCCGGCACGTGCGGTTATATATACTTAAGGGTCTAAGTCCGAGTAACCCTAGATAGCGCTCCCTTCGAAGCTTATATTAATTTAGGTACCTCGCGATACGTTATAAGCTAGCACCTTCTCCCTTACCTCCCCGACGCGGAAGTTAATATATCTAAGAGATCTATGCTTCGTGGCGTGGGCACTATAGATACTATTAGATAGGCTTTATTTACCCTATTAGTACGAGGTATAGTAGACGGCTAGCCTTAAGTCGGACGGCTATACGTAAAGGCTTAGGTGGTTCCTAAGCTAGAAGCCGGTGTGCTTTTTAGGTAGGAATTTAACTATCCGAATAAGGTCGATATCCTTAACTCGCGGGACGCTATCCAGATTAGGTCCTACGAAGGTCTTATCGTCCCGGTATATATCTTCCCTAAACGATTATTAGTCTAGCGCTAACTAAAAGCCGCTAAGAAGGTTACTATTCTACTATATTAGTATAGATTTATCCTATTTAAGGAATAAAATATAACCTTAGACTCTATAGAATACTAGCCGGATGTCAAGGGTTTACTAAACTATATCCTTAATAAAGGAATATCTATTCTACTCTATAACGCTAGCGACCG
Organism: Sodiomyces alcalophilus JCM 7366; assembly: GCF_042370955.1. Taxonomy (NCBI): domain Eukaryota; kingdom Fungi; phylum Ascomycota; class Sordariomycetes; order Glomerellales; family Plectosphaerellaceae; genus Sodiomyces; species Sodiomyces alcalophilus. The sequence continues at coordinate 3,413,979 of NW_027263536.1, read as the reverse complement.
GCCGCTGCTTATTTCCCGGGGTAATAAGCTAGGGTATACGGATCCCTTTTACGCGGACAGATATTTTAATATAAAGCAGGATAACGCCCGCGATATTCTAATAAAACGACTAGAGGCCGCTAAGAAGTCTCTAAGACCGGAAGGATAAGGCGATATCTTTAAAGTGTATTTACTTATTAGCGGGAAGCTTAGAATCGCTAAGAGCCTAGATACCCTAATTAAAGCGACTCTAAAAGGCGTGACTATCTATAACCACGGAGCCCGCTTTATATAACGCTTTACTAGGATTATCGGTAATTATCTTAAGGTTTAGATAGACTAAGGCGTTATCGTTATAAATAAGAAAGACTATATACGCGTTCCCCTAATCGACGGGTAGTATACCTAAAGGATTAGCTAAAAGCTATATCCGCTTAGCTATAAGGACCGAGCCTTTTTAGACTAGACCCTGGACGGACTCTATAACCCGGACCGTATAGAATAGACGTTAGCGTTAACGCCCTTTAGCGCTCCTGTTTTTATTATATAGTAAGAGGTAAAAGGTAAATATAAAGGCCGTATAGTGGTTAACCTTTATACCCTTAATAAGGTTACTATCCTAGATATATACCCGATACGGCTCTAGGATAAGGTTATTAAGCGACTCAGCGGGAAGAGGTTTATCTCTGTTATTAACGCCCAGGCTTTCTTCTATTAATTCCCTATATACGAACCGTACTATAAGCGGTTTATTATTATTTCCTAATAGGGATAGGAATAATTAAAGGTTACCCTAATAGGCTTCTATAACTCGCCTATATACGTCTAACGCTATATAGACTAGCTCCTTTACCCGTACTAGGACTTTATCTCCGCCTTTATCGATAATATTATGATTATATCGAATACTAAGGACGATTATACTAAGCACTTAAATATAGTGCTCTCCTTATTTAGTAAAAAGAGGATTAGTATCTCCCCCGATAAGTCGTTTATTAGATATCCGTTAGTCTAACTACTAGGATTCAAGGTTAACGCCCTCGGGCTATCGAATACTAAAGAACGTACTGAGGCTTTATAAAAGATTCGCCCTCCGACTTCCCTTTAGTCCTTAGAATATTAGATCGGAATAATAAGGTGGCTTTACTATCTTATTCCCCGATTCTCTTATCGAATCGCTCCCCTTTAGTAACGGAAAATAACCCTTCTCGCTAAGGCTTATTAAATCAGGAAGGTTAAGGGATAGGTCTATAAGGTATATACTAAATATAGAACGTTTAAGGCTATTGCTAAAGAGTTAGCCGCGTTCTATAATATTACCGGCGCTCTTACCTCGGACGCTTACTTATTCTATTATATCCGTACTAAGATCCTCTTTATTTAGCTAAACGCCTTTAAAGAGCATAGGTTCTTCGCTATACTCTTCTAACTAGTCTATAAGACTAAATAGCTTACTAAAGGAACCATTAAGAAAACCGATATTCGACTAATGCTTTATATTAGTAAGGGACTTAACGCCGCTAAAGAAAAGTATTAGCCTATAGAATTTAAGGTCGTCTATTTAGTATAGGCCGTTTATAAGACCCGTACTATTATTTAGTCCGCTTATCGTAATCCGACTATAGTCCTTATAGACTATACCGCTATGATTAGTATTATAAAGTCGATTATGCTATCTAGCACCGATAAAATAAAGTTAAATATAAAGCTTACCCTCTCTCCGAGTTCCTTAGTTAATTCTAGCTAGATTATAGATATATTCCCGGTAAGACTAATATAGTGGCTAACGCGTTATCTTAGCTACCTACTACGGACGGCCCCCCGGCTAAAGGCCTAGGCGAATTAGACCGGATTTAGGAAGACTAAGCTATACACTATATGAGCGAAATCTAAATAAAGGACGATATACTATAAAGGATTATTAAGGATTATGCTAATGACTCGAAATAAACATCTATCCTTACCTAAACCACTAACTATAACTTATTAGTTAAGATCCTTTTTAAGGTTGATAATAGTCTCCTATACTAAATAGATTTAAATAGGAGAAAACGCCTTTATACAGAGCATTAAAGAAAAATTACAAATTACAAATTACATTACAAATTACATATAATATAATGTAATTTATCTGGAAAACATTATATTTTATATAATGTAATTTGTAATGTAATTTTGTAATGTTAGGGGAAAAATTACCGTTTTTGTATATGTAGATTAAGAGAGTACTCTAGACTATATACTATATATAATACTATATATACCATCTTACAACGATACTAAGTAATATAGACTATATATAAGTATATAAATAGTTATATTTCTATATATATAGTGATAATATAGTATTTTAGGAGTTAATATATTAATATATATCGTATTTAATATAGTTAAAGAGGATATTAAAAGCCTAGTAAGGGTATAAGACTAATATATTTACTCTAGTCTTACTTTTTATAGGGTTATATTCTTAATGCCTTTAAAAGCTAAAGTTATACTACGTTTAAGTATTAAAATACTAGTATTATAATATCGACTCGTATATATAAGTAGTCTATAGTGCAGCTTTAGTATACTAGTTTTATATAATTTATAGAGCATAACTAATTTAGTTAAGTTTAATTAGCTATTATATACTATATATATTAAAACTAACTTACTCTAGTAAAATACTCTCTTTAATATTATAAGGAGCTATTATTTAATTAACTTTATTTCGAGACTACTATAATAGGCTTATATAAGCCTAGACCTAAGATAAGGAAACATTCTATAACTATAATATAATATATTAGACCTAAGATAAAATCTATAAGTTTAATAGGAACCCATAGATTAGAAAAAGTAACTATAATATATACTAAAGTGATTAAAGGTAAGGTAAATCGTATAGAGTACTATTCTATAGTATTTAATAATAATTATGGAATATAATAGCTAACTAAGGGAAGAAGAAAGATAGAGGGAGAGATTTAGTATTTATATATAGATATAATAGATAAGGAGAGAAAGCTATAATAAAGAAGTAGTAGTAAGCTTCTTCCTTATTATAGGATTTAAGTAAGTAGTAAAGGAAGCTATTATAAGACGAACAAAAAGGCCTACCAGTGGACTAAGGGAGGGGGTACTATGCTAAGATTATTCGTTAAGTTCTTTTAAGAAGATATAGACATAAAGATCCTTACTTATAGACCTCTAGGTGCTACCTAATAGGAAGGTATTAGTTATATAATCTCCTCTCGGAGTAACTAAGGGACCTTCGTAAACTAGGTAGCCTTACTATAAAGGCTACCACCCCCTTTATATACTCTAAGCTAGCTTTCGTATTCTAAATACACGATAAGCCTTCTCTAAACACGGTTCCACCTAGTAGTTAACACGTAAGCCTCTAGAACCTTTATATGAAAGGCCTTTATAGCTTACGCGATAAGCTCGTACTAAGTTGTAGTTAGAAGCCTAGAACCTAATAACACGAATTAATAAGTCCTTTTAATACCTCTTATAGATTACCCCCCCTTTCTTTAACTCCTGCCCTTAGGAGTAATAGAGGTCTAGAGGTGATAAAAAAGAACGACTCCCTTAGCCCGGCTATCCTCCCACGTAAAGAACTCTGCCTAATCTAGAAACCTCCTTTTAACCCACCTATAGAATAACACCACCCCTAAAGTAAGTATTGAAGAATAAGAGGCAAAAGCATGAGATAAAAGAAAAGGGGATAAAGCTTATAAATATAAAGATTCCTCTTAATACTATATAGATAAACGTGATTATAGAGAATAAAGTTACTTAATAAAAAGGACTATCCTAAGAGAAACCTAATTAGCGGCTAATATTATAAACATAAAGCCCCTATGATTATAAAGAGACTACTAGTAAGAACCCTTCTAAGGGATTCCACTATAAACTCCTAACTTATCGTCTAATCTTTAAATGACCTATATAATACTCCTTTACCTACTAGAGACCTAGAACTATAACTTATAATATATAAAGATAGAAGGTGCTTCTAAAGAGGGAAGTTATAATATATAAATAAGGCTAACTTCCTATAAGAGATTAGGCTACCAGGCACCTATAGGTAATTCCCAACTTATCTATAAGAACTTTTCTTAACTCCTAACTTTTATTATTTTTCTTCTTCTCATTCTCTTCAGCTATTATCCATTTTCTTAATTTAGAACGTTAGATAACCATATATATAAGTTAATTCCCTCCTAGTAGTATAAAGCTATATATATAGCTTAAAGTCTTTTATCGACTTCGCGGAGTCGGTTATCGGATTCGAATTCATTCCTGGTAGCCGGGCGGTAGAAAGTGATAGATAGAACTAATAAAGAGATAGTTTCTTATAATAATAACTCCTATAACTTAACTAATTTTTCTATAATATAAGTGCCCTAATAGTGCCCTATACGTAACCGTTACTAATATCGTGGAAGCCACTATGCCTAATATCAGCAATATTAAGAGCAAGGCCGCGAAAGCGGCTTATAAGCTGGCTAAGAAGAAGGCCCGTAAGGTCGCAAAGGCGATTAAAAAGTCCCACGGGGTAGGCAATAATAACGCTAGTAATAGCGTTAATTAATTAAGTATATAGGGGGACGTTAATATTATAATAAGCGGCGCTAACGGAGGTTATAATAATAAGCGCTATAAGGACGCTGCTACGGGCGGCGATATCGCTATAACGGATACTAACGATAATACTACTACTAGCAATAAGGATAATAGTGCGGGTAGCCACCAGAATACCACCTATAATAACGATAATAATATAGCGAATAAGGCCCCTAAGCCTCGTGTTATATATAAACAGGTTAATAGACTAGAAACACTAATACTATACGGCCGGTATACTTATTAATAGTTAAAGCTAAAGTCAGATAATAAAAGCTAAGGGGAGATCCGATTCGCGGCTTACCGTAATAGCATCACGGCATCTTCTAAATACTAATATTACTAGGTGCGCCGATTAAAGCATTACTAAGTTATAAGTCTATTACTCTAATAGACTATTAGGCGGGTGCTAATAAGAAGGGAACTAGTTCTCGGTCGCCGCTACGCGGGCAGCTTCTAGGCTATAGAATATCCTCCTAAAGGCCGTCGAGGAGGGGGGCCTGACTAACCGGGAACAGGTATATCGAACTTAGAACGTGGTATACTGCTACTATTAACTATGTAACAGGTTAAATCTTTAACTAACCAGACTAATCTCCGTAAGGCTCTATCGGAGTTTAGGTCTAAGAACACTAACGGCGCTAAAGATAAGGCTAATAAGAGGCGCCGTGCGGAGCAGAAGGCCGGTAAGGACGCGGAGAGAAAGGCTTGGGCTAAGTAAGAATAGCGCGATAAAATAGCCGATTACGCCTAACAGATCGCCTATAATATTAAGTACCTGGTATAGCGGGCCAAGCGTAAGGATAAGGAATAGATATAAAGAACGAGGGGGTATTAGGCACTATAAGTGCTATATAATAAACGATATAGGGCTTTTCTTTTTTATTTTTACTTTTTCTAAAATATAAAGATACTAAGAATTAACGGAGTTACTACCATATAGTAACCCTATACTAATAACGACTAACTAACTTAACGCGGTGTCTAACTATAGTACTATTCTAAGAGGGAGTCCGGTAGGTGTCTTTTAGGTTCCTAAATATAATCTTCGAATCTGTAATCTGCCCACTTAATAAGATAGTCGCGGCGTTTCCTATATTAATAGTGACGAAGAATTTTTTCGACTTTATACTTATCCGACTCTTAGGGCTCGACGTCGACTTTTATAGGGATAGGTGGAGGCTAACTATCGCGAGAGACCTAAGGTTCTAAAAGCGAAATAAGGAAAACGTTATAAATCTTTATAGACAGAGGGAGTTCTAACTAGTAGGCTAACCTATAGTCGCCCACTATACCGACCACTTTAAAGGGACTAAGATACTTATCGGCAATTTTATAACTTAGTCGGCCTTACTTAATATTCTTTAAAGAAAGTAATATATAGTCACCTACTTAGAAGTGCTAATATATACGACCGGTATTATAATAACGTTTATAAGTCCTTTACGCGCGCTGGATAAGGACTTATATAGCTTAACGGTTTTATATTAGGTAACTAGCACGCTATTCGGCTTATACAGCGCGGACTTCTCCAGACTTAGGTAATTTAATGTTATCGGGGCCTTAGGGATTAAAACCTATTAAGGCAAAGGCGGGGGTCTAGCGGATAGCGGAATACCAGGCTATATTATATATAAACTAAGCGAGCGATAACTTTTCCACCTAGTTATCCTGCTAAAGGTAATAATAGGATTAAAGGTAGTGCTCTAAGTTCTGATTCTAACGTTCCGTCTAACCGTCGGTCTATAGATAAAAGGCGATAGATAACGGGCGGTAAATACTAAGACGATAATAAAGGGTGGTCTAAAACTTATTAGTAAAGAGAGAGCCTTGATTAGAGATAATCCTATTAGGGAGGCCGAAAATACTAAAGATATATAACTATAAGAGGTCGGCGAGCCCGTTTACTAACAACCCGCTACTATAAGGGATATACAGGGCGTACTTACTTAAACGGTGAATAATAACTAATACTATATCTCTCTTTTTACCCTGGTAAGTAACCGGGGGGAGGCTAATAATAAAGTTAATCGATGTCTCTTAAAAAGGACGGCTAGGAATAAGTAAACTAGTAAGACGACTATAAGGCTTATAGTACCTAGACTTAGTACGCTAATAAATAGGATAACCTAGGATAAACTTCTTAATATCTTAGGATATAAACTCCTAGAAGAAGGTGTTAGAAATACGCTTATTAGTTCTGCCGGTATTATAGTGGCTAATAGTAGGGGCGGTATAAAGCGCTAATATAACTACTTCTCGAAGACCGGACTTATTAGGGATAAAAAGTTCATCACGAAAATAGACTATACTATTAGCGTCTTAAGTCTATTAGGTAGGTGGTTTAGTGTCGGCAAAATAAAAGGCGTCGTCTTTCTAGGCTTTAATAACTTCCTCCCTTAGACTTAGTAAAGTAGGCTTCTTCCTATTAGCGAGCTTTAAGAGACTGATAATAAACTTCTTCGTAAAATCTTTAACGGGATAGCACCTTTCTTAATCGATTTCGGCGGGGTTAGTGGCGTGCTAGGGTTTACGGGATAGTCTATTAGCAGGGTTCTAGATACCCGGATAGTAGCGGATTTACAAATCATAAATAGCTAACTCTTTTAACTAATAGGTATACTATGCCTTAATATAAGGCTTATTTAAAAGGTAATAATAGTTTAAATAGTTAGTAAGGACTTTAACTAGAGTTTAGGTATAGGCTGTATAATATTACTAATAACGGAACGCTTTATAAATAGCTATAAGCTTAGTATTAGGGGTTAGGTAATTTAACTTAGCTCCTTAAAGCTTATAAGAGAAGAACGCGACGGGTCGCTAAGTGCGGTCCTCTAATTAGCTAATAACTACGCTAATTATAAAGTTAGAGGCGTTTAGGTCGATTCGGAGAGGAGGACGGGGGTCGAAATAGCGGAGGATACGGGTATCTTAGAATATATCTCGGAGCTTCTCGAAAAACGCTCTTTATTTATTAGAAAGGGTAAATACCCCTAGCTAGCTACTCCCTTTTAATAGGTCGGTTAGTGGCCTAGTTACTTTAGAGCACCCTTTAATAAAGCGGCGGTAGAACCTAGTAAAACTAATAAAAACCTATACTTTATTAATAGAATTAGGCTTCTCCTACTCACGAATAGCTTCTACCCGCAGGGGGTCTATATAAACACTATTTGGCTTATAAATAAAACCAAGAAATTCTACTTCCTAATACTTAAAGATATACTTTTCCGGATTCGCGTATAAAGACTAATCTCTTAGCCTTTAAAGGACCTCGCGTATATATACGCGGTAGGTATCCTTATCTAAACTATAAATAAAAAATGTTATCTAAACAAATAATATAAATAGTATTTATAAGACTATATAATACCTTATTAATATATTGCTAAAAACTAATAGGGGTATTATAAAGTCTAAAAGGTATAACTAAATACTTAAAGTGACTATACTTAGTGCGAAACATAGTTTTATACTTATCCCCTTCTTTTATATATAGCCTATAATAGGTATCTTTTAAATCTAACTTAGTATATACCTTCGTTTTAGATAAGCGATCTAAAATCTTATAAATTAAGGGGAGGGGGGTACGATCCCTATAAGTAATCTTATTAAGTCCTCTATAATCGATATAAAGATAAAGCTTACCTCCTGTCTTTAGGATAAAGAGTATAGGGGCACTAGTAAGGCTAGTAGAATTTCGAATCCAACCTTTAGCTAAATCGTCTTTAATATACTATCGCAGAGTTTCTAACTCTTCCTCGGTAAGGGTATAGATAGGACTAAACGGTAGAGTCTAACCGTCTTCTAACTTAATAGCGTGGTCCTATCTATAATATAGCGGGTAGCGACTAGCCTTAATAATATTAAAAATATCTATAAAATCTCGATACTATTTAGGTAAAAAGAACTTAGGCGACTTCGAGAGGGCGTTAGGGATAGGGGTAACGTCCTTTAGGGGGATATTAGGCTTAAGCGAAACGGAATCGGAACGGGCGGCTTAGTCGGAATTAGGAACTATATATAATAAGATAATCGCAGGCCCATCGGCATACAGTCGGACTGATGGCCGCGCACGGACTACTGATCCGAGCCTATCTCTGTGGGGGCGTTAAGGGATTAGTTTAATCCCTTAAGTTAAAGTCTTAGTTAAAGTTAGCGCTTAGTTAACGAATATACTACGATTACTCTACGATACTAAGCTATTAAGCTTTTTTAATAATATCTTTTCCTTAACTAAAGTCTACGGACTTTCCTTTTATTATTACTCTTTAACTTCTATACCTTTAAGGTAGTTAGGCCGAAGATACCATTAAGAAGGACTCAAGGAATAAGCGTCCCCGCGGGGGGAGCTAATAAGGCGGACGCCGAGTAGGCGCCCGCTATACCGAAACTAATAATAACGGTGCCCGAGCAGGGACCGGATAAAAATAAGGGGTTAATGGATACGCCGGTTATACTTTGTCCTAAAGATAGTGGGTCGTAGGTCGATTAACGATCCGTCGCCGGCCCCTTAATATTAACGTAAAAGGCGTTAATTACGATATTTTCATAGTATCTCTAATAATAGAGCGAGATTAACCGAGTAATTATAGAGAAGCTCGTTAAACGACTAGCGCCCCAGTATAATTACGAAAAACCGCCGGTATATAATTATAAGCTAATTAGAGAGTTATCCATGGTTATAAAAATCGACGATTAGTTAGTAGCGATTAAGGCTGGGAATTAGATTAGACCTAGTGCCCTAGTATTATAGCAAATCGAATAGGCTTTAATAAAGCTCGAATATACCTTCTAGACGTCCTGGAGGCACTATACTAGGAAGATCGCTAACCCGAATTAGAACGACCTTACGGCGTTTATTTAGTAAGAGTATTTATCTTAGGATATATAACGGTATTATTACTATAAGGAACTTTATAAGCTACGAATAACCGGCGATATAACGCCTATAAAGCTATTCGAATAATAGGATAACCTATATAGGCTATTAGGCTAGGAGATAAGCAGAAGCGAAGAGCGTGCCTACGATTATTTTAGTCGGCTGCCTCTACGTATTAAGGATAAGATATAAGAGCGGAGAACTAAACTAGATAAGGCCGTGACGCTAGCTTAAGAGGCGTAGCTATTCTAGGATATAAGCCCTGTTGAGAAGGCGAGTAGTAAGCGATCAGATACCGGCTATAAAAGGACCTTATCGAACTTCTAGCGTGCGGATAGTTACTCGAGCCGGGTAAGCACCCCAGCGATTAGTCGGCGTATACCCGCCGAGCCAGGCAAAGCAGACTTAAAGGGGGCGCCCCTAATAAGTTAAAAGGCATCGGGCCCAGAGCCTTTATAAGCGTAGCCTAGTATATATACCTTTATAGGCGAGTGCTATAACTATAGCAAAAAAGGTTATCGTTTTAAGGACTATTATAATAATAAGGAACGATAAATAACTAACGATAGGGCGGTAAAGGCTCGCGCCCGCGTTAGTAATATACACGCTATATATAATAACCTCGATAATAATATTCGGGTTAGAGAACTCTATTCGTCGGGAAATAAGTCGACGTAAATAGGGAGGCCGAACCTGTGCCCGATAACCGGCCGGCGATCGCGGTAAGCGAGGTAGCGAGATCTATAGCGAAAGTAATCCGTTACAGGAAGGAGATTAAGCTTAGCGTGGATTTAGATACCTATATATAAGTAGATATTATTAGCCCGGCGTTAGTGGAACGCCTAGGGTTAAAACCGCTCTTAGAGGTTAAGACTCTAGAGATTAAAGGCTTCGATAACGGCCCTGCGAGGGTTCGCGGAGTATACGGCTTAGCTTTCTATCTACTGGATATAGAAAGGCGGCTACGACTATTAAAAAGGGTCTTCCTATATACGGATCGACCTAAGGGTACCGGATAATTACTACTCCTAAACAATAGTATAGGTTAGGAAGGTATTATAATTAATACGGCTCGCCGAATATTTATCTATAGGCCGATCTTAATTATAGACCCCGAGCTATAGGCTTATAAGGTTACTAAGAAGCGGGCGAAGGCGTATATTATATATATCGCTGCCGCCTCTATTATCGTACCGGGGATACCAGATATAAATATTCCGTCTATAGACGATAAGGTAATATACGGACTAGTTATCGAACTACCGCCAGAAATCGCGGGTTACTAGGATATATTTTCGGAATAGGCCGCGAAGGAGCCGCCCTTATTAAAGGACGCCGAATACACGATTAACTTATAAGACGGGAAGGAACCGCTATTCGGGCCGTTATATCCTTTATCTCGAGCCTAGCTAAAGGAGCTTAAGAAGTATATCGCCGAAGGGATAGCGAGCGGTTATATTTAACGGTTAATAAGCCCCGTAGGCTTAGTAATACTATTTATGCCTAAAAAGGATAGTAGCTTACGACTCTGCGTTAATTATTAAGGGCTAAACGCGGTGACGATTAAGAATAGGTACCCCTTACCCCTGGTCGGCGAGCTATTAGATAGGCTCGCCGGGCTAAAGTATTTCTTAAAGGTGGATATCCGAGATACCTATTATAGGATCCGGATTAAGAAAGAGGACCGCTAGAAGACGGTGTTTAGAACGCGATACGGTTATTACGAGTATACGGTTATACTATTCGGACTAATAAATACTCCGGCTACCTTCTAGGCGTATATTTACTAAGCGCTCGCCGGTTAATTAGATATATATTATATCACTTACCTTAACGATATCCTTATATATTCTATATTAAAGGAATAGTGTATAAAGAATCTAAAGAAGGTTTTGGATCGGCTTTATCGGGCTTAGCTATACACGAAACTATTAAAGTACGAATTTTACTATAACCGAGTAGACTTCTTAGGGTTTATAATAACCCGCGGGGGTATTATAATAGATCCGGAATATATATATATACGGTCGCCGAATAGCCGGCGCCTAAGTTATTTCGTGATTTCTAAGTTTTTCTCGGTTTTACTAATTTCTATAAGAGGTTTATTAAGGGCTACTCTAGAGTTATAACGCCGTTAACTACGCTATTAAAAGGTAGTTAGGCGGGTAAAAAAAAGGACCTTTTAAGTTCCTGGATAACGCTAAGTGGGCGTTTAAATTACTAAAGGTCGCCTTCGGATTAGTAAGTATTCTACGGCACTAGAATCTAGTGCTGGATATAAGGGTCGAGACGGACACCTCGAATAAGGCTATTTCCGGGATCCTAAGTTAGAAGTACGAGACTAGATAGCGACCGGTCGCTTATCTCTTGCGGAAGCTTTCCGAAATAGAGTAATAATAGGGTATAGGATAGTAGGAGCTATTAGTTATAATAAAAAGCCTTAAGTATTAGCGTTACTATCTTAAAGGCACCGGGTAGGTGTTTATAGTATTAACGGACTATTAGGCGCTTAAGGGCGTACTAAATGCGCCGGCGCGGGATCTTCGCGGAAGGCTTACTAGATAAGTATACCGATTATCGTTATTCGATTTTAAGATTTAATACCGCCTAGGCAAAACGAACTCGGTAAACGGCTTATCGAGACGGCCGGATTATATAGTGGATAAGACGCTATATAATAATATGCTTCCTACCTTATTATAAAGGTTATAACTAGTTAGCGACCTCCTAATAAGCGTTTATTAATAGATGGCGAGTATCTACCTTACCCTAATAAATAACGCGGTAAGGATTATATATATTTAAGCCGTTTAGGTAACGCTACCCGAATATAGGCCTAGTAAACGTAACCGGGTATAGACTCTATAAGAGGGGGCCCTGCCTAGCTTAAAAGATAAGGATAGAAAAGGGCTATAACCCCTGCGTCCTATTAATAGTACCCGGCGTGTTATTATCGCGGCTATTACCCGCTCCTAAACACGAGACGCGGGGTATAGGGCGACTACCTAGTAAAGGGTCGCTAATAAGATATCGGCGACGCCTAAGGCTAATAAGGCTAGGATTACTATAATACCGGATTAGTATATCCTGTGTTCTATAGCCTAAGAGCTAGCTAGTAATAAAACGGTACGTCGGCGTATTATTAGCGAGGAACTAGAAGATCTGGTTAGAGGGCTATAGACTACTAACCCGGATTATATATCCTTAATTAAGAATATTCGCTAAGGGACCGGAAAGAGAGCGGGGTACTATCTTAGAGAAAAGGACGTGCTACTATTTAAGGAACGGTTAGTACTACTTATATAGGGCTCCTTAAGGGCGGAGGTCCTATAATAGCAGCACGATAACCCTAGGGCGGGGTATATAGGAGCGAATAAGATACTTAAGCTGATTTCTAGAAAGTTCTACTAGGTGGACTTAGTAGCGGATATTCGTGATTATATCGCTATATATTCGGCGTGTTAAGGGGTATAAGTACTATAATATAAACTATACGGCTAGCTATAAACGCTACCGTTACCTATATATCCGTTCTAAGAGATTAGTATAGATTTTATTATAGGTTTACCGCCTATAAAAGGGGTAATAGGCAAATATATAACGCTATTCTAATAGTCGTTAACCGTTATATAAAGTATGCCCTGGTTATTCCTATAAGGAAAGACTTAACGGCACCTTAGCTAGCGGCGCTGCTATATAAAGAAATTAAGTGCCGATATAGTAGCCTAAAGGGTATAGTAATAGACCAGGATAAGCTATTTACTAGTTAGTTCTAGATAGAGTTCTGCTATAAGCGGGCGAACGCTTAGCGATTATTTACTATATACTACCCGTAGACGGATAGTTAGACGGAATAAACGTATTAGTTCCTGATTAAGTACCTATAAACGATTACTAGCGACACGACGATATAGTGGCCTATTTAGTTATTAAAAGCAGGGTTCGCCTATAATAATAGCGAGTATTCCTCGCTTAGTATTTCGCTATATAAAATATTATACGGGTATTATCTATATATAGTAGAGTATATTCGCCCTAGGGATAATACCCGGGTATAAGGCGTTTAGGAACGTATTAAGAAGCTAGTAGAAATTCGGCGAAAGGTCCGCGAATACTAGGCGCGTGCTATAAAGCACTAGGCTTAGCACTATAATAAACGCTACTAGCAGTAATAATATAAAGTAGGCGATATTATTAGACTATCCACGAAGGATTTCTGATTCTGGTAAGGCTCGAAGCTAGCACCGCGATATATTCGGGTATAGGTGACTAAGAGAATCGGGGAATAGGCGTATAGAGTTCGCCTTCCTTTATAATATACGAGGATACACGATATATTCCTAGTATCCTTATTAGAACCGTGGAAAGACTAAGTGGCCGTAAAGCTATTAGTAAAGGATCTCCCGCTTCTAGAGAAGGAGTAAGATAAATAGGACGTAAAAGATATCGTTAGTTATAAGGAAGAATAAGGGAAAATATTCTACCTCGTAAAGTGGGCGGGTTAGTTAGTAGAGTATAATACCTAGGAACCAGAGGACCACCTAGAGAACGCTCTAGGTATCCGGAAAAGGTACTAGAAGTATAAAAGATATAGATATAAAAAGTAGGACGACTATAAGATAGTATAAGGCGCCGAAGGCTTATCGGATATAAAAATAAAAACTTAATTACAGGCTATAATAACCTTTTTCTTATAGTGACTTAATAAACGGGGTTAATGCCCGGACTAGCCCTAAAACTATTAGTATAAAGTTTAACGCTATTATAGGCGATTAATACCGGTAAACGCTTAGCGGGCGAAAAAAAAGAAATTAATCGTTAAAGCTATAAAAATCAGTCTCTGGGCTAAACGTGGCGCCGGATAAACGGTGGCGGTTAGGACAAAAAGGTCCGGGGACCGTTTCCTCTTTATCGTCGTTATTAGTAATAGATAAGGCGGGGGACGTATATTAATAGGGAGTGCGAGCAGGCTCCGGTGTCGGCTTAATAGCCGGGAGTTAGCGGATAGAAGGGCGAGGAGTATAACTATAACGAGTAGCCGCCAAGCGCCCGGCGAAACGACGTCTAAGAAGGGGACGGCGAGGCTTATCGATAGCCGGTAATAGGGCCGCGAGACTAGGTAAGGCTAGGAAGGCCTCGATACCCTCCTAGTTATCCTTATCGGGGTAGGCGCGACGATATATAGCATGTAAGTCGGCGAGATAACGCCGAAGGGACGTAATATCCCGTAAGTCGTCCTTATAGGGCGGATAAATCTAGTCTAAAAGGACCGTACCGTTATTATCGGTAACGCGAATAAGGCGGTATATAAATTCTAACGTTATAACCGAACGCAGAGAAATAACCTTATCCAGGAGAAGCTACTGATTCTACTAATAATTAGTATAACGCCACCGAACGCTCGGCGAAAATAGGAACTTATAGCTTTGACGGGAAGCTCGCGATCGCCCTATAGGATAACCGCCCGGAACTATTTATAGGTATTAGAAATACGTGCGTGGGCACGCTAGCGCTAAATTAGCGTTAGATTATCGTTTTTATCGAGTATACGCTTATTATAGTTATAGAGTAGCTAAGCTACGCCTATTAAAAACTCCGGGATCTAATAAAAAAATTTAGTATAAAATAAAAGGAAACGCCGAAAGGTTATCGAATATACGGCGGTGCACTATTACTGGTTATAAGCGTAAGTAACGTAACGGCTAGCGCCTACTTAGCTAATTGATTTATCGAAGTATTTAACCTCGATATAGCTGCCTAAGCGAGTAACGTAACGCTAGCATAGCGCCTCGTCGATAGCGCTAAACTATCCTTAAGCCTTATTAAATAGCCGTTCGCTTATAGCGATAACCACCTATAAAGAGATATCCGATATAACGATGACTCGGTGAATAGATAGCGAGAAATAATAATAATTAATAGAATAGTAAATAAGGATTATCGCCTTGTAATTAGCGATATAATAAAGATAGAAGATAGTTATAAGAGGAAGATCGGAATACTATAAGGAGAATTACATAACGGAGCTATATACTCGCCGCTAAACGGTTACCTAAGGCTAGGCATAACACCCGCGAAAGGTTAGATAACTATAGGCAATAATAATAAGTATCGCGGAGTTTCTACAGCAATATTCGGATAAATTATCGAGGTATATAGGCGGCGATAGAACGCCGACGAATAGGTAAATAAAGGAGCGGCCACTCTTTTTTCCTATGGGTTTTTAATAAGGGCTTGTATAGAACTAAATGGAGAGAGATAATTAATCGCGATAAAGGCATAATTAAAGGCATCACGATAATACGAGTCTGCGGGACTAGACTCGTTAAGGGGGGGGGCAGTATAATAAGATAATCATAGACCCATCGGCATATAGTCGGACCGATAGTCGCGCACGGACCACTAATCCGAACCTATCTCTGTACGGGCGTTAAGGGATTAGTTTAATCCCTTAAGTTAAAGTCTTGGTTAAGGTCAGCGCTTAGTTAACGAATATACTGTGATCACTCTGCGATACTAAGCTATTAAGCCTTTTCTGTGATATCTTTTCCTTAATTAAAGTCTACGGACTTTCCTTTCGTTACACTATAACACGGCCTATATAGAGGGTATCTCCCTAGGGGACTGCTACGCACTACTATCCGGCACTATACCAGGACCTAAAACCATATAGCCCCAGATTAGTGCTAGCACTATACGGGCACTAAACCCGTATAGCGCTGGATTAGTGCTAGCCCTATACTAGCACTAAACAAGTATAGTGCTAGACTAGTACTAGCACCGCCCTAGCACTATACCTAATATAGCGCCTAGCCTTAGATAGCCCGAGGTTCCCCCGTAGATATATAGAGTAGGAACCTCGCCCCCCCCTTTAGATAAATTATCCTATTTATATATTATTTACTATATCCTAAGGTTACGCAACTTAACTCCTTATATAGGTCCTATAGTACTAGCTGGCTAGAGATATACACGGTTAGTATATATTAAATAGTAGTAACTAAAATAAGATTATTCGATCTTAGTAAGGTTCGCGTACCGATCCTATTAAGCGACCGTATAGACTATTCTAGTTATATGATCCCAGGGTAAGCAACTATCCGTCGTTAATAAAGTGCCTCCTCTTAAATAGGACCAGGCGATAAGCAGCGACTATGAAGCTATAGCCTAATAGCGCCGATAAGGAACTACTTACCCCCGCGCCCCTTATTATATTTCCTAGCCCTTTAGCGTGATACGTAAAGGTCTACGTACTAAAACCCCTATTTAGTTAAATAGCTATATATAGCGCCCTAAGCGGACACGTAGCTAAAGCGGTACCGGTTACCCACAGTCTACTAAGTAAAGCGCCTCCCCTTTATTAGGAGTAGGCGAGTAAACGATAAGTATAAGAGTCTATAAATGCTAATTATCCGATAGGCCTATATCTAAAACGACTTATTAAATACTAAATAGTATTATTATAGAACCCGCTTAATAATAACCGACGCTCCTTACCCCGTTCTCCTAGACTCTCCCCCTATACTAAGGGATCTAAAAGGCGTATATCCCCTCGCTATAATAGCGAATGCCTATTTAGATATAGCCGAAAAGGTTCTTACGCCTAAATATCGGCTACTCCTCTCTATAGCCGAGTAAGCAGGGAACCTCCCTAGTACTAGTAAAGCTAGCTATGCCACGACCTTTAAAGGAAGAGTCTCTAAAGCTATCCTGCCTCCTTAGCTAACCTATCCTGCTAAGTGAGTTATTTATCACGACTTTTTCGTAAAGGTATTCTATAATTAGCTAAAGAAGAAGCCTAAGTATATCGACCTTGATAAGTCTATAGTTATACCCCGTAGTATAGTAAAGGGAAAGGAGCTAGCCCCCTTTACCGCCGGCCACGATTCTCCGCCGGTAAAACTAAAGATTAAGGCTAAGGGATCGGAATCGTTTTTAATCCGCCCCGCTATAAATATAGTCGAATAGCTAGTCGGAAGTTTCCCCGAAGATATAGCGGAAAGCCCTTCTCTAAAGTACGCTAAACCTTCTAAATAAGCGCCCGACTATACCATAACGCCCGATAACCATATACTATTCTCCGACTAGGAAAGTTATTAAGCTAATACTATAAGCCACCGCGATAATCGTATAAGCCCTATACCCTCCGATATTATATATTACCCTCGTGACTAGATAAAGGATATTAAAACCAGGAATAATAGGAATCCGGGACGCTAATAGCACCTGGTAGCCCCGCCGGGTAATAGTACCCCCGGGCATAGCCCTCCCGGCGTAGGTCCCCCCTAAGGGAACCACCTAAAACTATATCTATATATACGATAGTCGGATTTACTCGCTATCCTTAGCCAGCGCGATAATCGGACACACCGATTTAAGGCTAACGACCTAGGCTACTTTAAGCCTCCCTTATACTTTACTACCGACTAGGATCTCGAGACTAAAGGAACTAAACTAATCTATATAGATATTTTCCGCTTTACGAATATAATAGACTAGTATACTAGCCTAAGTGCCTAGCACTACTAGTCCTTTCCCCGCGGACTAGCCTGCTACCTATTAGGCGAGGCCTCTATATAGTTTATAAGCCTTAATAAGGGACGACGTTCGTACCTTACTATAATAGTAACCGTTACGGAATAAAAGACCGCCTTATAAGAAAGGTTCCGACTGCCTTATAAGGAAGCCGAGTATAAGCTAAGACGCGAGCGATACACCCTAGATAATATAGTTACCCGCTATAATATCTATGTCTTTATAAATAAGGTAATCCGATTAGTAAAGGCGGCTAATAAACCTAGAAGTAAGTATTTAGCTCTTATATAAGACCGCTTAGACGCTAACCTAGTAAATACTATTCCCCGTCCCGGACCGGAAACCACGGTAACCGACTTTATAAATAGCCTAGCTAGTATAATACCAGTATAATACCGAAATTATACTAATAAAGCCTAAAAGGCACTCGTTACCCGACGAACCCTATTATAGATTAAACGGATATCGACTTTAAAGTAATCCTCCTAGGTATATTCGCCCTTTCCCCGGTACCTAGACCGATACGGTAGCCCGGCTTTACGCCGCTCGCTATAACCTAAACGATATTCCTTAGCGCCGGATCGTTATTTACTATTACCGTATTATCGCTTATTAGGACTAGGATAATTCCGCCGAAACGACCGCCCCCTGCTAGCCCTAGGAATGCTAAACCGCTATATAAACGAATACGGCCAACGGCTCTTAGCTAATAACGCGTCCGATTAACCGCGCGGAAATAGGAACTTCCGCTAAAAGCGATCCCGGGACGTTATAAATACTGCTATCGACGATAAGGTCTCCGATAAAGGATATAAGAACGATAAGGAACTAAAGGACCTATACTATTTCGAGGAGGAGTCTAATAGTTCTAAGGACCTTATAGACGATAAAGCTAAAACTAATAGAGGTAGTAATTAACTATACTAGGTCGCTAATAGACCCGGATTTATATCTAAGTACCGCGATCTTTACTAAGTACGATAATAATATACTAGGTATAGATAGCTAATAAGATCTAATAATAAGGCCCTCCGCTATAAGAAGTCCTATTCCTACCTATTTCTAATAGAGGAATAAGGCGGTTAGGACTCCCCGCTTATTAAAGGCGCTTTATAGGAAGTAATAGACCCTATAGCCGGCCTATATAGTTATATATATATAAAGGTCTAAGTCCGAATAACTCTAGATAACGCTTCTTTTAAGGCTTATATTAATTTAGGTACCTCGCGATACGTTATAAGCTAGCACCTTCTCCCTTACCTCCTTAATATAGAAGTGGATACGTCTAAGAGATCTACGCTTCGTGGCATAGGTACCTCGGATATTATCGGATAGACTTTATTTACTCTATTAGTGCGAGGTATAATAAACGGCTAGCCCCGAGTCGGATAACTATATATAAAGGCCTAGGTGGTTCCTAAGCTAGAAGCCGGTCTGCTCCTCGGGTAGGAATTTAACTATCCGAATAAGGTCGATATCCTTAATTCGCGGGACGCTATCTAGATTAGGTTCTATAAAGGTCTTATCGTCCCGGAGCGTATCTTCGCTAAACGTTTACTAGTTAAACGCCGACTAAAAGACGCTAAGCAGGTTACTATTCCGCCGTATTAGTATAGATTTATCCTATTTAAGGAACGGAATATAACCTTAGACTTTATAGACTTCTAACCGGATATTAAGGGTTTACTAAACTATATCCTTAGCGAAGGGATAGCCATTCTAATCTATAACGCTAATACCCGGCCGCTATTTATTTCCCGGGATAGTAAGCTAGGGTATATAGATCCCTTCTACACGGATAGATACTTTAATATAGAGTAGGATAATATCCGCGATATTCTAATAAAATAGCTAGAGGCCGCTAAGAAGCCCCTAAGTCCGGAAGGATAAGCCGATATCTTTAAAGGGTATTTACTTATTAGCGGGAAGCTCGGAATTGCTAAGAGCCTAAATACCTTAACTAAAGCGACTCTAGAAGGCGTGACTATCTATAACTATAGAGCCCGTTTCGTATAACGCTTTACTAGGATTATTAGTAATTACCCTAAGGTTTAGACTGACTAAGGCATTATTAATATAGATAAGAAGGACTATAAACGCGTTCCCCTAATCGACGGGTAGTATACCTAAAGGATTAGCTAGAAGCTATATCCGCTTAGCTATAAGGACTAAGCCTTTCTAGACTAGACCCTAAACGGACTTTATAACCAGGACCGTATAGAATAGACGTTACTATTAACGCCTTTTAGTGCTCCGGTTTTTATTATATAGCGAGAGGTAAAAGGTAAATATAAAGGCCGTATAGTAGTTAACTTTTATACTCTAAATAAGGTAATTATCCTAGATATATACCCGATACCGCTCTAGAATAAGGTTATTAAGTAACTCCGAGGGAAAAGGTTTATCTCTATTATCGACGCCTAGACCTTCTTCTACTAGTTCCCTATATACGAACTGTACCGCGAGCGGTTTATTATAGTTTCCTAACAGGGATAAGAACGGCTAAAGGTCGCCTTAATAGGCTTCCGTAACTCGCCCGCGTATATCTAATACTATATAGACTCGCTCCTTTACCCGTACTAGGACTTTATCTTCGCCTTTATCGATAATATCGTTATTATATCGGATACCGAAAATAATTATACTAAGCACTTAAACACGGTGCTCTCCCTATTTAGTAAAAAATGGATTAGTATCTCTCCTAATAAGTTCTTTATTAGATATCCGTTACTCTAACTACTAGGATTCGAGGTCGATACCCTTAGGCTATCGAATACTAAAGAATATACCGAGGCCCTATAAAGGATTCGCCCTCCGACTTCTCTTTAGTCCTTAGAACGTTATATCGGGATAATAGGGTGGCTTCGCTATCTTATTCCCCGATTCTCTTATTAGATCGCTCCCCTTTAATAACGGAAAATAACCCTTCTCGCCG
This sequence comes from Sodiomyces alcalophilus JCM 7366, assembly GCF_042370955.1. Lineage (NCBI taxonomy): Eukaryota > Fungi > Ascomycota > Sordariomycetes > Glomerellales > Plectosphaerellaceae > Sodiomyces > Sodiomyces alcalophilus. The sequence goes on along the minus strand of NW_027263536.1, from coordinate 3,393,034 downwards.
AGGCTTATTAAATTAGGAAAAACAAGGGATAGACCCGTAAAGCGTATACTAAATACACGATATTTAAGGCTATTACTAAAGAGTTAGCTATATTCCACTATATCACCGGCGCCCTTACCTCGGATACTTACTTATTCCACTATATCCCTACTAAGATCCTCTTTATCTAGCTAGACGTCTCTAAAAAGCATGGGTTCTTTATTATACTCTCTTAATTAGTTAATAAGACTAAATAGCTTACTAAAGGAACCTTTAAGAAAACCAATATTCGACTAATACTTTATATTAGTAAGGGACTTAATACTGCCAAAAAGAAGTACTAGCCTACGGAACTCGAGGTCGCCTATCTAGTATAGGCTATTCGTAAAACCTATACTATTATTTAGTCCGCTTATTATAACCCGACTATAGTCCTTATAGACCACGCCGCTACTATCAGTATTATAAAGTTAACTATCCTATCTAGTACTAATAAGACCAGGTTAAATATAAAGCTTACCCTTTTCTCCGAGTTTCTTAGCTAATTATAGTCAGATTATCGATATATCCCCGGTAAAACGAATATAATAGCTAACGCTTTATCTTAGCTGCTTACCACCGATAGTCCCCCGGCCGAAGGTCTAGGCGAATTAAACCGGATTTAGGAAGACTAGGCTATATACTATATTAGCGAAGTCTAAATAAAGGACGATATACGATAAAGGATTATCGAAGGATACGCTAATAATCCGAAGTAGGCACTTATCCTTATCTAAGCCACTAACTATGACTTATTAGTTAAGATCCCTTTTAAGGTGGATAATAGTCTTCTATACTAGGTGGATTTAAATAGCAGAAAACGCCTTTATATCCCCTTCTCCCTATATAAGGAATTCCTTTAGGCCGCCTATAATAACCGGTATTATTTCGGAGCTAAACGGATATAATATAATTTAATTAGCTGTTTTATAATCTTATAACTCCATAAGGAGGTCGACTTATATATCGCTTAATATAGGATATATTATACCCCCTAAACGGATCAGCAGGCTCCCCTCGGCGAGATATAGCCTATCCTAATGCCCCTAATCCCTTTTTATACTATCGCTATAGACTTTATTATCGGAGTGCCCGAAATGCCCTTTATAGAGATACTTTAATAGCGTAAAGGCTTCCCTTTATTCGATACCCTCCTAACCGTCACGGATAAGTTCTTAAAGGCCTCCCTGCTTATCTCTGGCTATAGCACCTATACCGTAGAGGACTAAGTGTCCGTGCTCTTTTAAGCCCTTTAGATAGGTAACTAGGGTATCCCCCGCTCTATTATCTTAGACCGTAACCCTAAGTTCTTATTAAACTTCTAGATAACTCTATAGAAGGTAGCCGGTACTAAACTAAAGTTCTTAATAGCCTAGTATCCTTAAGCCGACGGTATTTCTAAGAGGAAAAACTAAACCATCGAGATCGGGATACGTATATACCTAGCGGATAACCTAAACGCTCTATAGCCGAAGGTAATTATACCTTTATAGTTTAACGTAAATAACGCCTTTAATAAGACGCTTGGCTATATACTAAATAAGATACTATACGGTCCTAAAATAAATAGTCCGGTTAACCTAATCGGTAACGTTAACCCTAAGTTTATACACGAGATATTCTAGGAGGATATAGAACTTATTATCGTAATAGCATAGATATATATAAAGCGCTTTATATAATGAGAAATAGCGTAATATTCGGTTTAAGCCCGGCGACTGCGTATATATCCGCCTTAGCCACGGGTACTCGCTCTTAGGTAAGGCTAGCCCTAAGCTCGGTGCTTAACGGATAGCCTCCTTTAAGGTCCTCGAGTAAGTATCGCCGCTAGTATACCGATTAGATCTGCCTAAGACTCTTAGTATATACCCCGTTATTAGTATTACTTAACTCTAAATAGATAGGTTCGCGGAGATACTAGACACCACGGGAGCTGTCGACGTATAGGATAAGAACCGAGAGTAATAGCGGGACCTATATAAGCACTATAAGATTAAGGCTATCCTAGATAAACGGATTACTCGTAAAGGAAGAGGTAAGCCATGTACTAAGTACCTTATTCGATAGAAGGACTAGCCGGAGTAGTAGAATATCTGGATACCTATAGACGTAATAGAAGCTCCGAATTTAAGGGAGGAATTCGAAAAACGTTAAAAAGCTTTAAAGGTGCTTCGCTTAGTATTAAAGGGAATAAAAGAGGTTAAAAGACCCGAGCCCGGTAAGCTCTAAAGAACTAAAGGAACCTATTTAGCCTTGTGGCGGAGCTAGGCTAGCGCTAAAGAATTATCCCCCTTAATAACGGAAACTCCTTTAGAAGGCATAACCGGTATAGAAGGAATAACACTATCTAATCTCGAACAGGTAAGAATAGAAGCCCTACCGGCTATATAGCCCCGGCGTATATATAAATTAGCACGGCTAGCTCGAAAATAAAAACTTTCCTTAGCCGCCTATAACTTCGCTATTTCCCCCTATTCTTCACCCATAGCTAAGAGCTTATAATCACAGATCTAACTATATTCCCACTCCGCTATTCCTAAGCAAACCATCAGGTATATCCAATAAGTCCTATTCTATTACTAATTAACTATCGCTTTTATTAATTCCCCTATACACGTCGTTCCTTTATAATCTTACTAACCTACCCTATTATAACTCTATATCCCTTAACGTAATATTCTATATCGTTGCTTATCTGACCAATATCTATAGGTCGAAGGACTAAGAGCTTCGGGACGAATTTACTCGCTAGTTTAAGAACGGCCGGGACGGCGCCGGCCTAATATTCGACGGATACTTTAGAGCCATTAGCTTATTCGGCGACGAAAACGGCGTCGCTTACTATCTTCCTACGGCCAGCCCGGTATTTAAGTAGTGGATTATAGACTATAAGGCTATCGCCAAGCGATAGCACCGCTAGGCTACTAAAAAGGGATACGATAATCCCTAAAATAGACAATTAGATCGCACCGTCTTCGGCCTAAAAGCTATCGCTAATAAATGCGTTACCACGGCCCGGGTAAAGGAAATTATACTAGAATACCTATAGCCTTAGTTTTTACTAGATAATAATCCGGCTATTATATAGTGGCCCCAGAACGAATAGACTTTTAAGTAGTATCTCGTTATAGCCAGACATAACACACCCCGCGGCCCGGATAGGTAATTCTTACACGGATCGGCCCGATAAGCCAGCCGACTAATAATAACAGAGACCGGCTCTCCTATACGTATAAGTAATATACTAAATAGCCGCTAAAGCCCGGTACTCCATGGCACTAATCTATTAGCTATAATAATTAATAAGATTAATAAGACGAATAGCATTAGTCTCGTGTTAGCAGACGCAGTTAATAAGCTTAGCGAAGGTAGCATTAACGTGGACTCCTTTATAGCAGTAACTAAAGAGCACCGGGAGTATATCCAGTAACACGCAGCGGCTATTAAGAGCTATATATAAACGCTTAAAAAGTAACCCATACTCGCTATTCGCTTAGTTATAAATATCCTAGCTTAGACCAGTCTATAACTATTCCCGGCTAACGCCGGCACTAACACGCCTATTAATAACACCGCCTCCAGGAAAAGGGCGTATAACAGATCGGGCCCTACGGGGCTAGGCAGGAAGTTATTCTTTACTAGACACGGGGAGGATAAGATATAGGTGTAAGCGGCTAAGAGTTTCGCCGCTAGACTTAAAGATCCTAGCGCTTAAACACAGCGCATAGATTTCGAGACTAACGGTTAAACGTTAGCGATTATAAAATAGCGTCCTTATACTATCGTTACCCTATTACCCACGGCTAAATTTACGATACACTTTATTAAGAACTATATAGCACCTAATAACGTATAGTAAATAATAGACCTACCGTTCCTGGTTATAATATAGCGTATAGAATAATACACGTAAGTCGCTCGATTAGAGAATAATAGGGAACTAGATAAAGGTAAGAAGAATACTATATCCCTTTAGCTAACCACTAATACCTTGACGGTAACCGACCTTATTCACTATACCGCCGCTATCTATAATTACTATAATAAGAATAGCCGTAAAGGACTCCTGGCCTCGTATAATCTAGTAGGCGAAGATCTAGAGAGCCGTCTAGAAGAAATTTCCCCTGTAAAACGCGGCCGCTATCCTTAACCTGCCTATAAAAGAATAGGGATTACCTAATATAAAGCCCGAGGCTCCCGAAGTTAAGATTCTATACTAGGATAATACCGGGGGATTCGGCTTATTTACCTTTAGATTTTTTTATTATTTCTTCTTTCTTATAGGTACTTATATTTTCTTTTATCTATATTAGGTCCTAGGTTAGTAAGTATATAACAAAGGGATAGGCGGCCGGGCGTAATTACTAGTATTATAAACGGAACCCGATAGAGTTAGGAATATACGCTATAAAGCGCTATTCCATACTATAGTTTATTTTATTTTATTCGTTTGGCCTTAGCTAAAAATAAAGAATTATAACCATATCTACTACTTATTACCAGTATAATAATCGGCTACGCCGAGTCTATGATAGATATCGTAAACCTTAACGGATAGCGAAGCCCGCGGGACACCGGGCTTTATCTCTCCCGGGGCATATACTACGCACCACTATCCGGTACTAGACCAGGACCTAAAACCATATAGCCCTAGATTAATGCCAGCACTATACGGGCCCTAAACCCGTATAGCGCTGGATTAATACTAGCCCTATACTAGCACTATACCCAGTATAGCGCTTAGCCTTACATAGCCCGAGGTTCCCCTATAAATATACAGAGCAGGAACCTCGCCCCCCCTTTAGACAAATCATCCTATTTATATATTATTTACTACATCCTAAGGTTACTTAACTTAAATCCTCTCGTAGGTCCTATAGTACTGGCTGGCCAGAGATATATACGGTTAGTGTATATTAGGGACCACCGCTAAATTAACTAATCAGATAATTACGCGGGCGTGTTTTCTTTCTTTTTTAATTTCTTTAGGGCTTTAGACTATCCCTCTTTTACTAGTAGCTAATCCAAAGTCTTCTTTATCGATACGAAAATTCTAGAGGCGGTCAGCCTAATCGATATAAGGGTTATAGGTAGTTAACTAGGGGATACCTAGAAGAACTTAGAAACCTGTAGTAAGTTCGATAATACGAAATAAAGTACGATATATACGAGTACGGCCCTAATTATTAGTGGCCTTAATAAATAACGTAATAAAACTATAGGTGTCTTTTTCGACTTTAGAAAGTCCCTAATTCAGATATTCTAAGGGGCTAGTTAGGTTAATACCTAGAGGCAGGGCGTGGCGGTTAATAAGGTTAATACTAGCTCTATAGTCTATAGACGCGAGATATTATTTCTAACTACCACCTAGCCATACTAGGAGTTTAGTCTTAAGGGTCCTAGTATCTAGGGCCGGCGAGCTAGGTAGGGACTAATCCTAGGGGGCTATTAGCGGGTTATTAGCTTAAACCTATCTGACGACTTATTTCTTCGGATTAACGGGCCAATTACTAGGATTAGACTAAGGCGGGGGTATATAGCGGGTAGGCGGAGTATAAGTATTATACGGTTAATAATTACTATTACCGGGCGTATTAGAACTAAAGGTATTAGCGGAAGACGAATTCGCTAATTTAGGGTATATAGTCTTATAATAACCGAACTAATAACGAACTAATAATAACAGTAATATTCGACTTCTAAGAGGGGCTAGCGTTTAATAGAGTCTTAGGACTAACCCTCTATAGATAGGATAATAGGAGGACTACTAAAAGGCGGAGCAGAAGTAAAGGCAGATATATTGATATCTGCTATTAATAACTACTTTATAGTTATAGGCAGTGGAATCAGGAGCAAAAAGATATATATCTTTATACTAATTTACCTATCTTAATACCTGATTATTAATATAGGTAATTAGTAATACAGAGATACAAGGTACAAGCAGAGACAAAAGTCTATTACGCAATAAAGAATCTACTACGTAATATATTACGCAATAAAGAGTCTACTGCGTAATATATTATACAATAAAGAGTCTACTGCGTAATAAGGAAGTAGTCTATTACATAATAGGCAAAAGCTTATTATTACTGCTTTAAGACCAGTCCCTCTATATACTATTTATCTATATATATCTGGTTCCTCTCCTTTTTTTTTCCCTCTTTTTCTTACTCTCCTTTTTAATAATTACTGTATTCTACTATTAGTGCTATAGAATATTACTCTCTTCGATTCACTTAGCCTTTAATTCCTTAAGCCCCTTTTACTATCTCCTTCTTTAATCTACGGCTTCTAGTTAAGCTTATAGATTTTATCTAAACTCTTATAGGTTATAAGCCCGGTAAGCTTGGACACACGTAGGCGCCAGGTTTTATAAACCCCTTTATTCACTACTTAAAGCTCGAAATCCATTTTAAAACTAACAAAGAAGAGGTTCCTTTCCTACTAATTCTTAAACGTTACGCTCTTAATATAAGAGCTTCGCCGATTAAGCTTCTTAGGAGTATTTAGTACTTTCTGAATTAAAACGGACTCCTTCGACTAATAGTCTTAGACTCCCCTCCTTTTCTTTATAAGGAGAGTCTCTCCGCTCTCCTTTACGACGATTATCTAGTATCCTATCTTAAAAAGAGGTAACGAGAGTTTATTCATAAAAAGGAGACCTATTTCTTAACTCCTTATTATATCCTAAACGAAAATCTTCGACCTTATATCGACTACTAAGAGCCGTACTTCGAAGCCGGAGAAATCGAGGAAAATATTAAGTAAAACAAAAGAAATTAATAACTTCGCTATCCTTCCACACCTCCTACCTATCCTTTTCCTCGGCCAAAAAACAGCCTAATCGACGAGTCTAAAGATATTATCGATCTTACTAATAATAATCAGGATTAATTTTTATCCTAAAATAACTTAGGTCCTGGTATTTACTCTCCTGGTTTATCCCTCTAGGAATTTATTAATCCACGACTCTTTTCTATCGGTCGCGTTCCTAATTTATTAATCCACGCCTCTTTTCTATCGGTCGCGTTCCTAATTTATTAATCCACGGCTCTTTTCTATTAGTCGCGTTCCTAATTTATTAATCCACGCCTCTTTTCTATCGGTCGCGTTCCTAATTTATTAATCCACGGCTCTTTTCTATCGGTCGCGTTCCTAATTCATTAATCCACGGCTCCGTTCTATCGGTTCCACGATCCGTTCTATTAGTTCAATTACCTCTTCCGACTAACAGGGGTTCTTAAAATTACTACCTTTCGAATCGATCCGATTATCTATTATAAAGAAAAAATCAGAAAAACACAAAATCATAAAAACAAGTATTAATAAGAGCAGAAATTAAACGTATAAAATAGCTATATCTTTACCACTACGTCACTATTCCGTTAAGGTATATAGTAACTTATAATTAACTAGTATATATACTTAGTTATAGTTAAGTAAAAGTCTTATATATCAGATATTATCTATAAAAATCGACCGTTTTAAATACCGTTTTTACTTTCTAATTCCTCTATTATTCGTGTTATAAACGCCCGACCTTATTCTCTATCTTTATTTATTTAAAAATAGGAAATAACGAAGATATTAAAGAGATTTGTATCTCTAAACTTCGAGGTCAAGAAGACTATAAAACGTGGACTCTTAATATTAAAGCTTACTTCTTTCGAAAAGGAAAGCTTCTAGAAGAGGTTATAGCCCCACTTCCGGCTAACCCTTCTAATAAATAAAGAGAAGAGTCCTTAAAAGCTATAGGAGATATTCTATTTACCTTATCAGCTAGACCTTTAACCCACGTTTATAACCTTAACTCCCTACACGATATATAGGAAAGGCTTAAAGAATTATATAAAGCTAAAGGCTTCTAGGCTAATTACGAGGTCCTACGTTTACTATTTAACCTTATAGTATCTGACTTCTCTAAGTTAGAAAACTTTCTATATAAGGTATAAGAAAAGATAGTAGAACTATAGACCCGTAGTATAGAACTATTAGATAAGGTTATTTTTGCCTGGATCTTAAATAGCCTTAATGATAGATATGATTCTATAACTAGCCAAATAACTTAAGCCTTACGTTATAATATTTAAGAATATTCTCTTAGTAGACTTATAGGCGAGTTAATCGACGCCTCCCGTAAAGTGGAACGCTCTAATACTACTTTGCTCTTAAATAAGGGACGTAAAAAGTCCTCGAAACCTTAGAAAAAGACTAAGGGAAAACACTATAACTACTATAATAAAGCTAGTTATAATACTACCGATTACTTTAAATTACACCCTAAGAAAAAACCTAGTTGGTTTAACTCTAGGGGGGGTAAATAGTAAAAAGTCTCTAAAGAATAAAAAGGTAAAAATACCGGATCTAAATCCGTTAATTTATCTAAAAGAGATCGGCAGATTTTAAATCTTCTATCTAAAGGAGACCAGTTATCTAAAAAGTGCGAAAGGTTATAAATCTTATATCTTAAAACCTAGACGAGGAAAATGATTTAAATGACTCTGAAGTCGTTAATATTATATAATAACGTTAATAAAGCCCTATTATTAATACTAGAGAACCTAGTATTAAAAATAATATTATTCTTAAGGATACATATCCTCTACCTATCTATACGGAGAAAATGGATATAACAGAAGATAAAGAAGAGGTATTAAACCATTAATCTTCTTCACATTAACCATAATTCACTAATTTAAATATATATCGAATAGTGGAAAAAATTCACGAAGTTCAGTTATCTTCGTGCCCTTTAGATCTCGAACAGAACTTCTGTATCGATAATGGAGCTACGTCTCACGTTATATCAAATAAGGGATTATTTACTTCTATTAAATCTACGTCCAGAATGGCTAAATAGGGATAAGCAAATAGTATTTTAATTACTTAAATTAGAGATGCCCTAGTTAAATTTAAGGATACTAATAAACAGCTTCTTTTAAAACACTGTTCATATATTCCTGAACTAGGTACTAATATTATTAGTCTTCCTGTTTTAGACACCGAAAATATTCGAGGTCTTATAGGTAATAAAAGACTAGTAATTTTTGATGATAAGTCCTTATTAAAATACACTGCTGCTCTATTATATAAAGGTCTTTACTGGACCACTGTACGGGCTGTACGCGTTGAAAAATCTAAGCTATTTATATCTGATGATAAGCTTTAAAAATAAAGAAAAAGGAATCTAAAAAGAAGATCCCTTTATTTAAAAGATACGTTATCTTTATGGTATGACCGACTAGGCTATATAAATCCTAAGGCTTTAAGCAGTTTATTATAAAATACCTTACTTCTAAAAGATATATCTATATCTAAAGAAGAGCTATAAAAGATTAATAGCTGCTATGCCTATAAAAGTGCAAAACCTATTACTTTAGCTAATAGGTATTCGGTTAATAAGAATAGGATATATACCTATTTAGAGCGCGTTTATATAGACCTATATAGCCCTATTATACCCGTAACCTATAACCGAAAACGCTGGATCTTATTAATTTTTTATTTATTTATTATCTCTTACTCCGCTATCCTTATCCTACCTTAAGTAGCTAGGAGTCAGAATTCTGACTATACGGTCCTTCTTAGATGCCTATAGGGGGGAAAACCGTAGTATAAGACTTAGGGAACTAGTATAAGACTTAGATAAAAACCCCTATGCCCTCCTCCTTTAGGATTACTGCCTTGTACGGGTACCGCGGGGGTCCCGTTACTAACGTAATATATATACGAAACTCGTGGCTTCTATTCTTAGGAAGCCGGTGGCGTTTTGCCCGTAGCGGCTTTAAAGCCGACTACGTGCTTAATTAACGGCGCGCGCGTGATTATCTTGGTTTTGGCTTATACGCCTTCTGTGTGCCCTAGGGCTAACCCTGCGGGCCTATTATAGGCGACTTATATATACGCTTCCTAGGGTTTAAAGCTCCTAAGCTTCCCTGATCTTTTTATGGCTGTAGGCCGGGCTAACGCGGGCTATGTGCCCACGCAGAACGCTTACGTAATAGCGTAAGACGCTGCTTCTGTATTATAGAAGAGACGCCGCGTATTTTACCCACGCGCTTAGGGACAGCGCGATACCGTCTTCTTATTTCCACGGTAGGGCGACTAACTCCCCCGTAGCACCTATTAACGACTAGTAAAGCCGGGCGGAAGGTGGGTCTAACGGGCCCCCTATTTAACCCTTATTATACGTGCTAAGGTAGATAAGGGCCCCCTAGAATAGGATCCGAGTAACGCAAAAAAGGAAAAGGGGTTCCTCTTTTACGTGCGCCTCTAGCCGGATTCGAACCGACCCAGTCACCCTTAACTATATACCAGGTATACCACCACTATAGTATAGAGGCTCTTATTAATTTAAGACCGATTAACTAGATATATTTAGGTTATTTTACTACCCGATAAATCTAAGGAACTTATTACTAAGGCCGTTGCTAAATAGAAGTTATAAGTTGAAAATATATCTAAATCCACTATTAAAGAAGTGGATACCGATAGGGGAAGCGAGTTCGTTAATGATTCCTTTAAGCGTCTCTTTATAGGCGCTATATATTATATTAAACCCCCTTATACACACGAACCTTAAGGCTCTATTAAAAGAGTAATAGGGATTATAATTATTAAGATTAGGACTCTGTTATATTATTTAGAGCTACCTTTTTATCTTTAGGGAGAAGCAGTAATAACTGCAGGTTATATTTATAACCGAACCTCTAATTCAGCTATAGGCTTTAAAACGCTATATAAGCTAAAGAATAATAAAAAGCCTAATATTTTAAATATTAAGGTATAGGGGTCTATAACGTATTATCGAACTACGGACCCTAACCTTAAAAGATTAGGCCCACGAAATCTACGTGGTGCCTTAATAGGCTATAATGATTATAACTATAAAATATATAATCCAGATTTTAAAAGAATGATCTGGGTTCGAGATATGTATATTATTAAAAATCAGTTTTTAAAGTCCTTAACACAGCGCGAAGAGTCTGATTTAGTTATACTAATAGATCAGACTAAAACTTCCCCTTAAAGCGATCCTATAAAAAATACCTCTATCTAAAAAGAAAATAATTTACGGGCTACCTCCTATAGTAGTAATAGGGCTCTAACCGGGACTATAAATCCTATAAAAGACCCACTATAAATAGGATTATTAACCTCTTATAAAGGTGATGATAATGCTATTAAATATTCCAGGAACCCTCTAGATAATCTAGAAGTGGTGCTTCCACCTTTTACTAAAAAGGGAAGCTATAAGGATTTTATCTCTGAGTCCTTAGATTAATTTATAGATTAAAGAAGTACGGCCTTACTATATCTATTAGAAGATACCCTATTAGGAAGTTTTTAGTAGCTTACTATAGAGTCTATACTCTTAACTGTAAACACTATACTTGAACCAGCTATATATAAATAAGCCTTAAAAAGCCCTGAAAAGGATTATTGGATAGAGGCTATGGAAGCTGAGATTTAAGAATTAAATAAAAGAAATACCTGGAATATTATTGACGTTAATACACTTCCAGAAAAGGAAAAACGCAGCCTATATATCTTAGGGGGACGGTGGGTCTATAAAGTTAAACACGATAATACGGGAAAACCTATACGATACAGGGCCCGTTGGGTTATATAAGGTTTTAATTAGGTACTCGGTATAGATTACCTCGAAACCTTTAGTACTACCTGTAGACCAGAAGGCTATAGGTTGGCCCTTATCCTTGGAGTGCGTCTTGGTTAGAAATTTAAATAACTAGATGTTATAAATGCGTTCGTACACGCTGATATAGATATTAAAAATATCTATACTATATAGCCTATTGGTTTTGAAAACCAAAATAAGGCTAATAGTCGAATGTGCAGGCTTAATAAGGCACTATATAGGTTAAAATAAAGCCCTTGTTTATAGTATTAATACCTTCCTAAAATCCTAAATAATTTAGGAGTAAAGGTATTACCTATAGATAATGGAATCTTTACGTATTGTAAAGATAACGAAAAAGCCTTATTTTTATATTATATTGATGATATAATTATAATAAGCCCTGATAAAAAGACTATAAATTGGTTCTATACGCAATTATCTAAGGATATATCCCTTAAAGACCTAGGAACTTTAAGTACGTTTTTAGGCTATTAAATTACTATTAATTCCGAAAAGAAAGTAATTTATATAAGCTAAACGGCTTATAGCGCTAGAATATTACAGCGGTATAAAAAGCAAAGCCTTAAACCGGCTGATACTCCTACTATTGCAAAAATAACTTTGTTTCCTAACCAGGAAACTGCTTGTCAAACTGATATAAATCAATATTAATAGGAAATAGGAGCACTACTATATTTGTCCCTGTATACTAGACCTGATCTAGCCTTTGCAGTTAATAGGTGTGTAAGATATATAAGCAATCCTTTAAAAGACCATTTTATGGCTTTAAATAGGATCTGGGCTTATTTAAATACCTATCCTGATATTGGTCTTATTTACGATTGTAATAAAGACCTTAATATATTCAGCTACTCTGATTTAAGCTGGTCTGATATACCAGAGGACAGAACCTTAACAGGAGGTTATACCTGCTGTATAGGGTTAAATAATCCTATAAGCTGGAATTCATAAAAATAAAAAACTGTAGCCTTATTATCTATAAAAGCCGAATATATGGCTTTAACTGAATCCTGTAAGGAAGTCGTATATATCTATAACCTATATCAAGACCTTATTATAGGTCTTGGGTTAGATATATCGCTATAAACTCCTACCGTTCTGCTTGATAACGAAGGAGCAAAGAAAATAACCTAAAATCCCGAATTTCATAAAAGAGTAAAACATATCGACAGGCAATATCATTACTGCCGTTAATTATACTCAGATAGGAAAATTAAACCCGTATATATTAATACGGATTATAATATAGCCGATATATTAACTAAGGGTTTAGCAGCTCTAAAGCATAAAACTCTTAGTGGCTATATAAATTTAGGCACTACAGAAGAACTTCTAACAGAGTATAAGAAGCCTGATTTTACCTTATTAACTGAATTTAAATATTAACAGTTAATCGATAAACAAAATCAGAGTAATTATGGGTTTTTTATTCCTAAAAAGGGAATTTTCCTATAAAATCAGTGGGTTTTTACCTATACGGGTTTTTCCTACTATAAATATACTTAGGACATTTTTTCCCTAGTATCAGGGTTTTTACCTAAGTAAATATTACCTTTAATAAGCATAAATTGCTTTTAAACTTCTTATAACCAATAAGAAGAAACTAAGAAAAAGAGAAATAACTTATATACCTCCTATAGCAGCTATTAAGCTGATCTAAGCTAGATAGTCTAGCTTACGAGGGGGTGTTGATGTCTGCTATTAATAACTACTTTATAGTTATAGGCAGTGGAATCAGGAGCAAAAAGATATATATCTTTATACTAATTTACCTATCTTAATACCTGATTATTAATATAGGTAATTAGTAATACAGAGGTACAAGGTACAAGCAGAGACAAAAGTCTATTACGTAATAAAGAATCTACTACGTAATATATTACGTAATAAAGAGTCTACTACGTAATATATTATATAATAAAGAGTCTACTGCGTAATAAGGAAGTAGTCTATTGCATAATAGGTAAAAGCTTATTATTACTGCTTTAAGACTAGTCCCTCTATATACTGTTTGTCTATATATATCTGCTTCCTCTCCTTCTTCTTTCCCTCTTTTTCTTACTCTTCTTTTTGATAATTACTGTATTATACTATCAGTGCTATGGAATATTACTCTATTCGATTCACTCAGCCTTTAATTGCTCAAGCCCCTTTTACTATCTCCTTCTTTAATCTACGGCTTGCAGTTAAGCTTGTAGATTTTATCCAAACTCTTACAAGATATAGCGTGTATTAGGGTAGAGGAGGATAAAGCGGCGGGGGCAGAGGCAGAGAGCTAAGAGGATCGCGAGCCATTAGTGGCGGCTAGTCCTCTACGGAAAGCTAGACGGTAGGCTAATAGACGGCTAGAGGCAGGCGAGTCGACCTCTATTAATCGGGATAAGTTAACTTCGGCTTAATAAGCTAAAACGTTAAGGTGCTTATAGTCCTAAGGGAGGCTACTAATAATAACCTGCTTATAAAGTGGCTTTTATAGCTTCATAAGAATAAGCTATATACACTATTTATCGGGGAACTCTAAGGAGACTTTATTAAAAAGAGAGTCTAAATAATCGAGGAACTGGCTATACGACTAGTTAGGGCGTTATATAGTGTGATCTAAAAAAAGCTATTCTATAATAGATATCTTATAAATATCGTGGTCTACTAGCTAGTTAGCGAGGAAATTACGAATATCGACTTATTAGACGGGCTTCCCCCCTTTTATAGGGTTATAGACTCGACGCTAGTAGGCCCGCTACCTAGACTTTATTAGGGGTAGCAGATACCTACTAGTATAATATACCTTCTGCCTCTTAGTAGTAAAGTAACGATAATCCAGATTAACCCTTTCTTATAGCTCCTCCACGAAGGTCTAGAACTAATTATAGGACTTACTATCCCACTTCGGCTAGGGGTAATTAACTCTAGCCTAATTATTACGCTGGCGCCGCGGTAACGATAAACGGCCTTGATTTAGGGGCGAAAAAGAGTCTTAACGGCGATAATGCTTCCGGCGGTCGGGTAGTGGATTATTATTATCTGGGTCTTCCCTATATTATAGATAATATAGTTTTCTTTTACGGCGTTCTCGAGCTTTCCGGTCGGAGATACGTAATAGGATAGCTTCTAATTATTTATCGGTAAGCTCTTCGGGGGGAGTATCCTCCTACTAAGGGTTATAATATTCGACTAAATAATTAAGCAGGACCTAGGTTCGGGACCTATAATTAGGCGGGGGTAAGGAAGTCTCTTTTCCTTTCCCTTTTAGACTTCTTAATATTAAATCAGAATACTTAGCTTATAAAGGGCAAGCCGCTCTTAAGGACTCTCCCTAAGTATAATAAATAGGCGTAGGCTAAAACCGTTCTACTAGACAATATAAGGACGGTATAATAGCAATAGTAACGGGACTAAGGGTACCTAGGGGCTATCTATTAGTATAAGCGGCTGGTTATAGCTTGATCACACTAAGTGAGGCCGAATAATTGTATTAGCTAGAATTAAGGAAAGGAAAGGAAAAGGTCTACGGAGAAGTGCAGGATTTGCTAGGTTTATATAAATCCATAGTAAGGGCAGCGCCAGGTCCGAGCATCGGATCTGCGTGCTAATTAGCGGTTCCGGCCTAGTGCCGGAACTATACTTTCGAGGGGTTAACCCGTGATATTACCCCCCTCCTCCCCCCCCCCCCCCCCCCGGGGCTATAATAACTAAGGGCCGGTTTCTTTTCGCTTAAACGCGATATAAGAGAGGCGTGTATTCTTCTTTATATCGGGTAGGTACGGGTTACGCGGCGTTCGCGGCGACTTTACTCGTAAGTCGTTAGTATTCCGTATCGCGCCGAGTACCTGCCCGTTATATTAAATAATACCTAGTTACTCCTTCTTCTTTATTCGTAAACTACTATAATAAATATCTCTACGGGCTTTTATTATATTCCGTAGTTCGATATCGTAGTATAAGCGTAGTTTTACCCGGTTTTTTATTTATAGTTAGTTCTTTTTCCTATAAGCCTATAACGTTATTTTAGTAGTAAGCTCCGTCGCTAGTTTTATATTAAAAACCCTGTTATCCTTTACTAACTCGCGGCGTAGTCGTCTTATCCTCGTAGGTTTTTTTATTAATTTCATAACTTATATTATTTCGTTTATTCTATTAATTATCATAAGTCTTTTAATAAGCCCTCGCGTTAAGATAGAAGGGTCGTAGCTAACGGCGCGCGTATAGATATCTGCTCCCCGCTATAATGCCTGTAACGCCCGCGAGGGCAGTATCGTCAAAGCCCCCGCCTCTAGCAATATCGCGCCCCCTAACCCCCGCCTCTAGTAATAAAGAACAAAGTTAATCGGTTAAGAGTATAGCCGAAGAGGCCCTTACCTATATAGCGAATACCAGTAAATACCCGGCTAAAAAGGAGGTTCGTGATAAGGCCTAGTACTTCGCTATAAGGATCTTACTAACTCTCCGGCAGGCTAGCACGCCTAATAAGCGATAGCGCGGCCTAAGCCACCCCCCGGTAATTACCGTGACGATTTTTACTACCCCTACGCTAATCGTATTACGGGCATTAAAATAAAGTTTAACTAGACGTGTTATAACCAGTCTAGACCTGGCATAGCCCGTAAAAAGCCTAAGTGCTACGAATACGCTATAGGATCTTATACGTGCCGCCTAGTAAGTTCTCTACGATCCGAGGGCTAAGTAGTCGTGACTAACCTCCTTAGCTCCCTCCCGGCGCCACTAAAATCGTCTATCCTATAGGTACCGCGGGTCGCGCTATATATAATAATCTAGATAATAATAATATAAGTATCCCCGAGCTTCCTTTCTAGGTCGCCGCTAACTTTAGTCTAGCTCCGCGAGGCCTTTAAGTTATCTCGGGGCTATTATTATACCTTACTATCTAAGGGGCCCTCTGCTACCGCCGCTACCACTACTAACGCCGCCCCCGCCTCCACCCCCGTCAATAATAGCGAGGGTCTCCGCTATAAGCTAAAGGCCCTCCGCTAAGAGGTTCGCGACTAGGGCGCCGCGATAACACGCCTCCTAGAGGGTATTCTCGCCGCCCTCTAGGGGGGTAGTAATCCTGTTACTAGTAGTAATAGTAATAGTAATAAGGGCGGCTCGGGTAATAATACCGCCGACTAAAGTCCTTTACGGAGGCACTATCTACCTCTTTAGGAACTAGTAAAGGGGCCGGTAAATTCCCCCCCTTTAATTAACTTACGACTAAAGGTTATTCTCCCCTTATATTAGGGTCTCTTTATCT
Source organism: Sodiomyces alcalophilus JCM 7366 (assembly GCF_042370955.1). Taxonomy (NCBI): domain Eukaryota; kingdom Fungi; phylum Ascomycota; class Sordariomycetes; order Glomerellales; family Plectosphaerellaceae; genus Sodiomyces; species Sodiomyces alcalophilus. The sequence continues at coordinate 3,376,103 of NW_027263536.1, read as the reverse complement.
TCGTGTATTCCTTATAGTATAGTCTTATAGAGGCCCGTTATTCTTATTAGTGGGACCGTATTCTGCTTCGAAAACGTCTAACGCTATAGTATCCTTTATAGCGTCTAGTAGTTCCTAAGTAGGTTCTACGTATCCTGCCTAGTATACTAGTACCTCGCGTTATACGCCGCGACCTCGCCGTTTATTCTATACGTATAAGATACTTTCTACCTCCTACTCTTTATCGCCGTGGAGGGTATCCCGGATCGGTTTAGGCTAAGGGTCGGTTATAACTTATCTAGGGAGGGGGTTATGGCTAGCTTATTTTAGAATATCGATATGGAAATAAGGATATATCCCCGAGGGCACGTCTAACTCGATAATATAAGAGTTAATTACTTTTATTACTTTATACTTTTAGTATAGCCAGCTTAGCTTTTTTAAAGGCCTAGGCGTAGAGTAGTTAGCTATAAAAAGCTAGGCGAGGTCTCCTACTTTAAAGCGCTCTGCTAGGAGTCGCCGCTTATTCGCGGTTTCCTTATCCTATAGTTACTTTAAGGCTATAGCTATCTATATAAACTCTATAGCCCCTTAGAAGCGACTTAGTAGATTATAAGCGGCGGCTTTCTTTAAGTATACGGGCAAAGGGTTATAAATTTAGATAGGGTCGATATAAAACCCGTGTTCTAGGAAAAAAGGGCTTAGCTAAGTCGTTAAGCTTTTCCTGCTATTAAACGATAACTGCGTAGCGGGTAATAGGCGACCCTAGTTATCCTAGGAATAGTATACGAAGGTATAAAGGTAGGCCTAAATATCTTATTTAGTTTTTCAGGTCCTTTATTAGTTTAAGGGTAATAAGCTATACTAAGTCGCTACTTAATCCTTATAAGCTTATAGAAGTATCGCTAGAACCTCCTAGTCTAATTTAAGCCTTAGTCACTAACGATTAAGAGAGGTATACCGTGGAACCTAAAGTAGTAGGTTAGGAAGCGTTCCGCGTAAGCTTCTGCTTTTATTATTTCTATAGCTTTTAGCGTTACTAACTTTATTAGCCGGTCTATAATTACCTATAGGTAATACGCCCTGCCCTTACCGGTAAGTAGTAGGTCCGTTATAAAGTTCATTATAAGGTAGCTACGGATTCGCTCTAATATAGGCAGTGGTTTTAGTAGTCCGCACTTCGTGTTCCGCTACTAGTTACCTCCGTTATAAGGGTCGTAGTTATAGACGAACTTCCGTATATCCTTATTTATACTAGGCTAGAAGAACTATTAGGCTATTATAGTGATTATATTCTCCTTACTCGGGTAACCGTTAATAGTAGAGTTCTGGATCGCTTATACTAAGCGCCCTTTTAATAGCGAGTCTTTTCTAGAGCTTAGGACCCAGAGACGATCCCGGAAGGTTATATATCCTACGGGGTTAAAAGAGTATTCCGTGATTTATAGTCGTAGTCTAAGGTGTAGGTCGAAGCTATAAGCTCTTATAGTGATCGCGGCGAGGACCCCTTAGTACTATGGGTCGGTCGCTATAGTTTTATTCTAAAGCCGTTAAAGGTCATTATTTACCTCGAATACACGCTTAACTAGCATTATTTTCCGTATAATCGGCTCGGGGATCGTTTTAGGGATCGCGGAGTCAGGTATTAGTTAAATTACCCGCCCCTATTCCCGGTTATCTAAGCTATCCTTTAGGGCGTCCTGTTTATAATAGGAGAGCGTATCCGCCGCGAAGTTCTTAGTACCTCGCCGGTACCTTAGTATAAAGTTAAACTAACCTAATTCGCCGGCCTAGCGGCTTTACCTTTCGGTAAGGGACCGTTTAGTTATAAAGTACTCGAGAGCCTTATAGTCTAATAGTATCGTGAATTATTCGTAGCTAATATTCTGCCTTCTAAGTAAGTATATGGCTTATAATCGCTGATATCTCCTTATCGTGAATAGGGTAGTTATACTCTGCCGGGGTAAGCTTACGGGAGTAATATACGATTATATAGCGATATCCTAGCTTATCCACCTAGGATAGGATACCACCTAATGCGTAGGCTAAGTAATCGGCCTCTAATATAGTCTTACGATCTAGGTTCTATAACTATAGAACGGGTTCTATCTAGAAAAGTCGTTTTAGTTCCTTAAAGGCGGCGTCTTCTTTAGCCCCCTACCTAAAGAGCCGATCTTTTTTTATTAGTACCGAGAGGGGAGCTATAATACCTATAAAGTCGTAGATAAATATTCGGTAGTAGTTTATAAACCCTAAGAAGCTTCGCACTCCCTTTACGGAGGTAGGAGCCTCCTAGTCGCGGATAGCCTTTAACTTCTCGGGGTTATAAGACACTCCCTTATCTACTATAATAATAAAGCCTAGGTATTTTACTATTATTACGCTAAACTTATACTTAGCCGGGTCTAGGTTTAGACCGGCGTCTATAAGCCTATATAGCACTAATCGGACCTTCGCTTTATAGTCCTTATAAGATCCCCTAGAATAGATTAGGACGTTATTAATATATACGGTAACGAAGTCGTTAAGGAACTCTTATAGCGTTTAGTTAATATAGCGTTAGAAGGTAGCGGGTATACTGCTTAGTCCGATGGGGTATACTAGCCACTTAAAAAGACTAAAGCCTATCCTAAAGGCTATTTTACTCTTATAACTAGGAGCTATACGGATCTTATAGAAGGCAGCGACTATATTAAGCTTTATAAACCACTTAGCGCTAGCTAGGTTATATAGGGTCTTAGTAATTAGAGAGAGGGGGTAGCGATCTTGCTAGGTGATCGTATTTAAGGCTTTATAGTTATAATAAAAGCGTAACCCGCCCACTAGCTTCTTCACGAATAGGACCGGCGTAGCCGCTACTAAGCTACTAGCTCGTATAAAACCTTTATCTATTAGGTTATTAAGCGTCCCCCGGAGCACTAGTAGCTCCTCCCTTAATATACTATAAAGTGGCCCCTATAGCAGGGTCGGCTTAAGTCTATCGGGACCTCGTTTTAGGGTGATTTTATAGTTAACGCCTGGTCGGTGGGGGGGTAAGTCGTTAGACTTATTAGGCGTAAAGAGGTCGCCGAACTCTTATAGTATATTCGTAGGGATATAGTCCTAAGAATCCACTAGTTCCTTTTTACGGAGGGCCTTATCGATATCCCGTGTACTAACGGCACGCATTAAGCCGTTAAACTCGTCTTTTTCTTTTCCTTTTAACCCCCTTCTTATCCGTTATATTATAGCCGTAAACCCAATCCCGAGACTAGCCTCGCCTCGCGGATAGCTCGTATATCGGCCGGTTCTTCCTCGCCTACTAGTCGCAGGTTAATATCGGCGACTCTATAATATAACCTACGGTTCTTCGCGTAATACGTGATATCGTTATATTCTAGCCACGGCTTCCCTAGGAATATATCCTAATCTAGTCCTTCTACTACGTAAGTAAAGACTCGTTGCGTATAGCCGCTAATCTTAAGTTTAAACGCGGCGATCCCGGCGCTAGTGGCCGGCTTAGACGTATCCGAGAATCCTTTTAGTAGTCGTTTTCTTTTATCGACTAATAGTAACTAGAGTCTTTAGGTAAAGCGTTTATTTATAGTACTATAGTAGTTATAACCCGTATTTATAAGAGTATATATATATCTTTTATTTATTCATATTAATATTAGGGCTAAGTCGCTATTAGCTAGGTGTTTAAACGCCTCCTACTCCTGCCGCAGAGCGGCTATCAGCTTTAATACCCGTTTTTATATTAGAGCTATTCTTTTTCCGACTCGTTATTATCCGAACTATCCGAGCTTATAGCGGTATCGCTATCCCTAGCCTAAACCTTTGCTACTTAGGCGCCCTTAGCCTTCGAGCCCTTATCCCGGGACTTATAGTTTATACGGATATATCCCTTTTTCTTATATCCCTAGTACTCTCGGTTATCGCGAGGTCGGCCTATAGTCGTGTCGGGCCGGACCTAATTAATCCCGCCTATCACGATATCTTTATTAGCGTCGGTCTCTCGGTTCCGGTTCGGTATATAACTATTCCGATTAGTTAGGTAAAGGCCTTTTAGCCTTTACGCGATACTCTAGACCTTAGTAACCTAGCTTAGGTAGTTATAGGGTAACTTCGCGGTAACTAAGGCGTTACGTAGCTTCTAACTTAAGGCGCCCTTAAGGAATATAATCTTCGCTAAGTCTACCTACTCGTTATTGCCTACGTAAGCGATCTGCTTCTCGAATTTCGGTAGGAACTACACGAAGGTTTATTCCTCGCGTTATTTAAGGGAACGTAACACGAAGGCCGCGCGAGGCTATTCGTTCTAGTCCATATAGGTATAGTCTAGGTAAGTAAGGAACGATTCTGGGTCGCGGATACCTCCTAGCCCTTTAGCGGTATAAAAAGCTAATACCATTTACTAAGCACTCCCCTCTAGGCACGAGTTAATATAACACTATATTTAAGCTTAGTTATTAAATAGGTATTCGTTTAGCTAGAGCTTATTATATATCTACTATAACTAGGTAGTATACTCCGTTCGCCTTTTACTAAACTTCGCGGGGTATAGTAAAGGCTTAGTATATAGCGGATATAGCTCTTAATATAGTTCCTATAAAACTTTGATTTAGGGGGGAGTAGTGGTCGCCGGGGTAGGAGGGCCTGCTACTAACTCCGTAGGTATATTTATAGGGGCTCCCTTTAAGGGAGGCGCGAGGTTAGGGATAGGTTACTACGGGGCCTAGGCGTTTATAAGACTGTTCGCGAGTTATTAAAGCAGCTCTTATTATTAAGCTATTTATTATTATAAGGGACTAAGCGTCGTATTAATAGCTTCGGTGATCCTTTTATCCGTCCACTTAGCTAGCTTGGCGGGGTTTATAGGACCGCCGCCGCCTAATAGCGCGTTTATATCTAAGTCTATACTAACGCAGCGCGTAGGGTTCGCTAGATTCTAGCTATATAAGCGGCTAGTTATAGGTTAACCGCACTAAATAAGACCGAATAATTATATTAGCTAGAATTAAGGAAAGGAAAGGAAAAGGTCTACGGAGAAGTACAGGATTTACTAGGTTTATACGAATCCGTGGTAAGGGCAGCGCGAGGTCCGAGTATCGGATCTACGTGCTGATTAGCGGTTCCGGCCTAGTGCCGGAACTATACTTTCAAGGGGTCAACCCGTGACAATTAGGAGGTAAAGGGCGGGAGGCCACTATAATAGCGTGACTATTAGATTCTTCGGGGTTAGACAGAGGGTCGCTAAGTCCAGAACTCTCGGGCTCTAGTTTAGGACTAGGAGGAGGATAGCGTCTAGGGCCTATATTACGATAAAAGGCCAGGTCCTACTAGGAGGATAACTAGTAAGGTGCTTAATCGAAGTCTGCTAATAGCTTCCGATAGTCGTTATACCCGTATAAAAGGGGAGAATAAATAAAATAGTATAGGATTTAAGTAAAGAGTAAAGGAAGCTATTATAAGACGAATAAGAGGGCCTACTAGTAGACTAAGGGAGGGGGTACTATACTAAGATTATTCGTTAAGTTCTTTTAAAAAGATATAGGCATAGAGGTCCTTACTTATAGACCTCTGGGTACTACCTAATAGGAAGGTATTAGTTATATAATCTCCTCTTAGAGTAACTAAAGGACCTTCGTAAACTAGGTAGCCTTACTATAAAGGCTACCACCCCCTCTATATACTCTAAGCTAGCTTTTATATTCTGAATACACGATAAGCCTTCTCTAAACACGATTCTACCTGGTAGTTAACACGTAAGCCTCTAGAACCTCTTTATAAGAGGCCTCCATAGCTTACGCGATGAGCTCGTACTAAGCAGTAGTAGGAAGCCCAGAACCTAATAACACAAATTAATAAGTCCTCTTAATGCCTCTTATATTTCTATTAGATAGTGGACTTAGTAAAACCTTCTTTGTATTATATAGTAGACTCTTTATTATGTAATACCTTGTTTATTACGTTATAGATTCTTATATTTCATAATATACTATTATCTCTTTTTATATTTTATATCTTTATATTATTCACTGTATATATTAATAATTAAAGCATAGCTATATTATTAAGTCACTAATATAAACAAATTAGTATTAAGCTATATATAGATTTATATTCCTGATTCTTCTACCTCCATCTATATAATAGTTATTAGTATCAGGTGTTAATATAATATATAGTATATATTCAGAATAAGTATAATTAAGTATAGATATAAATATATAAAATACTATATATTCTAAGCCTAGTAACATATTTAGATAATATATTCAGAAACTTAATAGTTATTATCTTAAATATAACAGCATTTAGTAAGCTCTTAGAGTTTTAAATATTATAGACTCGGTATATAAAGTTTTATTACTACCTCTAATATAGTAGTTTAAGTATTTAAGATGCTATTCTGGAAGACTTAGTAGACTATATATTAAAGATCTATATAGCTAGCTAGAAATAGAAACCTATTATTAGTTATAAGCTATAGTTAATTATACTAGGGGACTTAGTTACTCTAACCTGGGCAGTATTAATAAGACTGAATACTAGAAACTACTACTTATACCTATATATATATATACTTCGAGATATTTTACTTACTATATTATATATACAGTAAATATTAACTAGTAATAGAAGTAAAATACTAAACTGATACTAGTACCGATATACTTATATATATATATTAAGAAGTTTACTATATTAAATATTTACAATATCTATCAATTTAATATAATAGTAGCGATATAGATTTAATAAGTTAAATATATATCTATATAAGAGGATATATAACAAATCATCTAAGCCCTAGGAGTATTACTATATTTAGAAGAGGTAAATATACTAGGTAGAGAAATACTATCTTATAATATAACTTAGTATATATAATAAAAGAATAGAATATCATTTTATATATTTTTACCTTAATAGGCTACGATAGTATAAGAATTAATATATATATTAAAACTACTTATTAATTTATCTTAATATACTGGTTATTTTATGTCTATAAATATACTATTTATTCTTATTTCTTTCGAGCTCTAATAGCCTTAGTATAGATAATGTTATTAGAGGATATTATACTGCGTGAATATAAGTATTATAGAAGTATTAGAATTATAGCTAAGTGGATATTATATAAGTCAGGAAAAAGACATAGTATTAGTTAGAAAATAGTAATAAGACTAATTCTAAGCTAGGCTATATAAGTTATTATTTTAGGATAATTAAGTTCTACTATAGACTTTAAGACGCTAATGATTCTAATTCGGGAATATATAACCTGATTATAGAAATAAATTTACTATATCTATAGTAATAGTGATTTATAAAAGGAAGCTACTCTATAATAGTTCTAGGCCAAAGGCAACTGCTATAATACTAAAGATACGTCTTTCTATATATATAATCGTAACGAGACGATCGTAGAGCCGTGGCTATATAATCAGACTAATAGCCACGTATAGGCTACTAATCCGAACCTATCTTACTATAGATATTAAGAGACTTGGTTTAATCACTTAAATAAGAATCTTAGTTTAGAGTCAGCGTTTATTTAACGATAATATAGCAATAGCTCTAAGATTATAACCTATTAAGCCTATCCTATAATATCTTTTCCTTAACTAAAGTCTACGGACTTTCCTTTTATTATAATAAGTTAAATAATTTATAAGGCTTTATTAATAAAGGAGGTAGTTTTATAAAGTAAACTTAGGCTCTAGCTTATTAACTAGACCTATATGCTTTATAACTATATTATCTTTATTATTAGATTACTATTATATATTAATTAATCTAGATAGTTTATTTAAATTAGTGAACACCTAATAAAGTATAGTACCCTAGAATATATCAGAATCATCCTTCCTATATCTACCGACCACCACCCCCACTTTGATTAGTGCGGGAGGTGATTTCCTAGCTAAATCGTTAATAACCACCCTACTCCTAGGCATCACCCTGGACTTTAGGTTCAGGCAAAGTCACCTAAAACAGGGGAAAAGGGTATCTGCTAAGAGCCCTTAATATATGCTTCTTAGTAGTGTTACGCGCACCACTTTACGGTACCTACGCCACGCTATAGACGCCTTAGAAGGACGCTACGGTGTTATCTCCTTTTAAAAAGGAGGCCGAAAAATTCTTTACGGACCTATAATAGCTAGACGGAAGAAGGCCTAAACGCCTTAACCGCTAGCTAATAGCGGCATGTAACCGACTACTAAACCCACCTTACCGGGTATAACGGTATAAGATAAGACTTTCGCGGATAAAGCCCGGAAGTAGTGCTAATAGACGATAAATAAAGCCCTATAGGTACTATAGCGTTAAGGATATAGTATTAATATCCTTATCTAGGCGGTTAAAGGAGGAATCGATAAAGCGAAGGCGTTTATAGACGCCGACGTAACGCTCGCGGCCTAGCTTAATAACGAATTTATCGACCTAATTAAGACTAGTAGCCCGACCCTGCTTATAGGAACCTAGGCCGCTAATAGGATAAAGGAGGGTACCCCGGCCCCCCCCCGCTAAACCGCCGGCTAATACTAAGCCGGCTAGCTAAACTAACCCTAGCTCGCTATCCGCTAGTATACCCCCTAAAGCCCTAAAGGATCTAGGCTAGTAGAATAACCCCTAGATATAGACCACCGTTATTAAAAAGGGTAAGAAGAACGTAACCCCGAAGGGCACTATAAAGCCCCCGGAGAAGCAGCTATAGGGAGGGAAATAAAAGGCAGACTATAGGATTTTCCTCCGATTCCTATCCTAGATTATCCCGGAGCTAGAACGCCGTAAAGCATTTATAGTTATTAGGCGTACTATTACTAAGACCCGGAAGGTAGACGATTAGGATATTATCCGAAACGACTATACCTATACCGGGGTTACCCTATATCTAAGGAACACCTAGGCTAAATAAAAGATTCTAAAGGTAGGAGATAATATTATCGCCGCGACTAACGCCCTAGGTATATAGGGCGCGGAAGTCTAGTATACCTATAGAATCTATAAAGTATTCGATTAGATTAGTAACCTTAAGGTTATAGAGGATATAATAAAAGATAAGGCCCTATAGAGGATAAGGCTAAAGCCGGTACGGGTCTAAAAATAAAACCGACTAAACTATAGCGGGCTCGCGAGCTAGTTTATCTTATTCTAGTCGTAACTAAAGTATCGGTTCCTACTATTCGAGACGTTTATAACTATAAAGCCCCGGGAAAATAAACGCCTTATCGTATAATACGATAAGTGCTAGGGTTTTTACCCGCGGCACGCCTATAACAGGAAGACCCGATATAGGGGGTACGGCTCTACTATTAAAGACTATACCTATAAGGTCCGATATATTAACTGCTTTAGACCCTACCCGGTAAATAATCTAAACTACCCGGCCTAACTAAGGAGAGTAAACAGGGAAGTCACCTCCCCTTCTAAGGCGGAACTTAGTAAGATCCGTATAAAAGGTAACGCCCTCTAAGTAAAGCTTAAAGCACTAACCTAAACCTCCACGGATAAGGCCGATACCTCTAAAGATAGCGATACTACCTAGGGAGAAGCTATCTCCGACGCTAATAAAGCTAATATTAGTAATAGCGAAGGGGATAATAACGCTAACGCTAGCGATAGCGGGGAAACCTAGAATAGCGTCGAAATAGATATTAATAACCCCGAGACCCCCGAAAAGGACTAGGTCTAGCACCCCCTATAGACTCCTAAAAGGAAGTCTATAAAGAGAGACGATAAGACCCCGACGCTAGTATAGAATAAAAAGCCTATACTAATATAGGCGTGGCTATAAAAGGGACCCCTCCCGGCTAAAGAGGCCGGAGACTCTATTACCGAGGCCGTAATACCCGAAACCCTAAAGAATAAATCGTCGGCCTAGACGCTAGTATAGCCACCGGGGGGCTAGGATAACCCGGTCGGCTCTAATATACGTTTAGTAGAACGTAGATAAGAACCGAGCGCTGCTTAGGGTAGTACTAGCGATAGTATAAAAGGCCCGCCTTAATATACTAATATACCAGGAACCCCTAAAAGAAGACGCTAGGAATAGGACGCTGCCTAACCTTCCTGGCTATAAGAAATACTCGCCGATACGTATATAGCCCGACCCCGGGGAGGAACCCAGGGTTATCACGTATATAAAGGCGAGCCTATACTTATAGTAACTAAAGTCGCCCTTACCCGGATCCAGGGACCTACTCCTAGTTAAGGTAAACGGTATAAACTTCCTAAATATCTACCGCGGTATAATAGGTAGTGCCGATATATAGGAAGACTTTAAGGCCTCCGGATAGACGCCCCTTACTAATATAATAATCGGGGAAGACTTTAATATATAATACTATAACTAGGAACCAGGAGTTTCCTAGGTTACCGGTAAAAGTAACGAGATTACTAAGTAGATAGAATAGCACGGGCTAAGCCTATATAATACCCCCGGAGAGGCGACCTATAGCCGGGGGGGAGTATATACCGTTATAGACCTAGTCTTCTTAACGGTACTACTCACGGATATTAAAGTAAAGGTAAAGGCCGGCCCCCCGGCCTGCTATTACCCGCTATTAGGACGAATTAGCACCGCGTATATTACCCTAGAGAACGCTGCTACTAGACCGGACCGCTTTAAACTGCCCGAGGAAGCAGAAAAGCGTGCCGTGATCTAAAGGGAAGTCGTAGATAGCCTATAGCTAGTTAACCGCCCTTAGGTAAAGACCCTAGATTCGATTAATAAGTGGGCTAAATACCTAGTTAATATTATCGTAAGCCTATTATAACGGCTCGGTAAGAAATACCGCGGGCTAGCTAGTAATAGGAAGCCGTGGTGGAATAATAAATATAGAGTAGCCTATAAGGCAGCGATTATCCGTAGACGTCACGACCGCGATAATACTAAAGCACGGGATACCTTCCGGAAGACCGTAAAACGGGTTAGTAGGGAATACTAGAATAAAAGGATTAGGGGCGTTAAGAACGCCGACAAACTATATAAGATCATCGGCTAGTATAAAATAAGGGATAATATAGCCGCCCCCCTAATCTTTTATAACGGTCTGGGTTACTTCGAGGATACTAAGAAGGGGGAGCTCCTCCGTAAAACGAAACTGGCTAGGCGGCTAGATATCCCGGACCTAAAGGACCTATAAAACCACCCGCTAAAGGGACTAGATAGGGTTATTCCGGAGGACGGCCCTATCCTTAAGGATAAGGTAAGACGATATATAATAGAAGTTAATACTATAGCCCTAGGTAGTAATAATACTAGTATCCCCTTACTCTAACTAATCTAGCCTAAAATTAAAAAGGAAGTCACGGAACTCTTCGAAGCGTATAGGCTAGCCGGATACTACCCCCGACCCTTCCGTAAAGGAGATATAGTAATAATCGATAAACCAGGGAAGGACGCTAGCTCCGTCGCCGGCTATAGGCCGATCTAGTTACTTAGCGTACTAGGTAAAGGCCTAGAACGTATTATAGTAAAGAGGATAGCCTATAGGGCGATAAGCGCCGGAATCCTAAACCCCTAGTATATCGGAGCACTACTAGGATAATCCATAATCGACCTAGTAGCGATTCTAATATATAAGGTTAAGTTATAGCTTATATAGGGTAAGTAGGTTATCGCGGTAACTAATAATATAAAAGGGGCCTTCGACTCTATTCTGCACGGATATTTCGTCTATAGACTATATAAATAAGGCTAGGATAAACCGATAATACGATAATAGGAGAGCTTTGCCTTAGTATAAAGCGCTAAAGTAATCTTCGGCACCTCCTGCCCCGAAAAGTATACCCCGCTAGACCTAGTAGGCCTCCCGTAAGGCTCCCTGGCCTTACCGATCGGTTACGTACTTAGTATCGTAGAAATACACTATCTACCTAATAAGGAGAACCGATTCGGCTATACTAATAATATATACGTTATCGTAGCGTATACCGATACTAAGACCACGATAAAGATAATCGAGGAGATACTATAATAGTAACTCTAATAGTATAAAGATAATAGAGTTAAGCTAGACTATAATAAAGCCGAGGCCTAGCTTTTCTTACGCCAGAGGATCCCCTAGTTCCCTATAATAAAACTACCCCTATTCGATTATAAGGTTATAGTCGCCTATACTATTAACCTATAGGGATAGAAGCTACTAGCCCCGATTAGGTGGCCTAGTATATATATAGATAGGCGCCTTAACTTCTAGGACTACGTAGAGACGTAGGCGAAGAAGGGTCTTAAGGTCGCTAACTATATACGGGGCCTCGCCGGAGCCACCCACGGACCGAACCTAGCTTTACTACGCTAAGCTACCCTAGTATATATCCCGACTATCACCCACTATATAGCGGAGATCTAGTAGGAGGAACCCCGGGCCCCGGCCTAGGGCCGCTATAATATTATCTATAAGAAGTGGTGCCGGTTACCCTCCGGATACCTACCTAAGACTAAGACGATAACCCGAGTATAAATAACTATAATTAAAACCGTGCTCCCCGCCTAGAAGACGGTCCCGGTGCTAGCCCTATACCGGGAATTAGGAATCCCTATAGCTAAAAACTACGCGGAGTACCTATAGTAAAAGTATATAACCCGAATCGCCGGACTTAAGAAGGACCACCCCGTGGTATAAGCGATCTCCCTAATTACTTAAGGGGATATAAGACGGACTAAGGCCCCGACACGACGCTTAAGGGTACTACGGATAAAGGAACTAGTATATATAAGGCCGCCGCTATACTAGCTAATAAGACCCTGTTTTACGGGATAGAGCTATTAGGATAAGGTCCTATTTAACGATAGGACTAAGGAAGAAGCCACGGAGACCTTTAATAGGTGGGTTAATAAGCTAGACCTAGAGTATACCCTGGTGTTCTTAGACGGGTTATAAAGAGGCTAAAATATAACCTAGGCCTACTCGATATAGCGTGGCGGGAGAGAGATTACCTTTAGTCGCGGATATATTAGGAATATAGTGGTTTTTAATAAGGAGATAACCGGGGCGGCTAGGGGACTAGCTATAGCGGTCTGCCTTCCGGGAATAGGAGAGATCACCTACTATATCGATAACTAAGTAGTACTTTAGGGGCTTATTAGTATAGCACCTAGATTATCGCGGTAAGAGTTCCTACGGTGGTAACGCCTAGTAACGATCTACCCGACCCACCTACGGTAATTACTAGGGTATATAGGAATCCCGGGTAATAAATAGGCAGATAAGCTCTGCTTAAGCAAAGACGCTTAGGGGATCCTACCGGAAAACGAGAGGCCGACCTAGGCTAGGGTAAAAGCTATTATAATAGCCCGCTATAAGACCAGGCTTTAGAAGTAGCACGCTAAGTCCCGGCCACGCCGGTACGAAACGGCCGTGTAAAAGAAGCTAGGGTTTAGTTAAAGAGAACTAAAAGAACTAACCCTCCCCCGAAAGACCCTGATACGCCCTATCTAAGTAAGGACAGGACACGGGGACTTTAAAGAATACCACTAAAGGTTTTATTATAATAGCTACGTGGCCTACTATAGCTACGGCTATATAAAGACGCGGGAGCACTTCGCCTACTACTATAAAGTTAGAAACTCCCGTAAATAGCTAGATAAACTCTGGTACTATAAAGATAGCAGGAGAACTCGCCGCTTTAACCCCTAGGAGACCCTTATAGAGATCCTAATAAATAGCGCGGCCTTCGCTATACTAGCGGATATAACGGGCTTCCTTAATAGGATCTGCCCTATTCCTTCTAATAAAAGGAGTATTAGCTAGAAGGTAGACGGTTATTAGTAGACGGTGGTATAGCTATAGGCATATAGACCCCCGAGGGTATATAGCGAGACACAGGGACTTTCTTTTATCTTATATACTTTCTTTAATAATATAGTGTAGATATTATTAGTTATTATGGTTCGGGAGGCATAGAGTTAAGCGATTAGCACTATATGGCCCGGGCATGGATATATAGATATCTTACCGCCCGATATCCCGATAGCGGGACGCGGCGCTAGCTTCGCTGGCCGCCGCTAAGGCGTTAAATAGAAACACATATACACACACCCTAGAATATATACTATAACTTATATTAATAGCGACTTTAATAGCCCGGCTAAGTTTATAGCTTTATATTAACTATTTATAGTATCTAGTATAAACGCAGCTAGTTATAAGAGTATCTGAATCTATATTATATAGAATAAAGAGTATTATAAAGTATATATATCTATATACCTAATCGTAAATATATATATTATATTATAGCCGCTCTAGAATACAGAGTATATACTAAGTTAACCAAAATATATCGTTTAATATATAGAAAAACTACACTCAAAAAGTGTAATATTTCCCCTTATATTACAAAATTACATTACAAATTACATTATATATAATGTAATATAATTTATAATGTAATTCTTTTAATGCTCTGCCTTTATATCCCCTTCTCCTTATATAAGGAATTCCTCTAAGCCGCTTATAACGATTAGTATTATTTCGGAGCTAAACGGATATAATACGATTTAGTTAGCCGCTTTATGATCCTATAACTCCGTAAGGAGGTTAACTGATATATCGCTTAATATAAGATACACTATACCTACTAAATGGATAGGTAAGCTCCCCTTAGCGAGATATAGCTTATCCTAATACCCCTAATACCCTTTTATACTATCGCTAAAGACTTTATTATCGGGCTGCCCGAAGTGCCCTCCGTAGAGACACCTTAATAGTATAAAGGCTTCCTTTTATTCGACTCCCTCCTAACTATCATGGATAAGTTCTTAAAGGCCTCCCTGCTTATCCCTGGCTATAGCACCTATACCGCGGAGGACTAGGCGTCCGTGCTCTTTTAAGCCTTTTAGATAGGTAATTAGGGTATCCCCCACGCTATTATCTCGGATCGTGACCCTAAGTTCTTATTAGACTTCTAGATAACTCTATAGAAGGTAGCCGGAACTAAGCTAAAGTTTTTAATAGCCTAGTATCCCTAAAGCGATAATATTTCTAAAAGGAAGAACTAAATAGTTAAGATCGGGATACGTATATACCTAACGGATAACCTAAACTTCTTATAGCTAAAGGTGATTATACATTTATAATTTAACCTAAATAACGCCTTTAACGAGACACTTAGCTGTATACTAAATAAGATACTATATAGCACTAAAACGAATAGTCTGCTCGACCTAATCGGTAAGATTAACCCTAAGTTTATATATAAGATATTCTAAGAGGACGCGAAATTTATTATTATAATAGCTTAGATATATATAAAGCGCCTATACGATAAGAAACGGCGTAATATCGGGTTTAAGCCCGGCAACCGCGTATATATCCGCCTTAGCCGCGGATACTTGCTCCTAGGTAAGGCAAGCTATAACCTTAGCGCTTAACGGATAGGCCCCTTTAAGGTCCTTAAGTAAGTATCGCCGCTAGCATACCGATTAGATCTGCCTAAGTCTCTTAATATATACCCCGTTATTAGTATTACTTCACTCTAAATAGTTAGGTTCGCGGAAACACCTAAGACTAGAGGACCCGTTAACGTGTAAGACGGAGACTAAGAGTAATAGCGGGACCTATATAAGCATTATTAGATCGAAGCTATCCTAGATAAACGGATTATTCGTAAGCAAAGAGATAGGCTATATATCGAGTACCTTATTCGATAGAAGGACTGGCCGGACTAATAGAACGTTTAGATACTAGTAGACGTAATAGAAGCTCCGGATTTAGTAGAGAAATTCGAAAACCGCTAAAAAGCTTTAAAGGTGCTTTGTTTAGCGTTAAAGGGAATAAAAGATGTTAAAAGGCCTAAACCCGGCGAGCTCTAAAGACCTAAAGGGATCTATTTAGCCTCGCGGCGGAGCCAGGCAGGAGCTAAAGAACCGTCCCCCTTAATAACGGTAACTCCTTTGAAAGGCACGACTAGTATAGATAGAATAACACTATCTAATCTCGAACTAATAAGAATAAAAGCCTTACCGGCTATATAGCCTTAGCGTACACGTAAATTAGCGCGGCTAGCTCGAAAGTAAAAGATTTCTCTTAACTGCCGGTAGTATTATTATTTCCCTTTATTCTTTATATATAGTTAAGCGATTATAACAACTATTATAACCACATATTTCGCTTAACTACCCCTAATATAGCGTCTATCTTTATTATAAGTATTATATACCTTATAGTTAATCGCCTTAGTATAGAACTATAGAGCCTTATTTCCTCTATTATAAGTTTATAGTTATTATATCTATTATAGCTAACTACGTTATCGTTTATTTATTAAGAACGGCTCTAGTACCACCGTCCCTAAGCTATTCACTAACCTGCTATACTACTAACCGTTATAGCCTTATGCCCCTAAATATAATATTCTATATAGTTACGTATCCGATTAACGTTTATTAATTAAAAGATTAAGATCTCCGCGAGGAGTTTACCCGGTAGTTTAGGAGCGGCTAGGACGGCTCCGGCCTAATATTTAAGGGCTATTTCCGAGCTATTATACTATTCGGAGATAATAACGGGGTGGTATACTATCTTACTATAGCCGGCCTAGCCTTTAAGTAGTGGATTACCGACCACGAAGCTATTATTAAACGCTACCGCCGGTACGCCGTAGAGAGGGGGTACGATAACCCTTAGAATAAACGACTTAACCGTACTATCTTCGTACTAGAGCCTATTATAAATAAGTGCGTGACCGTAGCTTAAGCCTAGTAAATCGTGCTAGAATACCTATAGCTATAATTTCTTCTAGATAATGCTAGCACTATTACCTAGTAGCCGTAGAGTAACTAGTCTTTCGAATGATACCTCGCTATAGTCTATTATAATGCCCCCCGAGGCCCCGACGGCTAATTTCTATATAGATCGGCCCGTCAGGCTAGCAGGCTCGTGGTTACGGAGACTAGTTCACCTATACGCGTAACTAATATACTAACTAGCTACTAAAGCCCAGCGCTCCGAGGAGCTAATCTATTAGCCGAAATAATTAATAAGATTAATAAAACTAATAATATTAGCCTTATATTAATAGACGCTATCGATAAGCTTAATAACGGGAATATTAACTTAGACTCGTTTATCGCGGTAACTAAAGAACACCGCGAGTATATCCTATACCACGCTATAGCTATTATAGAGTATATATAAACGCTTAAAGAATAACCTATTCCTGTTATTTATTCGGTTATAGATATCTTAGCGTAAACCAGCCTATAGCTATCCCCGGCTAGTACCGGACTTAATACCCCTAATAGTATTATCGTGTTTAGGAAGAGGCTACGCGATAAATTAGGCCCTATACGGCTAGCCAGGAAGATACTCTTTACCCGATACGGAGAAAATAAGATTTAGGTATAGGTAGCTAAAGTATTCGCTTTAAGGCTTAAAGAGCCTAATACTCGAGCCTAATACACGGATCTCGAGACTATTAATTAGATACTGGCTATTATTACTTAGCGCTACCACGCTATTATCGTCCTATTACTAACCACTAAATTCGTGATATAGTTTATCGAGGACTATATAGTATAGTATAACGTGTAGTAAGTAGCCGACCTGCCTTTTTAAGTCGTAATATAGCGTATAGAACTATATACGCTAGTAGCTAGATTAAAGAGTAATAGTGAATTAGACGCTGCTAAGTAAGATACTATATCTAACCGATTAACTAATAACGCCTAATTAGTTATAGACCTTATTTATTATACCGCCGCTATCTATAACTATTATTAGAGAAATAGCCGTAAAGGGATCCTGGTATCCTATAATCTAGTGGATAATAAGCTAAAGACGCGCCTGGATAAGATCTTACCCGAGGACGCCGCTATGATCCTAGAACTGCTTATATAGGACTAGGGCTTGCCTAGTATAGAGCCCGATATACCGGAGGTTAAGGTTCTATAAGGAGATAGTACCGGGAGAATTCGACCCGCCTTTGTTTTAATTTTTCTTAATTTCCTTTTATTTATACCGAGTCCCGGGTTAGTAATTATATAAAGGAGGGACGGGCGGCTAGGTATAGTTACTAGTGCTATAGATAAAGCCCGATGGAGTTAGGGAACTACGCTATAGAGCGCTATTATATACTATATTTCTTTTTTCTTTTTATTCGTTTAGCCTTAGCTAAGAATAAAGAATTATACCCGCGCCTACTACTTATTATTAGTATAATAATCGGCTATACCGAGCCTAAGTTAGATATTATAGACCTTAGAAGACGGGGAAGCCCGCAGGACGCAGGGCTTTATCTCTCGCGGGGTATATACTACGCACTACTATCCGGCACTATACTAGGACCTAAAACTATATAGCTCCGGATTAATACTAGTATTATACGGGTATTAAACCCGTATAGCGCTAGCTTAGTGCTGGCCTTATACTAGCACTAAACTAGTATAGTGCTAGTCCGGTGCTAGTACCGTCCTAGCACTATACCTAGTATAGCACCTAGTCTTAGATAGTCCGAGGTTCCCCCGTAGATATACAGAGCAGGAACCTCGCCCTCTCCTTTAGAGAATCTATCCCTATTTATATAGAGTACATTTATTCCGACTAGGGTATTTGTTTATTCCGACTAGGGCACCATTTTTATAGCCGGTGCTAGCCGCCCACGATCATAACCGCTTTTTTTTTTTTTAAAAAAAAAAGTTAGATTATATAACCACGATTTCGACTTTTTCATCCTTCACAATTATCCATCTATCTTCAACGCCCAATAACGTCGAAATGAGTACCGGTATCCCGGAGAACCCTGTCTGGTATCTGGCATAGGCCTTACCCTTTTAGGATAGGTTGCTAAGGGTATATTTTCGGACACGAAATTAGATTCTAGGTATAAGGTCCCGGTATATCGTAGAGTCGCGGAATAGGGACGGAAGGGGTTATTCCGTACCGAGATTAGATACGGTTAAGAGCAGAGTTTTTCCCGAACTTCTAGCAGATCAGATCCTTCTTCTATAGAGTTAATTAAATCAACAGAGTTAATTAGAGAGGCAGGATATTCCGACTGTACCACTTGGATATTCCGACTGTAGTTCTGGTGGGCCCACTCTTTCGACCAATTAACTTTTACGTCCTAGACCACACACACACACACACACACACACACACACACACACAAAGTTACGATCGCCAATTCCACCCATTAAGCCATCATCACGCGCAGCCTCAATCTGCTTCAATCAATAACGCGATACACTTCTACTACCTATTTTCCTTGCCTTAGAATAACAACAACAACAACAACAACAACAAGGCGATATCCGTGGGCGTGGGCGTGGGCGTGGGACGTGGGCGTGGGCGTGGGCGTGGCCGTGGTCATGGAAGAGGTCGTGGAAGAGGTCGTGGAAGAGGTCGTGGAGCTGTTATCGCTGGCGGAGGTCGCGCAGCTATTTCTTCTACGATCGGCTTCAACCGAGCAGTCAAAATCATTTCAGTTACTGCCTTTAATTGATCTAAGCGATTAAATTAATCTAAAGCGTTAAAAGGCGTTAGAGTGGTTTGCGACCGTAGCGATTCGTATATCTATTATTCTAAAATAGGAAGAAAGTGGGTCCATGTCAGAACTATAGTCGGAATATCTAAATAGTATAGTCGGAATATCCTGCCTCTAATTAAATTAATAGAGTTAATTAAATTAATAGATCTCCTACTAATTTTATATACGCTATTAATACGATACTTACTGCCCGGCGCCTGCTGCGTCCCTGGAGGTATATACTAGGTAGCCGACTACTATATTTATCTAGGAGGATACCCGAGAGATACTTAAAAATA
Source organism: Sodiomyces alcalophilus JCM 7366 (assembly GCF_042370955.1). Lineage (NCBI taxonomy): Eukaryota > Fungi > Ascomycota > Sordariomycetes > Glomerellales > Plectosphaerellaceae > Sodiomyces > Sodiomyces alcalophilus. The sequence goes on along the minus strand of NW_027263536.1, from coordinate 3,356,358 downwards.
TCCATACTATATTATGACTCTATGATATACCGGGACCTTACGCCCAGAGTCTAATTTCGTGTCCGAAAATATGCCTTGGCAACCTATCCTAAAAGGGTAAGGCCTATGCCAGATACCAGACAAGGTTCTCCGGGATACCGGTACTCTGTCGAAATAGCCTATTCGCCGCTCGGTTCTTAAGACAACGATAAGGTCGTGATCGCCCTCGGGGTCGGGGTCAGGGTCAAAGGCGTAGACAACGTGGAGGGAGGGGTCGGGGTTAATCGAACCCAAATTTCGTGGGAGGCAACCCAGTCCCGCCTGGATCTTGGTCGGGAACGGATAAGGTCATCCGCAGGCTGCAAGAAGAGCTGGGACGGGGCGCGCAATTAAGTTACAGGAAGATAGGTCGTTATAGTCAATTAACGATCGTATCTAAAGGCAAAAAGACGATCGTGTCTAAAGGCAAAAAGGCGATCCGAACAATATAACTTAATTAAAACAACTGATCCTACTTATCTTAGCAAGCTTAGACGTTTTGGTCCTAGGCGGAGGCGGGTATACAATAGATGTATATATTATATAAAAGATACACTTAATAGGTGTAAACCCTAGCCACACGCTATAAAAGGTATATTGAAGTCGTATTGAACTAAGATGCCTAGGAAAAACGTCTAAGGAGCGAACGCAGAGCTAAGCGTAGTCGACGAACGCTTTATATAGGGAAAAAAACAAGGGTCTGTTTTATAATTATAACCAAATAATAATAAAAAAAGATATAACTTTTCTGTTTATTTTCCGAAATAGAGAATTAATTAAATATAAATCCACCTTATTCTTAATATCATAGAGCCTCTGCTTATATCTGCCTAAATACCCTATCGAGAAATTAACCCGACGAACGCGGTTTTATAGCCACGACGACCCCCATCTATCTCAGCCTATATATAAGGTAATAACCTAAAAATTACGTCCAAGGTTTCTTATACTAAGGAGAAGCTCCGAGGTGATTTTTGTACGCGTTAAACGCGTTAGTGCCTGGATAGTATATAAATTCTGGTTTTCGGGTATATTTCTTCCCTCCTGTTTAACAAGGAATCCACGGATAACTAAGGTATTTATATAAAAGCGTGTCTATATTACTATATCTAGCTAATAGCTTTATTAGTTATCTATTATAGAGGTATTGGATTCGATATACCGTAATATAAGCCATGATAGCTTTAGTCGCTTTAGTCGGTAGTAAGCTTATCGCGGCGCTAACTTAGTAGCAGATAATAGCTATCGCTATAAGGATCTGGCCCGATAGTCCTAATAAGATAGAGTCTTTTAAAATAGGCTTTAACGATAACTTTTGTCGGCGCGTTAACTGGCTTTATAGCTATACGAAAGATAACCCTGGTATGTAAAGAGCTATTATATCGAAGGTTATCTATCGAATTCTACTCGTATAGGAACCGCGTTAGCGATGGATTAACTCTATAGTATATCTTATATTTAATAAAAAGGATACCCTGTTTATCGTTATTACTGGATACGGTAAGAGCGTGATCCTATATACCTATACCGCTATTATAGCTAAGATTATTATTATTATCGTTCCTTTATCGCGACTCGGTGTATAATAAGCTAAAGCTATCCAGTATAATATTCCGGGATCGACGCCTCTTTAGATAAAGGCGGAAACTTACCTAAAGGTTTATTAATATATATGCTTAGTATATTCACTCTTTCACTCTTATACTAACCTTATCTAAGAATCGGCATATTTACAATAACGTCCGCGCTAGGAAATATTCTTATATTATCCTCTCGCCTAAGCAGCTTATAAGTCCAGGTTTTAAGAGTGTTACCCGTGATCCTAAATTTAGTCGGAAGCTCGGGCTTCTAGTTATCAACAAAGTCTATATAATCAGTTAATAGCGTGAATTCCGCCTAGACTTCGCCTATATATAGAAAGCCCGGCTGCTTATGCCTTAAGATATCCCTTTATTCGGCTATACTACGATTTTAAATCGCGAGGGATAAGACTTTATCCTTAAGTATACCGGCTTCGACTATACCCTCTAGATCTTTAGGATATCTATTAATAGGTATAATATCTCTATTATCGTCTAGCCTTTTATCCGCGGTTATATAGCGGATCTTCGTTGACTTAAGTTTATCCTATAGATATCTAAAAGACCTAATAACCTGCTAAAGACTATTATCTACCTAGACTCGAAGCCTAAGTTATTTTCCGCTCGCAGATATCTAGTCGGTTAGTTACGTAAAGACCGCGACGTTAGCAGCTCGTAGGCGCGCGCTATTATCTGTCGATATAATATAGATATCAGGCTAGGCGATAAAGACATAATATACAAAGAGTTCCGTAAAGAGGGTTCTGCCGCCAGGATATTACTTATTATTATAGCTATAAGCGTGGGAATCGATATACTAGATATTAAGATTATCGTTTAGTTCGGCTTACCCTCTTAACTCAACCTAGCCGATATTATCTAGAGATTCGGACACGCTATACGTAAGGATTATAGTATAGGGGATTAGGGAACCGTATACCTTTTTATACCCTAATAGTGCTTTAATTATCTTAAATAGACCGATACCGTCCTATATCGACCTACGCTTCGCCGGGCTATTATAAATAAACCTGCTTATCCTAGTCCCCTTAGTGACTACGTCCTCCTAGAAAAAGATAACGATATCCAGAGTAAAGCTAACTCGTAGGCCTTAGGTATAATCGATCAGGATTAATATATAATTATAACGGGGAAGTTATAGAATCCTTTCGGTATTAAAAGGAAGGTTAAGTAGTTAAGATCGGAGCTAAAGTAATAAGAGGCTCTCGCTAAGGACTTCCTAGAGGTTAAGATATTCCTAAACGCTAAGTGCTTCCGTAAGGCTATTCTAGAATATCTCTAGGAGCCGGACAACCTAGAACTTAATTATAAGCGTCAGGTCGTAAAAGAGGTATAATATAATAGCTATAACTATAATCTTAGCACTATCCCCTCCCTTTAGCCTCGTGATATTAGCGAGAAGATACCGTCTATTAGCTCTTTTGCCCGCCTAGCTCTTAACTTTATTAGTGCCTAGTACCGGGAGAAGGCTTAGACTCTAGTTAGTATCGAGTAACGGCGTATAATGCTTATCCCCGAAATATAGATAGATAGCCGCCTTTAGTAGGCAATCTCGTATTAGTTTTTAGGACTCGCGACCTTTAGGGGTAAGGGCTAGGCTAGCGCTTAGCTACTATTCACTAATATCGCTAAGTTAGTTAGCAGGGTGCCTGATCTTATAGATTAGGAGTTTCGCAAGACTCACGACCAAGAATTAGTTAATATATGTTTGGCTAAGTTACCTAAGATTTTATAGACCTAGGATAATTAGAAGGCAAAGAGTAGAAAGGGCTATAAGCGATTACGTGGTCCTCTAGGGCCTTAATTAATTAGCGGTCCCGCTATAAAGAGATAGATAGTAATAGCTCGGAGATATAATTATAAGAGTAATTGCTATATAAGTATTAAGACCGCTATTACGATACGGTATTAGTATCTGTAGTATAACGCTATAGGGATAATTATAGGAGTAATTACTATATAAGACTCGAATAGACTATCGTGATACTATACTAACATCGATAGTATAACGCTATAGGGATAATTATAGGAGTAATTACTATATAAGACTCGAATAGACTATCCTGATACTATACTGATATCAATAGTATAACGCTATAGGGATAATTATAGGAGTAATTGCTATATAAGACTCGAATGGATTATCGTGATACTATACTAATATCGATAGTATAACGATATAGGGATAATTATAAGAGTAATTGCTATATATGCTTAGCCTATAGTTAAAACTGATATTAAGAGTGATATTAAAATAGCTTTATAATCCTTACGTAATATATATTATAATAGTGGTTAGGTACTTATTATTTATAATTAAAATAACTTTATCTCTTATTTCTTATTATAAACTATTAATAGGATTCTCCTGTAGAAGGGTAAGGAGACCTTTAATATCCGTTTCCTCCTTTAAATGCCCTTATATATCCCCGTCTTTGTCCACTTCGTTTATCTTAGAAAACGGTCATAGGATAATAGGCTTATTAGGCTAGGGCTAGGGTAACTCGTTATATTCCCTGTTTAGCTACTATTACTAGTGCTGCTATTACTGTTATTACTGCTAGTGCTGCTGCTAGTACTGCTGCTAGTGCTGCTGCTAGTGCTACTGCTAGTGCTGCTGCTATTACTATTATAGCTCGACCTTCGCTATTACTAAGGCCGCTATCTTTATCTAAATCCGTGCCTTAGCGCTAGCCCGCTAGGTATCCGTTATCTTTAGAAACTCTTCCTTTTTCCGTGCTAGTTCTAGGCTAGCAGAATTAGGCAGGACAGCAGCTAGAGGGCCGAATACGGGAAATAGAGGCGGAGGGCTTAACGGGGGAACGACTATACTCGACGAGGGCGCGGGGGGGTCGACGGTGTAGCGGGTATCGACGAGGGTAAAGCCGGGGTCGAGGATATAAACTACTCTTTAAGGTATTAGAGATATACTAACGTCTACTAGAATAATACTTACGATTATAAAAGGAGTATTTACTCCCCTGGCTATTATAATAGTAATATACGTAAGCGCCCCTTATAACGGCACGGAGGCCCGGTAGTAGTACTATATACTTGGCCTAAAGACCGAACCTATTCTTGTATCGGCTATATAAAGAGGGAGCCTTATCGCCGGCGATATATAGTATAGCGGCGGGTATAATCTAGGATTTATTAGTGGTGAATTTTCCCTTCTTGCTAGTAATAAGGTCCCTTTTTAGTGGTAGGTCTACGAAATAATAAGCGGCGCCGATAGCTAGTTAAGAGAGCCTGGGTAGTAGATAGCGCTTAATATATTTATATGCTTCTATATATTAGTTTCTATTCTAAAGCATCGATAACCTATAGACTAACTAGTCTATAGCTACGGCTTATCCTCTCCGGATCGAGGCCGCTTTGCTTATTACTTCTGTTCTGTATCTTCGGCCTCTTAGCCGGTCGTTAGACTTATTCCTTTTCCGAAGAAAACGGAATATCGTATATATCGCGAGGTATTATAACGCTAATAACGCTAGTAACGATAATAATAATAGTAATAATAGTGATAAGGATCCTTTATTACTAATCGCCGTAGAATCGCGAGTATTTAAAGAGGTAATATCTTAATTCCTTAGGTTATACGTTTTATTTATTATTTCTTTACTCTATTATCACTTCTTTATCACCAGGGTCTTTTTTATTTAGCTTCTATATATAATTAGTTATAAAGGTAATATATATCCCTTACTTTATGTTTAGATATTTATTATTAGAAAGGTAATTATAATAGTAATTATCCGCTAAATCCGAACTAGAGTATAAAAATACTGTTCTTATTAATAACTATATTTATAATTATCCCTTTAGTTATCCTAGTTAAAGCCCCCGGCCCAGAAATTATCCTCCTCCCCTTTAAATAAACGGTCGCCCTCCTCCTAATAGTTAATTATATCCTCTTCCTCCGCCGTACTAGGTATACCGACCTGCTTACCGGGGTTAAGAGGCTTTTTAACGCTATCGTTAAACTCTTTAAGACGCTTAAGGAGAGCCTCTTAACTAAGCTCGTAGATATTAGGCGTATTAAAAGTAGGTCCTTTATAGTACTAAGGGCGAGTAATACTATTATTATAGAGCTTATAGGTATACTCTATAATCTAATAAGACGACTATCTATAGGAGTAAGTACCTTTCTGTTTTATACTAAGGAAGGTCTCTATGGCTTTCCGAATAATGGCGATATAGTTACTATTAAGGGCTAACCTTTTAAAGGTTAATAAGATATTATAAGTCGAGTTCTTATTATATTTAATATCTAGTGTATACGATACGTTAATATACTTAATTAGTAGGTTAATTGCCTTGTAGCCACTGCTAGTAGTCACGTAACGGATAAGGCCGCCCTTTAGAATAGCGTCGCTTACCTGCTTATCGGAGACGTCCGGATATAAGATCTAGGCGAAATATATTATCTCTGGCCTATACTTTCAGGATTTACCGCCCTAGAAAGAGATAGGTGACTACGGGATAATATCGCGAAGGAGACCAAAGTCTCTATAGCGTATAGCCTTATATATAATAAGCAGAACCTCGACGTATTAGAGAAGACGATAATAACTACGGAATTCGATATCGATAATGCTATTATCTAGTCGTGCAGTGTCGCTAACCTAAGCCTTACGAGTAAACAGCTTCTTCTAGACCTTATTAAGGTGCTTATTAAGTTTAATAGGGGTAATCCTACTCACTACTTCTTTAATATTCGATAGTATAATAGCTATTCCTTTAACCTAGGAATTATTAAATAGCTCGTGGATAAGATAAGTAAGGACCCTTACTATAAACCTATAAAGGATCGCGGGAAGAGCCTAGTAATACTTAATACTTTTACGGTTAACATAGCGCCCTTACTAGAACTATACGATGTTATAGGAAATCGTGGTGCTAGACTAAACACGTTAGTCGCCAGTATCCTAGAAATTACGGAATAGTATTTCTAGTATATTAAGTTCGATATAGAGGAACGCCGGTATAGGGAGTCTCTAATCCCGTCGTTCCTAAGGAATTCCGGACTTAAGCTACGACTATTTAATATTACGAATAAATAAGGTTATTTTCTAATCTTTATAGATAAGGATTAGCCGCTTATTAATAGTCTTCTTATTATCTAGACCTAGACGTTGCTTAAAGAGTTCCTCGTGTAGCGTATAAACACCGGTAATTATGCCTTTATTCTTAAAGATTACGCCTAGCTATAAATAGGGACTATTAGTGTAGGTAACTCTTTTAATGGTTAGTAGTTTAGGCTTACTGATAGGGAGGACCTTCGCGATTATATAACGGACTATAAAATACGAGGCCTTATTAAGCGAAGGTCTGGGAGGGATTAAGTAGTTTAGGACTATCTTCTTAGTAAACGGTACTATTAAATCGATTTATCGTTATAAGATAGGTCCACTAAGCTTAGGATATTAAACTATTAACGAGTTGGTTAGGTTAATAAACTGATCTTATTTACCCCTAGCGAGATCGCGAACACGATTTAAGAAATTAAAGTTATTATAAACGATAACGGCGTTAGGGTTATAAGCCACGCATTTAATATCGGTCTATATAAAGATTAGGAGAGGGATATAAGAATATCGGGTCGGGGATAACTAACTTACCACTAGTCTTAGATATACGATTTAATATATTATTTAGGTGTCTATAGGATATAGATACACCGAGCTAAGCTATACTATTAACTACTCGCCGAGGCGTTTTATTAGATAATAGGTATAACCCAATAACCTACCGGAAAAACATAGTACTTCTCTTAGCATAGCCTAAGAGTAAAAGATAGGTGATAATATAGGCGGAAGGCCTATCGTTAATCTAAATATTATTCGCTATCTAGTTACTAACGGTATTAACTAAGGCCCTCTATTAGGTTATTAACTGGCTAAGGAGGGTTATTAGATAAGGGGCGTCTATACTTAAAATGCTCTAGACGCGCTAAAGTATTCTATTTAACTATTCCGTGTTATAGACCTAGTTAATAGTTATTTTATTATTATCTATATTACGATAGCTTATTAGGTTAAATATATTAAAGCCAGGTTTATCTTTTAAGGCCTTAAGTTCTTATCGAAGATTAAGAGAATCGAAGACCTTATTATCCTAAGGCTTATTATCGGTCGTGATAAAAACACCCTAGGCCTTTATATGGTTACGGATATCGGTATCGCGGAGGGCCTCCTTAAAAAGACGGACCCGGTAAGGTTTTTAAACCCAGGACTTAATAAAAGACTTTATTAACTAGGCAGTGCTGCCTCTGCGCCGACAAGCCTTACCGCGTTCCTTATACCAGAGGCTTAGTGTTATCTATACGATAGGCTTAGGTTTGTCGGTCTTACCGTTATTCTCTGGCGCTTTCTCTCTAGTTTAAGTCTCTTAGAATAGATCGCCAAGTTGTTCCGACTCCTGTTAGGCGTTATCGCCTCCTTAACTAGGAGGAGGATCGCTCGGCCCGCTACTAGGGTCGTCGGCCATCTCGAATCAGAGTAATATAGTCCGATAGCAGTAATTTTAGTATAAGGTGAAAGCCCTGATCGTTATAAGTATACTGGTTAAAGATTAACGGTTTCGGGATAGATATAGCGTTATACGGTCTAAAGCTATAAACGCGATTAATCCAGCGTTTATTAACTACGATATTCTTTATGTTCGCGCCTCAGACCACTCTGCGGGTGATCCTATAATTAATGGAATCAAGCTATATAATTAGCTAACAGTCTAATATAATCTATATTTATATACTTTATCGGTAATTTATATAAACTCACTGTCTACGCCACACCATCACCCCCAGGGTGGTCTCAGCTTGCTAAGATAAGATCCTATATATATGGAAATGGAAAGTTTATGATCGTGGGCAGCTGGCACAGGCTGCAAAAATGGTGCCCTAGTCGGAATAAACAAATGCTCCAGTCGGAATAAACGTACTCTTTATATATTATTTACTGCACCCTAAGGTTGCCTTATCCAAATCCTCTTGTAGGTCCTATAGTACTGGCTGGCCAGAGATATGTACGGTTAGTGTATATTAGCTACCGTAACGCCTCTGCGTAGTGTAAAGCGGTCCCCGTAAAGGGCGATTAATTCGGTGCATTTATTATACGAAAAGCCGGCATAGAATATCTACGAATAGCGCATAGACGTATTATAAGGCTAAATAATATCCTATTAAAGTCGCTTTCCCTATAAATTCATTAGTAAAGATATAAAGTCTTAATAAAGTTAACTTATAGAACGGCAGAAAACCTATTTCTGCTTCTGCCTATCTCCGCGCGCGACTATGGTTTTATCCAAAAGAATGACCCGTTTCCAGTACTCCAGGGGCTTAGAGGCGTGACAAAGGCACTATTCTAAATGTATTTACGCATGCCTTAGGGTTAGGGTCGGCCGGCGCAACGCGCGGAAGTGGTGGAAGCCCTTTAAGTACAGGTATTATAATAAAGTGAGTTTTAAATAAGGATAACCTAGTTAAATCTTTAAATCCGTAGGTAATATAAAAGGGTTAGGACCGATAATACGTATAATACGCCTTTCTTAGCGCGTATTAAGTGCCTGGGGCCGGCCAGACTATGGTCTTAATCGGGCTGATAATCAGGTTTCGTAGCGGCGCACCATGCCCTAAATAGAACCTAGCGATATATCGAATTATATCGCGACCGCCTTTTAGCTAACACTACTATAATACGCCTGCGTAATCAGGGTCCGTTTGTAAGGGCTATGCTTACCACGCGGCGTAACTACAGGTATTTCTGATTTTTAACGATTTTTTAAAGATAAAGTGTAGTGGTATTAAAGGAGGGAAAACGTATTATAACGCGTTAGTGGGGTAAATTTAAGAGGCAGGATATTCCGACTATACTATTTGGATATTCCGACTATAGTCCTGATATAGGCCTATTTTCTTCCTATTTCGGAATAACAGACACAGCTATAGTCGTAAACCACTCTAACGCCTTTTAACGCCTTTTAACGTTTTAGATTGATTTAATCGCTTAGATTAGTTAAAGCCAGTAACTGAAATGGTTTTTTTGACTGCTCGATGAAGAACAGCGATTCTATTTTGTATCTATTCAGGGTTGGGAATTAGTCTCTTAGTAATTAGTATTAGTTTAGTATTAGTACTGCTATGCTTAGCAAGCTTTAGTATCAGTCCTTACTTAGTTTAGTATTAGTTTAGTTTTAGCTAGTATTTAATATACTAAAATACTAAAAGTAATATTATTAATATAAATTAATTAATATATAAATATACTCATTACTTTTATTCTATTAATATCTAGTTATACCGGCTACACAGGGTTTTCTGAAATGGGTTTTCTTAGTTACTAGCACTATAATCTTAAAAGTCTATATTAACATTTATTTAAATATACTTAAAGAGATTATATTACTTTAAAATCCAATAAATTAAGAATTTAATAGAAGTAAAACTGCTATATAAGAAGGAAGACGTTATATATAACAAGGCCTAGATTTATATATATTATTATATATATAGTTTATATATGTTTATTTATTTTTATAGTTATTTTAGTATTTTAGTATTAGTATACTAAGAGATTTTAGTATAGTATTAGTATTACCCTATACTATACTAGTTAGTATTAGTATTAGCATATATTAAACTCAACTAAACTAATTCCTAACTCTGTATCTATTTACCACTACTTAGGGCGTCTTTATACAATCCAGTTCCCCGTTACTTATCCTTATATATCTAGCCTACTCCTGCTGCTGCTCCTGTTGTTATTGGTATTGCTGCTGTAATTAACGGATAAGCGTTTGATTAACGATTATAGAAGAAATAGCTCCGCGACCTCCGCGAGTAAGAACAGCTCCACGACCTCTTCTATAACTTCTTCCACGCCCACGCCCACGAATATCACCTTATTGTTATTGTTGTTGGTGTTATTATTCTAAGGTAAGGAAATAGGTAGTAGAAGCGTAATCGCGTCAGTTATGGAAGCAGATTAACGTTGCGTGTGATAATAGCTTAATGAGTTGAATTGGCGATCGTAACTTTGTGTGTGTGTGTGTGTGTGTGTGTGTGTGGTCTAGGACGTAAAAGTTAATTAGTCGGAAAAGTGGATCTACCGGAACTATAGTCGGAATATCTAAGTAGTATAGTCGGAATATCCTGCCTTAAATTCAATTATTAGGTTTGATTACCTAATATAATCTATATATCCTTATAGCTCGGTTCGGTTAATCATAGCTTTATATTAGACTTATACACGCGCTCGCCTTGCCTTTCTATAATGGCTTAAGTGGATAGAATATAATAAACAGGGGGCGTGAAAATACTAGTACTCTATACCTTTACTATGGTTTAATAGGTTAGCTCGAATATAAGCCCCATTTCCCTTATATAACTGGATAATAAGAATAAATAACCTATCTAAGTATAGATACTTATCTTTATATAGTATTACCTAGTATATTTATATATCTATATATACCTAGAAATCTGATTCTATTTCTTTAATACTATAATCAATAATCTATCCTCTTAATAATAGCATTAAACATACTAAGATTTCTAAGAAGTCTCCGTTAATTACCTTCTAAGCTACATTAATAGCTGCTTAATAGCTGCTTTCAATTCCTCTCTGCCTATCTACTAAAGCTTCGGATATTAACGATTAATCCAGTTCTTTATAACAAACCAAATACATCGTGATGGCTTTAATTGTTATTCTGTATGGGAAAGATTACCGCGCCCGTACATTTTGATATCAAGCCCGTAAATATGGAGCATATTCTCTTACTTACAAACGGCCCATTTTTCTACGATAAAACGAGGTCCTGACGGGGCTAGGTATATATAGTTACTTTGTATTAATTCTACTATCAGCCCGCCTCCTTGATTCTTTCTAGTTTAAGAGTTTTTTTAACTTATAATCGAGCAGCAGCTCCAAGAGGAGGTGTTAAAGGCTTCTTTTCTAAGCTAGAAGCATAGAATAGGTGAAACGGAACGATGAAATGATATTGATATAATGTAGCTGTATATACCTTGGCCCGCCGAGACCTTGTTTAACCGTAGAAAAATAGACGGCTTGCAGGTAAGAAAACTTATTGGATCATGACTCCACTTTTACGAGCTCGATATTAAAATATACGGACGCCGCAGTGCTTCCTTTCTTTATTAGTAGTTTCTAATAAACTGATATTACTAAGCGAGGCTGGGCTGATAGTAGATATAGGGTATTAGTAGGGCCATAGTTAACCTAAGGGTTGGTGTGGGTTATTATCTAGTTATACGTATTAGGTTAGCTGACTAGTCACCTTTTTGCCTTTGAGGTATTATATAAATAAATAGCAGGGTAAATAATAGAGAGGTAAAGGTAAAGAAAAGGACGTAAAGCGGGGAATAGTACGAAGTTCGACTAGGAAATAACTCGGAACCGATTCGGAAACGAATTAGTATTGGCTCCTAATAGCCTTCTATTCGGAATTTTAACTACACGGCGAGATCTGGTAAAGCGAAGACCTACCGATACCAGAGAGTACGGGAGACGCCTTTTATAATTTAAGGCTTTATTAGAATAAAGCCTAACGACCGTACCTCTATAGACTTTATCTAAGTCGCCGGCCAGACTAAGATATAATCCGGAGGAATTAAGTATAGTAGGTATATATATACTATACGTATTATAGTATTATTATTTATTAATATATAATAGATCCCGTCTATCGTTATAGATACTATAGTCTTAATCTCGGCCGCTATATAAAGAAATAGCAGACTTACTCTAGGGTCTCGGGCTATTAAAGTCTCTTATATCTTATATATAGCAGGACTCCCTAAGATACCTTAAACCTTTAGTAATAGGGTAGCTATTATTATTCCCGCGGATATTTTGACTAAGGAAGAGAAGAATACTTCATAGAAGATCGTAAATTTATATAATTTACTAGATATATATTATACTTATACTAATATTTATTTCTAGATTTAGTACGAGATTATATAAAAGCACCCTCCCTTTCTAGTAATAAGTGCTGCACTTAGAGACGCCCCTATTATACGGTATACGTACACGTGCTAGGGGGGCAAGGCGTGTTAATATCTTCTAGAATTCGAATTCCTTTATAGCTCCGTTACTTTAGAACTTCTTAATTAAAGAAGTGATGGGAGGTTAGAGGTAACGGAGCTTATACTATAAAAAAAGCCTTAGGGTAAGAGGATTATGCTAGATTTATACTTAATAATAACTAAGTCTAGTATAGATAGGCTTAAGTAGTCGCTAGTAGGTTTAGTTAAAATAATGCTTATCTAAACTAGTAATCTATGTATACCCTAGAGGTGAACTTTAGTATATATTATATAGGTCTTTACTTCTAAATTACTGCGTATCTTTTACTAATATCTTATTTATTAAACTATCTTACCGATTTCTAATAATATTATATACGCTATCGAATCTGGATACTATTAGAGTAATCTCCACGCTATTTCTTTACCACTATACCGTCTAAGCTCTTCTCCTTCCTTAACCTTATTAAACGAACGCTTAATCTAGTAATAAACGGGGTCTTATCTAATCCTAATAAGAAATGCTATTTCTTTATGATAAATCGTAGAAAACGAAAGACCTATAGTAAGTTATTTACGTGATAAGTCTAAAAAAACTCGGAAATTATCCAGAAATATTTTAGAAACGATTTGGATTATTCTCTTTATCTATATACTAATGTCTATTATAGATAAAATTCATATTAGGGGCCCTGCGGAAATTCAAAGACGAAAGTGTGGTGTTACTTTTTGATTTTTTATCCTATATGACTTCGAAATAATACCCTGGATTATTATAACCTTATATAGTGTTTATTCTTATCCTCCTCCGCCGCCTTTAAAACCACCACCTTTAGTAATAAATAGTATTATAAGAGTGCTCGCTAAAGTTAATAAGCTAAATACGATATTAGGCATTTTCCTTAAGTCTAACGAACTTAAGGAATTTATTTTAGAGTTTAAGGGAAAATTAATTATGGATATTTATATAAGTCTTGCTAATACTAACTACCTCCGATATATTATTTATAAATAATAGATTATTCTTTTCCCTTAAGGTAGCCGGAGTATTACTCTCGCTATAAAGCAGATAAAAGAGGCTAATTAACGGATATATATAAGTAATTTAATATAAATTATAATAATATTTTACTAAATAAGAGACTTTAGTATATTTAGTACTTATACTAATCTAAGTATAACTATATAGTGATTTGCTTTTTTTATAAGCAGGTAAAATTATAGAAATTCCTGGAGATACCAATGTTTATAGTGGACGCTAACTATAAACACGTTAAGGGTATTAAGTAAAAAGAAATCATTTAGGCCTGGTATAGCTATAATTCCGAATAAAGTATATAATTAAATTATTTCTAAACCGTTTCTAAAGTATTTCTAATCCACCCTAGTTCTTCCTTAAGTAAGGTGCTGTATAAACTCTAAGACGACCGATATATATCTTTATATAATCCGAGAGGTCTTCCGTATCCTAGAGGATAAATACGCAGTATAAGTCTAATAGAAATATATCTATAGGACTAGTCTTCTTAGGGTGATATTCGATTAAGGACTACCGGTTATTTAAGAATTCGGAAAATACCTTTAGCAGAAATACCGGCTAAATAAGACCTAGGAAGCTTAAGTATTATACTGCCTTCAACTCTATAAAGTTTATTTTTAGCGCGGAGTTAAGTCGATTATCGGTTAAGATCGTGAAAGAGGCGAAGGCTTACTTTACGCGATTATAATAAGCCTCCTAGTATGCTAGAGTAAGGAGGATTATAATAATCTTTATAATACGATTCCTAGTAGGTTTAACTAGGAAACGATTTGGAAATAATTTAGAGACTATTAAGCTTTATTTTATACTACTAACCTAATTATTAAAGAGGTTTCCTGAATACCGTGACTAGGTATCTTATAAACGACTCCTATATATCGCTACGGGATTCTATTAAGCTACGTCGAATATTTCTTTTAAGGATTAGGCATTAATCCCTAGCTTAACTAATATAGTTAAGGTTATATATTAAGCCTTATATGCCTGAACTAGGCGCTATATATAAATCCTAGAGGTTATTAATAGGTGAGTTCTGGAATTAAATAAGTGAGTATCTTTACTAAAATTAATAGGTATCGGGATTATAACTAGAATCTTATCTTACGGGATTTTACGAGTCGCTTACTTTAGATCCCTACTTTATAGCGCTATACTAGTATTAAGGGTCGGCTTAATTAGCTATTAAGTAGAAGAAGTAAGTGATATAATTTACTTTCCTTTAAAATATAGTTAATTAATAAAATTCTATTTTAGAAAGGAAATAGCGTAAGAGAGACGAGGATAAAGAGGAGGGTATTCGTGAATAGTTACGAAGTCGCTACTCCTTAAATTTAGCTACGAGTCGCTTATATTCTAGGTTACTACTCGATCCTCTCGAAGACTTTAGGGCATAGATACCCGATAATATAGAGTAAGATACTCGAAGTTCTTTAGTAAGAAGTATAAGAAGTGTATTATCAAGTAGGGTTCTAAGGGCCTTACAGAGTTAGAGATAATTAAGACCTCTTAACATATACAGTCTTTATAGGCAGGCCACTTTAACCTAAAGTTAAGTTATATAAGCCTTTTTATCTTTCGAGGAGAGGTCTATTAGTATAAAGGAACGCCGATAAGAAATGGCTCGTAAAGATCGTGAATCAGAAGCTAGGATTAAGCGGAGGAGACTTAAGTTAAAGTATTAGTTTACCCTAAAAAAGATAAGGTTAGAGTTAGAATTAGAGTGTGTATAGCGACTAGATTAATATATTTTATAGAAGGAGGTATAGAAAAGCATCGTCGATTAGATATTTATTAACTGTTTTTTTTTTTAAGAACAAAAATATAAAAAATAATTAGCTATAGAGGCTATAAAAAAAGCAAAGTATTATAACTATCGTTAAAAGTTATCTAAAGCGTTCCTAAAATGATTTCTATAACGCTTTACTCTATACTTAAAGTGGACGCTAAATTATCTACACTAATAGCTAAAACCCGGGTATAATTAACCCGATAATAGCGGGGGAGGGGGCGGGGATTAGCGGGAAACTCTAGATAGTAACTTATTAGTATTTACTAGATTATATCGTAAAGTATTCGGGACTTACTAGATATATTCTCGCTATTAGCTATATTATTATAGCGGTATTCGACCTAAATATTATAAGTATAGTCGTAAAAAGGGGGGGGGGTAGTCTAAAAGAAATATATCATTAGTTAGGAATATAAGTAAACATAAGAATATAAACTTACCGCGAGCCACGGAGTTCTAATCTATATATCACTAGTAATAATCCCCGGCCTGCTAGCTAAAAATATTAAGCTTTATTCGAAGTATATTAGGCTAAGATACTAAAGGTATTAGTAATAAGCCTATAATCGTCTCTAAAACGTTTTTAAATTATTATTATTCTATAGCCACTTATATTACCGTTATTATCCCGAGGGACTTAACGAAGGGTAAGGTCCTTCATAACCGCCTTTACCTTTTAAGGCGTATTTAATTCGGTATCCCTGCCGGAGGCGAGTTACTATATTAAACGATAATACTCTACATATTCACTTTTAGTATTATAATAATATTAAGATAAGAAGCCACTTATAAGCGGTGCGATAATTATCTTAGATAGTTAATAAACCCGATATACTAGGAGCGGCTTGTATATAATAAGTCGATAAAATATGCCTCTTTAAAGCACTACTTAAGGACAACTTTACCCGCTAAAAAGAAAAAGAAAATAAGTATCTAATAGCCAGTTTATAATTAGGAATAGGCTTATATTAAAGCAAAGCTCGCCGGCTTCTTCTATATACCGGTAATAGACCTTACTAGCTGCTATAATAACCTTACTAGTCTTTAAAGAATATCAGTAAAGATTATTAATATCGCCTAGATTATAGACTTACTCTATCTATCTTAAACTCTAGCAGGTTATAAGGACGTTAACTATTATCCTCTCCGCGGATATACTACCAGTACGTATTAGTCTTACGATAATTAGAAGGTATAACGATAAAAAAAATAGTAGGATTACGTGAATTAATAAAAAAAAAAAAGGGAATAAAGTAAGATAATAGCGGAAGATTACGGGAAACGTTTCTTAATAGTTTCCTAACGATATATTAATAGTAATAGATAAAGTCGTGATAGATTAATAAATAAAGTTAGTGATAATGATAAAAGCTCTAGGAAGATAGTGTTAAAAGGAGGGGAATAAATTAAAGTAACGTGTCAAGACGCGACTCGGCTAATAAGGCGGGCTATAATAATTTTAACTAATCAGATTTTAGCCCTATAGCAACCCTCAGGTTAACTATGGCCCCACTAGGGCCCACACCTACTATCAGCTCAGCCTCGCTCAGTAATATCAGCTTACATGCAGTCTCCTTTATTAACGTCAGTCTCGCGGCGATATAACGCTTTGTACCTCTCCCTATAAAATTGTATGGGAAGGTACCGATCGGCAGCGAAATCCAATGAACGGTCGGGATATGGGGCAAAGTCGCAAACTAACGTATTAAACCCTGGTAGGGGTGTACAAATACCGGCACTCGTATTTCCTGGTTTCCTTACGTAATTGTGTATTGTTGATACCCGAGGTTGGACGCCGGGCTGCAAGTGGAACGCAACAACACCACGGCTGGAGCTCACTTACGTCCTGCTCTGGCAACTCGTTGTTGGCTGCTTAAACCGTCGTTATTGGGATTTAAGGATACCGCCATGTCTGCATTGAGAATTCTTGTCCCCGTCAAACGGGTAATTGACTACGCGGTGAGCCACACATCCATATTCCGCCACCCGTTCCCCAGTACGTCGGTCTCGCCAGCATTATGTATTAACTTGTTGCATTCGTGTCCCGACAGGTCAAACCTCGTGTAAACAAAGCTCAGACCGCTGTTGAGACAGCAGGTGTCAAGCACTCGATGAACCCATTTGACGAGCTTTCGGTCGAGGAATCAGTCCGTATCCGAGAGAAAAAGCGAGCGCCGGGCGGCGTCGAAGACATTGCCGTTATCTCTGCGGGACCATCTAAAGCGGTCGACGTCCTGCGGACGGCAATGGCCATGGGAGCGGACCGTGGCATACACGTTGAAGTCAAAGAAGATGAGGCATTAGAGCCACTGTCGGTAGCCAAGCTGCTGCGCAAGGCCGTCGAGGAGCACAACAGCAATCTGGTGATCATGGGTAAACAGAGCATTGACGGCGACGCGGGCCAGACGGGTCAGATGCTGGCTGGACTACTCGGGTGGCCACAGGCCACACAAGCCAGCAAGGTGGACTTTGGCGAGGGCGATATTGTCAGCGTCACGCGAGAGGTTGACGGTGGTGTGGAGACACTCCAGGCCAAACTGCCGATGATTATTACGACAGACCTGCGGCTGAACGAGCCTAGGTATGCGAGTTTACCCAATATCATGAAAGCGAAAAAGAAGCCGCTGGAGAAGAAGAAGCTGGCGGATTACGGCATTGTCAGAGACCAGCGATTGAAGGTGTTGAAAGTCACAGGTATGCTTCCTCCAGATTCCCCCCCTTCCTGCTGGTTTTTCCGTTTTCCATTTCCATTTCCATTTCCATTTAACTCGCCTCCGTCCTTCCTGGCACTTCTATCTTTCTCTTCTTCAGGTGTTGAGGGAATCAATCCCGGGCGATAATCAAGGAACAGGCCGTGAAACTAACCAATATGATTTGGCAGAGCCGCCACCAAGGCAAGGCGGGGGACGCGTGGATAACGTGGATGGGCTTATTTCAAAACTTAAAGAACTAGGTGGCCTCTAAAAGGGTATTTATATATAATAGGCACTTTATATAAACTACCCTGAGCCGTCTATTAAGCAAAGTAGAGAGGATAAGACTATAGGCATGGCTATAGACTTCTATAGGAATTAACTTATAAATGTTTCTAATATAAAATATAAATGATTTAAAATAGGTATAAAAAAGCTTTAATATATTATTAAGTAAATTAAGACTCTTAATTATTATAAACAGCGTATATAATTAGGCGATCGATCTATTAGTTTAATTAACTCTAGAGAAATCTCGGATTTACGTGCTAAAATCCTGCCCTTATTCCTATAGCAGGCCTACTCTTATTTATTTTCGGACCCGGAATAACTAGTTCCATACCGGTTTCGGGCCAGCCTATATAACACAACCTATTCCGTTCTTATTATAGTCTAGCCTGTGTAACACGGGGCGCGCTATGTTTATATAATAAGATAATCGCAGACCCATCGGCATATAGTCGGACTAATAGCCGTGCACGGACTACCGATCCGAACCTATCTCTATACGTACATTAAGGGATTGGTTTAATCCCTTAAGTTAAAGTCTTAGTTTAAAGTCAGCGCTTAGTTAATAAATATACTACGATTACTCTACGATACTAAGCTATTAAGCCTTTTTTATAATATCTTTCCTTAACTAAAGTCTACGGACCCTCCTTTTATTATAATTCTTTAATTTCTATACCTCTAAGGTAGTTAGGCCGAAGATACCACCGAGAAGGACTTAAGGAATAAGCGTCCCCCCGGGGGGAGCTAGCAAAGCGGACGCTAAGTAGGAGGTGCCCGTTATACCTAAACTAATAATAATAATACCCGAGCAGGGACTAGATAAAAATAAGAATAAGGGGTTAACGGATACGCCGGTTACGCTCGGTCCTAAAGATAGTGGTTTATAGGTCGATCGGCGATCTTGCTAACCCCCCGATATCGACGTAAAAGGTATTAATTACGATATTTTCATAGTATCTTTAGTAATAGAGTAAGATTAACCGAGTAATTATAAAGAAGCTCGCCGAATAACCGGCGCTCTGGCGCGATTATAAAAAACCGCTAGTATATAATTATAAGGTAATTAAAGAGTGATTTATAGTTATAAAATTCGATAATTAATTAGTAGCGATTAAGGCTAGGAACTAGTTTAGACCTAGTGCCCTAGTGCTATAATAGATCGAATAGGCTTTAATAAAGCTTAAATATACCTTCTAGATATCCTAGAGGTATTATACTAGGAAGATCGCTAACCCGAATTAGAACGACTTTACGGCGTTTATTCGGTAAGAGTATTTATCCCGGGATATATAACGGTATTATTACTATAGGGAACTTCGTAAACTATAAATAACCGGCGATATAACGCTAATAAAGTAATTTAAATAATAGGATAACCTATATAGGCTATTAGGCTAGGAGATAAGCGGAAGTAAAGAGCGTGCGTATAACTATTTTAGTCGGCTACCTCTATATATTAAGGATAATTTATAAAAGCGGAGAACTAAATTAAATAAAGCCGTGATACTAGCTTAAGAGGCATAGCTATTCTAGGATATAAGCCTTATTAAGAAGGCGAGTAGTAAGTGATCGGATACCGGTTATAAAAGGACCTTATCGAACTTCTAGCGGTCGGATAATCGCTTAAGCCGGGTAAGCACTCCGGCGACTAGTCGGTATATACCCGCTAAGCCAGGTAAGATAGACTCGAAGGGGGCGCCCTTAACGGGTTAAAAGGTATCGGGCTTAGGCCTAGAGCCTTAGTAAGCATGGCCTAGCACGTATACCTTTATGGGTAAGTGCTATAACTATAGTAAAAAAAGGTTACTATTCTAAAGACTACTATAGTAATAAGGAATAATAAATAACTAATAATAGGGCGGTAAAGGCTCGCGCCCGCGTTAGTAATATACACGCTATATATAATAACCTTAATAATAATATTCGGGTTAAGGAACTCTATTTATCGGGAAATAAGTCGGCGTAGGTAATAAGGGGGCCGGACCTACGCCTAATAACCGGCCGGCGATTATAGTTAGCGAGGTAATAAGATCTATAATAATAATAATCTATTACGGAAAGGAAATCGAGTTTAGCGTAGATTTAGATAGCTATACCTAGGTAGATATTATTAGCCCGGTATTAATAGAACACCTAGGGTTAAAACCGCTTCTAAAGGTTAAAACTCTAGAAATTAAAGGCTTCGATAATAGCCCGGCGAGGGTCCACGGAGCATACGGCTTAGCTTTTTATCTACTAAACGCAGAAGGACAGCCACGCTTACTAAAAAGGGTCTTCCTATATACGGATTAACCTAAGGGTACCGGATAATTACTACTCTTAAACGATAGTATAGGTTAAGAAGGTATTATAATTAATACGGCTCGCCGAATATTCGTCTATAGGCCGATCTCTATTATAGACCCCGAGCTATAGGCTCGCGAGGTTATTAAAAAGCGGGCAAAGGCGTATATTATATATATCGCTACCGCTACTATTATTATACTAGGGACGCCGGATATAACTATTCCGTCTATAAATAATAATAAGGTAATATACGGACTAGTCGTTAAGCTACCGCCGGAAATCGCCGACTACTAAGACGTGTTTTCGAATAGGCCGTAAAGGAGCCGCCCGTATTAAAGGACGCCGAATACACGATTAACTTATAAGACGGGAAGGAACCGCTATTCGGGCCGTTATATCCCTTATCTTAAGCCTAGCTAAAGGAGCTAAAGAAGTATATCGCCGAAGAGATTGCGAGCGGTCGTATCTAATAGTCGATAAGCCCCGCGGGCTTACCGGTACTATTTATACCTAAGAAGGACGGTAGCTTATAACTCTATATTAATTATTAAGGGTTAAACGCTATAACGATTAAGAATAGGTACCCTTTACCCTTAGTCGGCGAGCTATTAAATAGGCTCGCTAGGGTAAAATACTTTTCTAAGGTAGATATCCGAGATACCTATTATAGGATCCGGATTAAGAAAAAGAATTATTAGAAGATAGTGTTTAGAACGCGATACGGCTATTATAAGTATACGGTTATACTATTCGGGCTAATAAATACTCCGGCTACCTTTTAGGTATACGTTTATTAAGCGCTTGCCGGTTTACTAGATATATATTATATCGCTTACCTAGATAATATCCTTATATATTCTATATTAAAGGAATAGTATACGAAGGACCTAAAAAAGGTTTTAGATCGGCTTTATAGGGCCTAGCTATACGCGAAACTATCGAAGTATAAGTTTTACCGTAACCGAGTAGACTTTTTAGGGTTTATAGTAACCTGCGAAGGTATTATAATAGATCCGGAATATATATATACGGTCGCCGAGTAGCCGGCGGCTAAGTTATTCCGGGATATCTAAGTTTTCCTCGGTTTTATTAATTTCTATAAAAGGTTTATTAAAGGATACTCTAGAGTTATAACGCCGTTAACTACGCTATTAAAAGGTAGTTAGGCGGGTAAGAAGAAGGGACCTTTCGAGTTCCTGGATAACGCTAAGCGGGTATTTAAATTACTAAAGATCGCCTTCGGGTCGGCGACTATCCTATAATACTAGAATCTAATACTAGATATAAGGGTCGAGATAGACGCCTCGAATAAGGCTATTTCCGGGATCCTAAGTTAGAAGGATAAGACTAGATAGCGACCGGTCGCTTACTTCTTATAGAAGCTTTCCGAAATAAAGTAACGATAAGGTATAGGGTAATAAAAGCTATTAGCTATAATAAAAAGCCTCGAGTATTAGCGCTACTATCTTAAAGGCACGGGATAGGCGTTTATAGTACTAACGGACTATTAGGCGCTTAAGGGCATACTAAACCCGCCAGCGCGGGACCTTCGCGGAAAGCTTACTAGATAGGTATACCGATTATCGTTATTCGACTTCGAGGTTTAACACCGCCTAGGCAAAATAAACCCGGTAAACAGCCTATTAAGATAGCCGGATTATATAATAGATAAGACGCTATACGATAATATACTCCCTACCTTATCGTAAAGATTACGATTAGTTAGCGACCTCCCGATAAGCGTTTACTAACGGATCGCGAGTATCCACCTTACCCTAATAAGTAACGCGGTGAAGATCGTATATATTTAAGCCGCTCGGGTAACGCTACCCGAATATAGGCCTAGTAAGCGTAAGCGGGCATAGACTCTATAAGAGGGGGCCCTACCTAGCTCAAGAGATAAGGATAAAAGAGGGCTACGACCCTTATATCCTATTAACGGTACCTGGCGTATTATCGTCGTTACTATTACCCGCTCCTAAGTATAGGATATAGGGTATAGGGCGATTACCTAGTAAAGGGTCGCTAATAAGATATCGCCGACGCCTAAGGCTAAGGCTAGGGTTACTATAACACCGGATTAGTATATCCTATATTCTATAGCTAAAGAGCTAGCTAGGAATAAAACGGCAGGTCGGTATACTATTAGGGAGGAACTACAAGATCTAGTTAGAGGGCTATAAACCACTAACCCGGATTATATATCCTTAATTAAGAATATTCGCCGAGGGACCGGAAAGAGAGCGGGGTACTTTCTCGGAGAAAAGGATATACTACTATTTAAAGGACGGTTAATACTGCCTATATAGGGCGCCCTAAGAGCGGAAGTCCTACGATAGCACTATAATAACGCTAGAGCTAGGTATATAGGAGCGAATAAAATGCTTAAGCTGATTTTAAGAAAGTTTTACTAGGTAGACTTAGCGGCGGATATTCGTGATTATATCGCCGTATATTCGGCGTGTTAAGGGGTATAGGTGCCACGATATAAGCTATATAGTTAGCTATAGACGCTACCGTTACTTATATATCCGTTCTAAAAGATTAGTATGGACTTTATTACGGGTCTACTATCTATAAAAGGGGCTAATAGGTAAACGTATAACGCTATCCTAGTAATTATCGACCGGTATATAAAGTACGCTCTATTTATTCCTATATAGAAGGACCTAATAGCACCCTAGCTAGCGGCGCTATTATATAAGGAGATTAAGTGCCGATTCGGTAGCCTAAAGGGTATAGTAATAGACCAGGATAAGCTATTTACTAGTTAGTTTTAGATAAATTCTACTATAAGCGGGCGAATGCTTAGCGACTATCTACCGTATACTACCTATAAACGGATAGTTAAACGGAATAAATATATTAGTTCCTAATTAAGTACCTATAAATAATTACTAGTAACACGATAACGTAATAGCCTATTTAGTTATTAAAGGCAGGGTTCGCCTATAATAATAGCGAGTATTCCTCGCTTGGTATCTTTTTGATAAATTGGGCTACGAGTAGTAGGCTGTACGAGCGGAAGAGAGGAAAATCAAGCAAATAGCTATTAAATTCGTAGATCCGTAGGATTACTGCTTGTTTCACGAACGTGTAAAGAACTGACTTCTGGGGTTTCTTCCTGGATCCGGGGCTGGCAAAAGACCCTGGAAGATTGGGTGGCGACTGTTACGTTAACAGCCTACGCGACAGTTATCACGCCACGTTATTAGCTTAAGTAATAACCAAGATATCGTATTTACGATACCTAGTGTATTTATATAATATATATCGTAAGCCAAGTATATATACACGTATAATACGTAGAGTATTATAGTATAGGTTAAGCTGGTTCTAAACTAGACGTCTAGTTATATAGCTATAACTATATACTATTTACTTTGACTTAGATATTATACTTATTATTATTATTATGATTATTACTTATTATAAGTATAATATCAACACCCCCCCATAAGCTGACTCTTATATAATAAGTGCAGCTTTGTCAGGTTATAGTTATGGTTATATTATAGCGCAGTAATCCTAGTCTATCTAGACTAGAATACATAGAGGAAAAATTTAAACAACCTCTTCTTTTTTAATTTAAGGGAAAATTTAAAAACCCTTGTTATTATTATAGTATATTATGCAAAGGAAAGTTCAGAAAAACCTTTAATATCTAGGAAAACCGGAAGGTAAAAAACCTAGTTATATCCCCTTATAAAGAACTAAGAATACTAAGTATTAAAACCTAGTATTTTAATTCTTTAATATTATTATAAGGCGGCAAATCATACTTAGGCAACGTATCTTCCTTATAACCTAGGTTTATATAACTGTAAAGAGTATTATAAGTCTCTTTTAATAAACCTTTAGTTATTATATTAGCTATATTAAATTTCGTATTTATATATACGATTTTTATTTTATTATTATATAGCTATTACCTATAGTAGTGATACTGCCTGTCGATATGCTTTACCCGTTTATAGAATTCAGGGTTTTCGGCGAGCTTCTTTGTACTCTCACTATCTATTAAGATAGTAGGAATCTCGAGAGTTTTATTATAATTATTATTATTATTATTATTTTTATTATTATTACCTCTTATATTAGAATCTAGACCTAGATTCTATAGTATATCTTTATATAGATTATAAAGATAGATTCCTTTCTTAGAAGCTTCTATGAGTGCTATATATTCGGCCTCTATTATTAATAAAGCAACGACTTTTTATTTAGTTAAGGTCTAACTAACGGGGTTATTTACTCCCACGCAGTAGATATATCCTGAAGTCGAGGTTCTGTCTTCGATTATATCTGAAATGCTGGTATTAGAATAACCGTAAATACCAAGGTCTTCTTTATTATAGTTATATAAAAGACCGATATTAGGATATATATTTATATAAGCCTAGATTCGATTTAACGCAGTAAAGTAGTCTTACGAGGGATTACTTATATAGCGAGAACACTAGTTAACTGCGTAAGTTATATCTGGTCTAAAAATGCAAGGCTAGATATAATAGAGCCCCCATTTCCTATTAGTATTTATTTATATTATTAACTATTGCTTATACAGGATTCGGTATTAGGACCTCCTTATATATATAAGGGGTGTTAATCCTTTTTAGACTTCGTTTATTATACCTTTTAACTATCTTATTAGTATAAGGCAACTAACTTATAGAAAGAGTCTTATTATCTTTATTTATATTTATTATATGGCCTAGAAAGGTATTTATTTCACCTAAGTCTTTAAGTGTAATATCTTTAGATATCTCCTTAAAGAAATAGTCTAAAGTGTTTTCAGAAGGGCTTAGAGCCACTATATCGTTAACGTGGCATAAAAGAATAGCTCATTCTTCTATTCTTTTAATTTTATTATATTTATAAAAGGTAAAAAGTCCATTATCGTATTCAGAGACCCGGCAACCTAGCTTAGATAATATCTTAACTAGGTAATTATACCAGAGTCTAGGACTTTGTTTCAACCCGTATAAAGCTTTATTAAGCTTACAGAGTATTATATTATTATTATTTTCTGAGCTGTCTTCTTTCTCACAGCCTATAGGTTATATAGCGTATATCAGGGTATCTATATCGGTATAAACGAACGCGTTTTTAACGTCGAACTGCCTGAATTCCTAGCTGTGTGATACGCCTAGTATTAAAGCTAGTTTATAGGTTTCTGGCCGGCAGGTAGTTAAAAAGGTTTCTAGATAATTAAGACCTAGAACCTGATTAAACCCCTGAATAACCCACCGAGCCTTATATTGAATAGCTTCCCTAGAGCTATTATATTTGATTCTGAAGACCTAACGACCTCCTAGTACGTGGTAGTCTTCTTTTATTTTATTATAATTATTAGGCGTATTTTTTATACTTATTAAGTCCTAGGTCTTTCTCTTTTCGAGTACTGATACTTCTGCTACCATCGCGTCTATCCATTTATCTTTATCTAGGCAGTTTATAGCCTGTTTATAGGTAGCTGGTTCGTTAATCGAATTTATAGTTAAAAGAAATAGGGAATTTTCTTAAAACTATAGGTTTCTAAGTATAGTATCTTTTATATAATATAGTAAGTGCGCACTATTATTATAGGATATTAAATCCTTATAGTCCGGTTTTAATACTTCTAAAGGTATTTAGACTTCTAGCCTAGTACTTTGGTTACTATTATTCTTAGTCGGGCTATAGTTGATATTATTATTATTATTATTATTAACAGCTAGAACTTCGTAGCCCGCTGCCCGTAGACGAACACTCTTACGTCTGTTATCATTATTCTCTTCTTCAGGTTGAATAGACTTAACAGAACGTTTCGAAACGCGCGAAGGAATATTTTATAAAAATTAACCGGTATTTTCACTAAAAGTGATTCCTTTATTATACTTAACGGGTTAATGAGGCCCGAGGTTAGAAACCTGATTATATGCCTAAGTATTAATATAAGGAGGGAGGTTATTATTATTTTTAGGCGTATAGTTATTATTATAGCTATCTAAAGAAGAGTAAAGAAACTGATTTTCTAAGATATAAACGTCTCGAAACTAACTAGTCTTTCTAGTTACTGGGTTATAAACCTTATAGTTATAGTCATTAAAACCTATTAAAGCACCTTATAGTGCTCTTATATCTAGTTTCTTTATATTCGGGTTATTATTTTTATAATAAATAATAGAACCCTAAATCCGTATATTATTAATATTAGGCTTCTAACCTTATAAAAGCTTATAGGGACTCTTATAATTAAGAGCTGAATTGGGTGATCTATTATATATATAAATAGCTAAAAGCATAGCTTTACCCTAAAGGTATCGAGGCAGCCCTAAGTGGAAAAGAAGAGGTCGAACCTTTTCTATTATAGTCCTTATAACTCTTTTAACAGAGCCTTAAGCTTTATAAGTATACGATGGTTTTATATTATGCTTTACACCTATAAAGAGGCGTTAAACAGAGGCGTTATTAAATTCTTTTCTACCGTCTATATCTACTTCTTTAATAAAGAAGTGATATTTATTATTATTATTATTTTCTACCTGAGCTTTCCACTCTTTTATAACTGTAACTACCGTCGTTTTAGACTTATCTAAGAGTAGTTATGCCTATAGGAACCGGGTAGAACCGTCTAGTATAAATAAAATCCAACGCTTCTTATTATAAGAAAGAGGTTCGATAGGACCGTGAAGATCTATATAAACCTTTTCTAAATAGGAAAAGTCCTTGTATTTATTAACTGAATCTTTATTCGTAAGTATAATAGACTTACTTCTCTTAGAGGCATCATAGCTCTGTATTTTAGTTAACTCTTCGTTAATTATATTATAATCTTTTTAAAGAGTATTAGTATAGAGACTTTTTAAGGTAATAGGGTTAATATAACCTATCCTATTATACTATAGCGTTATGTTTATAGTTATAGAGGTAGTTCTTTGATGGTTATTACGGTCTCTTTGTTTATAAAGCTCTTCTTAAGGTTAAAGAGGTTAAAGAGGTTTCTTTATTATATTATTTCTTTATTAAGGTTTAACTAACCCCTTTAAGATATTTCTTTATTTATTTAATTTCTTTAAAACCTGTTCTTTAAACCTCTAAAAACTCTTTATTCTTTTTAAGTCTTAAGACTATTCTTTAGGTAAAATACCTCTTTATAACAGTTTCTTTATGTTTTTTCTAGTATTTATTATATTTATTTTCTAAGACTTAACCCCCTAATACGATAATGCCCGTGCTATAGCCTAGTATAGCCCGTTATAAAGCAGAGCCGTTATATAAAGAAAGAGGGGCTCTTTATTATTAAATAATAAAAGCTTTTTGTTTCTAGTAAGACCGCGAGCTTTACTATTAACATAAGAGAGACTCATAATATTCGTGCCTATTTCCGGTATATAAAGGCACTCTTTTAAAAGCAGAAGCTTTCTAGTATCCCTGAATTTTATAACGCAGTCTCCTTTACCTTATATCTTTATTTCCTTTACCTGACCCTAACGAATAGTTCTCTTTTTGGAATTATAAGTAGAAAAGAGTCTTTTATTTATAATAATATACGCCGTAGCCCTGCTATCTACACAGAAATTCAGATCCAATTTAATACTATTTTCTGCTTATATTTTATAAATCCTTTCTACTAACTAATCTATATTAAGGTTAGTATTATTTATATCTTTATTCTTAGAAGAGATAATAAATACCTAATCCAATCCATTAAATCCTGTATAAAAGGATTAGGACGGTTTAGAAAAGGAAACGGAGGAGGGAGGACGTCTTCAAAAATAACGCCGGCCTCTTTGTCTTTATTATCGTCTTCCTATTCTTTTTCCTTTTCTTTTTCCTGCGGCTAATCCTACTACTAATTCTATTAATCTAAAATCATATTAACCGCAGCAGACTCGTCGTTTTCCTCTTCTTCTAAAGACGTATCTAGGGCGTGCTACTCTTTTGCCTTTAGTATAAGGTTTATTATACGCTTCTCTTTTTAAGAGAGACGCGTATTTCCTCCTCCTTTCTTTTCCTTATCCTTTTAAGAGGACTAGGATTTATTTACCCTATTCTGGGTATTTTTCCTTAATCGTAAATTATCCTTTATTACCTAGTTCTTAGGTGCTTTTTTAGGATAAAGGAAATAGTAGTTAGTCAACGTATAGCCAGGCTTCGTATAGTTCTTATAAAATAAACCCTTAGCTTTCTTCCAGGGCTTCTTATTCTTCTATAATTTCGAACCTTATATAAGGAGGGTATTCGATAGGTGATCGACCTTTCTTAAAGCGTTTATTAATTCCGCTACTAATTTATCTAGTATATAACTAGTAATATCGTGACGGAGAGCTTAAGTTATTTACCCTACTATAGATTCGTACCTCTCGTCGAGACTATTAAGAATCCAGGTAAAGACCACCTTATCAGAAAAGGATATACCTCTTTAATTTAAGGTAAGCAGTCTCTCATATATTTTATATAAATACGCCTTAAGATTAAGGAATTCTAAAGGCGAGAGGTTAAAAAAAGAAGTCAGGACGATATAGTCGGCCTAGAATCCCTTTACTTTATATAAATCCTTTAGTTTATCCTATACTTTAACAGCTTTATTTATTCCTTAAGCCTGGGTTAAGGGACCGTCTAAAAGAGCAGAGAGTATATCTCTAGCTACCTTTAGAGACTCCTCCTTCTATTTTATAGAAGGATTTACTAGAAGGGGCTTTATAATGTCTTTAATATATTTTCCTTTATAAGCAAAGTAAGTGTGTATTCCTATAGTCCAGTTTTAATAGTCTATACTACCCTAAAGCTTCCGGACTAAATTTCTTTACCACTTTCTTATTAGGCTATTTTTAAGTAATAGAACGATATTTTTTATTATTTATTTAGGTTAGAATTAATTAAGTTATTTAATAATTTATTTTTATTTTTTTCTTTATTACTTTTTCTTTATTACGTTATTAATAAAGGACAGAAACAAAGAATACTAAGCTAAAGGTATAATTCTGATTAGCCTAGCTTCGAAAAGTGGGTCCAAAAATGGGTCTCAACAGTAAAGCTATTTATAGATCTCGTAGCATAAAGAAAAGCGATACTCGTACTAAGCGAATAACAGGATTTCCATAAGCGGACTTTTTACTATAAGCTTATATACCACGTTACGATATCCTATTATTATAGGCAGCGCGGTAGGTTAAGTGGCTTAATTAATATAGCTATTATTCGTGGAGCTATAATAACTATAAAAGCAGCTGCGTTTAATCCACGTATTCGTTATTCTTTTTTTTAAAAAAGTCCTTCGTAAAACAAAGGAATAGTACATCCGATTATAATAAAGAGTCTTATTCCGATCGTATAGTTCTTCCGGAACAGGAACAAAGAGCTTAGCACAGCTCTTAGCGACCGTATTAAGAAGAACAAAAAGCTTTAAATCGTGATATCGGTACGAACGGTTCTAATCGATTAGCTGTCTTCGGGAGATAAAGGGATTTCGTACGGTTAGAGATAAGGATCTACGACCGGGGGAGGACAAAGGGATAGCCTAAAAAGGCGGGAGTCTTTTTAGTATTTCGAGTAGAATAATAGGGTAGAAAAGAGTAGATTTCCTTCTTTACTAACCCGGGCTTATAACCTTTTAATAAATTAGGCCTCGAGTAGTAGGCTATACGCGCGGAAGAGAGGAAAATCAAGCAAATAGCTATTAAATTCGTAGATCCGTAGGATTACTGCTTATTTCACGAACGTGTAAAGAACTGACTTCTAGGATTTCTTCCTGGATCCGGGGCTAGCAAAAGACCCTGGAAGATTGGGTGGCGACTATTACGTTAACTTAACAGCCTACGCGACGGTTATCACGCCACGTTATTAGCTTAA
Source organism: Sodiomyces alcalophilus JCM 7366 (assembly GCF_042370955.1). Lineage (NCBI taxonomy): Eukaryota > Fungi > Ascomycota > Sordariomycetes > Glomerellales > Plectosphaerellaceae > Sodiomyces > Sodiomyces alcalophilus. The sequence continues at coordinate 3,325,754 of NW_027263536.1, read as the reverse complement.
GTAATAACCAAGATATCGTATTTACGATACCTAGTGTATTTATATAATATATATCGTAAGCCAAGTATATATACACGTATAAGACGTATAGTATTATAGTATAGGTTAAGCTGGTTATAAAGTAGAGGCCTAGTTATATAGCTATAACTATATACTATTTATTTTAACTTAGATATTTTACTTATTATTATTATTATAATTATTACTTATTATAAGTTTAATATCAATACATCTTACTATATAAAGCGTTATATAGGTACTATTTATATATAGTAGGGTATATGTAACCTAGGGATAATACCCGGGTATAGGGTATTTGAGAATGTATTAAGAAACTAGCGGAGGTTTAGCGGAAGGTCCGCGAATACTAGGCGCGTGCTATAGAGCACCAGGCTCAGTACTATAATAAGCGCTACTAACCGTAATAGTATAAGGTAGTCGATATTATTAAACTATCTATAAAGAACTTCCGATTCCGGTAAGGATTAAAGCTAGCACCGCGATATATTCGGGTATAGGTAACTAAGAGGATCGGCGAGTAGGCGTATAGGGTTCGCCTTCCTATATAGTATATAAGGATACACGATATATTCCCGGTATCCTTATTAGAACTATAAACAGACCGAGTAGCCGTAAAGCTATCGGCGAAGGATCTCCCGCTTCTAAAGGAGGAGTAAGATAAATAAAAGGTAAAAGATATTATTAGTTATAAAAAGAATAAGGTAAAACGTTCTGTTTTATAAAGTGGATAGGGTAGCCGGTAGAGTATAATACCTAGGAACTAAAGGACGACCTAGAAAACGCTCTAGGGATCCGGAAAAGGTACTAGAAGTATAAGAAATATATATATAAAAAGTAGGACGACTACGAGATAGTATAAGGCGCCGAAGGGTCGTCGGATATAAAATAAGAACTTAATTATAGGTTATAGTAACCTTTTCCTTAATAGTAACTAAATAAACGGAGTTAAGCTCCGATTAGTCTAAAAAAAGAACGCTAAACTATTAGAATAAAGTTTAACGCTATTTTAGGCGATTATTACCGGCGATTACTCGGCGAATAAAATAAACTAATTATCGAAACTATAAAAAGAATTATCGAAATTACCGGATAATAAAGCGCTGGATATTCGATACGGACGATTAGGCCGGAAGGGGCCCGGGATACCCTTATTATTATTATCGGTATCGCTAATAGCCGCCGAGGATATAGCGGAAAAGCGGCGATAAGGAGTACGAATATAGCGGCGGGGAGGCTTATTATTATTATTATTATCGATAAAGGATTTATTAGCCTAAGGGCCAGGAGGCGCAGAATAGTCGGCATCGCTAAAAGGACCGGCCTGGCTCTAGGTAGGCGGGGCGCGGGGAGCCTAAACGCGATAAGGAGCCGCGGGGCGGCCAGCGAAACGATAACCTAAAAGGGGATAGCGCGGAACCTTAACTACCGCTAATAGGTCGGCGAGACTAAGGAGTGATAGGAAAGCCCTTATATCTTCCTAATAAGCCTTATCGGGATATTCACAACGATATATCTGATACTCACTGTTCCTAGACCCGCAAAAGGCGGTTGCCCCAAGAGGTACCTTCACTGTGCGCATATCCCTTTTTATTGGTTTTCGCCCGTAAAAACATTAGTCCATAGTATAGAAGTGACCTACTGCCCTAACAAATAGTCTTTAATTGTCTTTATTTGTCAGACAGGTACTTCTATTTGTATAGGAAGACCCGTCTAATTGGATGTCACTCCCCGATAACGACCTGAACGTGCGTAACGCTTGCTACTATACTGTCCTATTTGTACTAATCCTGTTCGTGATAATTCTAATGACAACCTAAATGTGCGCAACGCTTACTACTATACTATCCTATTCGTACTAATCCTGTTCGTGATAATCCTGTTTATAACTAATTCTATTAATAATAGAGTTACTAATACTATACGTAACTATTATTAGAATTATACTTTCATTTTATAAGATCCTACTTTATATTATATTATTAAAGTAAGTAAGGAGTATTAAGGAAATATAATAAGGTAATATATTAATATTAATAATAATCCATAAACTTTATACTTTTAATAAAAAAAACTAAAATAATAATTTATATAGTAAAGTATATAAAGGTAAGTTTAAGAATATATATAAGTATCTATATTATAAAGAGTATAGGTAGATTAGTAATAAAGAAATTAATATATATTAGTTATATAATACTTTAGAATTAGCTAATATAAGCTGTATTATATAGTATAGTATATAGTAAAAGAGAATATATCAAGATAGAAAATTAGCTAGAGTCTATACCTTAATCGAAATCTAAAATGGCTACTTATAATAGTAAATAGTATTAAAACCCCCTTAAAACTATTAGAATTATTATAATTTACTTACGTATATAATAAAACTGATATTTAAAGGTTTATTATTTATTAAGAATATAAGTATATAGAATTAGAAATAAAAGTAGGATTAGTAATAGACATAGATATATCTTAGTTTTATAATAGCGTAGATATAGGTTTTATAAGTCTTAGTATTAGTATTATTAAAAATGTATATATTAAAATAGAGAAAGTTACTTATAGTATTAAAGTATATATAAATATATTATAATAACGCAGTGAAAACTAATAAAGTAATCCTTAGAGGTTTATATAAGTAAATAATAGAATCGAATCAGTATAGATCTATTAGTATTTAATTCAATAAATATTAATATCGTATAGTAAGTAGACGGGGAGTCTATATATAATTTAGAATAGTTATTCTATAATAGAAGTTTAGTAGTATTAAGACTATATTATAACTATTTAACTTCTGCCTATACTTATATACTTATAATAATAGTATTATCTTTTAAGGTATTAAAATAGATTAATGAATTTAAACTAATATTAAGGACAAAGAAAATTAATTAATTAATAACGTCGTATAATGTAAAGTTATAAGACGAAATATATATTTATATATATATATAAATATATAGTAAAGAGCTTTATAGGTAAAAATTAAGTTTATTAGTATACGATCTTTATTTTAATAAGCTAATAATATATATAATATATTATAAAGACTCTAATTACTTATTTAGGGAAACTAATTATAATAATGCCTCTATAGTATAGTGGTGGTATACCTGGCACACGGTTAGAGGACCGGGTCGGTTCGAATCCGGCTAGAGGCGCACGTAAAAGAGGAACCCCTTTTCCTTTTTTACGCTACTCGGATCCTATTCTGGGGGGCCCTTATCTGCCTTAGCATATATAATAAGGATTAAATAGGGGGCCCGTTAGACCCACCTTCCGCCCGGCTTCGCTAGTCGTTAATAGGTGCTACGGGGGAGTTAGTCGCCCTACCATAGAAAATAAGAAGATGGTATCGCGCTATCCCTAAGCGCGTAAGTAAAAATACGCGGCGTCTCTTCCACGATACGGAAGCAGCCTTTTACGCTATTACGTAAGCGTTCTGCGTAGGTATATAGCCTGCGTTAGCTCTACCTATAGCTATCTAAAGAGTAAGAGAAGCTTAGGAGCTTTAAACCCTAGAAAGCGTATATATAAGTCGCCCGTAGTAGGCCTGTAGAGTTAGCCCTAGGGCATATAGAAGGCGTATAAAACTAACTAAGATAATCACGCGCGCGCCGTTAATTAAGCACGTAATCGGCTTTAAAGCCGCTACGGGCAAAACGCCACCGGCTTCCTAGAATAAAAGCCACGAGTTTCGGATATATATTAAGTTAGTAACGGGGCCCCCGCGGTACCCGTATAAGGCAGTAATCCTAGAGGAGGAGGGTATAGGGGTTTTTATCTAAGTCTTATATTAGTTCCCTAAGTCTTATACTACGGTTTTCCCCCTTATAGACATCTAAGAAGGACCGTATAGTCAGAATTCTGACTCCTAGCTACTTAAGGTAGGATAAGGATAGCGGAGTAAGAGATAATAAATAAATAAAAGATTATAATAATATATTCGAATAATAATTTATTATATTAGGACCTTACTTATACCTGCTTATAAGAGTCGAACTATATATAATTTAAAGTAGCTATTCTATAATAGCAGTTAGTATGAAGACTTTTTTAGAGTTATTTAACTTATTATTATACTTATTTACTATTATAATAGTATTATTCTTTAAGTTATTAATAAGCAGTTAATTATTATTAGTCGATATTAAGAATAATAATAATTAATTAATATATTAAGTCTTATAACCTAAAATAATACAAAGGAGAAAATACTATTTAGCTTTATAATAAAAGGATAGGCGTGATTATTAGTATATAACCTTTATTTTCATAAGCTAAAAATACTCACTATATATTAAAGGTAATTTAATTAATTATAAGAATAACTAATTTTTGGCTATACGGTCGCTTTATAATCCATCGTATTAGGAGCCCACTTAAAATTAACGTATAGGGAGCCAGCTAAAAATCGCAGCCGCGCCCGAAGGGCGAGATCTTCTCTCCTCCCCCTACGGGGGAGGAGAGAAGATCTCGTCGTCTATAAATCGGCGATATAATAGCGAAGGGATATAACGTCGCGTAAGTCGTCCTTACGCGGAGGGCGAATCTAGTTTAAGAAGACCATAGTATCGTTATCGGAGATACGGCTAAGGCAGTGTATAAAATCCAGGGTTATAACCGAATAAAAGGACGCGACTTTATCTAAAAGAAGTTACCGGTTCTATTAACCTATTAGCTAAGTATCGCTAAACACTTAGCGAAAAATAACTTATAGCTATAATAAGTAAATCACGGTTACCCCGGAGAACAACTATACGGAACTATTTATAAGTAATAGAAATACGCGCGTGAGTATACTACTACTCGATCAGCGTTAATAGAGTATCCCGATCCAGGACTTACTTACTATACTTCTAGAGTAGCTAAGTAGCCCCTAGCAGGAACTCAGGGATCTAACTAATTTTTTTTTAGTAACTAAAAAGCATAGAACGCTAAGGTATTATTAAACTTATAGCGGAATATTATTATTAATCGCGGGCGTAACTAATCTAGCGGATAGCGCTAGTAACGCTATCGGACTTATTAAAGTATTTAATCTCGATATACCGACCTAAGCTAGCGATATAACGCTAATAGGGCGCCTTATCGGTAAAGACAGAGTACTATCCTCGAGTAGCATCGTATAGGCGGCCACTTATAGCGAGAATAACCTATAAGGAAATATCTAATATAACGACGATATAACGGCGATAAGATAGCGCGGAAAGTTAGGAATAATAACGGAATAGTAATTAAAGATATCGCCGTGTAATCAGTGAATATAATAATAAATAATAGTTATAGGAGGAGGATCGAAATACTATAAGGGGACGTGATAAAACTATATACTTATCGCTAAACGGTTACCTAAGGCTAGGCATAATATCCGCGAAAGGTTAGATAACTATATACAATAATAATAAGTATCACGGAGTTTCTATAATAATATTCGGATAAAGCACGAGGTATATAGTCGACGATAGAACGCCGACGAATAAGTAAATAAAAGGAGCGGCTACTCTTTTTTCCTACGGGTTTTTAATAAGGGCTCGTATAGAACTAAATAGAGAGAGATAATTAATCGCGATAAACGCGTAATTAAAGGCATCACGATAATACGAGTCTATAAGACTAGACTCGTTAGGAGGGGGGGCAGTATAACGAGATAATCGCATACCTATCGGCATATAGTCGGACCGATGGCCGCGCACGGACCACCGATCCGAACCTATCTCTATATATACGTTAAGGGATCAGTTTAATCCCTTAAGTTAAAGTCTTGGTTTAAAGTCAGCGCTTAGTTAACGAATATACTACGATCACTCTACGATACTAAGCTATCAAGCCTTTTCTATGATATATTTTCCTTGACTGAAGTCTACGGACCCTCCTTTCGTTACAGTTTACACAGAAGAAATACGTTGCACGACAACAGCCGTTGCAGCGCCGCCACCGTTGCAAATCGCCGCAACGCCATACTCGCCAACATTTAGCTGGTGAAGCAGGGTTATAAGAATCCTCGATCCCGAGCTGCCTAGTGCATGTCCCAAGGCTATCGCACCGCCTAGTGGATTCACCTTTGCCCCTTCCAGGCCAAGGATCTTCGGGTAGTTAGCTCGGGTTGACACGATATGTCTTGCCACGCGGTTGGTTCAACGTACCTTCTCGTTGGCTTTGACTACTACGGCAAACGCTTCATTAAACTCCCATACGGCGACCTGGTCTTTCGTAACGCCAGCTCTCTCAAGGGCGATAGGAACAGCCGCTGCGGGCGCGACGGCAAAGTCAATCGGGTCGACGGCTGCGTCCGCTGAGCCACATATCCTTGCTAGGACCCGCGAACAAGAGCCGTATTTGCGGGCAATGTCCCTGCTTCCTAGAACAAGAGCGCTAGCACCATCGTTTAAGGTCGATGAATTCGCAGCCGTCACCGTTCCTGTACCATCCCTGACAAAGGCTGGTTTGAGTGATGCCACCCTGTCCAGCTTGATATCAAGGTACCCCTCGTCAACCCCGACCACAGTATCCCCTTTCTTGCCAGGTACAACTACCGGAGTAATCTCATCCGTAAAGGCGTTGGCTTCCCATGCAGCCTGTGCACGCTTATACGACTGGATGGCCCACTGGTCTTGCATTTCTCTAGTGATTCCATACCTCTTGGCGGTATTCTCAACGCAGTTTCCCATATGAATTTGATCATACGCATCAGTCAGGCCGTCTAGGATCAACCCGTCCTCCATCTTGACGTGACCAAAAGCGGGGAGATTAGAGGCCCTGGGTACGTAGTAGGGGACTCGGGTCATGTTCTCCATACCGCCAGCCACCTGTGCCTCCGACAGACCTAGCTGGATGTTTTGTGACGCTAAGACTACAGCCTTGAGGCCGGATGCGCAGACTTTGTTGATGGTGGTGGCCTCGATGCTGGAGGGGAGACCGGCGAAGATAGCTGCTTGCCTGGCCGGAGCCTGACCCACGGCGCCCTGCAATACGTTTCCCATGTACACATCCGTAATCTTGGAAACCGGAACTTTGGACCTGTTAATAGCAGACTTGATGGCCACTGCTCCCAGTTGCGGTGCGCTCAAGTGGGTGTATGACCCATTGAACTAAAGCAAGAAAACAATCCCTGGTTAGACTAGGAAGCATGCGCCCGTCATACATCGCGTCTAGGACTCTCACCTTGGCAGTCGGAGTCCTGGCTGCGCCGAGGATGTAAGTTTCTCCGACCTCCCTACGGCCCGTTACGGACGTGGATAAATGCCGAGGCCTAAAGCTGTTGCTCCGAAACGCCGGGGCTCGAACAGACATTACAACCGTCATTCGTACGGGGGGCCTAACAGCAGCTGCACAAAAAAACATGGATAGGGCTGAGTGGAGAGAGACAGTGGATGGGAAAGGGTAAGAGAGAGATAGAGACAAGGGCAAACATAATACTTCTGTAAAGTCTAGTACAAGCGTATCCCCACTGTTTCGGTCCGCATCGGCTTAAGCGCGTTTCAAGCCATTATAGTAAAGCGCGTATATTCGGACTATGGCAAACTGTCAGGACACTAATATCGTACGAAGTGTGACTTGTGTTTATTGTGGACTATGAAAGAGTACCAGTCTACGATGTTAAATATATAGGCAAAAGAGGGGAAATAACACTATAATACATCTAATAGAAGTACCGCCGTATTCGGAGCAATATATAACGTGGCTCTGCGAATATACCTAATAGGATATCGGGGCATTTAGGCATAAATGCCTGACACCGCCCCCTAGAGCCGCAGGATTAATCCTGACGGTTCTAATCGAATTAAAGCTTAAAATCTAGGGTATTTAAGCCTAGATATTAATCCAAAGGTTAACGGCTTGTTAAACAGCTCGTGCCTTATTATGATCCTAAAATAGTGGTTAAATTAACCCTAAAAACAACGTGATAATTGTTATATAATTGTAGTTAATCTAACGATCGTTAATCGCGATCGTAATCTAATCTAAACTACCGTTAAGGCGATAATAATCGACTTAAACCGAGCCGGCAGGGCTCTTTTCTATCCTAAGTATCTTAACGAACGTAGCGTGCTTTTACGGCGGTAACGCCTTTATTATCCTATCGCTGACTATCTTATTAGTCGCGATCTAATTAATCACGATCTCTTGGCGTTGTATAATCTGCCGGATCCATAGGGCCTGGATATCGAGATACTTTAATTTCGATGTTACCTATAGGCGAGGGCTTTCTTATAGCTAACGGGTCTAGTTATTATCGTAGTAGATAGTAATAGGGTTAACCTTAAAGCTTAACGTTAGGTCCTTTATTAGCCGTAGTGTCGCGATATACTACTGGGCGGCGGCACTTAGAGCTACGAGCTCTGCCTCGGTACTGGATATAATAACGCTCGTTTGCTTATTCGCCTTCTAGTCGATAAGACCTCTAAAAAGTATAGTTATATATCCCTAGGAGCTATACCGAGTCTCACGATCGTCTTTAAAGGCGGCGTTACTTATATAAAAAAGGGCGTATTTAGCTAGGGTTTTATCGGAATCCCGTGGTCTAAAGGATAAGCAGAGGGACCTCGTTGAGTTAAGGTACTTAAAGCACCTGTTAGCGGCCTTGTGACACTGACCGGATAGATTAGTGGCGAATTCGGCTAATTTAGAAGCAGCCTTTACGATATCCGGCCTTATTTAATAGGCGGCGTAATTAATCGATCCGACCTTTTAAAGATATAGGTGGATAGAGTTTTCTAACGCCTACAAGCTATTTAGTTCTAACGTATCCGGAAAGGCGAGCGGCGTGGTAACCCCTCTACTAGTCATAATATTCAACACCTTTATCTTCTTGTTAATATAGTTATTAAGTGATAACTATAGCCTTTGGCGTTTATGATCCCTTATAACCCTGATACTAAGGAACCACTTAATAGGACCTAAATCCCGAATCTGGAACCGCTTCTATAGCTGCTTAATTAGGTCTTCGGCGGCGTTAACGTGCTCTTTATAATATAGTAGAACTATATCGTTAACGTAGAAGAATATAAGCAGCTTATTACTTTGGAAGATATAATCGTCCTCCTTTAACTACGTGAGACCGTATTTGCCTAAAATAGAAGAGAGCTCCTGGTGCTATAGCTTAGGGGAACGATATAGGCTATATAGGGCCCGGCGTAGCCGGTTAATCCCCCGGTTCGAGGGGCGTGGGAGGCTTAAAAACGGTTTTAATCCGGCTATATTAGTAACGTTAGCGGTAAAGGCGGCCTATAAGATATTCTATCCCGGCGGGTCTCTAATATAGACCTCTTTGTTAAGGCGGGCGTTTATAAACGTATTAACGGTATTAAGTTAGCGGGTCTCTAGATCGAAGTGGGTAGTAATAGCTATAAGCGTTTTAAAGGTCCTGCCGGCCAGGGTGGAGGCGTAGGCGTTAAGGTGATTTTAAAGCTGTTAATCGCTATACACGTAGAGGCGTGCCTTAAATTTAGTAATATAGCTAGATGGATTAATCTTATATTTAAACACCTATATTAGATCTAAAGGGCGGCTCGGAAGGGCGGAAGACGACGGCTTAATAGCTTTAAACGTGCCTATCTTAATAAGAGCCTATACCTCTTTAGAGGCGGCTATAACCCACTGCGTCCTGTATAGAGACCTTATTATCTGGCTCTAATTAGACGGCTCTTTAGGTATATCACGGCGTAGCAGCGGCTTCTTCGGTATATCGAAGCGGTTAAGATAGAGGAAGGCAGAGTTGGCGTATCGTTATGGTGGCTAGCGGTTACGTTACGGCTAAGAGGAGGCTGCCGGCGTGGCGGCTAGAGATAGGGCACCTGCCGTGGACGAGGATAGACGGGTATCCGGCACTAGATAGTCCGAAGATAGAGGGCCAGCCGGCGTTAAAGAGGCAGCCGGTAGAGGCAGCTATTAAGCAGCTGCTATAGGCGTGGTGGAAGGGCCCGGGGCTACCGTTACGGCAGCCGTGGCGGCAGTCGTTATTTTATCCTCCAGAACTAACTAATCAGGGGATAATAAACCTATGGCCGTGGTGGTGCCGGCGGCGGCGGCAGTAGGCGTAATAGTATCGTTAGAGTCGTCGGAATCGGAGGAATCTTTATCTAAGTCATCGTTGTTATCGGAGTTATCGTTAAAGGCAGCGGCGGCGGTTTCTGCTAACATTATAGGAGCTAGAGGCGGTAATTGGCTTATAGCTATAGCAGCTTAAATAGCTGCCGTAGGCGTTGATTAATATAAAGCTGGAGGCGTTATTATAGGAGGGGAAGAAGAAGAAGAAGAGGGTGTTGTTTTAGAGGCTATGGAAGAGGTTATTATAGGAGAGGTTTTAGAGGTAATTATAGCAGTAATTATGGCCGTTATGGTGGTAGAGCCCTGAGCTCGGGCGGTAGTGGCTGCTATAGTGGAAGGAGCAACCCGGGTAGCCACTATAGCTGCCGTTTTAGGCGGCTGCGATCGCTATTATGACTTATCCACCCCCCTAGAATTAGGCGAGGGAGTCGAATTTTCTATTACTTTAACCTCTTCTTATTTAACCTGTTTAACTGCTTTAATAGCTGCTCCAGCTCTCTTAATTACTTTAAGCTATTCCGGCCTTCTAATATCCTGGAACGACTCTATTGTCGTATTCTGCTATAACACTACGAATTAATCGTATATCGGTATCACTCTAACGGTCTCTAGGGCGTCCTTTTCGGTATAATCAGGCAGATTAAGCTCTTTAAAAAGCTCTATCGCTATAGGTGGGTCTATGTTATAATCCTTATACAGGATCTTTTCGTTAAAGCTAATATCTTTTGTACGCAGGACCCTTCTGAGCTTTAGCACCTAAATCACATAAATATTAGTACTCTCGTAACCGATTAGATAACCGATATAAGCCCTCTCCGCGAGCTTCTTATTCTTCCGGCGCGCACGTTAATAGTTAGTAGTTAATAGATAGACACGGTAACCGTACCTCTTTAGGTGACCGATTAAAGGGGTGCTAGTAATACGCTTAATGCCTATCTTATTAACCTATTTATCTATATAACCCTTCGGCGACTTCTACCCGAGGTCACGGCGTGGAATCAGGTTATATAGGTATATCGCGGCGGCCATAATCTCCGGCTATATATCCTACTAGAAGCCGGAGGCGATATCGAGGGCCTGGCTGATAGCGTATATAACGGCCCTGTGGCGCTCGGCTCCGGCGTTCTAAGCGGCCGTATTAGGTGACGACCTCTCGATCAGGATACCTTTTTAGTAAGCCTAGTTATTAAGATTGCTTTACAGGGCTCGTTTATTATCTAGGCGCATTACTATAATAGAATAGTGGTACTGCCGTGCCGTACGTAGCTTAAAGGAGGTGACTGATAGAAAAGCTGACTTAAGGTCCTTTAGGAAGTCCCCCACGATAAAGTGGGTATAGGGGTAGTGGTATAGTATTAGCTTAGTGAGGCTATTAAAGGACTCGTTATTAGAGAAGATGTTGATATCTATACGCTGCTAAGGGCGTATGGGCCGGTGGTTAGGAGTGCGCTGTGATATTAGTCTCCGGGCCTTACTACCGGAGTAGCTCTCGCACTCTATTATAAGGGGAAAATCCCTTTTAGAGACGGTACCGCCTATATAGGCGGTTATAATATGTTTAAGGGCTTTGGCGCTTACGTGGCCTAGCCACTCGTGCTATAAATAAGCGTCGGCGACGCTTATAATCGGGGCTCTCGAGCTATTAAAAAAGCTCTGTTATTAAGCCGTTGGTTAGAGGGTAAACTAACCTCCTACGTTCTTTAAAGGCAGGGTAACGGTCCTACCTTTTTCCTTAATTTCTAACGCTTATCTACCTGTAATAAGCGATCCTATTAGAAGTAGGCGGAGGGCTAATACTAGGGTTATAGGATATCCCTCGATATACGCTATATCCTTTAAAATCAGCGTATACGGCTAACGATCCCGATCTTTAACTTATAGCCTTATGGTTCCGAATCTGGTAACCGGATCCGACTCTCCTCTACCGGTATCGAATATCATAAGCTTTTCCGCGGGCCGGTAGTCTTTTAGAAGGTGGCGCTTATTAGTGATATGCCTTATAGTGCCGGAATCGACTAATAGCTCGTTTTTGAAGGCTCTAGCTATTGTTGATAAAAAGCTGTATATGCCGTACGATCCGGTTCTATTATCCGAATCCGAGTCTAAAGAACCGGCGCCCCCGGTGGCCACGAAATTAGATAAATCCTTGGAAAGGTCTTTCGAGGGTGACTTCTATTAACCCTTATTTCCCTTACTTTCGGCGTCCTTTTTAAGGTTACTCTGGAACCTTTTTGGATAATCGTTATCCTAGCTAGCGATAATCCGGTTATAGTATTCTTCTGTCTCCTTAGATAACTTAAAGGTCTTTCCTCTTCGGGCCGGGTTAATATTCGGGCAGGTCTAAATTAGCTTATAGTAGCTTCGGGTCTTCTAGGCTATACGGTAATCGTAAATAAATTCTCTTTTAGTACCCTAACCCTATTAACGATCCTTTTAGCGATCCGGTTACTAACTATTAGGGATATTCTATTCGAGGGAATCGGATAGGACTTAGAGGCGTTGAGGAATGTGTTAAGAACCCGGAACCGGCCCTAAGGTTAACCCTAGGGATATTTAGGACCAAGTTATATTTTAGGATTATTAAGCTAGCCTAAGACCTATGGTCTTAGAGCCTTAGGTTATTATATACCGATCCTAAGGAGGATAGTCACTAGTCCTTAAGTAGGGTGTTTCCTGTTAAGTCCTGAGTTAAAAGGGCTTAACGAATAATCTTATAATTATTCCCCCCCCTAAGGTTAGCTTCGTGACCTATTCTTACTATAGTCTTAATAACTCTTTTTACTCCTTATATAAAACCTATAATATTTTATTCGTTCTAACCGTTTACGGGTATAACGACTATTAAGAGTTCGAAAAACTAAGTTATTTTTTAAATCCTACTACTACCCCTAACTAGTACCTAAGATACCCCCTAAGCGCACCACCACTATTCGTACCCGGGATACTTCCCCCGCTACTAAAGGAGCCGAAGCCGGGCTATTAGGCGCCGATCACGAGTAATCCCTTACGCCTAAATTAAAGGATAAAGATAGTAACCCCGAATTCGAGATTCGCGGATAAGCTAACCCGGATACTTGTGATCCTATAATAGGACCACTACTTAACTAAGGGACCCCCTAAGTTATCCGCGTAGGACCCTAATTCGATATTAAAGACCTTAAGAGCCGCCCCCCCGGCACTCTGTTATTAGCGGAACTTAACTTCTTAATTAAGCACTATAAGGACCGCTAAGCCCGCGAATAGAAAAAGAAGCGCCTCCTTACCCTTTAATAAGGGAAGGACCCTAATACCTCCGAGCGTATCCTTAAAGGGGACTCCCGTAAAAGCTAGTATAAGGTCCTATAAAAGCTCCCCGAATAGGACGGGTAATCCTATAACTAGTTCTAGACGTTTATTAAAGAAATCGAGGAGTGTTTTATACTCGATAAGGTTAAGCTATCCGAAGTAAAGAAGATCTATCTTACCTCTACCTTATTACCGAAGATTATAAAATCCTAATAGCGTGCCTATTATAGGCGCGTTTATAGGAAGACTAAAGGTGCTACCTAGGAGGACCTTAAGACCTTCCTGACTAAGTAATTACTTAATAACGAAACCCGTAAGATATCTATAACTAAGAAGCTATTCTCGGACTAGACTATATAGAAACCTAATTAAACCTACGCTAAGTTTATTAATAGGCTAGACTTATTATTTAATAAGGTATCCCTACCCTTCCCTGATAAATAGCGTATATAGTTAATCTTAACGAAGCTTAATAAGCCGCTACGTAACTAGATTATAGCCGCTAGTATCCCTACTAATAATAAGGTGTTAGGTATTATAGCCCGATAAGCAGAGATTACTCTTTTATATAAGAATAAAGAAGAGATGCCCCGGAATAATCGCCTAAGGTAGCCCCGTAGCGAGAAACATAGGCGTAATAGGGCCCTTAATAGGGCCCGTACTATAACTATTCGGCCCTTTATGCCTCCCTAAGGTTTTATAGAATTAATTAAAGTAGACGATACGGAAGCCCCCGGGCCCCCTAAGAGGCATAATAATAGCGGTATTATATGCTTTAGCTATAATAAAAAGGGTTATTACCGGAACGAATACCCGAAAAAACCCCCTAAGTCAGGTTAGTTATTAGGATACTCTATTAGTTAGAACCCGAATAACTTACCGGTTAATATAAGGCACCCTATCGTTAAGCAGGCTTAGGCCTAGGAAGGGCCGCCGTCTTAGCTATTCTTTACTAGTAAGGGCGCGATTAAGGCGAAGTTAGAGTTATAGTTAAGCGGCGGATAGGGCTACCGGAGCGCTAAGCTTAATAGAGGCGCCGAGGTTAACTTAATCGACTAAAAAGCCCTACCTCCCGACCATAGTCCCCTAGGACCACTAAAGCGACTTAGATAGGTTATCCCTAGGGTTAACGTATAGTCTATCGGGTCCTTTAAGACGTATATTAAGGTTATAGATAGTTAGGACCGGACCCGGATATATCCGATTAAGTTTAAGGTGTTAGATATAGACCCCGATAGGTCCTAAGTTATCCTCGGTATACCCTAGTTAGTAGAATATAACCCTATTACCTTTTTCCGGTCCGGTAAATAGATATATCGACTTTAGCGAGAGGACCTTTAAGGTATCCCGGGTTAAAAAGAGTTAAAGAAGGCGAAGGAGCACGTATAGCTTATTATCCGCCTTATAAGGTCCGGTGCCCCCTATATCGGCCGAGTTATTAGTATAAAGTAGAACGCTACCGAGGAAAAAGAGGACACGTTACCTAATAGTCCTCTAATCCCTGTTATCTAATTAGACCCGTCGTAACCTATACCCCCCGTGCCCCCTAACCCGACCTAACTAGATAAAGGGATCCTAGAATATCTTAATCCCGGGCCGTATTAAGAGTCGCTAGATAAGGATAAGTTAGGGAATATTATCCCCGAGTATTATTAAGAGTTTTTAGACGTTTTTAATATTATAAAGGCCGGCCGTCTACCCGCCTACTAGCGTTAGGATTATATAATCGAGATAAAGGAAGGTAAGTTACCCCTATTCGGCCTTATCTACCCCCTAGCCGAGTAAGAACTAGCTATCCTATAAGAATATATTAAGGAGGCTATAGCTAAAGGGTGGATTCGATTATCGATAAGCTTTACGGGCGCCCCGATCCTGTTTATACTAAAAAAGGGTAGATAGCTATATCTATATATAGACTATTAAGGTCTTAATAAGGTTACCCGTAAGGACTATACCCCGCTCCCCCTAATACAGGAGATCCTTAACCGCCTTATATCCTCCACGGTTTATACTAAGTTAGACCTTAAGGACGCCTATTATCGCTTAAGAATTCGAGAAGGGGATAAGTAGAAGACGGCTTTTAGAACTAAGTACGGACACTTTAAGTACTTAGTAATACCCTTTAGTCTATATAATACCCCCGCTAGTTTTTAGTATTATATTAACGAAGCCTTAAAGGGTCTTATCGATACTATCTACGTTATATACCTAAATAATATCCTGATTTATAGTAAGGACCTTAGTACTTATCGTATACACGTTAAAGAGATCCTTACGCGCCTAAGGGAATAGTCCCTATTCGTAAACCCTTAGAAGTACGTGTTCGAGACGTAAAAGGTCGAGTTCTTAGGCTTTATATATAGCCCTAATAGGGTCTTTATAAACCCGAAAAGGGTTAAGGCTATTAAGGATTAGGAGGAACCTATTTCCGTTAAGAAGATTTAAGTTTTCCTGGGTTTTACCGGTTTCTACCGATATTTTATCGAAGGCTACTCTAAGGTTACTACCCCTTTTACGGACCTATTAAGGTTAGGGGGCAGACCAGGTACGTTCTAGTTAGGGGATATAAAGAGGGCCGTTTTTAAAAAGTTATAACCGCTATTCTAGTCGGTACCCGTGCTACGGTATTTTAACCTAGCCCTACCTATTCGTGTAGAACCCGACGCGTCTAACTTTATACTAGGCGCTATAATTAGCTAGTATAAGGACCGAACCTAGCGACCCGTGGCGTTCCTATCTAAGAAGCTAAGGGGACCCGAACTAAACTATTTAACGCTAGATACTAAGTTAATAGCGATTATTAAAGCGTTCCGGTAATAGCGCTATTATTTAGCGTATAGTTAGACCCTAGTAAAGGTGCTAACTAACCACTTAAACCACCGGTATCTACTAAATAAGCCTCGAATTAAACCTTAATACGCCTATTAGCTAAAGGAGCTATTAAGCTTTAATTTTAATATCCGTTACTACCTAGGCGTTTAGAACCCCGTAGATAGGCTTTTATAGAAGCCGTAGCTTACTATAGATTAAGTAGATCTCGAAGCGGAGCGGCAGAAACCCGTTAAGGGATTTACTAAGAGGTTTGTTATTAGCCTTATAAGGGCCCGAGGTATACCTACGCCCTTAGGTCTATCTAGCCTAAAGGATAAGATTATTTTTACTTAGAAGGACGATCCCTTTTATATCTCCTTAGTATCGATAAATAACTTAGCGGACTTATAGTCCTATAATAGTTAGGGTACGGTCTACTTTAGGGACCGTCTCTTTATACCAAACTAGTTGGGTTTACGCGATAAGGTCCTCTAAGTATTTTATAACTCGCCTACTACGGGCCACTATAGGTTAGGTTAAACGATTAAGAGGATTTCCGAGTCTTACTACTAGGAATACCTTTCGCGAGACGTTAAGAAGTTCGTGCCTGTATATAGTATTTATTAAAGGACTAAGCCGCGCTAGTATAAGCCCTTTAGGTACCTAGCACCTCTACCTATACCCGAATAGCCGTTCTAAGAGATCTTAATAGACTTCGTAATAGGCCTCCCCCTTATAACCTTATAAGGAAAGAAGAGGGATTCTATCCTGGTCGTGGTGTATCGATATACTAAGTACGCGATCTATATCCCTTATAGTAGCTCTTTAATAGCTAAGGGTCTTACTAGTATCCTATAGGTATACGTTTTTAGTATTTACGGCCTACCCGATAATATTATTTTAGACCGAGGGTCCCTGTTTACTAGTAAGTTCTAGACCACCCTATATAGCCTCCTAAGCGTCGAGCGGCGGTTATTAACCGCGTTCTACCCCTAAACGGATAGCTAGACGGAACGATAGAACTAGAACTTAGAGTATTTCCTATAGGTATTCGGTGCCCTATAATAGGACGATTAGGTTAACTAGCTACCCCTGGCCTAGTTTACTTATAATACCGTATAGTATTTAGCTATCCGGTAAACCCCTTCTATTACACTAATAGGTTTTAACCTATACGGACTACACGATATATAGATACGTAAGTCGGGCAAGGTTTACGCCGCTATAGCCGAGTAAAGGGTAAAGCACCTTATATCGAATCGTAGGGCTATAAAGGTCCTTATTAGGAAAGCCTAAACCACCTATAAACGGTACTATAACGCCGGCTAGGCGGCCTAGCGTTTTAAGATTAGCGACTATATACTACTATCCTCGAAGAATATTAAGTAACGTCGCCTTAATAAGAAACTATTAGATAAGTTCCTTAGCCCCTATAAGATCACCTCCGTAATAGGTTAGTATAGGCTCGCCTATAAGCTATAGCTCCCGGAGTTAATAAAGATTTATAACGTTTTCCCGATTTCGCTCCTTAAACTATAAAAGTCTCGGGATAGCAGGTCGCCTATACCCGCGGACGTTAAGGTTAAACTATAGGAGTCGGATAAATATAAGGTAGAGGAAGTCCTGACCTATCGCTATAACGGGAATAAGCGGGAATACCTTATTAAGTAGGCCGGGTATAAATATAAATATAATATATAGCAACCATAAAGATATCTCCCTGATATACTTATCGAGGAGTATTATAGTCGGAAGAATAAAACCAGTTAATAGCGTCGTTATTACCCCGTAGGGACTTTTCTTATTTAGGTCTAGGGAAGTAAATAAAAAAATAAAGAAAGAAAAATTAAAAAAAAAAAAAAACGCTAACGCCACCCCCCCCGAACACCCCCTAGCCTAAACCTAATAACCGCCGCGAGGAGTCCTTAATTAGTTCTAGCCGGTTTTTTTATAAAGACCGGCTAACTTCGAATTTTATTTAACTAACTAGCCTAAATAGCGGGCGATAATAGTAAGGTGGCGCTTTATATAAGCGGGAGTATCGCGCCTCTTATACTCGGCCTCCTCTTCCTTCTCCTAGCAACGACGCGCTATAGGGTCGAACCCCTTATTATCCTGGACGTATTTTTTTATAGCCTTAAGGGCCCGATATAGCTTAGTTTAGACCCGATAGGCCCGGCGCTTATATATATTAGCGGTGCTCTTTATAAGGATATTAGGTCGACTTATAGACGCCTAGTCGTCTAGACTATTACCGCCCCGTGCAGCCGCTATTAATATCTTTTATAGCTTCTTAGCTACCCGCTCCGCCCTTAATAAAAGCTATATATTTAGTTAGTAACCTTAGGAGCGGTTAAAGTAAAGGGGACTATAGCTATATAAATATACTAACTCGTTATTAAGTAGGTGATCACGAAGAGTAAAGAGATAATCAGGATAAGGCACTTAGTGATTAGGACGTGATTATACTTAAGTTAAAAGGTAGGGGGTACCAAAGAGTTAAATTAATCGCTAGCCTTCTTATCCTAAGGGCGGCTATCTATCCTTTCTTATACACGTACTAGCCAGCTTTAGTCTAGCATAAGAGTCCCCGATTAAGTCTATGCTACCCGATCGATCATTATCTATTAGAATATAGCGATAACTCGACTCATACTTAGGTGCCGATTATATTATAGCTAGTATCGAGTTAGGTCCCGGACTAAATACTCCGTGGTCGTCCATACTCCGCCCCGGTCTAGAACCCTATCGTGACTCGTTACTATCCGGTACTTAGGTACCGGAGGTCCGGCACCTAACAGGGCGCCCCGTCTCTATGGTTTCTGTCCCGGAAACCTTAATACTAATCTAATATCCCTATATCTTCCTCCGACCCGGTATTCCTCTATATCCTTTCTACCCCCGTTATACCTAATAATTCTATCGTGATTCTAGCCTAATCTGCCTATTACGTTCCTCCTTTTAATTACTAATTCCGGAATATTATCCTTTATAGTAACCCTATTCTGGTCGTAATATAATCCTTTACCGACTACTTTATTATCCTAAGTCCTTTTAGTAAGGCTAGCCCGCGACTACCTTTATTATAATACCAGGGTAGTCGTTCCTTTTAGTTATAAGGTCACCTTTATTATTCCTTCCGTATAAGTAAAACTAAAGACTAGTCCTACCTAACCTCGTAGATATCTTATTCTATTTCTCCTACGATCCCGTTTTTATTATTTTCCTCTTTTTACCTTATTCTAATTAACTTCGCTAGATTAGATAACTAATTTTATAAGTAATCCCACGCTATCCTACGATAGAGTTAAGACTAGCCGATAATAGCTTTATATAAACTTATTCTCTTTATCGGCCTAGGTTATGTCTTATCGCTAACTCCGATCTTTTCGTTCTAGCTTATTCTCTTATTATAGCTAATATTATTTCGCCTTATTATAAGTTCCTCCTATATCGTTTAACGCGTAGTTAGAACACGGGCTAACTATTATCATAGCATCGTTCGTTCCCTATAGCTCCTAAGAGTAATAAGAAGCGCGCCGCCACTAACGGTAATAGTATAGCTAGGACCCCTAGTAAACGTTAAAAGAAGTCCGCCGCCGCTAACGCCCCGGCCGCTAACGCCGCTACTCCTAGGGTAGCCAAACTCGTCGATACTAATAAGGGTAAGGGCCTTCATGCCTTATACTTACGATACGCCGGCCACCTAGCCGACTTAGATTTAAAGGATATAGGTATTATCTTATATAAGTCGTGTCGCTATAGTACTAGTGCGTATTCTATTATTAGCCTTTACTTAACTCCTTACTTATATACCTTATAAAGAAATCGGCAAAATATTATTATTACTAGGTTAATAGTAATTATTTATGCCTCGATATAGGCTTATACTCCCTCCGCTATAAACCGCTTTATAGTCTATTTAATACTAACCGTTAACTAGTTACCGATAACGGGCAAGGCTACCGCTAAAGTCTTATAGGATATCCTAAAGGCTACTAAGGTACGGCCCGGCGGGTTTAATAAGGCCCGTGTTATAAGTACGTCTTATCCCGTGTCTAATTATATACTAATAACCACGATAGGAAGCTACGCTTTAAGCTTAGCAAATCTTAAAAGTCAGTATCGGCAAGCATAAGGCTAAGACCACCCATGGGTCTAGTAAGGGCGTACGGGCTAAGCGGCGCGATAATAAGGAAATTACCGCCGCTAAGCAGGATACGTTAAAGCGGGTTACTGCCTTATTAAAGGAGATATCGACCTCCCTAAAGGTCTAGAAAGAGATCCCGGATCTGCTAAAGTAGTTCCTAGGGGTTTAGGGCGGTATTACCGCCACGGGATCGGTTACCGGTCCTATCATAAATAATAATACCAGGATAATACTCCCTAACCTAGGCACCGGTAATAGCGTCTATAGCATACCCACCCCGGGACCGTTATCTGCCTAGAAGAAGGGTAAGGCTAAGAAGAAGGCCACCCCTATTCTAGTCGAGGATAACACCACGATTAACGATAACGACGAAGATAAGGGTAAAGATACCCCCTTACCGGCCACCCCGACTCCTCCTCCTCCTCCTCCCCCTTCCGCTAATACGATAGTATAGGAGCTCGATAATAACCTATAGCTAAGTCTCGCCGGCCTCGCCGCCGACTAATTCCTCCTCTTTTTTTTTTTTTTTTTTTTTAAAAAAAAAAGGAATTTTATTCGTTTCTTTTTTTTTTTTTTTTTTTTAATAAAAAATCCTTTTAAGGCACTCCGTGTATCCTTAATCTACTATTATATTATCCCGATCCAGTCCCCGCTATACCGTACTTATCGCCAGAACGTATATAAAATATCTATCGATTAGTTCCGCCGGTATATTCCTTATAGGTTCCTAGGTATTATCTTTATAGCCCTAACCTGCCTACTTAATAAGATATTTATATTATTTACCCTGGTAGCGGTGGGCCACGATAGCTTTTACCTCGTATTCGTCGTTTTCTTATAGTTTAACCGCGATCTTTTACGGTTTAGGTAGTAATCCGTCGCGGGACCTCTATAGCTTAAGTAACGAAATAGGGAACACGTTATATATCTTTATACTAGCGGGCAGCTCTAACCTATAGGCTAGTCCGTGGCTACCCACTACTCCTATAATCTTATAGGGTCTAATATACTTATCGCTTAATTTACGAGATAGCCGGCGTTACTTTAGGTTCTTCGTGGAGAGTAGGATATAGTTACTTATCTTAAACTATTATACTATGCGTCCCCGATTATAATAACGTTCGTATATCGCCTAAGCCCTCTAGATTAGTTTAGCTATAGTCTTACGATTAGCCACGAGTTAGGCGGCGCGCCGGTCCGCCTTTACGGAGCGAACTTCGCTAGCTCGGTGTAATTTCACTTTATCAGGGCCTCTCGGGTTATAACCTATTAGTGCCTCCGCGGGAGTTATCTTCGTGGCGGAATACTATACTATATTATAGGTAAACTTAGTAAGCCCTAACTTATCCACCTAGTTATCTTACTATAATATATAGTAAGCTCGTAAATAGTATTCTAAATTCTGATTCTATCGTTCCGTTTATCTATCCGTCTACGGATACCACGTAGTGGATAGGCGGCGGTCTATACTTAGGTAACAATAAAAAGCTACCTAAAAGCGACTAGTAAAAAGGGCCCCCCTATCTAAAATAATACTATCTAGGAGACTAAAGCGGCGGAAGATATATATCCATAACGTATCCGCGAGCCCGGGCGCCATTAAGCTACTGCTAGTCGGAATATATAGTGCGTACTTAGTTAGATAGCAGACCACGACTAAAATTATATCCTTTTTACGGCCTGCCCCCGTTATAGGCGGTAGACCGGTAATAAAATTAATTAAAATCTCTAAAAATAGACGTTCGGGAATAGGAAGACTTACTAGCTCGCTATATAGCTTATAATACCTGGATATAGTACGCTAGTATACTAGACAGGTAAGGATAAACTCCCGGACATCCTTAGATATATAATTCTAGAAGTAATAGCCAGAGATCCGTCGGACGGTTCTCTTAATTCCGTGGTAACTAGCTATTAGGCTATCGTAGAACACTTATAGAACTTTCCTGTATAAACCGGAGTAGTCGGGTATAAAAACCTTACCTTAGAAATATAGGATACCTTACTTATCTTATAACTAGGGGCTAACCCTTTATCGGTTATCGTTAGCTTCTTATTAGTTTATATAAAACGGGTCTTCGGCCTAAGCCTTAATAATTTCTTTATATAACATAGGCGAGTCAGGATTAGTAACCGCTCCCAGGGTAATTAATCCCAGGACAAACTTCCTTAAAAACGCTTCCACGGCCTTAGCACGTTTAGAGGCAATTTCGGAGTTATTCGGGGCATACTACGGCTTCCGCGAGAGGCTATTAGCTGGGTTCAACAAGCCCGGCCGGTACTTAATTTCGAAATCATAGGCTATAATCTCTTTAAGCTAATATATATACTACGCCTTTAACTTTAGCTTATCTATTAAGTATCGGTAATTTAGATAATCAGTAAGGACTAACACAGGAGTCTAGCTATAAGCTATATAGTGCCTCTAGGTATAAAATAATTTAATAATTACTATTAGCTCCGAATTAGGCGTATTATAGTTAAGTTCGGGTCCACGTAGTTTCCGGGATATAAACGCGATAGGACGCTATATTCTATCCTCGAGTTAGCTAATAACTACGCCGATTATAAACGCCGACGCATCGGGCTTAATACGTATAGGTAACGTAGGGTTAAAGTACTAAAGGACGGGTACCTCTACGAAAAGCCTTTTTATTTCGATAAATACTACCTTAGCCTCTAGTCCGAAAACAATAATCCCGGGGTTCCCCCCCTTAGTCAGGTCTATTAATAATACGGCCACCTTAGAGTAATTCTTAATAAATCTCCTATAGAACCCGGTAAAGCCGGTAAAAACTTAAATCTTCTTAACGGTATTAGGCTCCTCCTAGTCGCGGATAGCCTTAACACGTGCAGGGTCTATATAAACTCCCTCGGGACTATAGATAAATCTAAGGAATTCGACCTCACAGGTCTTAAACTTAT
This sequence comes from Sodiomyces alcalophilus JCM 7366, assembly GCF_042370955.1. NCBI lineage: Eukaryota > Fungi > Ascomycota > Sordariomycetes > Glomerellales > Plectosphaerellaceae > Sodiomyces > Sodiomyces alcalophilus. Next base: position 3,302,506 of record NW_027263536.1, on the reverse strand, counting down.
ATTTCTCGGGATTAGTAAAGAGCGACTAGTCGCGGAGTTACTATAGGACCTAACATATATACACCCGGTGCTTATCTAGGTCCCGACTATAAATTAAAATATCGTCGAGATATATTATATAGATAGTATCTATAAGACCGGCCAGGGCCTAGTTAATATATCGTTAGAAGCTTGCTAGGGTATTCGTGAGTCTAAACGGTATTACAAGGTATTTAAAGTGCCCGTACTTTATCCGGAAAGCCGTTTTCTATTTATCCCCTCCCCGGATACGGAGCCGATAATAAGCGTCCTTAAGGTTAAGCTTAGTGTAATAATTAGCGGTAGATAGCCTATCCAGGATCTTATAAATTAATAGGAGTAGAGTGCGGTCCTTAACCGTTACCTTATTAAGCCCGCGGTAGTCGATATAGAGTCGTAGCTTTCCGCCCTTCTTCGGGATAAACAGGATAGGGGCGCCTACCGGACTACTTAATAGTCTAATCTAACCCTTCGCGAGGGTATCCTTAATATATTATCGGAGTACCTTAAGTTCTTATATCGCTAGAGGGTAGATAGGCCTAAATAGTGGTGTTTTCCCCTCCTTTATATTAATGCCGTGGTCCTAGCGTTAGTAAGCGGGGAGTCGGCCCGCATCCTTAACGTTAAACACGTTAGTAAAGTCCTTATATTAGTCGGGTAGGGTAAAGGGAGCCTCGGGATAATCTTTATCCGGTTCTTTATCTAATAGTCCCGTTTCGGCCTTATCTAGATCCTATTATAGGCTTATCTAGCCTAACCGAAAGGAGGCTTTTTTAGGTAACTTTAGCATTAACACCTGCTATATATCTTCTCTTGCCTTTCTTATATTTCTTCGGGATATAACCAGTTCCAGGTCACCTCTTATAATAGGGTAAGTCTAAGTCTTTCGGGCCTAATCGACGTTAGGGTTAACTTATCCTAGCTAGGGCAGACCCAGGATAATCTTAGGGCTAGACGGGTCGAGGTCTATAATATAAAACTCGTCCCGTTAAATCTTTATACGGCCCTAATAGTCTTTTATCTTAATAATCCTGGATACTATTCCGTGGGTTATTATCGTTATACCGTTAAATAACTATCCTACCTATAATCAGGGTCCCGTCACGACCCAGTCTAGGCCTATAAGGGACCGATCCACTATATTACCGTCGGCGCCGCTATCCAGACACGCTAGAGTTATAACCTAACCCCCGCCTTTACGGATACTAACACAGGCCTCCACGGGTTTAATAGGGGCCTTTCCGTCCTTAGGCGGGGATAGGTGATCGCGAAGAGTAAAGAGATAATCAGGATAAGGCACTTAGTGATCAGGACGTGATCACACTTAAGTTAAAAGGTAGGGGGTGCTAAAGAGTTAAATTAATCGCTGGCCTTCTTATCCTAAGGGCGGCCATCTATCCTTTCTTATATATATACTGGCCAGCTTTAGTCCAGCACGATAGTCCCCGATCAAGTCTATACTACCCGATCGATTACTATCTATTAGAATATAGCGATAACTCGACTCGTGCCCAGGTACCGACTATATCATAGCCAGCATCGAGTCAGGTCCCGGACTAGATACTCCGTGGTTGTCCGTACTCCGCCCTGGTCTAGAATCCTATCGTGACTCGTCACTGTCCGGTACTTAGGTACCGGAGGTCCGGCACCTGATACTCGTAATCGCGGCTATTACTATTATAATAGTAATAGTATTTATTAGATACCTTATTACCGCGGTAAGGCCGTATAATAATAGGACTAGTAATGCTATCGCTATATAATACCAGGGAACCTAGTATACGGGCGCACCGCCTATAAGGAGCACGAAGCTCTAGGCCCGACCTAACTAAAATAACGGGGCGTACCGGTATTTTAACGCCGTCGCTATCGCTAAAGTCTAAGGGTCTATCGCTAAACCCAGTTATAGATAAAGCGAACTCCGATAATAATAACCTATTAGAGTTAGCTTCCTTATTATTAAAAAGGGTGGCTTTATCGGCACCACCGCTTATAATAACGTCCTGACTAGTATAGTTAAGGACGCCCTCTAGGTCACTAAGGGGCTTAAGAGCACCCTGCGGCGAGTTATTACGCCCTAAAGGGAGAGGGTTAGTCGACTTAGTGACTAGAGTAGCTATAATAGCCGGCTCCTTAATAGTCCCGACCGATATAGCTTATTTAGCTAGAGTAGCCGCCGTACCCGGCTACTTAATAGCTTTATCCTCTAAGGATAAAGAAGATAACGAATCCGAGGACGAATCCGATAATAAGTCCGATAAAGAGTTAGACTACTATTACTACTATTACTGCTACTACTACTTAAGAGTAGCCGCTATAGCCGTGGCCTTAGCCTTAGCCTAAGCCTTCTTAGCGGCCCGCTATACCTTCTTCCTAGCAGTCTTAGTTATCCCTTTATCGATAACCTTAGGTGCTACCTTAGTAGACATAGTGCTAACCGTGTCGGACTTTTTACCGGCCTTACCGGACTTCTTGGGTTTACCGGCCACGCCGGACTTTTTATACTTATTAGCTAAAGCTAGGGGCGCTATTATATAATAGTGGTCTGCTTTAATACTATAAGTTAGCCTAAGGTCTACGCGAAGGGGATATAACACTTATATAATAATGATAATAATAGTATGGATAATAATAATAATCTACCACGATATTAGCCGAGTCCTAAGCCGCCTATAATCCTATACGCGATACACGGAACCACGTAGAGATAATATATACCCTAATAAGGAGTCGATAGGATAGTTAATGCCCTTAATATAGATAGGGATAGATAACTTACTATAATAGCGATGCTATTATTATTATTATAGATAGGTAAATAAGAAAGGGTAAGAGAGAAGAAAATAATAAAATAAGTTAGGTAGATAGAAAAGTCCTATATTAGAATAGTCGTATAACCTAATATAGGCCCTACTTATATTATTCCTTCCCCTTTTACCTAGATACGACTACCTACTACGGGTTTCTACGATACGGTTATTTAGTTAATAAAGGGGCGCGTCTTAGGTGCTATTATAGTATACGCGTCTACGGATAGGCTTTATTATTATTAATATTTATAATAGATATTACGCCTGATTATCGCCCGACCTTAAGCTGGATAAGCCGCGAGAGGGCGATAAAGGAAATAGAGTAAGCTTTTTTATTATTTAGGACTATAGCGTAAGGGGCCTTATTCTAAAGGAGTTCTTTATATAGGCTTTGGGTCGCCTTAATAGTCGTAGTATAAGGGGATTATAAAAGTAATAAGGGGCTATGATTTATTACCGACCCGAAGCCTGCTTTTAGAGTTACGGTTTATTCTAACTAGGAGCCTTTTATTAGATAGGGTCCCTATTAGAGCGCTTAGGGCTTTATTATAGTATAGTATAGTAAAGGAGATAAATAAAGGGGACCTAGGAGAGTTATGCCTTATCTAAGGATAACTAGGCCTCTTAGTTTATAAAGACTACGGTTATACTACGCGAGGTGGATAGGATTAATTAGAGGGTTAGGATAGGTTAAGGGGGACGATTAGTTTAGCTTCGGGAGTATAAGAAAGGAGTTAGTGGCCCTAATAGGTGGAGTTTAGGCCGGCCTGCCCGTCCCTAGGTCGGGGTGGATTAACGAACGGGCCGGACTAGTAACGGTTACCGGCTCCCGTGGATAGGAGCCTTAGAAGGAGGGGCGTGATATCAGGGATATTCTATTCGAGGGAATCGGATAGGACTTAGAGGCGTTAAGGAATGTGTTAAGAACCCGGAACCGGCCCTAAGGTTAACCCTAGGGATATTTAGGACCGAGTTATGTTTTAGGATTATTAAGCTGGCCTAAGACCTATGGTCTTAGAGCCTTAGGTTATTATATACCGATCCTAGGGAGGATAGTTACTGGTCCTTAAGTAGGGTGTTTCCCGTTAAGTCCTGAGTTAAAAGGGCTTAACGAATAATCTTATAATTATTCCCCCCCCTAAGGTTAGCTTCGTGACCTGTTCTTACTATAGTCTTAACGACTCTCTTCACTCCTTATATAAAACCCATAATACTAACCTTCTTTATCTTTTCCTAGCAATATAGCTATATAAAACGATAATAATCCCGGCTTCCGATCTAAACGTAAAGGGTGCCTATAATATAACTAGGTGGTATATTCGTTAACGACGCTCTTTATATCCGGTAAATCGTCTTCGTCTTCTTCCGTTAATATCATAGAAAACCGGGCTTCCGACTACTCCGGGGAAATCGATCCGATCGCGTTAAAAAATCCGTTAAGTAAATCTATCTTCGAATCGATCACGCGAACCTAATACGTCTTTACCTCTTTATATAACTTACGGAAGTCGTTAAGCCAGTGTTAGTAAGGCATCTTCCTAATAGATTATATATAATCGTCCTAACAGCGCTTAATAAATAACCTCTAGGCAGCGTTAGTAGGTTTAAGTTATGCCTTTAGGATTCGTAGGATCTCTTTTAGGTCGTCTTTACTAGCAAAGGACTCCGCGAGGCTCCGGTCCACGGTGGTGGTGATATAATCCAGAACGGCCTTTATCGCGGCCTTTTCCTGCTTATATTCGTTATGGGAGAAGAGCTATAGCTTATATTTTTAATCCTAATTTTCGTCTTTGCTTACGGCAGGAGGGTTAACCTTTTAGAGGCGTTTCGGACGTTTAGTATCGTTAAGATCCGGATCCATAAGCTTCGTAACCTTATTAGATAGGGCGATTTCTATTACACGTAGATACTACTGGTACTAGTCCTTAGAAGAGGTTAGTATAACTAAGGTTATCGTGACGGCGTGGACGAGAAGGAGAAGGAAAAGGAATAGATAGAGGCGGTTAAAGGGGTTAGTGATAATAGGCAGGGGGACGGGCTAGTAGACGACTCTATCCGTAACAGAGCAGGGACTTAAAAAGAGGCTTTATCGTAACGATTAAAAGCTTTAAAAAGAGGGCTTTAAAAGAGAGAGGCATAGAGCCTAGAACTATTAGATCGACCGGAATAGAGGCGTTTCACCAGAGCGCCGGGCTTATAACTATTAGGACACTAATATTATACGAAGTATAACTTGTGTTTATTATAGACTATAAAAGAGTACCAGTCTACGATATTAAATATATAGGTAAATGAGGGAAATAGCACTATAATATATCTAATAGAAGTACCGCCGTATTCGGAGCAATGTGTGACGTGGCTCTGCGAATATACCTAATAGGATATCGGGGCATTTGGGCATAAATGCCTAACACAAACTATTAGAGAGTATACTAAGGCTATATCGGTATGTTTTGTGCCTATGGGTCGGTATATAGCGCTATATAGAGCCGGGGAAATACGTTCCGTTTTACTATAGTACTACCTAGTACTTTATAAATAACCCGTCCGCCTTGATTACTGCGTTATATCGATCAGGTATTATACTAATCTACTCTTCTAAAAAGTCTTTAGGTAGTTAATTCCACGCCTTTATAACCTATTCGCGTAGCCGTGTAGGCATAGGATTTTTATCTAACCCGTGCTTTTCCTGTATCTAATCCTTTATCCTGCTATTCTTAAGTACTATATAGTTATAAACAGTGGAACTAGGAGGATAAAAATATATATCTTTATACTAATTGACCTAAATTAATATCTAATCGTTTATCTAAGTGATTAATAATATAGGTATATAGGATCTAAGATATAGCAGAAGTATAGTACGTAATTTAATACTCTATTATATAATACAGAGTCTATTATAGAATATAAAGAAGACTTTACTAAGTCTATAATATAATATACCAAAGCTTATTATTACTGCTTTAATACTACTTTCTCTTTATCCCCTTTAACTACATATATCTGCTTTATCTCCCTCTCTCCCTCTCTTTCTTGTTTTTTCCTAGTTAATATAACAAGATAATCGCAGAGCCGCTAGTATATAGTCGGACCGATAGCCGCGCACGGACCACCGATCTGAACCTGTCTCTGTACGTGCGTTAAGGGATTAGTTTAATCCCTTAAGTCAAAGTCTTAGTTTAAAGTCAGCGCTTAGTTAACGAATAAACTATAATTACTCTACGATACTACGCTATTAAGCCTTTTCTATAATATCTTTTCCTTAACTAAAGTCTACGGACTTTCCTTTTATTATAATTCTTTAACTTCTATACCTTTAAGGTAGTTAGGCCGAAGATACCACCGAGAAGGCCTTAAGGATTAAGCGTTCCCCTGGGGGGAGCTAGCGAAGCGGATACCGGGTAAGCGCCCGCTATACCTAAACTAATAATAATAATAGCTAAGCAGGAACTATCGGATAAAAATAAGGGGTTAACGGATACGCCAGTTACGCTTAGTCCTAAAAATAATAATTCGTAGGTCGATTAGCGATCTGTTACCGGCCCCTTAATCTTAATATAAAAGCCGTTAATTATAATATTTTCGTAGTATCTCTAATAGCAGAGCGAAATTAATCGCGTGATTATAAAGAAGCTCGCCGAATAACCGGCGCCCCGGCGCGATTATAAAAAACCGCCGGTCTATAATTATAAGCTAATTGTGAGCGGCTGGTTATAAGTTATTTATAGAGTGAGGCGGAATAATTAAATTATCTAAAGCTAAGGAGAAAAGAAGGGAAGGGGAAAACTCTATAGGTGCTTACGACCTAAATATAGTATCGTGGCGACCCGCTAAGAACACGCTATAATTAGTCGGAAGATCCGGTGCTTTACCGGATTATCTTTACGGGGTTAACCCGTAATACTACCCCCCTCCCCCCTTAGTAAGCCGTTAGCCTTCGGTATAGCTTTATAATGCATTATTATTTAATTAAACCACGCCTCTTTATTAGTTAAATAACGTCTCTTTATTAATTAAATAACGACCTTTGCTATAAATAACCTCTTTGTTTATTAAAGAGCGCTCGAGACGAGCCTTTATAGTTATACGATTAATTAATATTCTATATAGAGATATAGTTATTATTCGTAATCGGGTTATAGGGTCGTTCCTGCTATATAAGGAGCCCCGGTGGCGTGCCTTCCCTAACTAAGTAACTTACTTATATTAATAATACTAACTTCGCCGCCGCCTTTATAGATCTATTTTTCTTTTTTTCTTTAATAATATCTATTACTATTTATAGTATATTTTCCGTCGATTATAACTTCTTTACACTTTATACTATCGCGCTAACCTGTTACCTCCTTTTTCTAGAAGATATTTAAGTTTTTAGGATTATCCCTGGCCCCTAAGGTATGTTTTTTTATTCTTCCTATAAACCTCGCATAACGTTTACTGACTTATATATATAATATAGGGGGCTAATAATAATAATAATAATAATACCAGCGAGGAGGCACCTGCTCCCGCCCCGGCTAGTAAGGAGATTACTACTCCTGCCTTAGCTATAGACCGCCGCGCCTAGCTAGCCCGGGCCGCTAAGGCTAAGGGTAAGCGTTCCGCGGGCGAAGCTTCTATAATGGTTAAGAGCCCCGCGAAGCGCGCTTATAGAATAAAATATCCTCCTAGAGGGACCCGTTTAGTCTTTTACTATACTTATATAAAGGTAAATACTAACGGCTAGGATAGGCGGCGCTACCGCGATTAGTCGGGACTTAGAGTAAGGATACCTGATCCTAAATACTATAACTACTTAAAGGGCGGTTATAGGTATATTCCTCCTCCGCCTAAGATAACTAGTCTATCGGTAGCACTCTTAGAGGCGGTAAAGGTGGTTAGTAATAACCCTTTTTATAGCCCTAAGGCGGTAAAGGCACTGATAGCGGCTTATTCGGCTTTCTAGAAGGCGTCTAGGGTCTTAAAAGAGGCTTTTAGTATTTTATAGAAGGATAAGCCTATCTTAATGCCTATTAACTCGGGAGCCGGTAAGCCTTACTTATCGGTATATATTACCGCCTCCCCCCCTATAAGGACTCTTATATTATAGTAGGTGGACCTATACCTATCGCGGCGCGTCCTACTATTATTACGCTTATCCTTAGCGTAACGATTACTTTTATAGGGGTAAAAGGCCTACGCCGGCTTAACCGGTTCCTATAGGTGGTTAAGAATATTATAGGGGTTATAGCCGTCGAGGTAAAGGATACTAAGTCCTTTAAGGGAAAGAAGACGGATAGGTAGGCCGAGGTCGCGGCGTCTATATTATCTCCTGTTATCACGGAAACCGTTAATAGTCGCGAGGACGCTTATAATAACGTTAATCTTAATACCTAAACCCGGTAGCTAGGGGCGGGGCTTATCCGCCCCGACTTAATTAATATAAACGGCTTTACTATTATTCTAATCTTTATTTAATCCTTACCGCCTTTCCTATAACCCTTTTTTTTTCGTAATGTTTATATAGTCCGTTATTAACTTTAATCGGGCTATACTTCTCTTTATAACGGTCTAGGGCGCTTAATTCTTATAGGGACTCCGTCGGTTCCTAGAATATCTAGGTATATCCTTCTTACTTTATTAACGCCTCCCTTATTATACCTCTACCTACCTTCCTATTCCTAGCGTATAGGATTTCCTTTATTATGTATTCGTTTTTTTCTAAACCGTCACGAATCGGTCCGGGTTAAGGGTTATATAGGACTTAGCTAGGAGGTGGGTTTCGCTTATATCTTATAGGAGGTCTATATTAAACCTCGGGTATATATTCGAAGGTATATTTAGTTCTATAACGTGCGGGTTAATAACCTTAGTAACTCTATACTTCTAGTATAGCTAACTTAGTTTATATAATAGTTATAGGGTAGAATAATTTATAAGCGAGAGCAATATAAGGTCGCCTTCTCGGAACCGTTTACTAGGGATACGATGCTTATTCGCTAACTCTTCCTATAATAGCTATATAGCTATTATTAAGGCTTAGGCGAACTCTATAGCTTCTTAGAGGCAGCGGAGTAGGTTATAGGCTACGAACTCCTAAGCGTCGCTGCTTAGTCCTTTATAAATCTAGATCGGGTCGATATACTATCCGTGTCCTAGGAAGAACGGACTTATTTTAGTAGTAAAGCTCTCCCGGTTATTTAACCCTAGTTAGGCGGCGGGTAGTAACTTATCCTAATCGTCTTAGGCATAGTAAATAAAGGCTCGGAGGTATACCTATACTTCTTAATTCGCTTATTTAGTGATATCATCGGTTTAGGGGTAGTAAGCTATACTTAATTATTATTCGATTCTAGCTAATTTATAAAAGTATCGCTAAAAGTGACTTATTTAGTTAGAACCTTTATTACTTATAATTAAATAAGGAATACCGTGGAACCGAAAATAATAGTATAGGAACCGTTTAGCGCACACTTCCGCTTTTATAGAGTCTATCGCTTTAAGGGTAATAACCTTTATAAGTTAATCGGTTATAACCTATAGGTACCTATACTTCTTTTTTTTAACGGGAGGCAGATCCGTTATAAAGTCTATTAATAGGTTACTCTTTATTCGTTTAGGAATTAGGAGTAGTTTTAAGAGTCTTTATTAAGTATTCCTCTACGTATAGCTTTAGTTATGGATATCGTAGTTATATATAAACCTATATATATCTCTGTTTATTCCCGGCTAGAAGAAGCGTTTTGCTATAAGAGTAATTATATTATCTTACCCTAGATAGCCTCTAATCGTGGAGTCGTGTATAGATTAGATTACTTATATTTATAATATACTCCCTTTTTAAGTTCTCGGCACTTATAGGCGATCTTAGAATATTAGTAGTCTTTATAAGGTAATCCCGTATTCGGTAATCTAGGCTCGGAGACCTAATAAAGGAGGAAACTATTAATCGCCTTTAGATACGGCTTATATAGCTTAGCGATACTAGTTATCGTTTTTTACTATAGCGTCCTATAGTTATTATAATTCGTTATCGACTTCGAATACTTATAGGTATTCACGAAGGAGGCGGATCTTTAGGCGGATTAAGGTCTCTAGGATTAACTATATATCTTATGCCTATTCCTGTTTATTAAAGAAGTCCTTTAGTTTATCTTATTCTTTTCGCGAGAGAGTATCGGTAATATAGTTATCGGTACCCTTATAGTATTCTAGCACGAAGTCAAACTAGGCTAGCTCGCCGGCTTATCGGCTTTATCTTTTATTAAGTATCTTCTTTATTATAAAGTATTCTAGGGCCTTATAGTCGGATAGGATTATAAAGTAACTATAACTTAGGAGCTCTGCTTTTTAATATATTATATAACTTATAATCGCTAATATCTCCTTATTATAGATAGGGTAGTTATACTCGGCTTCTATAAGTCGTCTTAAGTAATAGGCGATTATATAACGATATCCCTATTTATTTTCTTAAACTAATACACCTCTTAGTATAAATCCCGAGTAGTCGGTTTCCACGAAGGTCTTATTACTTAAGACCTATTACCATAGGATCGGTTCCTCGTAGAACCTCTTCTTAACCTCTTCGAAGGCCGCCTGTCTATCGGGACCCTAGGAGAATATTCGATCCTTCTTTATTAGTCTTATTAGGGCGGCCGTGATATAGGCGAAGTTCTTTACGAATATATAGTAATAGTTTATAAAGCCTAGGAAGCTTCGGACTCCTTTTACTAAGGTCAGGGCTTCCTACTCTCGGATCGGCTTTAGTTTATCGGGGTTATATAAAATACCCTAACCGGCGGTAATTATAAACCCTAAGTACTTTATAGTCTTTATACTAAACTCGTACTTCGCCGGGTTAAGCGTTAACCCTGCGTCGCTTAGCGATTATAGTACTAGGTTAACCTTTTTCTTATAATCGTATAGGGATCTACTTAAGTAAATTAGGATATTATTAATATAGGCGGTAACGAAATCGTTAAGGTAACGCTATAGCGTTTTATTAATATATCGTTAGAAGGATACGGGGGCTCCACTAAGTCCGAAGGAGTATACTAACTATTCGAATAAGCCGAATCGGGTTTAGAATACTATCTTTGTTTTATAGCCAGCGGCTATTCGGATCTTATAGAACATAGTAACTATGTCGAGTTTCGTAAACTACTTAGCTCGCTCTAGGTTTCGGAGTATCTCTATAATTAGTAGGACAGGGTAGCGGTCTCTTTATATAATCGTATTTAGGGTATAATAATTACAATAGAATCGTAGCCCCCCTCCTAGCTTTTTTATAAATAGAACTAAAGCTTTAGCGGCGGAGCTACTAGCTTATATAAACCCCTTATTAATTAGGTCGGTAAGGGTTTTCTATAGGACTAGTAGTTTTTCTCTGGATATATTATAAAGAGGGCCTTAGGATAGTTCTGGCTCCTTGCCGTCGGGCCCTTATATAAGGTTTACTTTATAGTTAACCCCGGGTTAATAAGGGGGAAGGCGGTTTGCTTATAAATTATAGAATAAGTTAGGAAATCGTTATAGGATCTTCTTTAGGATATACTTCCGGGGCTTAACTAGAGACTTACCTTAAAGGGCCTTATCGATATCTTTAATACTGACTACGTAGAGCGCGAGTTCCTTTTTTTTAAACCGTTACTTTTTTTATAACCGGCGTATAATACCGGCGAATACCGACCCGGTTATTACTTAAGTTCCGCGAATAGCTTTAATATTATCGGGCTCTTTTTCGCCCTAGAGTCGGATATTTATCCGAGCCACTCTGTAGTAGAGGCGATATCTTTTTACGTAATAGGTAATATCTATTAAGTAGGTGATCGCGAAGAGTAAAGAGATAATCAGGATAAAGGCACTTAGTGGTCAGGATATAATCACACTTAAGTTAAAAGGTAGGGGGTGCCGAAGAGTTAAATTAATCGCTAGCCTCCTTATCCTAAGGGCGGCTATCTATCCTTTCTTATACATATACTAGCCAGCTTTAGTCTAGTATAAGAGTCTATTCTACCCGATTAAATCCATTCTGCCTAATCGATTACTATATGTAAGCTCGTGGCGATAACTCGACTTATACCCCGGTGCCGACTATATTATAGCTAGCGTCGAGTCAGGTCCCGGACCAGATACTCCGTGGTTATCCGTAATCCGCCCCGGTCTAAAACCCTATTATAACTTATTACTATCCAGTGAAGAAAGGCGAAGCCGTCACTGTGCAGAACGGCTCCGCTAGGGCCAAAACAAACAACCAACCAATAGGCTAGCCGAAAGGAAGGGTCAGGCTCGTCACGGGTCCGTATCTAGAGCTAAGGGTCCCGAGGAGACGGTCGCCGGGCCTCTAGAAGGGTCGGCAGTGGTCCGATCAGGGGAACGAATAGCTAGATAGACAGGCGGGCCTACGGTCGGCTCTTCTGGATCGTCTAGATAGCTAAAAAGGGAAGGATAATACAAATTATGATTATGATAGGTGATAGGTGACGATCGTGAAAGATCGGACGAAAAGCTAGCTAGATATAGTGGGTCTATTCCGAAGAATAGCCGTATATAAGACCAGATCTCTGGGACCGAGTAGTCACGTGATATCCAACGTCCTGACCCGGAACACGGGTCTGCCCCTCTATACCAGTAATTAGGTACCGGAGGTCCGGCACCTAATAGGTTAGTCTAATATAAGAGTCTATTCTGCCTAATTAAGTCTATTCTACCCGATTAATTACTATCTATCAGCTTATAGCGATAACTCGACTTATACCCCGGTACCGACTATATTATAGCTAGTATTAAGTTAGGTCCCGGACTAGATACTCCGTGGTCGTCTATAATCCGCCCCGGTCTAGAACCCTATTATAACTTATTACTATCTGGTACTTAGGTACCGGAGGTCCGGTACCTAACAGGGCGCCCCGTCTCTATAGTTTCCGTCCCGGAAACCTTAATACTAATCTAATATCCCTATATCTTCCTCCGACCCGATATTCCTCTATATCCTTTCCACTCCCGATTTACCTAATAACTCTATCGTAACTTTAGCCTAATCTGCCCGTTACGTTCCTCCCTTTAATTACTAATTCCAGAATATTATCCTTTATAGTAACCCTATTCTAATCGTAATATAATCCTTTACCGACTACTTTATTATCCTAAGTCCTTTTTAATAAGGCTAGCCCGTGACTACCTTTATTATAATACTAGGGTAATCGTTCCTTCTAGTTATAGGGTCACCTTTATTATTCCTTCCGTATAAGTAAAACTAAAGACTAGTCCTACCTAACCTCGTAGATATCCTATTCTATTTCTCCTACGATCCTATTCTTATTATTTTCCTCTTTTTACCTTATTCTAACTAACTTTATTAGATCAGATAACTAGCTTTATAAGTGACTCTATACTACTACGCGATAGAGTTAAGACTAGCCGATAATAGCTTTATATAAACGTATTCTCTTTATCGATCAGCGTCGTGTCTTAGCGGTAACTCTAATCTTTTTATTCCAGCTCGTTCTCTTATTATAGCTAATATTATTTCGCCTTATTATAAGTTCCTCCTATATAGTTTAACGCGTAGTTAGAATATAGGCTAACCACTATCGCAGCGTCGTTTATTCACTATAGCTCCTAAAAGCAATAAGAAGCGCGCCGCTACTAGCGGTAATAGTATAGCTAGGACTCTTAGTAAGCGTTAGAAGAAATCCGCCGCCGCTAACGCCCCGGCCGCTAACGCCGCCACCCCTAGTATAGCTAAGCTTATCGATACTAATAAGGGCGAGGGCCTTTATGCCCTATACTTAAAATACGACGGCTACCTAGCCGACTTAGATTTAAAGGATATAGGCACTATCTTATATAAGTCGTGTCGTTATAGTGCTAATATATATTCTATTATTAGCCTTTATTTAACTCCTTACTTATATACCTTATAAAGAAATCGGCGAAATACTATTACTACTAGGCTAATAGTAATCGTTTATACCTCGATATAGGCTTATACTCCCTCCGCTATAGACCGCTCTATAGTCCGTTCTATACTAACCACGTCCTAGTTACTAATAGCGGGTAAGGCTACCGCTAAGTCTTATAGGATATCCTAGAGGCCGCTAGGGTACGGCCCGGCGGGTTTAATAAAGCCTGTGTTATAAGTATATCTTTTCCCGGACCTAATTATATACTAATAGCTATAACAGGAAGCTATACTCTAAGCTTAGTAAATCTTAAAGGTTAGCCTCGGTAAGTATAAGGCTAAGACTACCCGTGGTTCCGGTAAGCGCGCGTAGGCTAAGCAGCGCGACGATAAAAAGATTACCGCCGCTAAATAAGATACCCTAAAGCGGGTCGTGGCCTTATTAAAGGAAATATCGGCCTCCTTAAAGGCCTAGAAAGAGATCCCGGATCTGCTAAAGAAGGTCCTAGGGGTTTAGGGCGGTGTTACCGCTATAGGATCGGTTACCGGTCTTATTATAAATAGTAATACCAGGGCAGTACTCCCTAACCTAGACGCCGGCAATAGCGTCTATAGCACGCCTACCCCGGGACCGTTATCTACCCAGAAAAAGGGTAAGGCTAAGAAGAAGGCCACCCCTATTCTAGTTAAGGATAACACCATAACTAATAATAACGACGAAGATAAGGGTAGAGATACCCCCTTACTTACTATACCGACTCCTCCTCCTCCTCCTCCTTATACCGCTAATACCCCTATACAGGAACTTAATAATAACCTATAGCTAAGCCTCGCCGGCCTCGCCGCCAACTAATTCCTTTTTTTTAAAAAATAAAAAATCCTTTTAAGGTACTCCGTATATCCTTAATCTACTATTATATCGTCCCGATCTAGTCCCCGCCGTGATATAGTTATTGCTAAAATATATATAAAATATTCCTTAATTAGTTCCGCTAGTATATTCCTTATAGGTTCCTAGGTATTATCTTTATAGCCCTAACCTACCCACTTAATAAGATATTTATATCGTTTACCCTAATAGCGGTAGGCCACGATAGTTTTTACCTTATATTCGTCGTCTTCTTATAGTTCGACCGCGACCTTTTACGGTTCAGGTAGTAATCCGTCGCGAGACCTTTATAGCTTAAGTAATAAAATAAGAAACACGTTATATATCTTTATACTAGCGGGTAGCTCTAACTTATAAGCTAGTCCGTGGCTACCCACTACTCCCGTAATCTTATAGGGTCTAATATACTTATCGCTTAATTTATAAGATAGCCGGTATTACTTTAGGTTCTTCGTGGAGAGCAGGATATAGTCACTTATCTTAAACCGTTAAGCGGTATATCCCCGATTATAATATCGTTTATATATAGCCTAAGCCCTCTAAATTAATTTAGCTAGGGTTTTACGATTAGCTATGAGTTAGGCGATACGCCGGTCCGCCTTTATAAAGCGGACTTCGCTAGCTTAGTATAACTTTACTTTATTAGGCCCCCTCGGGTTATAGCCTATTAGTGCCTCCGCGGGGGTTATCTTCGAGTACCACTATTTATAGCCGCCCTGTCTGGTATTTGTAGCCCTCTCTATCCTATTTCGGAAGGTTACGCGAGCCCGCGTAGTAGTCTGTATACGCCACTATCTTGGCTATAGATGTCGCGTACCGGTACGTATAACGTACCCCGGATCACGATAAAATTTTTGTGGTATTAAGACTGCCGCTATTCACTATGACTTATCTCGAATACTCTATACTGTAAAATCACTGCTATTTTTCGATTATTTTTATTATCTTTAAGTATCTTAGAATACCCGATATCCTTTACCTGTCCGAGGGCTAAAAAGAGGGTAGAAGAGAGTAGTAGAAAAGGGTGGTGGAAAAGGGTGGAAAAGGGTGGTAGAAAAGGGTAGAAGAGAGTAGTAGAAAAGAGGGTAGAAAGATTTTTCTTATAAGGCTATGTAATTAGTCACGTAATTAGTCACGTAATCAGTTATATAATTAGTTACGTAATTAGTCACGTAATTAGTTACGTAATCAGTTATATAATTAGTTATATAATTAGTCACGTAATTAGTCACGTAACTAATCACGTAACCGCTTATATATTATATTATATTATATTAAAGTGTGTATATAATTAGCTCTTCGTTATATAATTAGTTACCTCACTAATTACATGACTAATTACGTAACTAATTATATAACTGATTACATGACTGATTACGTGACTGATTACGTGGCCTTATAAGAAAAACTTTTCTGCCCTCTTTTCCACCACTCTTTTGTACCCTTTTCCACCACCCTTTTCCACTCTTTTCTACTACCCTTTTCCACCCTTTTCCACCACCCTTTTCCACTACCCTTTTCCACCACCCTTTTCCACCACCCTTTTCAACTACCCTTTTCTACTACTCTCTTCTACCTCTAGATAGACGTGATATATTCGTATCGCCTAGAGGTTTATATATAGAAGGTTATTATTAGTAGTGAATTTATAGTTATAGATATTAGAGATAAGATTAGGTGAGAAAGTCTTATCCTAATATACGTTATATACGTACCGGTACGCGATATCTGCAGCCAAGATAGTGGCGTATGCAGACTACTGCGCGGGCTCGCGTAACCTTCCGAAATAGGATAGAGAGGGCTGTAAATACCAGACAGGGCGGCTGTAAATAGTGGTACTCTTATCTTCGTAGCGGAATACCACGCTATATTATACGTAAACTTAGCTAGTCCTAACTTATCCACCTAATCGTCTTACTATAATATATAATAAGCTCGTAGATAATATTCTAAATTCTAATTCTATCGTTCCGTTTAGCCGTCCGTCTACGGATACCACGTAGTAGATAGGCGGCGATCTATACTTAGGTAACGATAAAAAGCTACCTAAAAACGACTAATAGAAAGGCCCCCCTATCTAAAATAATGCTATCTAGGAGACTAAAGCGGCGGAAGATATATATCTATAACGTGTCCGTAAGCCCGGGCGCTATTAGGCCAGTGCTTATCGGAATATATATTATATACTTAGTTAGACGGTAGAGTATAACTATAATTATATCCTTTTTACGGCCTGCCCCCGTTACGGGTAGTAGACCGGTAATAAAATTAATCGAAATCTCTAAAAATAGACGTTCTAGAATAGGAAGACTTACTAGCTCGCTATATAGCTTATAATACCTAGACGTGGTACGCTAGTATACTAGATAGGTAGGGATAAACTCCCGAATATCCTTAGATATATAATTCTAAAAGTAATAGCTAAAGATCCGTCGGACGGTTCTTTTAATTCCGTGGTGGCTAGCTATCGGACTATCGTGGAATACTTATAGAACTTTCCTACGTAAACCGGAGTGGTCGGGTATAAAAACCTTACTTCGGAAACATAGGACACCTTACTTTTCTTATAACCAGGGGCTAGCCCTTTACCGGTTATTATTAGCTTCTTACTAGTTTATATAAAACAGGTCTTCGGCCTAAGCCTCGATAATTTCTTTATATAATATAGGCGAGTCAGGATTAGTAACCGCTCCTAGGGTAATTAATCCCAGGATAAACTTTCTTAAAAACGCTTCCGCGGCCTTAGTATATTCGGAGGTAACTTCGGAGTTATTCGGGGTATACTACGGCTTCCGCGAGAGGCTATTAGCTAGGTTTAATAAGCCCGGCCGGTGCTTAATTTCGAAATCATAGGCTATAATCTTTTTGAGCTAATATATATACTACGCCTTTAACTTTAGCTTATCTATTAAGTATCAGTGATTTAAGTAGTCGGTAAGGACTAATATAGGAGTCTAGTTATAAGCCACGTAGTGCCTCTAAGTACGGAATAATTTAATAATTACTATTAGCTCCGAATTAGGCGTACTATAGTTAAGTTCGGCTCTATATAGTTTCCGGGATATAAACGCGATAAGGCGTTATATTCTATCTTTAAGCTAGCTAATAACTACGCTAATTATAAACGCTAACGTATCGGGCTTAATATATATAAGTAACGTAGGGTTAAAGTGCTAAAGGACTAGTACCTCTACGAAAAGCCTCTTTATTTTAGTAAATACTGCCTTAGCCTCTAGTCCGAAAACGATAATCCCGGGGTTCCCCCCCTTAGTCAGGTCTATTAACGGTACGGCCACCTTAGAGTAGTTCTTAATGAATCTCCTATAGAACCCGGTAAAGCCGGTAAAAACTTAAATCTTCTTAACGGTATTAGGCTCCTCCTAATCGCGGATAGCTTCGACACGCGTAGGGTCTATATAAACTCCCTCGCACGGGTCTTCAACTTATATTTCTCGGGATTAGTAAAAAGCAACTAGTCACGGAGTTACTATAGGACCTAACGTATATATACCCGGTGCTTATCCAGGTCCCGACTATAAATTAAAATATCGTTAAGGTATATTATATAGATAGTGTCTATAAGACCGGTTAGGGCCTAGTTAATATATCTTTAAAAGCTTACCGGGGTATTTATAAGTCTAAACGGTATTATAAGGTATTTAAAGTGCCTATACTTTATCTAGAAAGCCGTCTTCTATTTATCCCCTCCCCGGATACGGAGCCGGTGGTAGGCGTCTTTAAGGTTAAGCTTAGTATAATAATTAGCGGCAGATAGTCTATCTAGGATCTCGTGAATTAGTAGGAGTAGAGTACGGTCCTTAACTATTACCTTATTAAGCCCGGGGTAGTCGACACAGAGCCGTAGCTTCCCACCCTTCTTCGGGATAAATAGGATAGGGGCTCCTACTAGACTACTTAATAGTCTAATCCAACTCTTCGCGAGGGTATCCTTAATATATTATCGGAGTACTTCGAGTTCTTATATTATAAGAGGGTAAATAGGCCTAAATAGTGGTGTTTTCCCCTCCTCTATATTAATACCGTGGTCCTAGCGTTAATAGGCGGGTAGTTAGCCTATATCCTAAATATTAAACACGTTAGCAAAGTCCTTATATTAGTCGGGTAGGGTAAAGGGTGCCTCGGGATAATCTTTATCCGGTTCTTTATCTAGTAGTTCCTTTTCTGCCTTATCCGGGTGCTGCTATAAGCTTATATAACCTATCCGGAGGGTAATCTCTTTAAGTAACTTTAGTATTAACACCTACTACGCGTCTTTCTTCGCCTTTCTTATAGTTCTTCGTAATATAACTAACTCTAGGTTACCTCGTATAAAAGGGTAAGTCTAAGTCTTTCGGACCTAATTAACGTTAGGGTTAACTTATCCTAACTAGGGTAAGCCTAGGATAATCTTAGGGCTAGACGGGTTAAGGTCTATAATATAGAATTCGTTCCGTTAGATCTTTATACGGCCCTAATAGTCTTTTATCTTAATACTTCTTAATACTATTCCGTAGGTTATTATCGTTACGCCCTTAAATAACTATCCTACCTTTAATCGGGGTCCCGTAACGACCTAATCTAGGCCTATAAAGGACCGATCCGCTATATTACTATTAGCGCCGCTATCTAGACGCGCTAGAGTTATAACCTAACCCCCGCCTTTACGGATACTAATATAGGCCTTTACGGGTTTAATACGGGCCTTTTTATCCTTAAGCGGGGAAGGTTCCTATCGGTCCTCGACTATAACACGGCCTAATATTAGCCTTATCCTGGCTCTAGGCTAGTTATTCGGGTTCTGCCTCGGGTTCTATCGCTTTATATAAGGGTTACTATAGGTGCTTATATAGTGGCCTCGCTATTAGCAGTTATAATAAGTAATATTCTTAATAAGTGGACGGGAGGAAGAGGAAAACGTCTTACCGCGTCCGGGTTCTAAGTTAGGAGAACTCTAGGACTATACTATAGTCTAGGACTAAGCAGCTAGAGTCGCTATCTAATCTCGGTATCCTTATCGATTACCTTAGTTATTCCGCTAGTTACGTTAGCTATACTATAACTATAGCCTACCTCTAAAGCGACTCTCTAGAGGTTATATTAAGGCCTCCGCCTTTCGGTATAAAGGGGTAAGCTCTCTATACACCTATAGGACTCCCTAGGCGATAATATAATCGCGGGTTACTAGGTGGACCCTAGTCAGGACTATCTAAATACGCTAGAACTTAGGTAGTTCCTCTAGCAGTTCGGACTCTAGGGTCTCTTATTTCTGAATAAATTATTAAAAGGTCTTATTATATTTCTAGGAGGACTCCTACTCGGATATAATTTAAATAGCGACCTCCCGGAGGCGGGTATCCCGGTTATCCACCTATTACCTAAGCCAGGCCTCGAGTACTAGCTATAAGACCCGCGCGGACTAACTATTATACTTATAGCGGACTTTATTTTACTAACGTTCCTTAAGATAATAGGGTAAGTAGGAGATAATAAAGTAGTTCTTAGCAGCGTTAGTTAGAAAGCTATAGGGGTTAATTATAAACCGTTCCTTTATCTCCTAGATAAAGGTCCTATACTTAGCCTAGGATAACCCGTCCTACTTCGGAAAAGGGTATTCAGATTCAATCCTTAAAATTTAGGGTAGTTAACCTTAGCCTAATTAGTCTAGATACCGGGACCTCTTATAGGCGCGTACTAATTAACGGGGACCGGAACCGCTTAACTATTAGCGAAACGTTTAACTGCTATACCACCTAAATCCTATTACTAGTCCTAATTAAGACCGAGTTAATACGTAGCCAGTTCCTCGAGCTCTAGCTAGTACTCGAGTCTATACTCCCTATCTTATTCCAGGTAGCGTAGGCGTTCTTCTAGTTACTAGTATATCGGCTACTCCTTTAGGACCTGCTCGTAAAGGGGCCTAGGAGGAAGCGGCTTATAGGCTAAAGGGCCCGAGGATATTAAAGGGGTAGGCGTCGAATAAATAATAATCGGACACCCTTCTATAGGTAGTCTATAATTAGCTTAAACAGGGTTAGGTTCTTATTAAAGTTTAGGTGCACCAGGTTCTATTATAGGCGTAGGTCCTTACTCCTAACCCGGCGGTGCCTTAGTAATAGATATAGGCAAACCAGTATCCGGCTAGGCTTATTCCGGCTACTTAGCGGTATTAAGCATCTATTAATCGTTAATTAGGTTAGCTATCTTATCTTAACTTCTTAACGGTCCTCGCGCCCTTAGAGGGGAAGAGCGATTGATATATTAAGTAAGTAATCACGAAGGGTAAAGAGATAATTAGGATAAAGGCACTTAGTAGTTAGGACGTGATTATACTTTAGTTAAGAGGTAAGAGGTACTAAAGAGTTAAATTAATCGCTGGCCTCCTTATCCTAAGGGCGGCTATCTATCCTTTCTTATATATATACTAGCCAGCTTTAGTCTGGTATAAGAGTTTATTCTGCCCGATTAAGTCTATTCTACCCGATTAATCACTATCTATTAGCTTATAGCGATAACTCGACTTATACCCCGGTACCGACTATATTATAGCTAGCGACGAGTTAGGTCCTAGACCAGATACTCCGTAGTCGTCTATAATCCGCCCCGGTCTAGAACCCTATTATAACTCGTTACTATCCGGTATTAGGTACCGGAGGTCCGGCACCTAACAGGTTAGTCTAGTATAAGAGTCTATTCTACCCGATTAAGTCTATTCTGCCCGATTAATTACTATCTATTAGCTTATAGCGATAACTCGACTTATACCCCGGTGCCGACTATATTATAGCCAGCGTCGAGTCAGGTCCCGGACTAGATACTCCGTGGTCATCTATAATCCGCTCCGGTCTAGAACCCTATCGTGACTCGTCACTATCCGGTACTTAGGTACCGGAGGTCCGGCAACTAATAATATCGTTATATTTTATCTAAGGTTTCCCTAGAAATATATCGTGATTTAATCCTAGTATTATATAGGCGAATAATCGTTATACATATCCACTAATCTTAAGATCGTATACGGCGATACCGGAACTCTTAGTGGACCCTATAGTATCGGAGAACCCTAAGAGGGGTCTTCTGGTTTTATCGATTAACGGGAGGCGGAGGGACTTTATAAGATATTCGCTTATAGTAGCGTAATAGTTATATCTAGTATCTACGAGAGTAGTAATTAACTTCTTATTTATCCGCGCTCGTATAAGAGCTAAGTGACTATTTCACGACTATAATATAAACTTTTTCTAATCCCTTTCTTCCTTTATAGTAGGCTTTAGTACCTGTTTTTATACTAGAGCTATTCTTTTTCCGAGTCTTTATCGTTATCTATAACTCCTATATAGGTCGTTTTATTATCTAAGGTTACTAAGACCTTAGCTACGCGGCTATCCTTCTAATCTTTACTATCCTTTTCTTTTAAGCGGTATTTCCTAGTAAGGTATCCCTTCTGTCTATAGTTATAGCACTCTTTTATCTCTTTTCTTTTAGTCTATACTCGATTACTCCTCCTATCTTTATATTATTATTATAGTCCTAGGCGTGATTATTATTATTATGATTATTATAGGGTATTTAACTAAAACGCGGCCTTATAACGAGGGCTTTAAGTCTCTAAGTAATACTCTATACCTCGGCTACCTAAGCGTGGTAATTATTCAGGAGTTTTATAGTAATAAGAGCGGTATAAAGGCGGCTACTAAGAGCTCTTTTAAGGAACGTAATCTTCGTTATATTATCCTATTAACCTCCGCCCATAATAGCTAGCTATTATTCGAAGCCAGGCACGAAACTACCGAACACTTAGTCTTCGCGTTATTATAACGTTTATAGAGCGTTAGCCGCACAAGGTTATTTACTAAAGTCCTTATATATATAATCGAGGTAATTAAGGAAGTCTTCGGGGTTATAAGAACCGGTAGTACCGCCTACCGCCTAAAAGGAGGTAATAACACGGCGGGGGGCTTTATCTAGATAGGCGTTAATAAAGTACTACTTCTCGCGAGGGCTCTAGAAAAGGTGTTAATCTAATAGGAGCTTCTTATACATTTCGGATAACTAGCTTATATACTCTAAGCGTTTTCCGTTAAATTTCTATAGTAGTGGGAGTGCTTTGGTTTATATATTCGTAGCGGGTATCGGGTCGGGCGTGTGCGTTAGGGTAGGCATTTAGGAGCCTTATATAACCTCCTTTAATAGAGTGGCTAGCCGCGGCGTAGCTATACGTTATTAGTTTTATATCGCTTATAGTAGCTGGTTAATAGCGTTCTATTATTCTTGGCTCTAGGTGGTTAAGGTAGCGACCTGAGTCTATAAAGGGTTAATAATCTCCCTCCTCTACTCTATAGCCTTAGGCGACTCACCCGCTAGGCGTGATAGAGCGCCGGGAGGTGTATCGAACTAATAGTCTATTTTTATAAGCGTAGCGTATAGGTTTCGCTAAGCTTTAGATATATAAGCGGCTGGTTATAAGTTATTTATAGAGTAAGGCCGAATAATTAAATTATCTAAAGCTAAGGAGAAAAGAAGGAAAAGGGAAAACTCTATAGGTGCTTACGACCTAAATATAGTATCGCGGCGACCCGCTAGGAACACGCTATGATTAGTCAGAAGATCCGGTGCTTTACTGGATTATCTCCACGGGGTTAACTCGTAATACTAATTAAGGAGGTATTTATAGTTATAGAAATCGACGATTAGTTATTAGCGATTAAGGCGGGGAATTAGTGTAGACCTAGTGCCCTAGTGCTATAATGGATTGAATAGGCTTTAACGAAGCTCGAATACGCCTTCTAGACGTCCTAGAGGCACTATACCCAGAAGATTATAGACCCGAACTAGAATAGCTTTACAGTGTTTACTCGGCGAGAGTATCTATCCCGGGATATATAACGGTACTAGTATTATAAGGAACTTTATAAGCTATAAATAACCGGCTATATAACGCTAATAAAACTATTCGAATAGTAATATAACCTATATAGGCTATTAGGCTAGGAGATAAACGGAAGCGAAAAACGTGTCTATAATTATTTTAGCCGGCTACCTCTATATATTAAGAATAAGATACGGGAGCAGAAAACCAAATTAGATAAGGCCGTAACGCTAGCTTAAGAGGTATAGGTATTTTAGGATATAAGTCCTATTAAAAAGGCAAGCAGTAAGCGATTAGATACCGGTTATAAGAGGACCTTATCGAACTTCTAGTATTCGGACGGTCGCTTAAGTTATGGGAGCACTCCGGCGACGGGTTAGCGTACGCCCGCCGATCTAAGTAAAGCTATAGACCCGAAGGGGGCGCCCTTAATAGGTTAAAAGGCCTCGGGCTCGGGCCCAGAGCCTTTATAAGCGTAGCCTAGCACGCGCGCCTTTACGGGTAAGTGCTATAACCATGGCAAAAAGGGTTATCGTTCTAAGAACTATTATAATAATAAGGAATAGCGGATAATAATCGATAATAAGGCAGCGAAGAGTCGTGCCCGTGTTAGTAATATACACGCTATATATAATAACCTCGATAACGATATTCGGGTTAGAGAACTCTATTTATCGGGAAACGAGTCGGCGTAGATAGGGGGGCCGAACCTACGCCCAATAACTAGCCGGCGATCACCGTAAGCGAGGTAGCGAGATCGATAACGATAATAATCTGCTAAGGAAGGAGATCGAGTTTAGTATAGACTTAGATACCTATACGCAGATAGATATTATTAGCCCGGCGTTAATAAAACGCCTAGGGTTAAACCCGCTCCTAGAGGTTAAGACTCTACAGATTAAAGGCTTTGATAGTAGCCTAGTAAGGGTCCACGGAGTATACGGCTTAG
This sequence comes from Sodiomyces alcalophilus JCM 7366, assembly GCF_042370955.1. Taxonomy (NCBI): domain Eukaryota; kingdom Fungi; phylum Ascomycota; class Sordariomycetes; order Glomerellales; family Plectosphaerellaceae; genus Sodiomyces; species Sodiomyces alcalophilus. The sequence continues at coordinate 3,278,086 of NW_027263536.1, read as the reverse complement.
CGTTCTATCTATTAGACGCGGAAAGACGGCTATGCCTATTAAAAAGAGACTTACTATATACGGATCGACCTAACGGTACCGGATAATTACTACTCTTAAATAATAGTATAGGTTAAGAAGGTATTATAATTAATATGGCTCGCCGAATATATAATTAACTTATAAGATAGGAAGGAACTGCCGTTTGGGCTATTATATCCCTTATCTTAAGCCCAGCTAGAGGAGCTAAAGAAGTATATCGCCGAAGGGATAGCGAGCGGTTATATCTAATAGTCGATAAGCCCTATAGGCTTACTAGTACTATTTGTGCCTAAAAAGGATAATAGCTTACGACTCTATATTAATTATCGAGGATTAAACGCTATAACAATTAGGAATAGGTACTTTCTACCCCCAGTCGGCGAGCTATTAGATAGGCTTACTGGGTAAAGTACTCTTCGAAGGTGGATATCTAAGATACCTATTATAGGATCCGGATTAAGAAAGAGGACCGTTAGAAGATAGCCTTTAGAACGCGATACGGCTATTATAAGTATATAGTTATACTATTTGGGCTTATGAATACTCTAGCCACCTTCTAGGTATACGTTTAGTAAGCGCTTATCGGTTTATAAGATATATATTATATCGGTTACCTCGACGATATCCTTATATATTCTATATTAAAGGAATAGTATACGAAGGACCTAAAAAAGGTTTTAGATCGGCTTTATAGGGCCTAACTATATACGAAACTATCGAAATACGAATTTTACTATAACCGAGTAGATTTCTTAGAGTTTATAGTAACCCGCGAGGGTATCGCTATAAACCTAGAACGTGTATATATAGTCGCTAAGTAGCCGGCGCCCGAGTCTTTCCGGGATATCTAAGTCTTCCTCGGTTTTACTAACTTCTATAACCAGTTTATTAAAGGGTACTCGAAAGTTATAACGCTATTAACTATACTCTTAAAAGGTAGTTAAGCGGGTAAGAAAAAGGGACCGTTTAAGTTCCTTAAAAGCGCTAAGCGGGTATTCGAGTAATTAAAGGTCGCCTTTAGGTTAGCGATTATTCTACGATACTAGGATCCAGTAGTAGATATAAGGGTTAAGATAGACGCCTCGAATAAGGCTATTTCCGGGATCCTAAGTTAGAAATATAAAGTAGGATACTAACTAATCGCTTATTTCTCGCGGAAGCTTTCTGAAACAGAGTAACGATAAGGTATAGGGTAGTAGGAGCTACTAGCTATAATAAAGAGCCTTAAGCACTAACGCTACTATCTCGAAGGTATAGGATAGGTATTTATAGTGCTAATAGACTATTAGGCGCTTAAGGGCATACTAGACGAGCCGGCGCGGGACCTTCGCGGAAGGCTTATTAGATAGGTATACCGATTATCGTTATTCGACTTCGAGGTTTAATACCGCCTAGGTAAAACGAACCTAATAGATAGCCTATTAAGACGGCCAGATTATATAATAGATAAAACGCTATACGATAAGGTGCTTCTTACGTTATTATAAAGATTATAACTAGTTAGCGACCTCCTAATAAGTGTTTATTAATAGATCGCGAGTATATACTTTACCCTAATAAGTAATATAGTAAAGATTGTATACGTTTAAGCCGCTCGGGTAACGTTACCTGAATATAGGCCTAGTAAATATAAGCGGGTATAGACTTTATAGAGGGGGCCCTGCATAAGGATAAACGAGGGCTATAACCCCTATATCCTATTAACGGCACCCGGCGTATTATTATCGCTACTATTACTTACTCTCGAATATAAGACACGAGGTATAGGGTAATTACCTAGCGAAGGGTCGCCGATAAGATATCGCCGATACCCGAGGCTAATAAGCCTAGGGTTATTATAATACCAGATTAGTATATCCTATATTCTATAGCCAGAGAGCTGGCTAGGAATAAAATAGTAGGTCGGCTTACTATTAGCGAGGAACTAGAAGATTTAGTTAGAGGGCTATAAACCACTAACCTAGATTATATATCCTTAATTAAGAATATTCGCTAAGGGACTAGAAAAAACGCGGGGTACTCTATTAAAGAAAAGGATATACTACTATTTAAAGGACGGTCAGTACTGCCTATACAGGGCTCCCTACGGGCGGAGGTCCTACGATAGCACCACAAGAACCCTAGGGCTAGGTATATAGGAGTGAATAAAACGCTTAAGCTAATTTCGAGAAAGTTCTACTAAGTGAACTTAGCGGCGGGTATTTATAATTACGTCGCTATATATTCGGCGTGTTAAGGGGTATAGGTGCCGCGATATAAGCTATACGGCTAGCTATAGACGCTGCTATTACCTACATATCCGTTCTAAAAGATTAGTATGGATTTTATTATAGGTCTACTACCTATAAAAGGGGCTAATAAATAAATATATAATACTATTTTAATAGTTATTAACCGGTATTTAAAGTATAGCCTATTTATTCCTACACGGAAGGACTTAATAGTATCCTAGCTAGCAGCGCTACTATATAAGGAAATTAAGTGCCGATTCGGTAGCCTATCGGGTATAGTAATAGACCGGGATAAGCTATTTACTAATTAGTTTTAAATAGAGTTCTACTATAAGCGGGTAAGCGCTTAGCGACTATCTACTATATACCACCTATAAATAGAAAACTAGACGGAATAAACGTATTAGTTCCTAATTAAGTACCTATAAATAATCGCCGGTAATATAATAATATAATAGCCTATTTAGTTATTAAAAGCAGGGTTCGCCTATAATAATAATAAGCACTCCTCCCTTAGTATCTCGCCGTATAAAAGCGTTATATGGGTACTATCTATATATAGTAGAGTATATTCGATCCAGGAATAATACCCGGGTATAAGGCGTTTAAGAATATATTAAGAAGCTAGCGGAGGTTCGGCGAAAGGTCCGCGAATACTAGGCGCGTGCTATAGAGCACTGGGCTTAGTATTATAATAAGCGCTATTAACCGTAGTAGTATAAGGTAGGTAACGTTATTAGACTATCCACGAAGAACTTCCGATTCCGGTAGGGATTAAAGCTAGCACCGTGATATATTCGGGTATAGGTAACTAAGAGGATCGGCGAGTAGGCGTATAGGGTTCGCCTTCCTGCGTAGTACATAAGGATATATAATATATTCCCGGTATCCTTATTAAAACCTAGAAAGACCGAGTAGCCGCAGAGCTATTAGTAAAGGATCTCCTGCTTCTAGAGGAGCACTCAAATAAATAGGAGGTAGAAGATATCGTTAGTTATAAAGAAGAACAGGGTAAGATATTCTATCTTATAAAGTAAGCGGGTTAGCCGGTAGAATATAATACCTAGGAACTAGCGGACTACTTATAAAACGCTTTAGGGATCCGGAAATAGTATTAAAAGCATAAAGAACATATATATAAAAAGTAGAATAAGTATAAGATAGTATAAGGCGCTAAAGGGTTATTAGATATAAAATAAAAGAACTTAATTTTAGGTTATAATAACCTTTTCCTTAATAGTAACTTAATAAATAGGGTTAAGCCCCGACTAGCCCTAAAATCCTAAACTATTAGTATAAAGTTTAACGCTTTTACGGGCGATTATTACTAGCGAATACTCGGCGGATAAAAAAAGATTAATTATTAAAGCCATAGAAGTTTGTTTTGGCGCCTAAAGTAGCGCCGGATAAATAACGATAATAGTTAGGCCGGAAAGGTCCGGGGACCGTGTTTTTATCCTTATTATTATTATCGGCGGCGGATAAAGCGGCGGAGGTATATTAATAAGGAGTATAGGCGGGCTCCGAAGTAGGCTTAGCGGCGGGGAGTTAACTAACGGAAGGACCGCCACGGGGAGTATAACTACGATAAGAAGTCGCTAAATAGCCGGCGAAGCGGCGGCTAAGAAGCGGACGGTAAGGCTTATTAATAGCCGCTAAGAGGGCGGCGAGACTAGGCAGAGCTAGGAAGGCCTCGATACCCTTGTAATTATCCTTATCGGGGTAAGGGCGGCGATATATCGCGCGTAGGTCGGCGAGGTAACGCCGGAAAAATATAATATCCTGTAAAATATCCTCGCTGGGGGGGCGGATCTAATCTAGGAGGACCATAGCGTTATTATCGGTAACACGACTAAGGCGGTATATTAAGTCTAGTGTTATAACCGACTATAGAGAACTAACTTTATCTAAAAGAAGCTACTAATTCTACTAATAATTAGTATATAATTGCCGAATAATTAATAAAAAACTTACAGCCTTAATAAGAAGCTCTTAATCGCTATATAGGATAACCGCCTAGAACTATTTATAAGTATTAAAGATATATACGTGGGCACGCTAACGCTGAATCGGCGTTAGATCGTCGTTTTTATCGAGTATACGCTTACTATAGTTCTAGAGCAGCTAAGCTACGCTTATTAAAAACTCCGGGATCTAATAAAAAAAATAGTATAAAAGTAAAAAACGCTAAAAGGTTATCGAATATACAGCGGAATATTATTATTAGTTATAAGCGTAGGTAACGTAACGATTAGCGGCTACTCGGCCGTTAGACTTATCGAGGTACTCGACCTTATTTTATATAACTGCCTAGGCGGGTAATATAACGCTAGCACGGCGCCTTATCGGCGATAACGCCGAGATATCCTTAAGCTTAATTAAACAGCCGCTCGCTTATAGCGATAACTACCTATCAAGAAATATCGGATATAATAATAAGACGGCGAATAGATAGCGAAATAATAGTAATTTATAGAATAGTAAATAAAGAATCGTTATTATACGATCGGCGATATAATAATAGGAGATAGTTATAAGAGGAAGGTTAGAATACTATAAGGAGAATTACGTAACGGAACTATATACTCGTCGCTAAACGGTTACCTAAGGCTAGGCATAATATCCGCGAAAGATTAGATAACTATAGGTAATAATAATAAATATCGCGGAGTTTTTATAGTAATATTCGGATAAATTATAAGGTATATAGTCGGCGATAAAATGCCGACCAGGTAAATAAAGGAGCGGCCCCTCTTTTTTCCTATGGGTTTTTAATAAGGGCTTATATAAAACCAGATAGAGATAATTAATCGCGATAAACGCGTAATTAAAGGCACCACGATAACACGAGTCTACGGGACTGGACTCGTTAAGGGGGGGGGGAGTATAATAAGATAATCGCAGAGCCGCCGGTATATAGTCGGACCGATAGCCGCGCACGGACTACCGATCCGAACCTATCTCTATACGTGCGTTAAGGGATTAGTTTAATCCCTTAAGTTAAAGTCTTGGTTTAAGGTCAACGCTTAGTTAACGAATATACTACGATCTCTTTAAGACACTACGCTATTAAGCCTTTTCTATAACATCTTTTCCTTGACTAAAGGCTACGGACTTTCCTTTCGTTACAGTCAACTACTGTATTCTGTGATTAGTACGAAGTACTATGGAATATTACTGTATTCGATTCATAAGACCTTCTATCACTTTAGCTCCTCTTACTATTGCTTTCTTTAATCTACGGATTCTAGTTAAGCTCGTAGATTTTATTAGTACTATACCCAGAAAATAAATATATCTATATACGGTATAGTATGATATACGAAACCTCCTATAAGTCAGAGACTTCCTAAGTCCCCCAGAGTCCTCCCGAGTCCCCCAGGGACTTCCTAAGTCCTCCAGGGTCCTCCCGAGTCCCCTAGGGACTTCCTAAGTCCTCTAGGGTTCTCCCGAGTCCCCCAGGGACTTCCTAAGTCCTCCAGGGTCCTCCCGAGTCCCCCAGGGACTTCCTGAGTCCTCCAGGGTCCTCCCGAGTCCCCCGGGACCCCAGGTAGACCCACGGACCTCCAGATAGGCCCACGGACCTTTAGGTGGACTCATAGACCTTTAGGTGGACCCACGGACCTTTAGGACCTTCGGAGTAACCCAGGGACCTTTAGGACCTTCGTAGAAACCCACGGACCCTTACCTATACTTCGAGGGTCCGGATACTAAATGAGTAGGTTAAATAAACCGTAGGAAAGGGCTATATATACTAGGCTACCCGCCTCCCTCTTCCTTTCCTTTCTGTCTCTCTATATCTTACTTCTATAGTGTTTATAGTCTTCTATAATTTAAACGGCCTCTTTTTCTCTAGATCTTCCTCTTCCGTTCTATCTCTTCGGGACTATTATAAAGACTATAAGCCCGAGAAAGCAAAGGAATTTCTAAATCCCCTCTTTCTTCCACCTTTAAAGTCCTTTTTAGGTAATCTTAAAAATCCACCTTTAAGATGCTCTCTAGGCCGCCGTTAACTAGTTCCACCTCTAAAGCCCTCTTTAGGCTAAACCCCTTTTCCCCTTTCCCCTTTTTTCCCTTTTTCCGAAAAAACAGAAAAATATTATAACAGGACCCCGTTCCGAATAGTTAAGTCTTAGCATCTATACCCCCTATATACTAGCTATACCGCCCTACTATACCCCTATAAAGGCTATAATATTACGTGGCTTATAAACCCTAGTCTCCAAAAAAAGCCAATCTCTCCTTAGTAATATATAAGAAACGGCTCCACTTTTTTAATATCCGTGAACTATACTACTACGTGGCCCCACTTTTCCCCGCTTTAGACCTACTTTTCACCCCTATATCCAACCCCTCGGGTAATTAGAACTAGAAATCGGGTAATTCCACTTCTCCCCTTCTAATACGAGCAAAAAGACCACCGTTTTAAAGCTAGGAAGATAACCAGTAAGGCTTTTATCCCCACGGTCAAGAAACTATAAGGCAGTGCCGATATATTTTACCTATAAAGGGAAATTCCTAAACAATATAACCAAACCTTTATAGAATCCCTCCTAGAAATAAAAGGAAGACTCTTTTAAGGCTACTAGTAAAATACTCTCTACCCTTTCTAAAGGACCTCTCGCCCAGGTTTAAGGGCTAGATACGGCCCACGAAGTCTAGGAAAAGCTAAAAAGTCTATATAAAAGGAAAGGCCTCTAAGCTAATTTTAATATCCTAAGGACCTTCTTTAATAATTCCCCCTTAGACTATAAAACCCTCGAATCCTTCCTATATAAGGTTTAAGAAAATCTGATAGCTCTAGAAGGAAAGGAGATTTCCTTTCCTAATAAGGTGGTTTATACGTGGATTCTTAACGCCCTAGATAAGAGATACGACTCTATTACTAACTAAATCACCTAGTCCCTCTATTATACTATCCAGAGTTATACGCTAAATAAAATCGTTACTAAATTAATAGACGCCTCCCGGAAAATAAAGCGTTCCCTAGTAAATAACACTCTCCTTATTAAAGGGTCTAAAAAACCCTGGAAAAAGACTAAGGGGTTATTCTATAAGAACTATAAGAAACCCGGCCACGTCTCCTCTAACTACTATTTCCTCTACCCAGATAAGGCTCCTAAGGGCTAGGTTATAAAAGAAAATACCGGAAAAAAAGCAGCAGAATCGGGTCTCTAAGAGCACTAAGTCCTCCTCCTCCTCCTCTTCTAGGGGCAGATCCAGGTCCTTAAATCCCTAGTATAAGAAAAGGGAGGACGCTATTATGGCTCTCTTAAAGAACTAACTGCTTTAGACACTTATAAATAATAAGGATTCTATAAATATAATCCTTAAAAAGTAACCTAAAGAACCCGAAGAAGAAGAAGATAAATCGATTATATTCGAAGACGTCCTCCCGAACCCGGAAGCCAAGGATATAATAGACGTTAAAGAAGTAAATATAATAACCTAAAATCCCTAGAATACTCTAAATACTAACCTAAATATAGGTAGGATAATTAAAAGCATTTTTAGGATTTAGGCAAAGAATAGGTTTAGTTTAGACTTAAATTTTTATATAGATAGCGGAGCTACCTCCTATATAATAATAAAAAATCTCTCTTCTCTATATATAAAACCACTACTAGGCTCGCTAGTTAGGGAAAAGTAAATATAATAAAGATAATAGGCGTAGGAAACTATATTATAAAGTTTAAAGATACTAAAAAAACACTATTTCTAAAAGAGTGCCTTTATATTCCTAAACTAGGAACTAATATAATATATCCCCTAAACCTCGATAGCAAAGTCAGAGGTTTATTAGGTAATAAACAGCTTATTCTTTTTAAAAACGAAATAGTAAAAGAGTCCCTTTATATATATATAAGAGCTAGACTCTTTAGAGGACTCTACTAGGCTGCAGCTAGGCTAGTTATCCTAAAAAGTAGGAATAAAGAAATCAATATAATAAAGGAAATCCTATAAAGCCTAGAATAAAGAATAAGGAAATAAAGAAACTAATAAAATAAAAAACTAAACCTCTAGAAACAAAGAGATAGAAATAATAAGAAAAGAACCGCAAAAATAAAGGAGACTATATAACTATAGCATAACAGAATAGGCTATATAAACCCTATTACCTTAAGAAACCTATATAATAATACCTCTCTTTTTAAGGACTTTAAAGTATCAGAATAAGAAATCACAGATATAGACAGCTATAATGCCTGCCGCCGTAGCAAAACTATTATACTAGCTAATAAAGATTTAGTAAATAAATATAAAGGCTTCTCCTACCTCGAAAAGGTATATATAGACCTCTACGGCCTAATAGAACTAATAACCTATAATAAAAAGCGCTAGATTCTACTAATCATAGACCGCTCTACCCGGTTCCTCTAGGCAAAATTACTACCTAATAAATCAGAAGCAACCATCGTTCTACCTATAAAAAAGTGGAAAATACTAGTAAAAAATAATAACTACGATATAAAAATAAAAGAAATAGATACAGACAGTAAAACGGAGTTCATAAACGCCTCCTTTAAGCGCCTCTTTTAAGGCGTAAATCATAATATAAAACCACTATATACCTATAAGACTTAAGGCTTAATCGAATAAGCTATTAGAACTATAATAGAAAAGGTTCTTAGCCTGCTTTTCCACTTATAACTACCTAGATACCTTTAGAGAGATACTATATATTCAGTAGTATATATATATAACAGAACTCCGAACTTAGCTATAGGTTTTAAGACCCCTTTCGAGATAGTTAAAAAGAAGAAACCGAATATAAACCATATTCGGGTCTAGGGCTCTAGAGCCTACTATAAAAACAACGACCCGAACCAGAAGAAACTAGATAACAGAGCTATTCGTGGTGCCCTTATCGGCTTTAACGATTATAACTATAAGATATATAACCTAGTCTTAAGAAGGATCGGTTAGGTTAGAGACGTATATATACTTAAAAATCAGTTTATACACTCTTCTTCAGACCTAAATACTAATAATATCTCTCTCTAAGAAGAACAAGTTTCTAACCTAGAGCCTTATCAGCTTCTAGAAAAAACTATATAATAACAACGGGTCTTAAAACGACCTTTTAAGTCTATCTAAACTAAAAAAGAAAATAATAATAACCTATAAAATAAATCGAGGAGTCTACGAGCAGTAACAGGCTATAATAACCTAGATAGACCTATACACACCGGCTATTCTAGTATATAAGTTAAAATACCTTCGAAACCGAAGTCAGCTTTTAAAGACTATATATGAGTTAATAATAAAAATAATAAGGGCTTATTATACTTAATAGAAGATACCACTCTCGGAAACCTATAGTTTTAAATAGGGCCTTACTACCTCTTAACTATAAACTCTCTATTAGAACTAGCTACCTATAAAAAGGCTATATAAAGCTTAGATAAATCATAATAGATAGACGCTATGGTAGCAGAAATAATAGAACTAGAAAAAAGAAAGACCTGGGATTTAATAACCATAAAAGATACGCCCCTTAATAAAATAAAGGAAAAATATAATATCCTAGGCGGACAATAAGTCTATAAAATAAAACTAAATAATAAAGGAGAACTAATAAAATACAAAGCAAGATAGGTTATACAAGGCTTTAATTAAGTACTCGGAATCGATTTCTTAGAAACCTTTTCTATAACCTACAGACCCGAAATATATAGACTTGCCTTCCTTTTAGGCGTTTCCTTGGGCTGGAAATTCAGATAGTTTAACGTAACGAACGCCTTTATATATGCTGATATAGATACTCTAATATACACCGTTTAACTAACGGGCTTTAAAAAACAAGAAGGGAATAGTATAACTATCTATAGGCTAAATAAAGCTTTAGACGGCCTGAAACAAAGCCCTAGACTCTAGTATAACTTCCTAGTTAAAATCTTAACTAAACTATGTTATATAGTCTCCGAGTTTAATAAAGGACTCTTTATATATTATAATAAAGGAGACCGAGCTATATTCCTCTGCCACGTAGATAATATCGTGGTTATAAGTCCTTTAGATACTATAATAGATCACTTTTATAAAGAGATATCTAAAGATATTTCACTAAAAAACTTAGGTGAAGTATATACCTTTCTAGGCAATAAAATAAATATAAATACAACTAAAAAGATACTCTTTATAAGCCAACTACTATATACGAATAAAATACTAGAAAGATATAATAAACGAGCTCTTAAAAAGGTAGATACCCTATGTATTCATAAACAGGTCCTAATACTAAACCCTAAACAGGCGTCAAAAGAAGACATAAAGAAATATTAATAAGAAGTAGGAGCTTTACTATATCTAGCCCTTCACTCCAGGCCCGATATAACCTATACTGTTAATAAGTATGCCCGATATATAAGTAACCCCTCGAAGGAACACTTTATAGCACTAAATAGAGTTTAGGCCTATATAAACGCATATCCTAATATAGATCTTTTATATAATTATAAAAGAGATAACTTATATATATACAATTACTCTAATACCAGCTTTTTAGATATTCTTAAAGATAGAACGTCTACCTTAGGGTATATATACTGCGTAGGAATAAATAATCCTATTAGCTAGACCTTATCGAAGCAGAAAGTCGTTGCTTTATTAATAACAGAAGCCGAATATATAGCTCTGACCGAGGCTATAAAAGAAGGAATCTATATACATAATCTATATAAACTAACAGATAACCTTAATATAAAATTCAGTAATAATAAACTAAGGATTCCTACTATTCTTATAAACAGCGAGAGTACTAAAAAGGTCGCTAAAAACCCGGAATTTCATAAAAGAGTAAAGCATATCGATAAACAGTTTCACTTCTATAGACAATAACTACAGGAAAATAATACAAAGGAAGTGTATATAAACACTAAATATAATATATCCGATATAATAACTAAAGGGTTACTAAAAGAGACTTATAATATACTCTGCGGCTATATAAACCTAGGTTATAAAGACGATATACTACCCGAATATAACCTACCGCCTTATAAAGAAATAAAAGAACTTAAATACTAGGTTTTTTTACTTATAGACAGGTTTTCCTAGAATAAAACTAAGAAGGGTTTTCTTAATTTTTCCCCTATACTATAACAAAGACAGAGGTTTTCTTTTTTTCCTCGCCTTAAGAATATATAGACTATAAAATAACTAGCTAAGCTACACCTATTATATAGGAGTCAGCTTACGGGGGGGTATTAGTACTATACCCAGAAAATAAATATATCTATATACAGTATAGTACGATATACGAAACCTTCTATAAGTCAGAGACTTCCTAAGTCCCCTGGAGTCCTCCCGAGTCCCCCAGGGACTTCCTAAGTTCTCCAGGGTCCTCCCGAGTCCCCCGGGACCCCAGGTAGACCCACGGACCTTCAGGTAGGCCCACGGACCTCCAGGTAGGCCCACGGACCTTTAGGTGGACCCATAGACCTTTAGGTGGACCCACGGACCTTCAGGACCTTCGGAGTAACCCAGGGACCTTTAGGACCTTTAGAGAAACCCACGGACCCTCACCTATACTTCGAGGGTCCGGATACCAAATCAGTAGCTTAAATAAACCGTAGGAAAGGGCTATATATACCAGGCTGCCCGCCTCCCTCTTCCTTTCCTTTCTCTCTCTCTGTATCTTACTTCTACAGTCTTCATAGTCTTCCATAATTCAAACTGCCTCTTTCCCTCTAGATCTTCCTCTTCCGTTCTATCTCTTCGTGACCGTTATAAAGATTATTTAAACTCTTATATTCTCTTCTGTTAGTATTATATAAAACCAGGCCTCCGACTATACTAGGGACATTAATCCGATTACGATAAAAATATATTAAGCTAGTCTATCTTTGAATTAATCACACTAATATAATACGTCTTTACCTCTTTATATAATTTATAGAAGTCGTTAAGCCAGCGTTACCCAGGTATCTTCTAAATCGCTTATATATAATCGTCCTAATAACGCTTAATTAATCACCTCTAAGTGGTGTTAGTAGGCTTAAGTCGTGCCTTTAGGATCCTTAGAATTTCCTTCCGGTCGTTCTTACTAGTATAGGCCTCTGCGAGGCTCCGGTCTAGAGCCTTAGTAATATAATCTAGGACCTCCTTAATCGCGGCTTGCTCCTACTTATATTCGTTATAAGTGTTAAGCCATAGCTTATATATCTAAGTATAACTATTTGCAAGCAGCCTGTCTACTATTTATGAGCGTCCCAAACTTAATTAGGAAGGTTACGCGAGCCCGCGTAGTAGTCTGTATACGCCAAGATCTTGGCTGCAGATGTCCTGTATAGATATATACCTAGGTATATCTCCATAAGGTTTTCTCTCCTTAGCTTATTACGAATGTCCGTTACTGTAAATTCGCTGCTTATTTTGACTTCCTTGCATCGAGCTCTAGTTAAGAAGAATACACGATGTCGTGGTAGAAAAAGAGGTGGAAAATAAGGTAGAAAAAGGAGGTGAAATTCTTTAAGGTAACACGTAGTAGTGGTTACGTAATCTTATCTATGTAATAGGTAAGACCTTATCTGTGTATATAGATAAGGTTATGTAACCACCACCACGTGTCACCTTAAAAAAATTTCATCTCCTTTTTCCACCTTGTTTTCCACCTCTTTTCCACCACTTTTTCCACTTCTTTTCTACCTCCTTTTTCCACCTCGAGGACATAATACATTTAGGGTACTTTGACACAGTAGAAAACAGGTCAGAACAGCTGCGATTCTACAGTGTAGGGCATCAAGTATAAGTCATAGTGATTAACGCCTGTCTTACGTATATAAAACGTCTATCGTGATATAATATATCTATACAGGACATCTATAGCTAAGATCGTAGCGTATACAGACTACTACGTAGGCTCGCGTAACCTTCCTAATTAGGCTAGAGACGCTTACAAAGAGTAGACAGGCCGCTTGTAAATAGTGGTACTCTATATATCTAGTTCTATTTTCTATTATTGCTTTTAGTAGAGGGTATAATCTTTTAGAGAAGTTATAGGTGTTTATTATCGTTAAGATCCGGGTCTATAAGATCTTTAACCTTATTAAAACGGCGGACTCCTAACTAGTTCTTAAAGGAGGTTAGAATAAACAAAGATATTATAACAGCGTAGTACTAAAGTAGATATAGTAGGAGAAAGAGGAGGAGAAGGAATAAATAAAGGCGGTTAAAGGGTTTAATAATTATAAGTGGGTAGATAGGCTAGTGGACGACTCTATCTATAAGAAAGCAGGAACTTAAAAAGGCATAATTATAATAAGTAAGGGCTTTAAAAGGGGGGCTTTAAAAGAGGATAGAGGAGGGAAAAGGCTATAATACCTATAACTATTAGATTAACTAGAATAAAAACGTATTACTAAAGTGCCAGGGTTATAACTATTAGAACACTAATATCGAATAAAGTATAACTTATATTTATTATAGACTATAGAAAGGTACGAGTCTGCGATATTAAGTAGTGTAAGAATAATCCGACTAGGGCAATCGGATATTCCAACTAAGGCAGTTGTCAGGACACTAATATCGTACGAAGTGTGACTTATTTCATTGCAGACTATGAAAGAGTACTAGTCTATGATATTAAATATATAGGCTAAAGAGGGGGAAAAATACTATAATACATCTAATAGAAGTACCGCCGTATTCGGAGCAGTGTGTAACATGGCTCTGCGAATATAACCTATCACGCTTATGGGGCTTTTCGGGGTCTTTAGGCACAAATGCCTGGCATACCCCCCTAGAGCCGCAGGATTAATCCTAACGGCTCTGATCGAATTAAAGCTTAAAAATAACGTAAAAGTCTAGGGTTTTTTGTTAATATCTGCTATTAATAACCATTATATAGTTATAGGCATAAGAATAAGGAGTATAAAGATATATATATCTTTATACTAACCTATATATATATTAATAATATTAATAAAGTATTTATAGCTCGATTATTAATATATAAGGTTAGTAATATGAAATACGAGAAGAGAAGAAGTCTATTGCGTAATATAACGCAGTCTACTACGTAATAGTAAACTATTGCGTAAGGTAAAAAGCTTATATTAAGTCTACTGCGTAATACAGTATCCTTCTCTTCTTTATTCCTTTATCTATACATATATCTGCTTCTTCCCTCTCTCTTCCTGTCTTTCTTCTTTTCTAAGTTAGCAACTATATTCTTAATATATACGAAAGTTATTTATAATAACTAATATATCCTGAATTATCTCGAATTATTCACATTTTTAAGCCTAGATATTAATCCAAAGGTTAACGGATTATTAAATAGCTCGTGCCTTATTATAATCCTAAAATAACGTGATAATTGTTATATAATTATAGTTAATCTAATAATTGTTAATCGCGATCGTAATCTAATCCAAACCACTATTAGGTCGATGGTAATCGACTTAAACCGCCGTTAAGGCGGTGGTGATTAATCCGATTAAACTAAGCCGGCAGGACTCTTTTCTATCCTAAGTATCTTAACGAACATAGCGTGCTTTTACGGTGGTAACGCCTTCGTTATCCTATCGCTAACTACCTTATTAGTAGCGATCTAATTAATCACGATTTCCCGGCGTTATACGATCTGCCGGCTCTATAGGGCCTGGATATCGAGATACTTTAATTTCGATATTACTAATAGGAGGGGGCTTTCTAATAGCTAACGGGTCTAATTATTATTGTAATAGATAGTAATAGGGTTAACCTTAAAGGTTAATGTTAGATCCGTTATTAACCGTAGAGTCGCGATATATTACCGGGCGGCAGTACTTAGAGCCACGAGCTCTGCTTCTATACTGGATATAATAACGCTTATTTACTTATTCGCCGTCTAGTCGTTAGGGCCTTTAAAAAGTATAGTTATATATCCCTAGGAGCTATACCGAGTCTTACGATCGTCTTTAAAGGCGGCGTCTCTTATATAAAAGAGGGCGTATTTAGCTAGGTTTTTATCGGAATCCCGTGGCCTAAAGGACAGGTAGAGGGACCTTATTAAGTCGAGGTACTCAAGGCACCTATTAGCGGCTTCGTGATACTAACCGGGTAGATTAATAGCGAATTCGGCTAATCTAGAGGCAGCCTTTATAATATCCGGCCTTATTTAATAGGCGGCGTAATTAATCGATCCGACCTTTCAAAGATATAGGTAGATAGAGTCCTCTAAGGCTTGCTATTTACCGTTCGGTTCTAATATATCCGGAAAGGCGAGCGGCGTAGTAACTCTCCGGCTAGTAACGATATTTAACGCCTTTATCTTTTTATTAATATAGTTATTAAGTGATAACCATAGCCTTCGGCGTTAACGATCCCTTATAACCCTGATACTAAGGAATCAATTAATAGGACCTAAATCCCGGATCTAGAAGCGCTCCTATAGCTACTTAATTAAATCTTCGGCGGCGTTAACGTGCTCTTTACGATATAGTAGAACTATATCATTAATATAGAAAAATATAAGCAGCTTATTACCTTAGAAGCCGTAATCGTCCTCCTTTAAGTACGTGAGACTATACTTACCTAAAATAGATAAGAGCTCCTGGTGCTATAGCTTAGGCAATCGGCGTAGCCTATATAGGGCCTGGCGCAGCCGGTTAATCCCTTAGTTCGAGGGGCGTGGGAGGCTTAAAAACGGTTCTAATCCGGCCTTATTAGTAATGTTAGCGGCAGAGGCGGCCTGCAGGATGTTCTATCCCAGGGGGTCTTTAACGTAGACCTCTTCGTTAAGCCGGGCGTTCGTGAACGTATTAGCGGTATTAAGTTAGCGGGTCTCTAGATTAAAGTGGGTAGTAATAGCTATAAGCGTTTTAAAGGTCCTGCCGGCCAGGGTGGAGGCGTAGGCGTTAAGGTGATTTTAAGGCTATTAATTACTATATACGTAGAGGCGTGCCTTAAATTTAGTGATATAGCCGGACGGATTAACCTTATAGTTAAATACCTATATTAGATCTAAAGGGCGGCTCGGAATAGCAGTATAGTATTTTACTGCTTTAAACGTGCCTATCTTAATAAGAGCCTATATCTCTTTAGATGCGGCTATAACCCACTATGCTCTATATAGTGACCGTATTATCTGGCTCTAATTAGACGGCTTTTTAGGTATATCGCGGCGTAGTAATAGCTTTTTCGGTATATTAAAGCAGTTAAGATAAAGGAAGGCAGAGTCGGCGTATCGTTACGGTGGCCGGCGGTTACGTTACGGCTAAGAGGAAGCTGCCGGCGTTATAGTAGCTGAAGATAGGGCACCCACCGTGGACGAGGATAGACGGGCAGCCGGCTCTAGAGAGCCCGAAGATAGAGGGCTAGCCGGCATGAAAGAGATAGCCGGTGGAGGCAGCTATTAAGTAGGGGAGCACTTATTCCGACTAGGGCATTTGTTTATTCCGACTAGGGCCCTATTTTACAGCCAGCGCTAGCCGCTAACTATTATCTTCTTTTTTTTTAACTAGATTAATTAGTTTAATATAAATAGCAGCGTTCGGGTCGTCTTTTTACCCTTAGGTACGATCGTTAATTAACTAATTAATTCGCTATAAGAAGCTATCTTCCTATTGTAATTACTCACGCCATCCTAGCTCTTACTATAGCCTGCGTATAGCCTTATCCCTTCCCGACTAAGATCCAGCTTGCGTCGAGGTGTTTCTGTAACGAGATAATCGCAGACCTATCGGGATATAGTCAGACCGATAGCCGCGCACGGACCACCGATCCGAACCTATCTCTATACGAGTATTAAGGGATTAGTTTAATCCCTTAAGTTAAAGTCTTGGTTTAAAGTTAGCGCTTAGTTAACGAATATACTATAATTACTCTACGATACTAAGCTATCAAGCCTTTTCTATAATATCTTTTCCTTAACTAAAGTCTACGGACTTTCCTTTCGTTATAATTCTTTAACTTCTATACCTTTAAGGTAGTTAGGCCGAAGATACCACTAAAAAGGACTCGAGGAATAAGCGTCCCCCCGGGGGGAGCTAATAAGGCGGACGCCGAGCAGGCGCCCGTTATACCGAAATTAATAATAACGGTGCCTAAGCAGGGACCGGATAAAAATAAGGGGTCCACGGATACGCCGGTTACGCTCGGTCCTAAAAATAGCGGGTCGTAGGTTAATTAGCGATCCGTCGCCGGCTCCTCGATATTAATATAAAAGGCGTTAATTACGATATTTTCGTAGTATCTCTAATAATAAAGCAAGATTAATCGAGTAATTACAAAAAAGCTCGTTTAACGACCGGCGCCCTAGCGCGATTATAAAAAACTGCCGGTATATAATTATAAGCTAATTAAAAAGCTATCTATAGTTATAGAAATCGACGATTAGTTAGTAGCGATTAAGGCTAGGAATCAGTTTAGACCTAGTACCCTAGTGCTATAGCAGATCGAATAGGCTTTAATAAAGCTCGAATATGCCTTCTAGACGTCCTAAAGGTACTATACTAGGAAGATCGCTAACCCGAATTAGAACGACTTTATAGCGTTTATTCGGCGAGAGTATCTATCCCGGGATATATAACGGTATTATTACTATAAGGAACTTTATAAGCTACGAATAACCGGCGATATAACGCCGATAAAGCTATTCGAATAGTAAGATAACCTATATAGGCTATTAGGCTAGGAGATAAGCGGAAGCGAAGAGCGTGCCTATAACTATTTTAGCCGGCTACCCCTATATATTAAGGATAAGATATAAGAGCGGAGAACTAATTTAGATAAGGCCGTGACGCTAGCTTAAGAGGCGTAGCTATTCTAGGATATAAGCCTTATTAAGAAGGCGACTAGTAAGCTATTAAATACCGGTTATAAAAGGACCCTATCGAACTTCTAGCGTTCGGACGGTCGCTTAAGTCGGGTAAGCACCCCGGCCACTAGTTAGCGTACGCCCGCCGAGCCAGGTAAGATAGACTCGAAGGGGGCGCCCCTAATAGGCTAAAAGGTATCGGGCTCGGGTTTAGAGCTTTTATAAGCGTAGCCTAGCACGCGTACCTTTATAGGTAAGTGCTATAACTATAGTAAAAAGGGTTATCGTTCTAAGGACTGCTATAGTAATAAGGAACGGCGGACTATAGCCGATAACAGGGCGGCGAAGAGTCGCGCCTGTGTTAGTAATATACACGCTATATATAACGACCTTAATAATAATATTCGGGTTAGGGAACTCTATTTATCGGGAAATAAGTCGGCGTAAACGGGGAGGCCGAACCTACGCCTAATAACCGGCCGGCGATTATAGTTAGTGAGGTGGCGAGATCTATAACGATAGTGATCCGTTACGGAAAGGATATTAAGTTTAGCATGGACTTAGATACCTATGCGTAGGTGGATATTATTAGCCCGGCGTTAGTGGAATATCTAGGGTTAAAACCGCTTCTAGAGGTCGAGACTCTAGAAACTAAAGGCTTTAATGGTAGCCCGGCGAGGGTCCGCGGAGTGTACGGCTTAGCCTTTTATCTACTAGACGTAGAAGGGCGGCCACGCTTACTAAAAAGGGTCTTCCTGTATACGGACCGACCTAAGGGTACCGGATAATTATTACTCTTAAATAATAGTATAGGTTAAGAAGGTATTATAATTAATACGGCTTGCCGAATATTCGTTTATAGGCTAATCTTTATTATAGACCCCGAGCTATAGGCTTGCGAGGTTATCGAAAAGCGGGCGAAGGCGTATATTATATATATCGCTGCCGCTACTATTATTATACTAGGGGCGCCGGATATAACTATTGCGTTTATAGATAACGATAAGGTAATATATAGACTAGTTATTAAGCTGCCGCCGGAAATCGCTGATTACTAGGACGTGTTTTTAGAGTAGGCCGCGAAGGAGCCGCCCTTATTAAAGGACACCGAATACACGATTAACTTATAGGACGGGAAGGAACCGCTATTCGGGCCGTTATATCCTTTATCTCGAGCCTAGCTAGAGGTGCTAAAGAAGTATATCGCCGAAGGGATAGCGAGCGGTCGTATTTAACGGTTAATAAGCCTTATAGGCTTACCGGTGCTATTCGTGCCTAAGAAGGATAGTAGCTTATAACTCTATATTAATTATTAAGGGTTAAACGCTATAACGATTAAGAATAGGTACCCTCTGCCCCTAGTCGGCGAGCTATTAAATAGGCTTACCGGAGTAAAGTACTTTTCTAAGGTAGATATCCGAGATACCTATTATAGAATCCGGATTAAGAAAGAGGACCGCTAGAAGACGGTGTTTAAAACGTGGTACGGCTATTATAAGTATACGGTTATATTATTCGGGTTAATAAATACTCCCGCTACCTTTTAGGCGTATATTTACTAAGCGCTTACTGGTTTACTAGATATATATTATATCGCTTACCTAAATAATATCCTTATATATTCTATATTAAAGGAATAGTATACGAAGGACCTAAAGAAGGTCTTGGATCGGCTTCGTAGGGCCTAGCTATACGCGAAGTTATTAAAGTGCGAATTCTATTATAACCGAGTAGATTTTTTAGGGTTCGTGGTAATACGTAAAGGTATCGCGATAGATCCGGAATATATATATACGGTCGCCGAGTAGCTAGCGCCTAAGTCGTTCCGGGATATCTAAGTTTTCCTTAGTTTTACTAATTTCTATAGGAGGTTTATTAAGGGATACTCTAAAGTAACTATACCGTTAACTACGCTATTAAAAGGTAGTTAGGCGGGTAGAAAAAAGGGACCTTTTAAGTTCCCGGATAACGCTAAGCGGGTATTTAAGTTACTAAAAGTCGCCTTCGGGTCGGCGACTATTTTACGGTACTAGAACCTAATACTAGATATAAGGGTTAAGACGGATACCTTAAATAAGGCTATTTCCGGGATCCTAAGTTAGAAGTATAAGACTAGATAGCGACCGGTTACTTACTTCTTATAGAAGCTTTCCGAGATAGAGTAACGATAGGGTATAGGATAGCAGGAGCTATTAGCTATAGTAAAGAGCCTTAAGTATTAGCGCCACTATCTTAAAGGCACGGGATAGGCGTTCACGGTGCTAATAGACTATTAGGCGCTTAAGGGCGTGCTAAACACGCTGGCGCGGGACCTTTATAGAAGGCTTGCTAAATAGGTGTATCGATTATCGTTATTCGACTTCGAGGTTTAATACCGTCCAGGTAAAATAAACTCGGTAGATAGCTTATCGAGACGGCCGGATTATATAGTGGACGAGACGCTATATAATAACGTGCTTCCTACCCTATTATAAAGGTTATAACTAGTTAGTAACCTCTTAATAAGCGTTCGTTAACGGATCGCGAGTATCTATCTTACCCTAATAAGTAACGCGGTAAAGATCGTATACGTTTAAGCCGCTCGGCTAACGCTACCCGAATATAGGCCTAGTAAACGTAAACGGGTATAGACTCTATAGGAGGGGGCCCTGCCTAGCTTAAAAGACGAGGATAGAAAAGGGCTACAACCCCTATATCCTACCAACAGCACCCGGCGTATTATCGTCGCTGCTATTACCCGCTCCTAAATATAAGATATAGGGTATAAGGCGACTACCTAATAAAGGGTCGCCGATAAGATATCGCCGATACCCGAGGCTAAGGCTAGGGTTACTATAATACCGGATTAGTATATCCTACGTTCTATAGCCAGAGAGCTAGCTAGGAATAAAACGGTAGGTCGGTATACTATTAGCGAGGAACTAAAAGATCTAGTTAGAGGGCTATAAACCACTAACCCGGATTATATATCCTTAATTAAGAATATTCGTTAAGGGACCGGAAAAAAAGCGGGGTACTCTCTCGGAGATAAGGATATACTACTGTTTAAGGGACGGTTAGTATTACCTATATAGGGCGCCCTAAGGGCGGAGGTCCTAGAATAGCACCACGATAACCCTAGAGCTAGGTATATAGGAGCGAATACGATACTCGAGCTGATTTTAAAAAAGTTCTATTAGGTGGACTTAGCGGCGGATATTCGCGATTACGTCGCCGTATATTCGGTGTATTAAGGAGTATAGGTGCCACGATATAAGCTATACGGTTAGCTATAGACGCTGCCGTTACCTATATATCCGTTCTAAGAGATTAGTATAGATTTTATTACGGGTCTACCGCCTATAAAAAGGGCTGATAGGTAAACGTATAACGCTATCCTAGTAATTATCGACTAGTATATAAAGTACGCTCTGTTTATTCCTACGCGGAAGGACCTAATAGTACCCTAGTTAGCGGCGCTGCTATATAAGGAAATTAAGTGCCGATTCGGTAGCCTAAAGGGTATAATAATAGACCGAGATAACCTATTTACTAGTTAGTTTTAGATAGAGTTCTCCCGTGAGCGGGCGAACGCTTAGCGATTATCTATTATATACTACCCGTAGACGGATAGTTAGACGGAATAAACGTATTAATTCCTAATTAAGTACCTACGAATAATCGCCGGTAACGCGACGACGTAATAGCCTGTTTAGTTATTAGAAGCAGGGTTCGCCTATAATAATAGCGAGTATTCCTCGCTTAGTATCTTACTATATAAAGCGTTATACGGGTACTATCTATATATAGTGGAATATATTCGACCTAGGGACGATACCCGGGTATAGGGCGTTTAAGAATATATTAAGAAACTAGCGGAGGTTCGGCGGAAGGTCCGCGAATACTAGGCGCGTGCTATAGAGTACTAGGCTTAGCACTATAATAAACGCCACTAACCGTAATAGTATAAGGTAGGCGATATCGTTAGATTATCTATAAGGAACTTCCGATTCCGGTAAGGGTTAAAGCTAGCACCGCGATATATTCGGGTATAGGTAACTAAGAGGATCGGCGAGTAGGCGTATAGGGTTCGCTTTCCTGCGTAGTATATAAGGATATATAATATATTCCTGGTATCCTTATTAAAACCGTGGAAAGACCGAGTAGCCGTAAAGCTATCAGGGAAGGAACTCCCGCTTTTAGAGGAGGAGTAAGATAAATAGGAGGTAGAAGATATTATTAGTTATAAAGAAGAATAAGGGAAAACGTTCTACCTTATAAAGTGGGTAGGCTAGCCGGTAGAGTATAATACCTAGGAACTAAAGGACTACCTAGAGAACGCTCTAGGGATCCGAAAAAGGTACTAGAAGCATAAAAAGTATATATATAAAAAGTAGGACGACTACGAGATAGTATAAGGCGCCGAAGGGTTATCGGATATAAATAAGAACTTAATTATAGGTTATAATACCCTTTTCCTTATAATAACTAAATAAACGGGGTTAAGCCCCGACTAGTCCTAAAAAACCCTAAGACTATTAGTATAAAGTTTAACGCTATTTTAGGCGATTATTACCGGCGATTACTTAGCGAATAAAAAAATAACTAATCACTAAAACTATAGAAATCGGTTTCGGCGGCGTCGTCGTTATTAAGGGCCGATTAGGCGGCGGGGGTATAACGGCGAGGCGTACGGATACGATAACGGGGGATATCCTCTTTATCGGAAAAGGCGAAATTTAGCGGCGTATACTCGGTATCACTAGCCGGAGCCAAGGGGTTAGTGGCCGATAAAGCGGCGGAAGCTCGATAATAAGCTAGGCGGCGAGGATAAGCCGTAGTAGGATAAGGGGCCGGTGTAATAGCCTTATTAGAGCTATTAGTAAAAGGATTATTATTACTATCGGCGGAGGCGTGGCTATAGCGAGTAGCCGCTAATCGACTAGCGAAACGATATACTAAAGCGGGGCGATAAGGGTTATTAATAGCCAATCAGAGGCTAATAAGACCGTCTAAAGACAGGAAGGTATCGAGGCTATATAAACGATCCTTATAATCGAATAGATAGTAACTATTCGCCGCTAAATCCTTAACGAAGGTAATAAGCGACTTAATATCGCGAAGATCGCCCTCGCGCGGAGGATAAGTTTAGTCTAATAATACCGACGCTTTAGCGTTATCGAAATAACCAAGACGGTATATAAAGTCGACCGTTATTATAGAATATAAGGACAAAATCTTATCCAGAACTAGTATCTACGACTACTAACTATTAAAGATATAGCCGAATAACCGGCGACCGGAAAAAAAGAACTTATATCTTTAGTGGTAAGCTTTTTTTTACCGCAGTCTATAACCACGCGAAACCACTTCTAGGCCTTAGAAATACGCTTATAAGCGCGGCGCCGAGCTATCGGCGTTAAGTTATTATCCACTATATAGACGCGCTTACCGCTATTCTATAATAACTAAGCGGCGCTTAGCAGGAAATCCGGAATTTAATAACTACTTAGTATAGGCAAAGCGTTAAACGGTTAGCGGACTTATAGCGGCGTATTATTAATAGCCGCGGGTATAGGTAACGTAACGGCTAGTACCCGTGCCGTTACTAGCTTTATTAAGGTAATCGATACTAATATACGAGTCTAAATAGGATACGTAAAATAGATAGGGAGTCTCGTCCCTAATAACCGACTCCTAACCTTTATCGGCATCGTATTAAAGCTCTCGAAGAGCTATAGTAACTTATAGGTTAACCGACGATATAATAGCGATAGATTAGTGGAATATAGTACGATATTAATAATAATAGAAGTAAGCAGAATAATCGCCGTGTAGTCGGCGATTATAATAATAGAAAATAGTTATAGAAAGAAAATTAGGAGCTACGAGGGGGATTACGCGAGGAACTATATACTCGTCGCTAAACGGTTACCTAAGGCTAGGTATAATATCTGCGAAAGGTTAGATAATTATAGGTAATAATAATAAGAATCGCGGAGTTTCTATAGTAATATTCGGATAAATTATAAGGTATATAGTCGGCGATAAAACGCCGACAAGCAGGTAAATAAAGGAGCGGCTACTCTTTTTTTCCTATAGGTTTTTAATAAGGGCGTATATAGAACTAGAGGGAGATAATTAATCGCGATAAACGTGTAATTAAAGGCATCACGATAATATAAGTCTATGGGACTAGACTTATTAAGGGGGGGGCAGTGTAATAAGATAATCGTAGACCCATCGGTATATAGTCGGACCGATAGCCGCGCACGGACCACCGATCCGAACCTATCTCTGTATAAGCGTTAAGGGATTAGTTTAATCCCTTAAGTTAAAGTCTTGGTTTAAAGTTAGCGCTTGGTTAACGAATATACTGCGATTACTCTGCGATACTAAGCTATCGAGCCTTTTCTATGATATCTTTTCCTTGACTAAAGTCTACGGACTTTCCTTTTATTATAATCCGCCTCCTTCGCGAATACCTATAAGTCTTCGAAGCCGATAATAAGTTATAATAGCTATAGGACGCTATAGCAGAAGAAGATAACTAGTATCGTTAAGCTATATAAGCTATATCTAAGGGTAATTGATAGTTTCCTCCCTTATTAGGTCTCCGAGCCTAGATTACCGAATACGGGATTACCTTATAAGACTAGTAATATTCTAAGATCGCCTATAGGTGCCGGGAGCTTAAGAAGGGAGTATATTACGAATATAAGTAATCTAATCTATACACGACTCTATAATTAGAGGCTATCCAGGGCAAGATAATATAATTACTCTTATAATAAGACGCTTTTTCTGGCCAGGAATAAATAGAGACGTGCATAGGTTTATACGTAACTATAACGTCTATAATTAAAGCTATACGTAGAGGAACGCTTAATAAGGAGTTTTAAAACCACTCCCGATTCCTAAATAAATAAGGAGTGGCCTGTTAACAGACTTTATAACGGATCTGCCTCCTATTAAAGAGAAAAAGTATAGGTACCTATATATTATAACCGATTAACTTATAAAGGATATTACCCTTAAAGCGATAGACTCTATAAAAGCGGAAGCGTGCGCCGAACGGTTCCTATACTATCACTTTTAGTTCCACGGTATACCTTAGTTAATTATAAGCGATAGAGGTTCTAACTAGATAAATCGCTTTTAGCGATACTTTTATAAATTAGCTAGAATCGAATAATAATTAAGTATAGCTTATTACCCCTAGACTAATAATACTACCGAATAAGCGAATAAAGAAGTATAGGCGTACCTCTAAGCCTTCGTTTACTACGCCTAAGACGATTAGGATAAGTTATTACCCGCCGCCTAACTAGCGTTAAATAACCGGGAGAGCTTTACTACTAAGATAAGCCCGTTCTTCCTAGAACACGGATACTATATCGACCCGATTTAGATTCACGAAGAACTAAGTAGCGACGCCTAGGAGTTCGTAGCTTATAACCTGCTCCGCCGCCTCTAAGAAGCTATAGAGTTCGCCTAAGCCTTAATAATAGCTATATAGCTATAATAGGAAGAGTTAGCGAATAAGCGTTATATCCCTATTAAACGGTTCCGAGAAGGCGACCTTATATAGCTTTTACTCGCGAACTATTCTACCCTATAACCGTTATATAAATTAAGCTGGCTATACTAGAAGTATAGGGTTACTAAGGTTATTCACCTATATATTATAGAACTAAACGTACTTTTAAACATATACCCGAGGTTCTATATAGACCTCTTATAATATTTAAGTAAAGACCCGCTTCCTAGCTAAGTCCTATATAACCCCTAACCCGGACCGATTCGTGATAGTCTAGAAAAAGACGAATAGATAGTAAAGGAAATCCTATACGCTAGGAATAGGAAGGTAGGTAAAGGCGTGGTAAGGGAGGCGTTAGTAAAGTAGGAAGGATATGCCTAGATATCCTAGGAACTAACGGAGTCCCTATAAGAATTAAGCGCCCTAGACCGCTATAAAAAGAAGTATAGCCCGATTAAAGTTAATAACGGACTACGCGAATATTACGAAAAGAAAAAGGGTTATAGGAAAGGCGGTAAGAATTAAATAAAGGTTAGAATAACGGTAAAGCCGTCTATATTAATTAAATCAGGGCGGATAAGCCCTGCCCCTAGCTACCGGGTTTAGGTATCGAGATTAATATCGTTACGAGTATCCTCGCGACTATTAACGCTTTCCGTGATAATAGGAGATAATATAAACGCCGCGACCTCGGCCTACCTATTTATCTTCTTTTCCTTAAAGGACTTAACGTCCTTTACCTCGATAGCTATAACCCCTATAACGTTCTTAACCACCTATAAGAACCGGTTAAGCCGGCGTAGGCCTTTTACCCCTATAAAGGTAATTATCACGCTAAGGATACGCGTAATAATAATAGGAGGCGCTATAATAAGTATAGGTCTACCTACTATAATATAGGAGTCCCCGTGGGAGGGGAGGCGGTAATATATACCGATAAGCGAGGCTTACTAGCTCCTAAGTCGATAGGCGTTAAGATAGGCTTATCCTCCTACGAAGTGCTAGAAGCCTTTTTTAAGACCCCGGACGCCTTCTAGAAGGCTAAATAAGCCGCTATAAGCGCCTTTACCGCCTTAGGGCTATAAAAGGGGTCGTTATTAACTACCTTTACTGCCTTTAAGAGTATTACCGATAAACTAATTATCCTAGGCGGAGGAAAGAATATACCTATAACCGCTCTTTAAGTAGTTATAGTATTTAGAATCGGGTATCCTCGCTCCGGGTCCTAATTAGTCACGGTAGCGCCGCTTATCCTAGCCGTTAATAATTACCTTTATATAAGTATAGTAAAAGACAAAACGGGTCCTTCTAGGAGGATGTTTTATTCCACGAGCGCGCTTCGCGGGGCTCTTAACCACTATAGAAGCTTTGCCCGCGGAACGCTTACCCTTGGCCTTAGCGGCTTAGGCTGGCTAGGCGCGGCGGTCTATAGCTAAGGTAGGAGTAGTAATCTCCTTATTAGCCGGGGCGGGAGTAGGTGCCTCCTCGCCGGTATTATTATTATTATTATTATTATTAGCCCCTATATCACGTATATAAGTTAGTAAATATTATACGAGGTTTATAGGAAGAATAAGAAGACGTACCTTAGGGGCCGGAGATAATCCTAAAAACTTAAATATCTTCTAAAAGAAGGAGATAAGAGGTTAGCGTGATAGTACGAGGTATAAAGGAGTTATAGTTAACGGAAAACGTACTACGGATAGTAATAGATATTATTAAAGAAAAGAGGAAAAACAGATCTATAGAGGCGGTAGCGAAGTTAGTATTATTAATATAAGTAAGTTACTTAGTTAGGGAAGGCACGCTACCAGAGCTCCTTATATAGCAGGAATATCACGGGTTAACCCCTTGAAAGTGTAGTTCCGGTATAAGGCCGGAACCGCTAATTAGCACGTAGATCTAACGCTCGGACCTCGCGCTGCCCTTACCGCGGAATCGTATAAACCTAGTAAATCCTGCACCTCTTTATAGACCTTTTTCTTTCCTTTACTTAATTCTAGCTAATATAATTATTCGGCCTTACTTAATGCGATTAACCTATAACTAGCCGCTTATATAGCTAGAATTCAGCGAACCCCACGCGCTACGTTAGTATAGAGTTAGATACTAACGCGCTATTAGGCGGCGGCGGTCCTATAAACCCCGCTAAGCTAGCTAAGTAGACGGATAAAAGGATCACCGAAGCTATTAATACGACGCTTAGTCCCTTATAGGAATAAATAGCTTAATAATAAGAGCTACTCTAACGACTTATAAACGGTCTCGCGAACGCCTAGGCCCTATAATAACCTACCCTTAACCTCGCGCCCCCTCGGAGGGAGCCCCTATAAACACTCCTATAGAATCGGTAGCAGGCCCTCCTACCCTGGCAACCTCTGCTCCCCCCTAAATCAAAGTCCCCTAGGAGCCACGTCCACTATATACTAAGCCTCTGCTATACCCCGCGAAGTTTAGTAGAAGGCGAATAGAGTACGCTACCTAGTTATAGCAGATACGCGATAAGCTTTAGCTAGATAAACACTTATTTAATAACTAAGCCGAAATATAATACTATATTAACTTATACCTAGAGGGGAGTGCTTAGTAAATAGTATTAGCCTTCTACGCCGCTAGGGGACCGGGAGGTACCCGCGACCTAGAGTCGTTCCTTACCTACCTAGACCGTATATATAAGGACTAGAATAAATAGCCTCGCGCGGCCTTTATACTATATTCCCTTAGATAACATAAGGAATAAACCTTCTCGTAGTTCCTACCGAAATTCGAGAAACAGATCGCCTAAGCAGGTAGTAGCGAGTAGGCTAACTCGGCAAAGATCACTTTCCTAAAAGGAGCCTTAAGCTAAAAGATATATAGCGCCTTAGTCACCGCGAAGTTACCCCACGACTATATAAGCTAGGTTATTAAGGTCCAGAGTATCGCCTAGAAGCTAAAGGGTCTACGCCTATTTAGTCGGAACACCTATATACTAAACTAAGCCCGGAACTAAAAGACCGACGCCGACGGAGATATTATAGTAGGCGGGATTAATTAGGTCCGGGCCGATACGATTATAGACTAACCTCGCGATAACTAAGAGTGCTAGGGTTATAGGAAAAAGGGATATATCTATACGAACTATAAGTCCCGGGATAAGGGCTTAAAGGCTAAGGGCGCCCGCGGAGCGAAGGTCTAGGCTAAGGATAGCGATATCGCTATAAGTTTAGACGGTTCGGATAATAAAGAGTCGGGAAAAGAATAGCTTTAATATAAAAATAGGCGTTAGAGCCGATAGCCGCCCTATAGCAGGAGTAGGAGGCGTTTAAATACCTAGCTAGCAGCGACTTAGCCCTAATATTAATATAAGTAAATAAAAGATATATATATACTCTTATAGATACGGGTTATAACTACTACGCTATTATAAATAAACGCTTTACCTAAAGACTTTAGTTACTATTAGTCGATAAGAGAAAAGGACTACTAAAAGGATACTCGGATATATCTAAGCCGGCCACTAATACCAGGATCGCCGCGTTTACGCTCGAGATTAGCGGCTATATAAAACGAGTCTTCGCCTATATAGTAAAAGGATTAGATTAGGATATATTCCTAGGGAAACCGTGGGTAGAATATAACAATATTACGTATTACGCGAAGAATTATAGGTTATACCACGGAGTCGCTGATATTAACCTGCGACTAGTAGGCGAAAAAGAACCAGCTAATATATAAGCTATCCGCGAGGCGAGGCTAGTCTTAGGATCGGTATTTATAGCTATAATACGACGGATAAGAAGGGGGCTAAAGGGAAAAGAAAAAGACGAGTTTAACGCCTTTATATATACCGTTAGTATACGGGATATTAATAAAGCCCTCTATAAAAAGGAACTAATAGACCCTTAGTACTATATCCCTATAAATATACTATAAGAGTTCGGCGACCTCTTTACGCCTAATAAGGCTAACGACTTACCCCCTTACCGACTAGGCGTCGACCACGAAATCACCCTAAAGCGAGGTCCTAATAGACTTAAGCCGACCCTGCTATAGGGGCCCCTCTATAGTATATTAAGGGAGGAGCTATTAGTGCTCCGGAAGACGCTTAATAACCTAATAAATAAGAGATTTATATAAGCTAGTAGCTTAGCGGCGGCTACACCGGTCCTATTCGTAAAGAAGCCAGGGGGCGGGTTACGCTTTTATTATAACTATAGAGCCTTAAACGCGATTACCTAGTAAGATCGTTACCCCCTCCCTTTAATAACTAAGACTCTACGTAACCTAGCTAGCGCTAAGTAGTTCACGAAGCTTAACGTAGTCGCTACCTTTTATAAGATCCGTATAGCTCCCGGATATAAGAGTAAAACTACCTTTAGGATACGCTTCGGTCTTTTTAAGTAGCTAGTATACCCCTTCGGACTAAGCGGCGCACCCACCACCTTCTAACGCTATATTAACTAAATATTATAGGAGTTCCTTAACGACTTTATTACCGTATATATCGATAACGTCCTAATCTACTTTAGCGGATCTTATAAGGACCACGAAGCGAAGGTCTAGCTAGTATTACGTAGGCTTATAGATACCGGCCTAAACCTAGACCCGGCTAAGTATAAGTTTAGTATAACGATAGTAAAATATCTAGGCTTTATCGTTATAATAGATAAGGGAGTGTTTTACGACCCCGAGAAGTTAAAGGATATCCGCGACTAGGAGGCCCTTACCTCGGTAAAGGGAGTACGAAGTTTCCTAGGATTCGCGAACTATTACCGGATATTTATCTACGACTTCGCGGGTATCACGGTACCCCTCTTAGTATTAACAAAGAAGGATCGGCTTTTTAGGTAGGGGGCTAAAGAAAACGCCGCCTTTAAGGAGCTAAAACGACTCTTCTAAATAAAGCCCGTTCTATAGTTATAGAACCTAGACCGTAAGACTATATTAAAGACTAACTATTCGGGCTATATATTAGGTAGTATCCTATCCTAGGTGGATACGCTAGGATATCGCTGCGTAGTTATATATTACTTATATAAGCTTACCCCGGCGGAGTATAACTACCCTATTCACGATAAAGAGATATTAGTAATTATAAGCTACGTACTCGCGTAGAAGGTAGAACTAACTAACTATAAGTAATTCACGATATTATCAGACTATAAGGCCCTCGAGTACTTTATAACTAAATAGTCCCTTACTAAAAGGTAAAGCCGCTAAGCTAGCGAATTAGCCTAGTTTAACTTTATACTAGAGTACCGGCGAGGTACTAAGAACTTTACGGCGGATACGCTCTCTTATTATAAACAGGACGCCCCGAAGGATAGCTCGGATAACCAGGAATAATGATAGGTAATTTAATTAATACCTGACTCTGCGTCCCTAAAAACGATCCCCGGGCCGATAATACGGAAAACGGCTATTAAGCGTGTATTCGAAGTAAATAAGGACCTTTAACGACTTTAGGATAAGACCGTAGTAACTAACCCCTAGTACTAAGGGGTCCTTACCGCGATCACTATAAGAGCTCGTAGTTTTAACCTATCCCTTAGACTATAGCTATAGATCGCGGAATATTCCTTTAACCCCGTAGGATATATAACCTTCCGGGATCATCTCTAGGTTCTAAGCTCCGGAGAAGACTCGCCGCTAAAGGGACGCTTAGTATAGGCGATCCATAACTCTATTATCGGTGGCTACCCGGGTAAGGAGAATATAATCGCTATAATAGCCCGATAATTCTTTTAGCCCGGTATAAATAAGGATATACGGAAGTTTATACGTAACTATAATCCGTATAATAGGAGTAACTAATAGCGGAACACGAAGCGCGGACTATTAAAGCTACTACCTATACCTAAGCGAATCCGTAGCCACCTCGTAATAAACTTTATAATAGACCTACTACTTACCGGTAAGGGTAAGGCGCGGTTCTTATAGGTGATTATAGACTAGCTAACGAAGTTAGTAACGTTAAAAATAATAGAAACGATAAAAGTGGAGGCCTACGCTAAACGCTTCCTAAACTACCACTTTAGGTTCCACGGTATACCCCTTTTAATTATTAGCGACTAAGGCTCGAATTAGACTAAGAGGTTTTAGCGATACTTCTATAAGCTTATAAGGATTAAGTAGCGACTTAGTATAGCTTACTACCCTTAAACCGATAAAGGACCCGAGAAACTAAACTAAGATATCCAGGCCTATCTCCGCGCCTTTATATACTATTCCTAGGACGATTAGGGTCGCCTATTACCCGCCGCGCAGTTATTACTTAATAGCAGGAAAAGCTTAACGACCTAGCTAAGCCTCTTTTTCCTAGAACACGGGTTCCACGTTAACCCTATCTAAATCTATAACCCTATACCCGCGCACCTAAAGGAAGCCGCCGCTTATAACCTACTAAGTGGCTTATAAGGAGCCGTGGAGTTTATATAGGCAGCTATAGCCTCGAAGTAACTATAGGATAAGGAGTCCGCGAATAAATAGCGACTCCTAGCCGAACGCTTTAAGGTAGGAGACCTCGCCTAGCTTTTTATAGCTAACTACTCCACGCCTAGGCCTTTAAAGAAGCTAAGCTGGCTATATTAGAAGTATAAAGTAATAAAAATAATTAACTCCTATATCGTCGAGTTAGATATACCCTTAGGAATATATCCCTGTTTCCACGTCGATATCCTAAAACGAGCTAGCCGTGACCCCCTCCCTAGATAAGTTATAATCGACCCTTAGCCCGAACCGATCCGGGACGCCCTCTATAGTAATAAAGAGTAGGAGATAGAAAGTATCTTATACGTATAGAATAAACGGCGAGGTCACGGCGTATAATATAAGGTATTAGTATGCTAGATAGGATACGCAGAACCTATTTAGGAACCACTAAACGCTATAAAGGATACTACGGCGTTAAACGCTTTCAAAGCGGAATACATCCCCGTGGATAAAAATAACGGGCCTCTATAAGACTATACTATAAGGAACACGCGTAGACAAAGGGGCCCTAGTATAAGGGGAGAACGACCTTTAGTTATAAGTTTATTAAAGGGGGGGAATTCACCGGCCCCCCTACCGGTTCCTAAAAAGACAGATAATACCTCTATAAAAGACTTTAGTCGGCGGTATTATTACTTAAGCCGCCCTTATTACTATTACGGCTATTACCGGTAATAGGATTACTACCCCCCTAAAGGGCGGCGAGAATACCCTCTAGGAGGCGCGTTATCGCGGCGCCCTAATCACAAACCTCCTAGCAGAGGGCCTCTACCTCGTAGCGGAGACCCTTACTATTATTAATAGGGGCAGCGGCAGGAGCGGCGTTAATAATAATAGCGGCGGTAGCGGAGGGCTCCTCGGATAATAAGGTATAATAATCGTTATAAGCTAACTTAAAGGCTTCGCGGAGCTAGACTAGAGTGAGCGGCGACCTTAAAGAAAACGCGGGAACACTTATATTATCGTCGTCTAGATTATCGCGTATAGCGCGACCCGCCTCGGCTATAAGGCGGACAAACTAGGTAGCGGCGGGGGGGAGCTAAGAAGGTTAATCGCGACTATTTAGCCTATAAATCATAAGGAACTTACTAAGCGGTATATATAAGATCCTATAGTGTATTTATAGCACTTAGGTTTTCTTATAGGCTATACCGGGCCCGGATTAGTTATAATATATTTAGTTAAATTTTATCTTAATACCCGTAATACGATTAGCGTAGGGGTGATAAAAGTCGTTATAATAATAACTAAAAGGGTAGGCCGGGCCGCGCTATCGCTTATTAGGCGTAGCGGGCTATTAAAGAGTTAGTAGGACCCTTATAGCGAAGTATAGACTTCTATTATATACCTCTTTAGATAAGCTAGGATATTACTATATAGTCAAAGCGTAATAGCCCTAAAACGGATACCCTTTTCGTAAAATCGACCCTAAGGTGACGAAACACCAGGAAAAGCGAGGAAACGAATACGTATTCGGATTTAGGGACCCGGAAAGGCCTAGGAACCGATAACGTAGCGAGGCCGCGGAGGACGCGGGGGGATAGGCCGAGGAAGAAGCTACCCCGACACGTTAAGAGGAACCGATATATCGTAGCCGGACTAAACGGGATAAGCCGTATCGAATACGCACTAAGGGCGTTATAGGAATATATTAGATAAGGCTACTAAGTATTTCTCCGGTATACTAGCTAACGGGGTAAGCGTCTAAGAGGCGCTTAAGCTGGCCTAGGAAATCCTAAATATCCGCTATCACGAAATAATCGAAGGGGCACCGCTACGGCTTCCGCCTAGTAACCACCCGCCCCTTTTATCCGCGGGTATAACTAAAACTATCTAGATAGTAATTAAAGAGGCGCTATAAGGTATAGGAACCAGAAACCCGAAAACTTATACCTAAGTCGCGGGAGTAGCCGCGCGCCACCGCTTCGAGACCGTACCGGCTAAAGTTATCCTTACGCGACACGCACACGAACTCACTATACGCTATAGCACCGATACGGGACTAGACCTACGCGAGAGAATACTACTAGAGATCGTGTAGGCGGTAAATAACGCTAGCGGAAAAAGCGACGCGAAAGTAGCGCGGCGCTTACTAAGCGGGGATATTATAATCACCTTTAACCCCGATAATACCTAGAGGAAAGCATATAGAGACTAGGTACCTATAGCCTTTAGGCTAGGGGCCGCGATATAAAAGAAAACCTACTAAGTAGTTATAAAGGGAATCCCGATAGGATACCTATATAACTATAATAAGAATAACGTTATTACGGAACTTAAGATTAATAACCTCTTTACTAACTTTAACCGGATTAGGATAAGGATTCCGCGTATTAAGAATACCCGTATAGCGCTCCTCTTAATAGAGATTAATATACCGGAAGCGGCGGAATATATAATAAAGGAGGGGATCTTTTTCTACTATAGCTATTACCGTTATAAGCCCTATAACCCCGAGCTATTACCGCTACGCTATTATAAATACCTATAGTTCGGGTATAAGGCGGGCTAATATAATGCCCTAAAGCCCTTTTATAGCTATTATAGCGGCCCTAAATCGGAGCATAATAGTAATTTTAGTAACTATAAGGCGCGCCGGGGCGAGGCTAGGAAGCGCTACGCTGCCTATAAGGGACCGCACGCTATACTCGGCGATAGCTGCCCCCTCCTAGCCCAGGAAAAAGCCAGGACCAGGGAAGCCTATACTAACCGTGCTAAGGAATTCGACCTTACCTAGATCGATAGGGTAAGGGCTATAGCACTAAGGGAGTAATACGCTACCGCGCCGGCGGAGTAAAGACTAATATCGCTACTCTAGAAACGGCGTTAGAAAGGGCGACCCCCCGTGGGATCCTATATCTTAATCGCGGAGGCCGCGGAGAGGGTATAAGAGAAGGAGCGGGAGAAGGACGTAGCGGCTATAAAAGAGGCGGTAAGGAAGGAAAAGAGTAGTAATAATAGCAGTAATAACGGAAATAATAATAATAATAACGCTAGCAGCGTAGCGACTAATATTATAAAGTTCTTCCCCGCGACCCCTAAGAATACCCCGATACCCCTAGCCGTAAAGCCGGCTATACCCGCTAATAAAACAGGAGCGTAGCGGAGCCGCGATAAACCAATATAAGAAGTAATAGCGACCGGGGCCACCTAACTAGGGCCGAGCCTACCTAAGGCCGCCTAACCCATAATAGTTAAGATAGAGATAGATATAGGGCTAAGCCTATCCTAATAACTATATAAGAATTAGTATCCTATAATAGAATATCGGGGCGAAGGTAGACCGGATATAGTAGGCGCTTTATAACCGTTACGGGTACGATATAATAGCGATTATAGAACTAGGGCTAGATCGGAGAGGGAGGCCGTCCTGCCCGAAGGGATACGATTATAGGATAATCTAGGGAGGGGGGAGAGCCCTCCTCTATATATATAAAAGACACGAACCCGCCGCGTGGACGTGGCGGGCTAGAGACGACTAGGCCTAGGTGATACTAGGGGAAGGGGCCTAGAAGATAAATATATAGGTAATTTACTCTATAAACTACGAAGGCGCGGGATAGAATACCCTGATTTATAGGCTAGTAGCGGAGCCGCTACGAGGATATACTATCCTTATCGGGGACTTTAACCTTAAGCACCCACTTTAGGACGGCTATAATAAATATAATCGATAATCCAAAGACTTACTCGCTATAGCGTACCGCTAGCGCCTTAACCTTATAACGCCGAAGGGGTACTTAACTCGAATAGTAATAGATCCGGGACAACGATATAGTATACTTAACCTAACCTGGATTACAGGGGATATATAATATAACTATAAGGGTAACGACTATAACTTTACCGGATCTAACTATATTATATAGGCGATACTAGTCCACGTAGAGCGAACATAGTATAGGCGAACCGAAACCCTAGGATAGTAGTGGAGGAAGATAGA
Organism: Sodiomyces alcalophilus JCM 7366; assembly: GCF_042370955.1. Taxonomy (NCBI): domain Eukaryota; kingdom Fungi; phylum Ascomycota; class Sordariomycetes; order Glomerellales; family Plectosphaerellaceae; genus Sodiomyces; species Sodiomyces alcalophilus. The sequence continues at coordinate 3,242,153 of NW_027263536.1, read as the reverse complement.
CCTAGTTAAGGTCTAAGCCGAGGCAGCTAAGATACGTATTAACCCGATCAGACCGGACCTAATAGAAATCGAATAAGCGACCTAGTAACTAACCCAGGACCTTTACGATATCGCTAACGCCACGGTACCGCGTAAAGGACCGCCGCGGCTCTAACCCCTACCCCCGTAGTGGAACTCTGAGATCGCCGTAGCGAATAAAGAGGTTACGCGCCTAACCCGTAGGTTCTATATAAGGCGGTCCTAAGGGAGGTGGCGCGACCTCTAGGAAGTAACTAAGGAAAGAGACTCCCTTATTAGAAAGGAGAAGCGTAGATACTAGCGTAGCGTAGTCGACTAGATAGCGCTAGACTATAAAAGCCTCTAGTTACTCTAGAAGTGGGCACGAATAGCTAAACACGAGTAACCCGAACCCCCCTCTATCCCGGCCCTACACTATAGCGGGGCCGAACCGTTAGTATAGATATACTTAGAGAAAGCAGATATCCTAGCCTAGAAATTCTTCCCGGCACCGAATACTATAGACCCCGGACCCCTTAGCACCGCGGCGCGACTAAGAACTATACGTATCGAAGACTTAGTAATAGAGGAGGATATTAAACACGCTATATAACACACTACTAAGTAAAAGGCGCCTAGGGAGGACGGCCTGCCTAACGGATTCCTATAAGCCTATAGCCCTCCGCTCTAAAAACGCCTCGCCTAAATCTACTCCGCCTACCTTAGGGCCTTATACTTCCCGCGGTAATTCCGTAGCGCGGACGTTATAGTCCTTAAGAAACCTAGGAAACCGTAAAAGGTATACTATATAGCGTCTAAATAGCGACTAATCTCGCTCCTAAGCTCCGTAGGGAAAATCCTTAAGAAAATCCTAGCCGAACGCGTTATAGCCGCTATAAAAGAATACCGGTTACTTCCCCCCGGCTAGATAAGGAACCGGAAATACCGGAACACGATATTTACTATAAGGGTAGTAGTGGAGGGAATCCGGATAGCGTAGGACTATAGCGGTATAGCAGCGATACTTAAGCTTAATATCCAGGGGGCCTTCGACACGGTCCCGCACCCCCGCCTAATAGAAGTAATCGATAACCTAGGATTTCCGACTTAGCTTATAGAATAGCTCTAAACCTACCTAAGCGAAAGGGAAGCGCGGCTATGCTTTAATAGCGCCACGGGGCCGCGTACTAGAGTAAGAGCTAGGGTCCCCTAAGGATTACCCCTATTACCTATCCTTTTTATCCTATATATCGGCACTCTCTACTAAGAACTCTATAGGGTAGCTAGAATAGCCGTAGTAGGCTTCGTAGATAATATAAATATTATCGTATTCGGATATAATACCGTAGCTATTATAGCGCGGCTATAACGCGCCTAGGAAATATACAGGGAATAGTTAGGGAGGAGCAGGCTATATTTCGAGGCTATAAAGTACGAGCTTATACACTTTATATAAGCCAGGAGACTAAAGGCGCTTAGCCTTTATATTAAAGGCGTCTAGGTACTATAAAAAAACAGGCCGCCCTGCTCGGGGTAATCCTTAACCGTAAACTAATATTCCGAGCCCACCTAACCCACCTTAAGGCGAGGATCTAGGTATAGAAGTATGCCCTTACCCGCCTTACGGCGTTAGCGTGGGGCTACCGTATCGAAGACGTATATAAGCTATACCTAAGTGTTATTAGAAGCGTAGCCACGTACGCCGCGCTAGTTTTCTATACCCCTATAGAGAAAGGCAAGACGCCTAGAGGGATTATAAAGCAACTCGCCGTAGAGTAGGCGCGGTGTTTACGTATCGTTATAGGCGCCTATAGGGCCACCGCGACTAAGGTCCTAGAGATAGAGGTAGGCGTCCCCCCCCTTAACCTTTACTATAACCTCCTAGTTATAAAAATAGTGGAATATATAAAGGGAATGCCCGCGGAGGAGTTTATAATAATAACCAGAACTATAGCCGACGCGGCTACGCGTATTAAGTATAAAGGCCCCGGGAGGTATACGCCGGGAGGATAGCAATACCTAAAAGACTAAGTATAGGCGTGGTACTTAGAATAGGACCCGAGACGCAGACTACGCGACGAGTAGAGATATAGATAGGAAAATATAAGCCCGCGATAACCTAGTAGCGTGGCCGCGGCGTGGACGCCTTACTTCTCGAAGACGGTACTTAGGAAATATAAGGGACTTACTAAACCATAGAGCTTAATCCTTATATAGATACGGATAGAAAAGCTTAGCCTCCGTAAATTTCTCTTCTAATACGGCGTTCCCGGTACGGCTATACTATGCTATCCTTACACGGATAAAGGGGTAGAAATAGCTAAGTATATCGTATTATAGTATACGGATATAGAGGACTAGATATAAGAGATGCTATAGGGCGTAGCGGGAGCGGAGTTAAGGAGTAAGGCCGACTAGCTCTATACCCTTAAAGATAATAAACGGGTAGGAGCGGTAGCGAAATAGTTCCTATAGGTAAGCAGGCTTTAGGATTTCCGCCTAGTAAGGGCCCTAGACCCCGGGGGAATAATAATAATCTAAGAACGGAACCGCGGGAATATAATAAAGGGTATAACTTATACTAGTATTAATTAGACGCCTAGGGGGCGCCGCGCCTATATATAGCTAACCCCCCGCTATCTTAGCTATCCCTTAGATAGCCTTATTGCCGGTATATTAGCCCCTTCTAGGGTTATCCTCCTTACTCTCCTTATTATTAGCTTTATTCTCCTCCTCGCCGGAGGTAGTAGGGTCGGCGGCGGCGGGGACTTTGAGGTTCTAGGCAGGTTAGTAACGGGAACGTAGCGGGAGTAGGGCGAACCCACTATTTAACGGCTAATATTCTTAACTATCCGCTCGACTCTAGCGAATTAAGCCTATATTACTAGATAATCGTTTATAGCCGTAGCTCTAGCGGCGGCGCTAGCCTAGCGCTAGGAGTTACGATTAGCACGTAGAGCCCGTAGCTAACGCTTACCGGTAGCCTTATAAGCACGACGAGTCTAGATAATTAGCGATAGCCCGCGTAGCGACCCCGCGGCTAACACTTATAGTAGCAGTATCCTTAGTTCGAACACATCGAACGGTTTATATTAGGCGTGTTAGGGCCGTATAATAGGTTACTAGCACCGATTTATATCCCCCCCTCTTCCCTCTAGCATAGCGATAGCAATGGGCCCCCGTACCGGCAACGTTACGGCACTTATCGATAAGCGGATTAACGGCGATAGCGGAAATATAACGAGTATAAGGCGAGGCTTAGACGGTAGTAGGGATCGGTTCCTACCTAAGTTAGACGCGCTATATATATATAGATAATACACGGAGAACGTATATTCTTTTTACCGGCGGAGCCGGCCGGAGTAAGAGTATTATTAGCGCTATTAGCGCTATTACTAGTAGCTTAGTTAATAACGGAGGATATCTAAACCGGCGGGCGTTAGCTAGGAACCGGGTATATAGATAATATAGGCGACCCGCGAGGATAACGCCGAACTTATATTAATAGGATGGCTTAAAGAAGAGGAGGAGGAAAGGAAGAGGGAAAACGATTAGGAAGAGATTTTCTATTAAAAAAAGGCTCCTATAACCGGGCGGCTATAAAGGAAGGCAGGAGCGATTATTATCCCGGCGCCTGCTATAAGGCAGTTACGAAAAGACGGAGCGGCGGCGTAGGAGAGCCGTACCCTACCCAGGGGTATATAGGATAAAGGGGATAACGTAAGGGAGGAACGTAATAAAGACGGCTATATAGCAGGGCTAGGAGACCGCCTAGCTACTAGGGCGGTAACGCACCGCCCTAATATAGGCGAATTATGAACCCGATAGCAGACACCCTGTTAGCTACTATACCGGAGGTAAGATCCGGAACACGCACCGAGTTAATATACGGCCGTATAGCGTTATCGCAGCGGTCGCCCTAGGGGTACCTAAACTATACTACACGAGGGGAGGGGTTTTTATTATAACGGGTTTTCCCCCCTCCTAAATCAGAGAAGGACTATCGCCTAGAAGGCTAGCCTATGTAATTAGGTAAAAACAGCGTAATATATAATAATAATAATATATACCTCTTCGTTACCAGGACGCTTACCGGTATTCGCTATCTTAGCGATAGCCTCTTCGGCCATTTCCTTAATAAAAGGGGAGGGGGGGGCGGCGGAGGGAGAGGGGGCGGCGATGTCGCTAGCGGCCGGGGCCTCTTTAACGGTACCCTCACAGGCATAATAAGCGCTATAACGGGGGGCGGATATCTAGAATACTCTATTAACCGCGACCTAACCGGATCGGTATAAGGACTTATTAAGAGACTCACGATAATTAATTAAATAATCGAAAAACAGAAATTATTAAATTAATAAAAAAAAGCTATAAGGATAAAGCGATTACGCTATAAGTTAGCGAAAAATAACACGGCTCTTAGCATCGGACGGGTAATAAAGCTTACTACTAAAACGACGTTATAGGCTTATAAAAAGAAGAATTAACTATAAATAAAAAACCGGGCGAAGCTATACTTATACTATAATATCGGACTACGGAACACGATAAAAGCCTATAAAGCTATTTATTATAATAGTTTATAAATAAAGAAAAAGGAGTAACTAGGCGTTTTTAATATAAAGAGTAAGCGCTTAGCGTAACGCGGAACGCTAGTAACTTAGGAGCGAAGTCGCCGCGAACGCCGCGCTACTCGAATATATCCGATATAAGGGAGGATACACGCCTCCCTCGCGACGCGTTTAGGTAAAAACAGATTCGGCGCTTAGTTATTACGGCCCCGGAGGGGGGAGGAGGGGGGTAATATCACGGGTTAACCTCTTAAAAGTATAGTTCCGGTATAAGGCCGGAACCGCTAATTAGTATATAGATCCGACGCTCGGACCTCGCGCTGCCCTTACCGCGGAATCGTATAAACCTAGTAAATCCTACACCTCTTTATAGACCTTTTCCTTTCCTTTCCTTAATTCTAGCTAATATAATTATTCGGCCTTACTTAGTGCGATTAACCTATAACTAGCCGCTTATAGGAATAACCCTATAACCTAACTATAAATAATAACTATATCCCTATACGGAATATTAATTAATTATATAACTACAAAGGCTCGCCTTAAGCGCTCTTTAATAAACTAAGAGGTTATTTATAGCAGAGGTCGTTATTTAATTAATAAAGAGGCGTTATTTAACTAATAAAAAGGCGTGGTTTAATCGAATAATAACGCTTTACGAACCTATACTAAAGGTTAACGGCTTACCGAGGGGGGAGGGGGGTAATATTACGGGTTAACCCCATAGAGATAATCCGGTAAAGCACCGGATCTTCCGACTAATTATAGCGTGTTCCTAGCGGGTCGCCGCGATATTATATTTAGGTCGTAAGCACCTATAGAGTTTTCCCTTTTCCTTCTTTTCTCCTTAGCTTTAGATAATTTAATTATTCGGCCTTACTCTATAAATAACTTATAACTAGCCGCTTATATAGGCTTATAGAATATAGCTTATTTAGCTAAATAATATTACTGCTAAGGAATAGGAGAGGTGGGTTAAAGAATAGTGTTCTGAATTCCTACTAGAATGGCTAGTAAATTAAAACTATTAGTCTTCATAATTTAAGTTACCTCCTTAAGTTATATAATAGGGAGGGTAGGCTAAGCGGTTAGTCCCGCGGGGGGGGGGCGGGGGGGGGGGGGAGACTTCAGTGTTACTTCCTCTCTTTTATCTATATATTTACTATCATAGACTAGTATCTCTTTATAATCTAAAATAAACACAAGTTACACTTCGTATAATATTAGTTAGTCTACTACTAATATTATATACGATATAATTATATACAATATCTATCTCTATATAATTACACTATAAATATACCTTTATCGTGTAGTTAGATACAATTTCGGCTAATACCCTATAGCCCTATAAGGAGGTCTGGGCCATGACGTTTATTCTTGTTGATATCTCCAAGGACTTTCTTTCGGGCCGTATCGTCGTCGATGTGGCTCTCTATGTCTGACTTATCCTTCTGCCACTGCATATTGACGTCTTTAAACTCTTGTTTAATCTGCTTAGCCTTTGTTGCTTCGTCATCCGCCTCCTGCTGCGCCGTCGTCTGTTGTTCCATGGCCTGTAATTCATTAGCAAATGCCGTTAAATGGTCTGGCGCTATGTAGACCCACATCCATCTGATTAATGTCATCAGCACTGGGCTCGTATAGATGCCAGATTGTGTAATGAGGCAAGCCGACCACGCTATACTGCATGCGTTTGGCCATCTGCACATAGTTAGCATTGGATACTAATATAAGAAGCATTATTTAGCCCTAGCTCACCTTTCCGAACCCTTCCGTCTCTGCATGTTTTTCGAAGCTGAACGCAGGGAAATGGATGCCGGACCGGAATACCCTGGCTTTTGCCAAAATGCTGACTCCCCCAACGCCGTCAATCTCCATCTCCATGGCTGGATCACCGTAAGGGTCACGTAAATATGCAAGATGTGGACGCCAGGTCGCATATTCAGCGTAGCCTTCCACAATGACAGCATCTTCATCTAGAGTCTCTGCCAGAGCAAGCGCAGTTTCGGACTCTTGCCATGAATTGAGGTCGTACGGTTGTTCTCCCCCCATCCACTCCGGAAGCGGTCGCCATACGTCTGGGGAGGAGCAAAATTAGCAGTGTTGGAAACACACTAGCATGGCCAGGGGTAATTAGATAAAGTAGACCGGGACTCACTTGGGACAATGATATCTCTATTATGACGCATCAGGTCCTCGAGGATCGTGTATGGTGCCGTTTCAACGTCGACGTCCCTCCAATACACCCATGAGTGGTAGGGTCGGAGTGCAGCACTCAAGAGCCAATTGCGAGCCTGCGCCATTAGCTTTCGCCTGCTAGCCTGCGCCGCGAACCCGTGGCGGCTCTCTACATCCTGATTGACTTTCTGCCCAAAGTCTTTTTCCATGATTGAAATCTCCCCATAAAACTGGTCCGGCTCTTCTGTGGATTGGATTGAAGCGAGATTATCGGCGAGCACGTCCAGAGTACTATCCTTCGAGTCGGAAACCAGGAATGCAAGATCTACAAGGTGGTGAGGGTAGGTGAAGTTCCTCAAATGGGAAAAGAACATGGCAAGATGTGACTCGGCGTCCCGTAGAGGGACACATAACAATATCCGCTCCTCCCGTTCCCAGCCTCGAGCAGACCCTTGTACGTCAGAAAGATCATAATATCGCACCGTTTCGAGTTGAGAGTTTCCGCTTTGTGAGAACAAGATATAATGAGATGCCGCGAACTCGAAGGTGCCGATGGTCCAGAGAAACAAACCAAGGAGGAGAAAGATGGAGACCCCCGTGCCGATGCGAGAGAAGATGCATCTACGGCCCCTGAAGGCCGGCCTTGAGCTGCGCGGTTGATAGCTGTACACGGATTGTATAAGAATGATGAGCAAGCATATGGAGGGGACAGGGCATCGCGTACCGATGCGGAGAAATCTCAAACATCGCGTTACCGACCAAATGGGCGTTGGCGGACGATGAGAGTTGATATTTTGGCATCGTAGAAAGATATACCTCCGTATACACGAGGCGGATGGAATCCCTCAGAGAAAAAGAAAAGGAATGAAATCATCCGGGCCGATCGACCTCTCGAAATGCGTCGAGGACAGCGTTATCTGAATTAAGAGATGTCAACGCGCGAGGAACCAGTTTGCAGGGGCCTCGGGCTAGTTTGCATGGGCCTCGAACGGTATCCACTTTAAAGTTTGCAGGGGCCTCGAACGGCATATGCTCCGCATAGACTAACTACGTGATGTATACAATATATATTCATAGTATTAGATATATTTATATAGTGTCCCGATATAAAGTATTTTTATATAAAATATCTTAAATATACTAGGTATATAATACGCTTATACTATATATTTATACTTAAGATATTTACTGAATTAATATACTTTAAGAGTGGGGTATATACTATATATATACTCTATAATAATACTTAAGAGATATTAATAAATTTATAAACTTTTATAGTATAGTCTATACTTGGTATATTCCATGAAATATTACTTAAGATATATTACTAATTTATATACTTTAATAGTATAGTATATATAAGGTATAGACTTATAATAAGATAATCGCAGACCTATCGGTATATAGGCGGACCGATACCGCGCACGGACTACCGATCCAAACCTGTCTTATACGCGCGTTAAGGGATATAGTTGAATCCCTTAAGTTAAAGTCTTAGTTTAGAGTTAGCGCTTAGTTAACGAATATACTATAATGACTCTAAGATCCTAAGCTATTAAGCCTTTTTTATAATATCTTTTCCTTAACTAAAGTCTATGCACTTTCCTTTCATGATAATTCTTTAACTTCCACACCTTTAAGGTAGTCAGGCCGAAGATACTACTAAGAAGGACTCGCGGAATAAGCGTCCCCTGGGGGGAGCTAGCGAAGCGGACGCTGGGTAGGCGCCCGCTATACCTAAACTAATAAGGATAGTAGCTAAGTAGGAACCGTTAGATAAAAATAAGGGGTTAATAAATATACTAGTTACGCTTAGTCCTAAAAATAGTGGTTTATAGGTCGATTAGCGATTTATCGCCGGCCCCTTAATATTAATATAAGAGGCATGAATTATGATATTTTTATAACACCTTTAAAAATAGAGCGAAATTAATTATATAATTATGAAGAAGCTCGCTAAATAACCGGCGCCCTGGCGCGATTATAAAAACCGTTAGTATATAATTATAAGCTAATTAAAGAGTTATTTATAGTTATAGAAATTAATAATTAGTTAATAGCGATTAAGACTAAGAATTAATTTAGACCTAGTACCCCGGTATTATAGTAGATTGAATAGGCTTTAATAAAGCTCGAATATACCTTCTAGATATCTTAGAGGCATTATACTAGGAAGATTACTAACCCGAATTAGAATACCTTTATAGTATTTATTTAGCGAGAGTATCTATCCCGAGATATATAGCGGTATTATTATTATAAGAAACTTTATAAGCTATAAATAACCTATAATATAACGCTAATAAAGTTATTCGAATAGTAAAATAACGTGTATAGGTTATTAGGCTAGGAGATAAACGGAAGCGAAAAGTATACTTACGATTATTTTAATCGGCTACCTTTAGGTGTTAAGGATAAGATATAGGAGCAGAAAACTAAACTAAATAAGGCCGTGATGCTAGCTTAAAAGGTATAACTATTTTAAAATATAAGTCTTATTAAGAAGGTAAGTAGTAAGCGATCGGATACCGGTTATAAAAGGACTCTATTAAACTTCTAATACTTAGATAGTTGTTTTAGTCAGGTGAGCACTCTAGTAACGGGTTAGCGTATACCCGCCGACGTAAATAGAACCATGGACTTATTAGAGGGGGCGCCCTTAACGGGTTAAAAGGCCTTGGGCTTGGGCCTAGAGCCTTTATAAGCGTAGCTTAGCACGCGCGCCTTTACGGGTAAATACTATAACTATAATAAAAAGAGTTATTATTCTAAGAACTATTATAATAATAAGGAATAGCGCCTAACGGCTAATAGCGGGGCGGCGAAGAGTCGCGCCCGTATTAATAATATAACGCTATATATAATGAGCTTAATAATAATATTCGGGTTAAGAAACTTTATTTATCGGGAAATAAGTCGGCGTAGATAGGGGGGGCGAAGCTATACCCGATAACCGGCTAGCGATTACTATAGGTAAGGTAGCGAGATCTATAGTAATAATAATCCGTTATAGAAAAAAGATCGAGTTTAGTATAGATTAAGATACCTATACGTAAGTAGAAATTATTAGCCTAGCGTTAATAGAATACCTAGGGCTAAAACCGCCTAGAGGTTAAGACTCTAAAGATCAAAGGCTTTAATAGTGGCTTAGCGAGGGTCTACGGAGCGTATAATCTAGCTTTTTATTTACTAGACGTAGAAGGATAGCCATGCCTATTAAAGAGGGTCTTTTTATATACGAATCGACCTAAAAATACTAGATAATTATTACTCTTCAATAATAGTATAGGTTAAGAATGTATTATAATTAACACGGCCCGCTAAAGATTTATTTACGTGCCGATCTTAATTATAGATCCTAAGCTATACGCTCGCGAGGTGGTTAAGAAGCGAGCGACAGTATATATACTATATATTATTACCGCTATTCTTACTATACCGGGTACGCCGGATATAACTATTCTGTTTAAGATAATAATAAGGTAATATACGGGCTAGTAGTCGAGCTACCGCCGAAAACCACCGATTATTAAGATATATTTTCGGAATAGGCTATAAAAGAGCCGCCTTTATTAAAGGACACCGAATATATAATTAACTTATAAGACGGGACGGAACTATTATTCAGGCTCTTATATCCCTTATCTTAAGCTTAGCTAAAGGAGCTAAAGATATATATCGCCGAAGGGATAGTAAGTAGTCGTATTTAATGGTTAATAAGCCCTATAGGCTTACCGGTATTATTTATACCTAAAATGGATAATAGATTATAACTCTATGTCGATTATTAAGGGTTAAACGCTATAATGATTAAGAATTGATACCCTTTACCCCTAGTCGGCGAGCTATTAGATAGGCTTACTAGGGTAAAATACGTTTTAAACGTAAATATCTAAGATACCTATTATAGGATCCGGATTAAGAAGAAGACACTTAAAAGATAGTGTTTAGAACGCGGTACAGCTATTATAAGTATACGGTTATACTATTCGGGCTAACGAATACTCTGGCCACCTTCTAGGCGTATATTCACTAAGCGCTTATCGGTTTATTAGATATATATTATATCGCTTACCTTAATAATATCTTTATATATTCTATATTAAAGGGATAGTATAAAAAGGACCTAAAAAAGGTTTTAGATCGGCTTTATAAAGCTTAGCTATATATGAAACTATTAAAGTATAAGTTTTATTATTGCCTCTATAGTATAGTGATAGTATACCTGTTATATAGTCGAGGTAACTAGGTCGGTTCGAATCCGGCTAGAGGCGTATATAAAAGAGGAACTCCTTTTCATTTTTTACGCTACTTAGATCCTATTTTAGGGGGCCCTTATCTGTCTTAGCACGTAGATAAGGGTTAAATAGGGGGCCTATTAGACCCACCTTCCGCCCGGCTTCGCTAGTCGATAATCGGTACCACGGGGGAGTTAGTCGCCTTACTATGGAAACGAGAAGACGCTATCGCGCTGTCCCTAAGTGCGTAAGTAAAATACGCGGCGTCTCTTCCACGATACGGAGGCAGCCTCTTACGCTATTATATAAGCGTTCTGCGTAGGCATATAGCCTGTGTTAGCTTTACCTATAGCTATAAAAAGAGTAAGGGAAACTTAGGAGCTTTAAACCCTAGGAAGCGTATATATATAAATCGCCCGTAGTAGGCCTATAGGGGTTAGCCCTAGGGCATATAGGAGGCGTATAAAACAAATAGACATAACCACGCGCGCGCTGTTGATCGAGCACGTAGTCGGCTTTAAAGCCGCTATAGGCAAGACGTTATAGACTTCCTAGTATAAAAGCCACGAGTTTTATACTAATAGTGAGTTAGCACTGGGGCCGCCACGGTAGCCGTATAGAGCACTAATCCTAAAGAGGAGAGTATAGGGGTTTTTGTCTAAGTCTTATACCAGTTCCCTAAGTCTTATACTACGGTTTTCCCCCCTATAGGCATCGGAGAAGGACCGTATAGTCAGAATTCTAGCTCCTAGCTACCTAGATACGATAAGGATAGCGGATTAAGAATAATAAATAAATAAATATAAATAAGTTTTATTATGACCGAGTAGATTTCTAAGGGTTTATAATAACCTGCGAAGGTATCGTGATAAACCCGGAATATATATATATATACTGTCGCCGAGTAACCGGTGCTAAAGCTATTCTATAATATCTAAGTCTTCCTTAGTTTGCCTAATTTCTATAAGAGGTTTATTAAGGGTTACTCTAGGGTAATAACGCTATTAACTATACTATTAAAAGACAGTTAAGCGGGTAAGAAAAAGGGACCTTTTAAGTTTCTAGATAACGCTAAGCGGGTATTCGAACTACTAAAGGTCGCCTTTAGTATCGCGATTATTCTACAGCACTAAAATCCGGTACTAAACACGAGGGTCAAGATAGACGCCTCGAATAAGGCTATTTCCGGAATTCTGAGTTAGAAATATAAGATAGGATAGCGACCGGTCGCTTACTTCTCGCGGAAACTTTCCGAAATAAAGTAATAATAGGTTATAGGGTAGTAGGAGCTATTAGCTATAGTAAAGAGCCTCAAGGTTTAAAAAATTAGGGTACGAGTAGTAGGCTATATGCGCGGAAGAGAGGAAGATTAAGCAAAAAGCTGTTAAATTCGTAGAACCGTAGGATTACTGCTTATTGCGCGAGCTTATGTAGAGAGCTGACTTCTGGGATTTCTTTCTGGATCCGGGGCTGGCAAAAGACTCTGAAAGATTGGGTGGCGACTATTACATAAACAGCCTACGCGACGGTTATCACGCCACGTTATTAGCTTAAGTCCTAACCAAGATATCGTATTTACGATACCAAGTGTATTTATATAATATATATTATAAGCTAAGTATATATACACGTATAATACATATAGTATTATAGTATAGGTTAAGCTAGTTATAAAGTAGACGTCTAGTTATATAGCTATAACTATATACTGTTTATTTTGACTTAGATATTATACTTATAATTATTATGATTATGACTTATTATGTATATAATATCAACAAATCCTACTAATAGTTTATAATAAGAAATAGAAGATAAAGTTATTTTGATTGGAACTAATATATATCTAACTAATATTATAATATATATCATAAGAGTCGTAAGGCTATTTTAACATCACCCCTACTATTAGTCTCAGTTATAGGCTAAGTATATATAGCAATTACTCCTATAATTGTCACTGTGGTGTTATACTATGAAGGTTAGTACCGTGTCGTAATGGCGGTCTTAATGCTTATATAGTAATTGCTCCTATAATTGTCCCTGTGGCATTACACTATGAGTATTAGTACCGTATTATAATAGCGGTCTTAATGCTTATATAGTAATTATTCTTATAGATATATCTTCTAGCTATTACTATCTATCTTTTTATAGCAGGACGGTAATTAATCAAGGCCCTAGAGGACTAGATAATCACTTATAGCCCTTTTTACTCTTTAACCTTCAATCATCCTAGGTCTATAGAATCTTAGGTTACTTAGCGAAAGCGAAATATATATTAGCTAATCCTTAGCCGTGAGTCTTATAATACTCCTAATCTATAAGACCAGACACCCTGCTAACTAACTTAGCAATATTTATAAATAGAAGCTAAGCGCTAGCCTGGCCCTTGCGTCTAGAGGTTATAAGCCCTGAAACCTAACACGAGATTGCCTATTAAAGGCAGCTATCTATCTATATTTCGGGGATAAGTATTATACGCCGTTACTTAATACTAACTAGAGTCTAAGTCATTTCCCAATGCTAGGCACTAATAAAGTTAAGAGCTAGGAGTATAAGAGCTAATAGACTCTATCTTCTTCACAGTATTCTAAGGCTAAAGGGAGGGCATAGTGCCGAGGTTATAGTTATAACAATTATAATATGCCTTTTTTATAACCCAATGTTTATAATCGAGTTCTAGCTTACCCGGCCCTTAGAGATATTCTAGAATAGCCTTATAGAAGCACTTAACGTTTAGGAATATCTTGACCTCTAGAAAGTCCTTAGCAGGAGCCTTTATTGCTTTAGCTCCGATAGTAACCACTTAACGTTCCTTGTAATAACGAGAAGATTCTATAACTTCCTTATTATAATTATATATTAATTCTAATCGATTATACCCGAGGCCTACGAGTTAGCTTTACTCTGGATATTGTTATCCTTTTCTAGAACGACCTGGCCACTAAGGGGACTAGGATAAGCAGGCTTATTTCTAATAGCCCGGCGAAGCGTAGGTCGATATAGGATGGTATCGGTCTATCTAAGATACTTAAAGCAGTACTAGGGTACGAAGAGGTATATAGTTTCTTAATCCCCTATACTATAATCTTAACGCATATCGCGTCCGAATCTCTGAATAATATGGGCTAGGTTTAGTTAAGGAGGTAAGCCCAACTAAACGATAATCTTAACATCTAGTATATCGATTCCTATACTAATAGCTATGGTAGTAAGTAATGTTCTAGCGGTAGAGCACTCTTTATAGAACTCCTCGTATACTATATCTTTACTGCCTAGCCTAATATCTGTATTATATCAATGGATAATCGCGCTCGCCTATAACCTACTAAGGTCGCGGTTTTTACGTAACTCATAGACTAGATATCTATAAGCGGAAAGTAACTTAGGCTTTAAGTCCAGGTAAGTAATAGTCTTTAATAGATTATTAGGTCTTTTAGATACCTATGGAATAAACTTAAGTTAATAAGGGTCCGTTATATAACCGCAGATAAAAGGCTAGAGAATAATAGAGATATTATACCTATTAATATATATCCTAAAGATCTAAAGAGTATGGTCGAAGCCAGTGTGCTTAAGGATAAAGCCTCATCCCTCGCCATTTAAGGTCGTAGTATAGCCGAATAAAGGGGTATCTTAAGGTATAAGTAGCCGGGCTTCCTATATATAGGCGAAGTCTAGACGGAATCCATGCTATTAACTGATTATATACACTTTGTCTAGAGGTAGAAGCCCGAGCTTCCGATTACATTCAGGATTATAGGTAATATTATTAAAACCTAGACTCATAAGTTACTTAGGCGAGCGGATAATATAAGAATAGTTCTAAGCGCGGACGTTATCCTAAACATATTGATTCTTAGATAACGTTAGTATAAGAGTGAATATACTAAGTATATATAGTAACGACCCTTTAGGTGAGTGTCCGCCTTGATTTAAAAAGGCGTTAATCTCGGAATATTATACTAGATAGCTTTTGCCTATTATATACCGAGTCGCGATAAGGGAATAATAATAATAGTGATCTTGGCTATAATAGGGGTATACGGTCTATAGGATCATGGTCTTACTATATTCTATAGCACCGATGAGCAGAGTATCCTTTTTATTAAATATAAGACGTGCTACAGAGTTAATTTATCGTTAACGCGGTTCCCATACGCGTAGGTTCTAATAGATAACCTTAAATATAATAGCTCTTTATATACCAGAGTTATCTTTTATACGGCCATAAAGCTAGTTAACGCGCCGATATAAGTTATTATTATAACCTATCTAAAAAGACTCGATCTTATTAGGATTATCGGGCTAGATCCTTATAATAATAGTTATTATCTGCTAGTAAGTTAGCGCCGCGATAAGGTTACTACCGACTAAAGCGACTAATGGTATCATAGCTTATATCATAGTATATCAAATTTAATGCCTTTATACTAGACAACTAATAAACTATTAGCTAGATAGAGTAAGATAGATACGCTTTTATATAAATACCTTAGTTATTTATTAATTCCTGGCTAAATAAGAGGGAATTAATATACCCGAAAACTGGGATTTATATATTATCCGGGCACTAACGCGTCTAGCGTATATAAAATTCACGTCGGAGCTTCTATTTAGTATAAGAAACCTTAGACGTGATTTTTAGATTATTACCTTATATATATATTATAGGTTTATATAAGGAGTAAAGAGAGTTGTCAAGACTATAATAATAATAGGTCACAAAGCTGAACTTAGGGGGGGAATAATTATAAGATTATTCGTTAAGCCCTTTTAACTCAGGACTTAACGGGAAACACCCTACTTAAGGACCAGTGACTATCCTCCCTAGGATCTGTTTATAATAACCTAAGGCTCTAAGACTATAGGTCTTAGGCCAGCTTAATAATTCTAAAATATAACTCGGTTCTGAATATCCCTAGGGTTAACCTTAGGGCTAGTTCCGGGTCCTTAATATATTCCTTAACGCCTCTAAGCCCTATCTGAACCCCTTAAATAGAATATCCCTGATTTTACGCCCCTCCTTCTAAGGCTCCCGTCTATAGGAGCCGGTGACCGTTATTAGTCCGGCCTATGCGTTAATCCATCCCGACCTAGGGACGGGCAGGCCGGCCCTAACTCTATTTATCGGGGCTACTAACTCCCTCCTTATCCTCCCCAACCAAACTAGACTAATTCCTTTTAGCCTAACCTTTCTCTAATTAAATCCACCTATCTTATATAGTGTAACCGTAGTCTTTATAAACCTCGAGGCCTAGTCGTCTTTAGATAAAGCATAACTCCCCTGAGTCTCCTTTATCTATCTTCCCTTACAATAATTATACTATAATAAAGCCCTAAGCGCTCTGGCTAGGGCCCTATCTAATAGAGGGCTCTAGTCAGAATAAACCATAACTCTAAAAGCAGATATTAGGTTAGTAGTGGTGGCACTTATAGGTAGTGAATCGTAGCCCTTATTACTTTGGTAATTCTTTAAGGCTTCTTTTATCTACTCCTCTTATACTATTATTATTATTAAGGCGACCTAAAGAGCCTATATAAAGGATACTTCTAACATAAGGCCTATTACGATATAATCCTAAATAATAAAGAACTTACCCTATTTCCTTTATCGCCCTCTCGCGGCTTATCTAGCTTAAGGCCAGGTAATAATAAGGCGTGATATCTATTATAATATTAATAACAATAAAGCCTATCCGTAGACGCGTATATTATAATAGCACCCTAGGCGTGTCCTTTATTAACTAAATAACCGTATTATAGAATCCCGTAATAGGTAGTCGTATTTAGGTAAAAGGGGAAGGAATAATATAAGTAGGGCCTATATTAGGTTATATAACTATTCTGATATAGGACTTTTCTATCTACTTAACTTATCTTATTATTTTTCCTCTTCCTTACCCTTGCTTATTCACCTATCTATAATAATAATAATAGTATCGCTATTAATAGTAAGTTATCTATCCCCGTTTATATTAAGGGCATTAACTTATCCTATAAACTCCTTATTATGGTATATATTATCTCTACGCGGTTCTGTGTATCGTTTTAGTCGCGTATAGGATTATAGCCGGCTTAGGATTCGGCTAATATCGTAGTAGATTATTATTATTATTATTATTATTATTATTATTATTATTATTATTATTATTATTATTATTATTATTATTATTATTATTATTATTATTATTATTATTATTATTATTATTATTATTATTATTATTATTATTATTATTATTATTATTATTATCACTATCACTATTATATAAGTGTTATATCCCCTTCGCGTAGACTTTAGGCTAACTTATAGTATTAGAGTAGACCACTATTATATAATAGCACCCCTAGCTTTAGCTAATAAGTATAAAAAGTCCGGCGTGGCCGGTAAATCCTTTAAGAAGTCCGGTAAGGCGGTAAAAAGTCTGACGCGGTTAGCACTAAGTCCACTAAGGTAGCACCTAAGGTTATCGATAAGGAGATAACTAAGACTACTAGGAAGAAGGTATAGCGGGCCGCTAAGAAGGCTTAGGCTAAGGCTAAGGCCGCGGCTATAGCGGCTACTCTTAAGTAATAGTAGTAGTAGTAGTAGTAGTAGTAGTAGTAGTAGTAGTAGTAGTAGTAGTAGTAGTAGCAGCAGTAGTCTAACTCTTTATCGGACTTATTATCGGATTCGTTTTCGGATTCATTATCTTCTTTATCCTCGGAGGATAAAGCTATCGAGTAGCCGGGTATAGCTGCTGCTTTAGCTAAATAAGCTATGTTAGTCGGGACTATTAAGAAGCCGGCTATTACGGCTACTCCGGTTTATAAGTTAACCGACCCTCTCCCTTTAGGGCGTAATAATTCGCTATAGGGTGCTCTCGAGCCCCTTAGTGACCTAGAGGGCGTCCTTAACTATACTAATCAGGATATTATTATAAGCGGTAGTGCCGATAAAGCTATTATTTTTAATAATAAGGAAGCTAACTCTAATAGGTTATCGTTATCGGAGTTTACTTTATCTATAACCGGGTCTAGCGATAGACCCTTAGACTTTAGCAACGGTGGCGGCATCGAAATACTAGTATATCCTGTTATTTTAGTTAGGTCGGGCCTAAAGCTTTATGCTCCTTATAGGCAGTACGCCTATATACTAGGTTCCCTAGTACTACGTAGCGATAACGCTACTAGTCCCTTTACTATACGGCCCTGCCGCGGTACTAAGGTATCTAATAAGTGCTATTACTACTATAATAGTAATAGCCGTAACTATAAGTTAGTATATTTATATAGCTATAGTCCCCTTTATTTTAACTATTCCTACGGTTATTAACTAGATATATAGCTTTTATTATAGGCGGAGCGGGTAGCTAAAGAGATATAAAAGATATTAGTAGCGGCCGTATAGGGCGGTAATAGTCTAGACGACTAGACGTCTATAAGTTAGCCGGTCTTTATAAGAAAAAACCGGCTATAAAAAATAAATAAGGATTACTTACGGTAGTCGTTAGGCTCGGACTAGGGGGAGTTAGGGGGCCGGGGGGGGCGTTAGCGTTTAGCTTTTTTTAATTTTTTCTTTTTTTTTCTATTTTCTTTTTATTTTCTTCCCTAGACTTAAATAAAAAAGCCCCTGCGGGGCACCGATAATACTATTAACTGGTTTTACTCTTTCGATCATAATACTCCTTAATAAGCGTGTCGGGGAGGTGTCTTTATAGTTCCTATATATTATATTTATATTTACACCCGGCCTACTTAATAAGGTATTCGCGCCTATTTTCGTTATAGCGATAAGCCAGGACTTCCTCTACCTTATATTTATCTAACTCTTATAGTTCGACCTCGATATCCGCGGGTATAGGCGACCTGCCGTCCCGAGACTTTTATAGCTTAAGGAGCGAGATAGGGAAAACGTTATAAATCTTTATCGACTTTAGGAGCTAAAGCTTATAAGCGAGCCTATACTAGCCTATTACGGAGGTGATCTTATAGGGGCTAAGGAAATTATCTAATAGTTTCTTATTAGAGTGATACTACTTAATATTCTTTAAGGATAATAGTATATAGTCACTAATCTTAAAGTGCTAGGCCGCCTAGCTAGTATTATAATACCGTTTATGTATAGTTTAGGCTTTCCTAATAAGGACTTTCATAGCCCTGCGCTTCGATATAAGGGCCTTACCCTTTATTCGGCTATAGCGGCACGAACCTTGCCCGACTTACGTATCTATATATTATATAGTCCGCGTGGGTTAAAACCTATTAGCGTAATAAAAGGGGCTTACTAGATAGCTAAGTGCTATACGGTGTTATAGGTGAACTAGGCTAGTAGCAGCTAGTTAACCTAGTCGTCCTGTTATAGGGCACCGAATACCTATAGGAAATACTCTAAGTTCTGGTTCTATCGTTCTATCTAGCTATCCGTTTAGGGGTGGAACGGGGTTAATAACCGTTATTCGATACTTAAGAGGCTATATAGGGTGGTCTAGAACTTATTAGTGAATAGGGACCCTTAGTCCGAAACGATACTATTAGGTAGGCCGTAGATACTAAAAACGTGTACCTATAGGATATTAGTAAGACCTTTAGCTATTAAAGAGCTGCTATAGGGGATATATATCGCGTACTTAGTATATTAATACACCACGACTAGGATAGAGTCCCTTTTCTTTCCTTATAAGGTTATAAGGGGGAGGCCTATCACGAAGTCTATTAAGATCTCTTAGAACGGCTATTCGAGTATAGGTAGAGGTGCTAGGTACCTAAAAGGCTTATACTAACACGGCTTAGTCCTTTAATACATACTATATATAGGCATAAACTTCTTCATATCTTATAAGAGGTATTCCTAGTAGTAGGACTTATAAATCCTCTTAATAGTATAGCCTAACTTAGGGTGGCCCGTAATAGGTACGTTATAAAATACCTAAAGGACCTTATCGCGTAAACCTAATTAGTTTATTATAAAGAGACAGTCTCTAAAATAGACTATACTATAAATATTATAGGACTATATATCCGCTAAGTTATCCTTTGATACCAAGGAGATATAAAAGGGATCGTCCTTTTAGGTAAAGATAATCTTATCCTTTAGGCTAGGCAAACCCGAGGGCTTAGGTATATCTCGGGCCCTTATAAGGCTAGTAATAAACCTCTTAGTGAATCCCTTAAAAGGCTTTTACTGCTCCGCTTTAAGATCCGCCTAATCTATAATAAGCTATAGCTTTTATAAAAGCCTATCCGCGGGGTTCTAAATACCGGGATAGTAACGAATCTTAAAATCAAAGCTTAATAGCTCCTTTAGTTAATAGGTATATTAAGGTTTAATTTAAGGCTTATTTAGTAGATACCGGTGGTTTAAGTAGTTAGTTAGCACCTTTACTAGGGTTTAACTATATACTAAATAATAGCGCTATTACCGGAACGCTTAAATAATCGCTATTAACTCGGTATCTAGCGTCGGATAGTTTAGTTCGGGTCCCCTTAGCTTCCTAGATAGGAACGCCACGGGTCGCTAGGTTGGGTCCTTATACTAGCTAATTATAGCACCTAGTATAAAGTTAGACGTGTCGGGTTCTACACGAATAGGTAGGGCTAGGTCGAAATAGTATAGTATAGGTGCTAACTAGAATAATAATCGTAACTTCTTAAAAACGGCCCTCTTTATATCCCTTAACTAAAATATACCTAGTCTACCTCCTAACCTTAATAGGTCCGTAAGGGGGGCGGCGACCTTAGAGTAGCCTTTAATAAAACGTTAGTAGAAACGGGTAAAACCTAAGAAGACCTAAATCTTCTTAATAAAGTTAGGTTCCTCCTAATCCTTAATAGCCTTAACCCTCTTAGGGTCTATAAAGATACCCTTAGGGCTATATAAAAAACCTAAGGACTCGACCTTTTATATTTTAAATACGTATTTCTAAGGGTTTACGAATAGGGACTATTCCCTTAGGCGTATAAGGATCTCCTTAACGTGTATATAGTAGGTACTAAGGTCCTTACTATATATCAGGATATCGTCTAGGTATATAACTTAGATAGTATCGATAGACCTTTTAAGACTTTATTAATATAACGCTAGAAACTAGCGGGGGTATTATATAGACTAAAGGGTATTATTAAGTACTTAAAGTATCCGTACTTAGTTCTAAGAGCCGTCTTCTACTCGTCCCTTTCTGAAATTTTTAAGCGATAGTACCCGTCCTTAAGGTCTAACTTAGTATAAACCGTGGAGGACATAAAATAATTAAGGATTTTATATATTAGGGGGAGCGGGGTATAGTCCTTATGGGTAACCTTATTAAGACCTTAATAGTCTATATATAGGCGTAGCTATCCACCTTTCTTTAGCATAAACAGGATCGGGACGCCCGCGGAGCTTATTAATAGGCGAATCCACCTTTTAGCTATAGCCTCCTTAATATAATCTTATAGAATAGCTAGTTTTTACTCGGCTAAGGGGTAGATAGGGCTAAATAGGGGTAACTTACTTTCCTTTATCTTAATTATATAATCCTAATACTAATAAGCAGGTAAATAGCTAGCCTCCACGATATCGAAAATATCCTAAGACTGTTAATAATACTCGGGGATAATATTCCCTAACTCGTCCTCGTCTAATAACTCTTAGTAGGGTCCGGGATTAAAATATTCTAGTATCCCTTTATCTAATTAGGTCGGGTTAGGGGGTATAAGGGGTATAAGTGGCGACGGGTCCGATTAGATAGTAGGGATTAAAGGACTATTAAGTAACGTATCCTTTTCTTCCTTAATAGTATTCTATTTTATACTAATAACTCGGCCGATATAGAGGGCACTAGACTTTATAAGGCGTATAATAAGCTATATATACTCCCTCGCCTTTTTTAACTCTCTTTAACCCGGGACTCCTCGAAGGTCCTATTACTAGAGTCGATATATCTATTCGCCGGACCGGAAGGAGGTAATAGGGTTATATTCTACTAACTAGGGTATACCGAGGATAACCTAGAACGTATTAGGGTCTATATTTAGTACCTTAAACTTAATCGGATATATCCGGGTTTAGTCCTAACTATCTATAACCTTAATATAGGTCTTAAACGACCCGATAGACTATACGTTCACCCTAGGGATAACCCATCTAAGTCTCTTTAATAGTCCTAGGGGACCGTGGTCGGGAGGCAGGGCCTTTTAGTTAATTTAGTTAACCTTAGCGCCTCTGTTAAGCTTAGCGCTCCGGCGGCCCTATCCGCCGCTTAACTATAACTCTAACTTCGTTTTAATCGCGCCCTTATTAGCGAAGAACGGCTAAGATAATAGCCTTTCCTAGGCCTAAGCCTATTTAATAACAGGGTACCTTAGGTTAACTAGTAGGTTAGTGGGGTTTTAATTAATAGAGTATCCTAATAACTAACCTGACTTAGAGGGTTCTTTCGGGTATTTATTCCGGTAATAACCCTTTTTATTATAGCTATAGTATATAACGCTGCTATTATTACGCCTTTTAGGAGGTCCGGGGACTTTTATATTATTTAATTTAATTAATTCTATAAAACCTTAAGGAGATATAAAGGGTTAAATAGTTATAGTACGGGTTTTATTAGGGGCCCTATTACGCCTACGCTTTTTACTACGGGGATACCTTAGGCGATTATTCCGGGGCGCCTTTTCTTTATTCTTATATAAGAGAGTAATCTTTGCTTATTAGGCTACGATACCTAATACCTTACTATTAGTAGGGATACCGGCGGCTATAATCTAGTTATATAACGGCTTATTAAGCTTTATTAAGATTAATTATATACACTATTTATCGGGGAAGGATAGGGATACCTTATTAAATAACGAGTCTAGCTTATCGATAAACTTAGTATAGGTCTAATTAGGTTTCTATATAGTTTAGTCCGAGAATAGCTTCTTAGTTATAGATATCTCGCGGGTCTTATTATCGACTAACTACTTAGTTAGGAAGGTCTTAAGGTCCTCCTAAATAGCACCTTTAGTCTGCTTATAAACGCGCTTATAATAAGTATATTATCGGGACTTTATAATCTTTAGTAGCAGGGTAAAGGTAAGATAAACCTTCTTTGCTTCGGACGGCTTAACCTTATTAAGTATAAAGCGCTCTTTAATCTTTTCGATAAACGTCTAGAACTGGTTATAGGACTGCCTATCCTATTCGGGGAGCTTCTACGGGACCTCATACTAGCTTTTACGGGAGTCCCCTCGGGGGGTATATTCGGAGGTATCGGGGTCCTTCCCTTATTAGAGGGTAAGGAGACGCTTCTCCTTTTTTTTACGCGCTTAGCGGTCCTTATAGTGCTTAATTAGGAAGTTAAGTTCCGCCGATAATAAAGTACCGGGGGGCGGCTTTTAAGGTCTTTAATATCGAATTAGGGTCCTATACGGATAATTTAAGGAGTCCTTTAGTCGAGTAATAGTCCTACCACGGGATTATAAGTATCCGGGTTAGCTTATCTATAAATCTCGAATTCGGGGTTACTATCTTCTTTTTCCTCTAACTTAGGCGTAAGGGATTATTTATAATCGGCGCCTAATAGCCCGGCTTCGGCTCCTTAATTAGCGGGGGAAATATCCCGGGTATAAATAATAATAGGGCGCTTAGGGGGTATCTTAGGTATTAGTTAGCGGGGTAATAATAATATTTAAAAAATAATAAGTCTTTTAAACTCTTAATAGTCGTTATACCCATAAACAGTTAGAATAAATAAAATATTATACGTTTATATAAGGAGTAAAGAGAGTCGTTAAGACTATAATAATAATAGGTTATAAAGCTAATCTTAGGGGGGGAATAATTATAAGATTATTCGTTAAGCCCTTTTAACTCAGGACTTAATAGGAAACACCCTACTTAAGGACTAATAACTATCCTCCTTAGGATCTGTTTATAATAACCTAAGGCTCTAAGACTATAGGTCTTAGGCCCGCTTAATAATCCTAAAATATAACTCGGTCCTAAATATCCCTAGGATTAACCTTAGGGCCAGTTCCGGGTCCTTAATATATTCCTTAACGCCCCTAAGTCCTATCCGAAGCCCTCGAATAGAATATCCCTGACAATATAGGCTAATATTAGTAGGGGTTATCGTGGCTATAGAATCGCATTTATCCGCTTAATTTCTTAATAGAGTATTTAGGTAGATATAAGCAGAGGCTCTACGATATTAAGAATAAAGTAGATTTATATTAAATTAATTCTCTATTTTAGAAGATAAATAAGAAGGTGGTATCTTTTTTTTATTATTATTTAGTTATAATTATAAAACGGACCCTTGTTTTTTTCCTTATATAAAGCGTTTATCGACTATGCTTAGCTTTACGTTCGCTCCTTAGACGTTTATCCTAGGTATCTTACTTTAATACGAGTGTAATATACCTTTTATAGAGTGTGGCTAGGGTTTACACCTACTAAGTGTATCTTTTATATAACGTATATATCTATAATGTATAAGCATAGAAACCGGGAAGGTGCCCGCCTCCGCGCCTCCACCTAGGACCAAAACGTCCGAGCCTGCTGAGATAAAGCAAATGTACCGCTTTACACATACGTGTAGCGTTGTCTTCTATGTATATTTGCTCGACAGTCGTGTCTAGTCACTGAATCAACAAAATCACACATCGTCCCGCTGTGTCTCCTGCCCATATGACACCTGTCAATTACTTCGCGTTGCTACACACTCGCCCCATTTCGTAAACAAAAGTAAACAAAAGATTGGAGATATGTTGGGGAAACGGAATGACAAGGCGAACAAGTAGACGGCGTGCTAATGGTCGTCATGCAAATCAAAGCTCATCCCGGCAAGGTCCCCGTTGTTGATGCCAAAAAATTGGAACCTAGACACACCAAATTTCAGTTAGTCGTGGAGACCATGGGCCGCAAATGCATAGTCAATATCCCAAACGACTTACCAATCCTCCACATTTAATGTGGTTGGCACCGGCTGTCCTTGAACGGACCCGGAGCTCCAGCTGTCGCTCGGGCTCTGACCATCTGCCGCTGGTTTTTCCAGGTTGGCCTGCCATATGTTGCTCTGCCCCTGCCGTTGTAGGGTACTTATACCGCCTGGTTGCAATACAGGTCCGCCCTCTGCGGTATTTCCACTGAGAGCCATACCAGTCTCGGAAAGATGCGAGTAGCGAGGCCCTTGGTTCCCCATGCCTTGTTGCACCTGGTGTGTGTTGGGATTTTGGACTTGTGCCGCCATGTTTTGTTCCGGATTCAGCTGGCTATGGGGCGACGAGAATTGAGACATAGCCGGCATGCCAGCGCTATCGGGAAATAGCTGATCGGGTTGAAAGTTCTCCCACAGGGACTGTGAAATGTTAGGAGAATTGCGAGTGACAAGATACAGATCTGGTGTTGCAGCTGAAACGGAGAGTGATTGGTTGAGTGGTGTCTCTGGCCGAGCTTGCGGATGTGAACATGCCCCTCCCATAAAAATATCTATGCTTGGACGATGGCTAGGGGATGGCGCTGGTGGTGGCATAGCTTGCGAATTTCCACACGTCTCATTCCTCGTGGGGCGAGTTGGCGTCTGTGGGCGGGACCGCTCATATGATTCTTGTGGTGTTGGTTGATTGACACTGAAATTAATGGTCATATCATCATGTTTCCGCTTGGGCCAATCCTGCCGTTGGTGATGCTGCTGCTGGCCTTTGCTGTGCCTCTTCCCCCCTGCTTTCTGCAAACGCTCCTCCAACACCTTATTGCCAATGATGTATTCGAAAAGCGTATAAACCATCTTCCCTACCAACCAGACGCGCGAAACCTCTTTCAATGCTTGCATGCATGTGCGCAATCTGTCCTGAGTCACTTGCTGGATTGACGGAACTGGAGACCGCATCTGGTAAACATGCATGATGAGGGCAGAGAATAGGCTGTAAACCACAAACGCCGGACAGTACCGCAACTCCTTGTGTGCTGCGAGGTTCTCGATGATGGACGTTATCATTGCAGCCGCCTGGAAGGCAATATTTCGTGACGGGTACGGCGAATTCTCGGGCCCTGCCGATCCTCCACTCGGTGGCATGTGAGCTCTGTGCAATAGACACAAGGTGGTATAATAGTTGGAATGCAGAAGTGCCGACCAAAAATGATGTCGTGCGACCTCCCAATAAACTACCTTTGGGCAGTTCTGCAGCCAATCTGCCAGAGCCATATCACTGTGAGTGAGGTCGATGGCATTGCGTTGCCGACCCCTTGATGCCACTGAGTATTGCTGTGACAAGACTAAGCCCATGATTTCACAGAGCTTCACATATTGCAAAAAGAACTGGACGTGCACCGGATCCGGTGGAAACTCGCTAGGACGACCGACCTCGTCCTCAATAAAGTCGTCTTCAGTGAGCATCTCAACGTCTGAATCGTCCAGGTTTATCTGTACAGGGCGGCCAAGGGCGACGGCGACCGATCGGTCACGCGTGAACAGGGTCCACCAGATTCTTTTCCACAAACGCTTGTCAGACCGGCTAAGCTGCGATTGCTCAACGCTGCGATGCATCCCAGAGCCTTGGGCTACAATAGTAGCGACCCTTGTCCAATAAAAGACATTTTTAGTTACGTCTTCCGGGCCCTCCCAGTACCATCCCATAAGGAGCAACGACTGCACAATGGTGACCCTATCGTCTTCATAGTTGGCGTCGTATAGAGCCTTCGCTCTTTTGTAGAACGTGAGGGCTGCTGGTGTGGTGGAACCGTTCGCATCCATGAGTTGCGGATTGGTACAAACACGAGACCCAGCCAGAAGGATGGCCTGGAGTAAGAGCAGCGAAGGAGGATTTGTTGGATCCCGGTACTGATTCATGAACTGAACGCGGTTGATGACGGGAACAATAGGATGGACCCACTTGAAGTAGGAGCCAATGAGTTCGTCGCAGAGGGAACGCGGAGGTAGGAGAAAAGCGCCTCGCTGCTGAAGAATGTCGATTTCGACGTGGTCAAGCTCAGTCAACCTAGCTCTGGAGCCCCTCACACTCTCCGGTAGAGGGTAGTGGACAACATCGGTCGTGCCGTGGCGATCGTGTACCAGAAGGGTCAGGTTGGAGGATTCGCCTAGGAAAGCCACCCTGCCAGCGTCCGTGATGGGTGCACGAGTGAACTTGGGCTTCATGACCAACTTAAAGTAGTTATCGTTATCCAGCTCTTCCTTCCCAGTCTGAGACTCGTTGAGGGTTGACGGGCTACCATCCGTCGAATGATAGACGTTTGGGGTTCGAGGAGTAAGTCCTTTGATGTCGATGTTGGCGCTTGTGCCGGCAGTCCGTGGGGCCATCCCCTCGGTAGCTGGAAGAGCAGCGATGGAAGTGGAGGTATCACCCCTGTCACTTTCACCCGAGGGCAAGAATCAGCTTGGGGTTCGAAAATACAGACGGAGCCTGAATTTAAAAGGTAGCAAAGAATTGCAGGTGACATACCTATCCGAGTCTCTGGTCGCAGACAAACTGTGCGCTTTCTTCCTTTTTGGGGTGGGAATGCGACATTCGACCTGGAAGGCGGCGCAGTTGGTGCAGGGAACACCGAGGCTCGCTGCATCACACCGGACCTGCAAACGCAGCTGGCTGTCAGGGACCAGTCAGGACGGCCTCTTTGACGGGCAATTATTACCTTCCTTGCATGGCAAGTCTGCAGAAGACGAGAGTTAGCCATGGCCCTCGAATTTTATTCCTGAGATAAACACGATCGCGCAGGGAGAGTTGGGCCAAGATGATGTGACGCATGTTTGATAGTAGAACATATGTAAGAGTCACGCCGGAGAATTAGACTGATGCGACGTACCTCGCATGCTCTGGATGCTCTTTGTCTTGATTTCGGTCAAATACGTCGTCAGCATATACAGCTGATACGGATGGATGCACAGTGTATTAAAACTGGAACGGGGACCGGTGTTGCAAACCTCCTAAAGCTCATTTGTCCGGCAGTGTTAGTCGTTGACGTGGTACCAGCGCCTTGTACATGGTTTGATGCGGATGGGTAGGACGGCCCTCTGTCTGAAGTAGAGTTGTTTGGGTGACCGTTGGAGGTCATCTTAACATGCACTAGAGTCCTCTATGTCCTGGCCTTCGGTTTTTCGAATGTTGCTGCATAAAGCGTGATGGAATACGAAGCAGGAAGTTGTTAGAGAGTCAAGTCGGGAGGGGAACGGTACGTGTTCACCCGACTAGGCTATAAGTTAAGGTAGGTTGTTTAAGATGAAATTGAAATAATAGTATGGTTATGGAGTAAGTCCGCCCCCCCCCCCCCCCCCCCCACAAGCCGGGGAACCGACCAACCGCTTACCCTACCCTCCCGATTACTTAGCTTAAGGAGGCGACTTAATTTATTAGAGGCCCGTTATTCCGACTATACTACTTAATTATTCCGACTATAAATTAGTTCTGATATAGCCCTATATATTTTCTTTCTCGGAATCGTATATAAGCTTATAGTTATAAACCACTCTAATATTTTTTATATAATCTATTAGTTCTATTATTTAGATTAATTTAATTACTTAAATTAATAAAAGGCAGTAGCTATAATAATCTAAATAACCTTACTAAGATTCGTACTTCTATTATATATAACGAAAGGAAAGTCTATAGACTTTAGTTAAGGAAAAGATATTATAGAAAAGGGCTTAATAGCTTAGAATAGCGAGTACCGGTATTTATACGCCCCCGGTTCACTATTTGTTATCCACTCAATCCATTTTTAGAAGGTTACGCGACCGCGTGCATAAGCAAGATCTTGGCCGCATATGCTGCGTACCTGTACCTCACGATAAGCCTCAATCTCTGCAATCAAAACCAGATATCTTAAAGCCACTAAATCACTACTGTTTCTGCCTCTGTATTCATTGACCCTAAGGTATTAAGAACACATAATGTCCTTACGCTAGGTACCTTATCACACATTATATAATCCTGATGCCCTAGTCACGTGACCTTGTTATACACCATGTAATCCTGATACCCTAGTTACGTGATCCTATTATATACACTATATAATCCTTATACCCTAATCACGTGACCTTATCACACACTATATAATCCTAATGCCCTAGTCACGTAACCTTATTATACACACTATATAATCCTAATACCCTGATTACGTGACCTTATCGTATATATATAATCCTGATACCCTAGTTACTTGACCTTATCACACACGCCACGTAATCCTAATACTCTAGTCACGTGACCTTGTTATATATCACGTAATCCTGATTACCTGCTTTTATAACTAAGTATAGACACTTTAAGTACTTAGTAATACCCTTTAGTCTATATAATACCCCCGTTAGTTTTTAGCGTTATATTAATAAAGCCTTAAAGGGTCTTATCGATACTATCTATATTATATATCTAGACGATATCCTAATCTATAGTAAGGACCTTAGCACCTATCGCGTATATATTAAGGAGATCCTTATACGCCTAAGGGAATAGTCCCTATTCGTAAACCCTTAAAAGTGCGTATTCGAGACGTAAAAGGTCGAGTTCTTAGGCTTTATATATAGCTCTAATAGGGTCTTTATAGACCCGAAGAGGGTTAAGGCTATTAAGGATTAGGAGGAACCCACTTCCGTTAAGAAGATTTAGGTCTTCCTGGGTTTTACCGGTTTTTATTAACGTTTTATTAAAGGCTACTTTAAGGTCGCTACCCCTTTTACGGACCTATTAAGGTTAGGGGGCAGACTAGGTACGTTCTAGTTAGGGGATATAAAGAGGGCCGCTTTTAAGAAGTTACGATTATTATTCTAGTCGGTACCCGTGCTATAGTATTTTAACCTAGCCCTGCCTATTCGTATAGAACCCGACGCGTCTAACTTCGTACTAGGCGCTATAATCAGCTAGTATAAGGACTAAACCTAGCGACCTATAGCGTTCCTATCTAGGAAGCTAAGGGGACCCGAACTAAACTATTCGACGCTAAACACCGAGTTAATAGCGATTATCGAAGTATTCCGGTAATAGCGCTACTATTTAGCGTATAGTTAGACCCTAATAAAGGTGCTAACTAACCACTTAAACCACCGGTATCTACTAAATAAGCCTCGAATCAAACCTTAACACGCCTATTAGCTAGAGGAGTTATTAAGCTTTGATTTTAAGATTCGTTACCGCCTAGGCGTTTAGAACCCCGTAGATAGGCTCTTACGGAAGCTATAGCTCGTTATAGATTAGGTAGATCTCGAAGCGGAGTAGTAGAAGCCCGTTAAGGGATTTACTAAGAAGTTCGTTATTAGCCTTATAAGGGCCCGAGGTATACCTAAGCCCTCGGGTCTATCTAGCCTAAAGGACGAGATTATCTTTACCTAGAAGGATAATCCCTTTTATATCTCCTTAGTATCGAAGGATAACTTAACGGACCTATAGTCGTATAATAGTTAAGGTATGGTCTACTTTAGGGACCGTCTCTTTATACCGAACCAGTTAGGTTTATACGATAAGGTCCTCTAGGTATTTTATAACGCGCCTATTATAGGCTATTATAGGTTAGGTTGGATAATTAAGAGGATTTCCGAGTCCTACTACTAGGAATACCTCTCGCGAGACATTAAGAAGTTTATGCCTACGTATAGTATCTATTAAAGGACTAAGCCGCGCTAGTATAAGCCCTTTAGGTACCTAGCACCTCTGCCTATACCCGAATAGCCGTTCTAAAAGATCTTAATAGACTTTATAATAGGCCTCCCCCCTATAACCTTATAGGGAAAGAAAAGGGATTCTATCTTAGTCGTGGTGTATCGATATACTAAGTACGCGATCTATATCCCCTATAGCAGCTCTTTAATAGCTAAGGGTCTTACTAGTATCCTATAGGTATACGCTTTTAGTATCTACGGCCTACCTAATAGTATCGTTTTAGACTAAGGGTCCCTATTTACTAGTAAGTTCTAGACTACCCTATATAGCCTCCTAAGCGTTAAGCGGCGGTTATTAACCGCGTTCTACCCCTAAATAGACGGCTAGACGGAATAATAAAACCAGTACTTAGAGTATTTCCTACGGGTATTCGGTGCCTTATAATAGGATAACTAGGTTAACTAGCTACCCCTAGCCTAGTTTACCTATAACACCGTATAGTATTTAGCTATTCGGTAAACCCCTTCTATTACGCTAATAGGTTTTAACCCGCGCGGACTACACGATATATAGATATATAAGTCGGGTAAGGTTCGTGCCGCTATAGCTAAATAAAGGGTAAAGCACCTTATATCGAATCGTAGGGCTATAAAGGTCCTTATTAGGAAAGCCTAAACCACCTATAAATAGTACTATAACGCCGGCTAGGCGGCCTAGCGTTTTAAGATTAGCGATTACGTGCTGCTATCCTTAAAGAATATTAAGTAACGTCGCCCTAATAAGAAAGTATTAAATAAGTTCCTCGGCCCCTATAAGATCACCTCTATAATAGGCTAGTATAGGCTCGCCTATAAGCTATAACTCCCGGAGTCGATAAAGATTTATAACGTTTTCCTGATCTTACTCCTCGAACTATAAAAGTCTCGGGACGGTAGGTCGCCTATACCCGTGGACGTTTAGGTCGAACTATAAGAGTCGGATAAATACGAGGTAGAGGAAGTCCTGGCTTATCGCTATAACAGGAATAGGCGCGAATACCTTATTAAGTAGGCCGGGTATAAGTATAAATATAATATATAGGAACTATAAAGATATCTCCCCGATACGCTTATTAAGGAGTATTATAATTAAAAGAGTAGGACTAGCTAATAGTATCGTCGGCGCTCCGTAGGGACTTTTCTTATTCAGGTCTAAGGAAAAAAATAAAAAAAATAGAAAAAGAAAAATCAAAAAAAAAAGAAAACGCTAACGCCCCTCCCCCCCCCTAAACTCCCCCTAGCCCGATCCTAACAACTACTATAAAATATACTTAGTTATTTTTTAGGCCGGTTTTTTTATAAAGACCGGCTAACTTCGAATTTTATTTAACTAACTAGCCTAGGTTGCGGGTAATAGTGGCTAGGTAACGCTCCGTATAAATAGGAGCATCGCGCCTTTTATGCTCAGCCTCTTCCTCCTCTTCCTAGTAACGACGCGCTACGGGGTTAAACCCCTTATTATCCTAGGCGTATTTTTTTATAGCCTTAAGGGCCCGACGCAGCTTAGTTTAAACCTAGTAGGCCCGGCGCTTATATATATTAGCGGTGCTCTTCGTAAGGATATTAGGCTAACTTATAGACGTCTAGTCGTCTAGACTATTACCGCCCTATACGGCCGCCACTAATATCTTCTATAGCTTTTTAGTTACTCGCGACGCCTATAATAAAAGCTATATATCTAGTTAGTAACCTTAGGAGCGGTTAAAGTAAAGGGGACTATAGCTATATAAATATACTAACTCGTAGTCGCGGCTATTACTATTATAATAGTAATAGTAATTATTAAATACCTTACTACCGCGGTAGGGCCGTATAGTAATAAGACCGGTAACGCTATCGCTATATAATACCAGGGAACCTAGTATACGGGCGTACCGCCTATAAGGAGCACGAAGCTCTAGGCCCGACCTAACTAAAATAATAGGACGTACCGGTATTTTAACGCTATCGCCGTCGCTAAAGTCCGAGGGTCTATCGCTAAACCCGGTTATAAATAAAGCGAACTCCGATAATAATAACCTATCGGAGTTAGCCTCCTTATTATTAAAAAGGGTGGCTTTATCGGCACCACCGCTTATAATAACGTCCTGACTAGTATAGTTAAGGACGCCCTCTAGGTCACCGAGGGGCTTAAGAGCACCCTACGGCGAATTATTATGCCTTAAAGGGAGAGGGTTAGTCGATTTAGTAACCGGAGTAGCTATAATAGCCGGCTTCTGGACGGTCTTAACCGATATAGCTTATTTAGCTAAAGCAGCCGCTATACCCGGCTACTCGATAGCTTTATCCTGCGAGGAGGAAGAAGATAATAAATCCGAAGACGAATCCGATAACGAGTCCGATAAAGAGTCAGACTACTACTACTACTACTACTGCTATTACTACTTAAGAGCAGCCGCTATAGCCGCGGCCTTAGCCTTAGCCTAAGCCTTCTTAGCGGCCCGCCGTGCCTTCTTCCTAGTAGTCTTAGTTATCCCCTTATCGATAACCTTAGGTGCCACCTTAGTAGACTTTATACCGGCCTTACCGGACTTCTTAGATTTACTAGCCGCGCTAGACTTTTTATACTTATTAGCTAAACCAGGGGGCGCTATTATATAATAGTAGTCTGCTCTAATACTATAAGTTAGCCTATACTCTACGCGAAGGGGATATAATACTTATATAGTGGTGATAATAACGGTAGTGGTAATAATAATAATAATCTACTATAATATTAGCCGAATCCTAAGCGGACCGCGATCCTATATATAATACACGGAACCACGTAAAGATAATATATACCCTAATAAGGAGTCGATGGGACGAGTCGATACCCTTAATATAGACGGGGATAGATAACTTACTATAATAGCGATACTATTATTATTACTATAGATAGGCAAATAAGAAAGGGTAAGGAAAAGGAAAATAACAGGATAAGTTAGGCAGATAGAAAAGTCCTATATCAGAATAATCGTATAACCTAATATAGGCCTTACTTATATTATTCCTTCCCCTTTCACTTAGATATAACTACCTATTACGGGTTTCTACGATACGGTTATTTAGTTAATAAAGGGCGCGTCTAGGGTGCTATTATAGTATACGCGTCTATAGATAGGCTTTATTATTATTAATATTCACGATAGATATCACGTCTTACTATTACCTAGCCTTAAGCTGGATAAGCCGCGAGAGGGCGATAAAGGAAATAGAGCAAGCTCTTTTATTATTTAGGACTATAGCGTGGTGGGCCTTACTCTAAAAGTGTTCTTTATATAGGCTTTTTAGGTCGTCTTAATAATAATGGTAGTATAAGGGGTTACGATTTACTGCTAACCTAATATCTATTTTTAGAGTTATAGTTTATTCTAACTAGAGCCCTTTATTAGATAGGGCCCCGGCCAGAGCGCTTAGGGCTTTATTATAGTATAGTTATAGTAAGGGAGGTAAATAAAGGAGACCCAGGAGAGTTATGCTTTATCTAAAGATAACTAGGCCTCTTGGTTTATAAGGCTACGGTTATACTATACGAGGTGGACGGGATTAACTAAAGGAAGGGCAGGTTAAGGGGGACGGCTAGTTTTAGTTCGGGTAGATAAGGAGGGAGTTAGTAGCCCCGATAGGTAGAGTCTAGGCCGGCCTATCCGTCCCTAGGTGGAGATAGATTAACGGGCGGGCCGGACTAATAACGGTCACCGGCTCCCGTGGACAGGAGCCTTAGAAGGAGGGGCGTGATATTAGGGATATTCTATTCGAGGGAATCGGGTAGGACTTAAAGGCGTTAGGGAATACGTTAAGAACACGGAACCGGCCCTAAGGTTAACTCTAGGGATATTTAGGACCGAGTTATGTTTTAGGATTATTAAGCTAGCCTAAGACCTATAGTCTTAGAGCCTTAGGTTATTATATATCGATCCTAGGGAGGATAGTCACTAATCC
Source organism: Sodiomyces alcalophilus JCM 7366 (assembly GCF_042370955.1). Taxonomy (NCBI): domain Eukaryota; kingdom Fungi; phylum Ascomycota; class Sordariomycetes; order Glomerellales; family Plectosphaerellaceae; genus Sodiomyces; species Sodiomyces alcalophilus. The sequence continues at coordinate 3,207,644 of NW_027263536.1, read as the reverse complement.
TTAAGTAGGGTGTTTCCCGTTAAGTCTTGAGTTAAAAGGGCTTAACGAACAATCTTATAATTATTCCCCCCTAAGGTCAGCTTCGTGACCTATTCTTATTATAGTCTTAACGACTCTCTTCACTCCTCACACAAAACCTATAACAGTAACCCCGAATTCGAGATTCGCGGATAAGCTAACCCGGACGCTCGTAATCCTATAATAGGACTATTACTCGACTAAGGGACCCCCTAAGTTATTCGCGTAGGACCCTAATTCGATATTAAAGACCTTAAGAGCCGCCCCCCCGGCACTTTATTATCGGCGGAACTCGACTTCCTAATTAAGTATTATAAGGACCGCTAAGCCTATAAAAAGAAAAAAAAGCGCCTCCTTACCCTTTAATAAGGGAAGGACCCCGATACCTCTAAGCGTATCCCTTAAAGAGACTCCCGTAAAAGCTGGTATAAGGTCCCGTAGAAGCTCCCCGAATAGGACGAGTAGTCCTACGACTAGTTCTAGACGTTTATTAAAGAAATCGAAGAGCGCTTTATACTCGATAAGGTTAAGCCGTCTAAAGTAAAAAAGATTTATTTTACCTTTACCCTATTACTAAAGATTATAAAATCCCGATAGTATACCTATTATAGGCGCGTTTATAGGAAAACTAAAGGTGCTACCTAGGAGGACCTTAAGACCTTCCTAACTAAGTAATTAGTTAATAATAAAACCCGTAAGATATCTATAACTAAGAAGCTATTCTCGGACTAGACTATATAAAAACCTAATTAGACCTACGCTAAGTTTATTAATAGGCTAGACTCGTTATTTAATAAGGTATCCCTACCCTTCCCCGATAAGTGGCGTATATAATTAATCTTAATAAAGCTTAATAAGCCGCTATATAACTAAATCATAGCCGCTAATATCCCTATTAATAATAAGGCGTTAGGTGTTATAGCCCGATAGGCAGAGATTACTCTTTTATATAAGAATAAAGAAGAGACGCCCCGGAATAATCGCCTAAGGTAGCCCCGCGGCGAGAAGCGTGGGTATAATAGGGCCCCTAATAGGGCCTATACTATAACTATTCGGCCCTTTATACCTCCCTAAGGTTTCGTGGAATTAATTAAAGTAAACGACACGGAAGCCCCTAGGCCTCCTAAAAGGCGTAATAATAGCGGCGTTACGTGCTTTAGCTATAATAAAAAGGGTTATTACCGGAACGAATACCCGAAAGAGCCCTCTAAGTCAGGTTAGTTATTAGGATACTCTAATAGTTAGAACCCGAATAACTTACCGGTTAATATAAGGCACCCCGTTATTAAATAGGCTTAGGCCTAGGAAAGGCCGCCGTCTTAGCTATTCTTCGCTAGTAAGGGCGCGATTAAGGCGAAGTTAGAGTTACGGTTAAGCGGCGGATAAGGCCGCCGGAGCGCTAAGCTTAATGGAGGCGCCGAGGTTAATTTAATTAACCGAAAAGCCCTGCCTCCTAACTATAGTCCCTTAGGACTATTAAAACGACTCGGATAGGTTATCCTTAGGGTTAACGTATAGTTTATCGGGTCCTTTAAGATATATATTAAGGTTACGGATAGTTAGGACCGGACCCGGATATATCCGATTAAGTTCGAAGTGCTGGATATAGACCCTGATAGGTCCTAAGTTATCCTCGGTATACCCTAGTTAGTAGAATATAACCCTATTACGTCTTTTTAGTCCGGCGAATAGATATATCGACTCTAGTAAAAGGACCTTTAAGGTGTCCCGGGTCGAAGAGAGTTAAGGAAGGTAAAGGAGTATATATAGCTTATTATCCGCCTTATAAAGTCCGGTGCCCCCTATATCGGCTAAGTTATCGGTATAAAGTGGAATACTACTAAGGAAAAAGAGGATACGTTACTTAATAATCCTCTAATCCCTATTATCTAATTAGACTTATCGTAACCTATACCCCCTATACCCCTTAACCCGACCTAACTAAATAAAGGGATCCTAGAATATTTTAATCCCGGGCCGTATTAAGAGTCGCTAGGCGAGGACGAGTTAGGGAATATTATCCCTAAGTATTATTAAGAGTTTTTGGACGTTTTTAATATCGTGGAGGCTAGCTATCTACCCGCCTACTAGCGTTAGGATTATATAATTAAGATAAAGGAAGGTAAGTTACCCCTATTCGGCCTTATCTACCCCCTAGCCGAATAAAAACTAGCCGTTCTATAAGAATATATTAAGGAGGCTATAGCTAAAGGGTGGATTCGACTATCGATAAGCTTTATAGGCGCCCTAATCCTGTTTATACTAAAAAAGGGTGGATAGCTGTGTTTATATATAGACTATTAAGGTCTTAATAAGGTTACCCGTAAGGACTATACCCCGCTCCCCCTAATACACGAGATCCTTAACCGCCTCGTGTTCTTTATAGTTTATACTAAGCTAGACCTTAAGGACGCCTATTATCGCTTAAGAATTCGAGAAGGGGATAAATAGAAGACGGCTTTTAGAACTAAGTATAGACACTTTAAGTACTTAGTAATACCCTTTAGTCTATATAATACCCCCGCTAGTTTTTAGTATTATATTAACGAAGCCTTAAAGGGTCTTATTAATATTATCTACGTTATATACCTAGACGATATCCTAATTTATAGTAAGGACCTTAGTATTTATCGTATATATATTAAGGAGATCCTTACGCGCCTAAGGGAATAGTCCCTATTCGTAAACCCTTAGAAGTGCGTGTTTAAGATATAAAAGGTCGAGTTCTTAGGCTTTATATATAGCCCTAATAGGGTCTTTATAGACCCGAAAAGGGTTAAGGCTATTAAGGATTAGGAGGAACCCACTTCCGTTAAGAAGATTTAAGTCTTTTTAGGTTTTACCGGTTTTTACCGATATTTTATCGAAGGCTACTCTAAGGTTACTACCCCTTTTACGGACCTATTAAGGTTAGGGGGTAGACCAGGTATATTCTAGTTAGGGGATATAGAGAGGGCCGCTTTTAAGAAGTTATAATCGTTATTTTAGTTAGCACCTATACTACGGTATTTTAACCTAGCCCTGCCTATTCGTGTAGAACCTAACGCGTCTAACTTTATACTAGGCGCTATAATTAGCTAGTATAAGGACCGAACCTAGCGACCCGTGGCGTTCCTATCTAGGAAGTTAAGGGGACCTAAACTAAACTATCCGACGCTAGATACTAAGTTAATAGTAATCGTTAAAGCGTTTCGGTAATAGCGCCACTATTTAGTGTATAATTAGACCCTAGTAAAGGTGCTAACTAACTATTTAAACCACCGGTATCTACTAAATAAGCCTCGAATTAAACCTTAATACGCCTATTAGCTAGAGGAGCTATTAAGCTTTAATTTTAAGATCCGTTACTGCCTAGGCGTTTAGAACCCCGTAGATAGGCTCTTATAGAAGCCGTAGCTCGTTATAGATAAGGCAGATCTCGAAGCGGAGTAGTAGAAACCCGTTAAGGGATTTACTAAGAAGTTCGTTATTAGCCTTATAAGGGCCCGAGGTATACCTAAGCCCTCGGGTCTATTTAGCCTAAAGGATAAGATTATCTTTGCCTAGAAGGACGATCCCTTTTATATCTCCTTAGTATTAAAAGATAACTTAGCGGACCTATAGTCCTATAACGATCAGGGTACGGTCTACTTTAGGGACTATCTTTTTATACCGAACTAGTTAGGTTTACGCGATAAGGTCCTCTAGGTATTTTATAACGCGCCTACTACGGGCCACTATAGGTTAGGTTAGACGATTAAAAGGATTTCCGAGTCCTATTACTAGGAATACCTCTCGCGAGACGTTAAGAAGTTTATACCTATATATAGTATCTATTAGAGGACTAAGCCGTGCTAGCATAAGCCCTTCGGGTACCTAGTACCTCTGCCTATACCCGAATAGCCGTTCTAAGAGATCTTAATAGACTTTATAATAGGCCTCCCCCCTATAACCTTATAGGGAAAGAAGAGGGATTCTATCCTAGTCGTGGTGTATTATTATACTAAGTACGCGATCTATATCCCCTATAGCAGCTCTTTAATAGCTAAGGGTCTTATTAGTATCCTATAGGTATATGTTTTTAGTATCTATGGCTTACTTAATAGTATCGTTTCGGACTAAGGGTCCTTATTTACTAATAAGTTCTAGACTACCCTGTATAGCCTTCTAAGCGTTAAGCGGCGGTTATTAACTGCGTTCTACCCCTAGACGGATAGCTAGACGGAGCGATAGAACCAAAACTTAAAGCACTTTCTACGGGTATTTAGTGCCTTATAACAGGACGACTAGGTTAACTAGCTACCCCTAGCCTAGTTTACCTATAACACCGTATAGTATTTAGTAATCTAGTAAACCCCTTTTATTACGCTAATAGGTTTTAACCTACACGGACTATACGATATATAGATATATAAATCGGGTAAGGTTCGTGCCGCTATAGCTAAGTAAAGGGTAAAGCACCTTATATCGAATCGTAGGGCTATAAAGGTCCTTATTAGGAAAGCCTAAACCACCTATAAACGGTATTATAACGCTAGCCGGGCAGCTTAGCGTTTTAAGATTAGTAACTATATGCTGCTATCCTTAAAGAATATTAAGTAATATCGCCTTAATAAAAAACCATTAGATAAGTTCCTTAGCCCCTATAAGATTACCTCCGTAATAGGTTAGTATAGGCTCGCCTATAAGCTATAGCTCCCGGAGTTAATAAAGATTTATAACGTTTTCCTAATCTCGCTCCTCGAACTATAAAAGTCTCGGGACGGCAGGTCGCCTATACCCGCGGACGTTAAGGTCGAACTATAGGAGTCGGATAAATATAAGGTGGAGGAAGTCCTGGCCTATCGCTATAACGGGAATAAGCGGGAATACCTTATTAAGTAGGCCGGGTATAAATATAAATATAATATATAGGAACCGCGAAAACACCTCCCTAATACGCTTATCGAGGAGTATTATAATTAAAAGGGTAGGACTAGTTAATAATATTATCGGCGCCCCGCAGGGACTTTTCTTATTTAGGTCGGGAAAAGAAAAAAAAATTAAAAAAAGAAAAATTAAAAAAAAAAAACGCTAACGCCCCCCCTAACTCCCCCTAGTCCGAGTCTAACAATAACCGTAAGAAATCCTTACTTATTTTTTAGGCCGGTTTCTTTACGAAGACCGGCTAACTTCGAATTTTATTTAACTAACTAGCCTAGGCGGTGGGCGATAGTAGCTATATAGCGCTTTATACGAATAATAGTATTACGCCTTTTACGCTCGGCCTCTTCCTCCTCTTCTTAGCGACGACGCGCCACGGGGTCGAACCCCTTATTATCCCGGGCGTATTTTTTTATAGCCTCGAGGGCCCGATATAACTTAGTTTAGACCCGGTAAGCCCGGCGCTAGTATATATTAGTAGTGCTTATTATAAAGATATTAGGCCGACTTATAGACGTCTAGTCGTCTAGACTATTACCGCCCTATACGGCCGCTACTAATATCTTTTATAGCTCCTTAGCTACTTACTCTACCTATAATAAAAGCTATATATCCAGTTAGTAACCTTAGGAGCGGTTAAAGTAGAGGGGACTATAGCTATATAAATATACTAACTTATAATCGCGGCTATTATTATTATAGTAGTAATAGCATTTATTAGATACCTTACTACCACGGTAGGGCTATATAATAAGGGGACCGGTGGCGTTATCCCCACGTAACGCTAAGGAACCTAGCGTATAGGCGTACCGCCTATAAGGAGCACGAAGCTCTAGGCCCGACCTAACTAAGATAACGGGATATACCGGTATCTTAATACCGTCGCCGTCGCTAAAGTCCGAGGGTCTATCGCTAGACCCGTTTATAGATAGAGCGAACTCCGATAACGACGATTTATCGGAGTTAGCTTCTTTATCGTTAAAAAGGGTGGCTTTATCGGCACCACCGCTTATAACGATATCCTGACTAGTATAGTTAAGGACGCCCTCTAGGTCGCTAAGGGGCTTAAAAGCACCCTACAGCGAGTTATCACGCCCTAAAAGGAGAGGGTCGGTCGACTTAGTAACCGGAGTAGCCATAATAGCCGGCTTTTTAACGGTCCTAACCGATATAGTTTATTTAGCTAAAGCAGCCGCTATGCCCGGCTACTTAATAGCTTTATCCTTTAAGGAGGAAAAAGATAACGAATCCGAGGATAAATCCGATAATAAGTCCGATAAAGAGTTAGACTGCTACTACTACTACTACTACTACTATTACTCGACAGTAGCCGCTATAGCCGCGGCCTTAGCCTTAGCCTAAGCCCTCTTAGCGGCCCGCTATACCTTCTTCCTAGCAGTCTTAGTTATCCCCTTATCGATAATCTTAGGTGCTACCTTAGTGGACTTAGTGCCGACCACGTCGGACTTTATACCGGCCTTACTAGACTTCTTAGGTTTACCGGCCGCGCCGGACTTTTTATACTTCTTAATAAAAGCTAGGGTCGCTATTATATAATAGTGGTCTGCTCTAATACTATAAGTCAGCCTAAGGTCCACGTAATAAGGGCACGATACTTATATAATAGTAATAATACTAATAATAATAATAACCTGCCACGATATTAGCCGAGTCCTAAGCCGGCCACGCTCTTATACGCGACTAAAATAATACACGATACCGCGTAAAGATAATACGTACCCTAATAAGGAGCCGATAGGATAAGTTAATACTGTTAAAGTGGACGAGGATAGACGACTTACTATAATAGCGATACGGTTATTATTATTATAAATAGGTAAATAAGAAAGGGTAAAGAAAAGGAAAAATAATAAAACGAGTTAGGTAGATAGGAAAAGTCTTATATTATAATAGTCGTATAACCTAATATAGGCCCTACTTATATTATTCCTTCCCCTTTTACCTAGTTACGACTACCTATTACGGAATCCCATAATACGGTTATTAATAAAGAACGCGCCTAGGGCGCTGTTATAGTGCACGCGTCTACGGATAGGCTTTATTATTATTAATATTCACGATAGATATCACGACTTATTATTAACCGGCCTTAAGCTAGATAAGCCGTAAGAGGGCGACGAAGAAATAGAGTAAGTTCTTTTATTATTTAGGACTATAGCGTGGCGGGCCCTATTCTAATAGTATTCTTTATATAGGCTTTTTAGGTCGCCTTAATAATAGTGGCAGTATAAGGGAATTACGAAAATAATAAGGGTTACGATTTATTACCGACCTAATATCTGCTTTAGAGTTATAGTTTATTCTAACTAAAGCCCTTTATTAGATAGGGCCTTAGCTAGAGTACTTAGGGCTTTATTATAATATAGTCGTAGTAAGGGAGATAAATAAAGGAGACCTAGGAGAGTTATGCTTTATTTAAAGGTAACTAGGCCTGTTAGTTTATAAAGACTACGGTTATACTACGCGAGGTGGATAGGATTAATTAGAGGGTTAGGTTAGGTCGAGGGGGATAACTGGTTTAGCTTTAGGAGGATAAGGAGGGAGTTAGTGGCCCTGATAGGTGGAGTTTAGGCCGGCCTGTCCGTCCCTAGGTCGGGGTGGATTAATAAATAGGCCGGACTAATAACGGCCACCGGCTCCTATAGACAGGAGCCTTAGAAGGAGGGGCGTGATATTAGGGATATTCTATTCGAGGAAATCGGATAGGACTTAGAGGCGTTAAGGAATGTGTTAAGAACCCGGAACCGGCCCTAAGGTTAACCCTAGGGATATTTAGGACCGAGTTATGTTTTAGGATTATTAAGCTGGCCTAAGACCGGTGGTCTTAGAGCCTTAGGTTATTATATACCGATCCTAGGGAGGATAGTCACTAGTCCTTAAGTAGGGTATTTCCCGTTAAGTCCTGAGTTAAAAGGGCTTAACGAATAATCTTATAATTATTTTCCCCCTAAGGTTAGCTTCGTGACCTATTCTTATTATAGTCTTAACGACTCTCTTTACTCCTTATATAAAACCTATAATATATACCTAGCCTTAGGTAGCCGTTTAGCGATAGTTATATAGTTTTTTCGCGTCGTTCTCCTCGTAGCCCCTAACCTTCCTCCTATAACTATCTCTAGTTATTATTATAATCGCCGAGTATACAGCGCTTACTTAATTATTCACTTTATCTATCGTTAATTATTATTATTATTATTATTATTATTATTATTATTATTATTATTATTATTATTATTATTATTATTATTATTATTATTATTATTATTATTATTATTATTATTATTATTATTATTATTATTATTATTATTATTATTATTATTATTATTATTATTATTATTATTATTATTATTATTATTAGTAGTAGTAGTATTATGGTTATTATTATTATTATCGCTGACCGGTCTTTGTTATATTATCGGTTAATTTATATATTATTACCGCTTTTCGTGAGCTAAAGTATAATGTTAATAAGAGCTAGGAGTCTGTTATCCCAGATAAGGCCCCGGGCCAATTTTGCGTGTCTTGCCTGGACTTATATATTAGTATTAAATGCTTTAATAAGGCCGCTAACAGCACGGGGGCTAGTCGTTGCATTGCTTATAACCGCGGCTATTAATAAGATATTGCTATAAGTTCGCTAACCCTTTAGCGCTTTCCTATACTACTTAGTTATTGGATTCCTGAGTTTATAGTAGGTATCACTTAGTTACTATAAAATAGCAGTAAGTATATTTATATAAAGGCCCGTTATTCCGACTATACCACTTAGTTATTCCGACTATAGTTTATATATACAACGCACATAGATAGACTCTTCGGAATACCAACATAGTAACTACGGTCGTAAACCATACTAATATCTTTTAATAAGTTAATTAATTTAATCGCGCGGATTAATTGTGTTGTATTAATAGACAAGCTTATCAGTTCGCAGCTAATAGCAGTAGTAGTAGTAGCGCCTCTCCCCTTCCTTATCCACGCCGCCTACGCCTATGCCCACGCCCACACATAAGGCTATCTTATTCCTATAACGAGATAACGAACGCGCCGCCTCTTATTCCGTAGATTAACGACGTAGATTGACGACGTAGATTGACGACGTAGATTGACGACGTAGATTGACGATGTAGATTGACGACGTAGATTGACGACGTAGATTGACGACGTAGATTAACGATGTAGATTAACGACGTAGATTAACGATAAAGATTAATAATATACAAAGTAGATGGATAAGGTAGTAGGAAGATTGGGTCTGATTAGAACTTGTTAGGACACTAATATCGTACGAAGTGTGACTTGTGTTTATTACAGACTATAAAAGAGTACCAGTCTAAGATATTAAATATATAAGCAAAAGAGGGGAAATAACACTATAATACATCTAATAGAAGTACCGCCGTATTCGGAGCAGTGTGTGACGTGCCTCTACGAATATACCCAACAGGCTACCGGGGTATTTAGGCATAAATGCCTGACATACCCGAGTACCACTATTTGCAGCCGCCCTGTCTGATATTTGCGGCCCTCTCTATCCTATTTCGGAAGGTTATGCGAGCCCGCGTAGTAGTCTGTATACGCCACTATCTTGGCTGTAGATGTCGCGTACCGGTACGTACACGTCAGGACAAGACTTTCTCGCCTAGTCTTATCGCTGATGCCTGTAACTATAAATTCACTACTTATAATATCCTTCTGTATATAAACCTCTAGGCGATACGAATATATAACGTCTACCTAGAGGTAGAAGAGAGTAGTGGAAAAGAGTAGTAGAAAACAATAGTGGAAAAGGGTGGTGGAAAAGAGTAGTAGAAAAGAGGGCGGAAAATTCTTCTTGTAAAGCCACGTAATTAGTCACGTAATTAGTCACGTAACTAATCACGTAACCACTTATATACTGTCTTATATTATATCAAAGCCTATATATAATTAACTACTAGTCACGTGACTACTCACGTAACCGATTACGTGACTAATTACGTGACCTTATAAGAAAATTTTTTCCGCCCTCTTTTCCACTACTCTTTTCTACCACTCTTTTCTATTACTCTTCCACCCTCTTTTTAGCCCTCGGATAGGTAAAAGATATCGGGTATTCTAAGATACTTAAAGATAATAAAAATAATCGAAAAATAGCAGTGATTTTACAGTACAGAGCATTCGAGATAAGTCATAGTGAATAGCGGCAGTCTTAATACTATGAAAATGTTATCGTGATCCGGGGTATATACCGGTACGCGATATCTGCAGCTAAGATAGTGGCGTATGCAGACTACTACGCGGGCTCGCGTAACCTTCCGAAATAGGATAGAGAGGGCTATAAATACCAGACAGGGCGGCTATAAATAGTGGTACTCGACACACCCCCCTAGAGCCGCAGGATTAATCCTGACGGTTCTAATCGAATTAAAGCTTAAAAACAACATAAAAATCTAGGGTTTTTAAGCCTAGATATTAATCCAAAGGTTAACGGCTTATTAAACAGCTCGTGCCTTATTATACTCCTAAAAACAGTAGTTAAATTAACCTTAAAAACAATACAATAATTATCACATAATTATAATCAATCTAACGATCATCGCGATATTAATCTAATCTAAACCACTATCAAGGCGGTAGTAATCAATCCGCTCAAACCAAGCCGGGAGGGCTCTTTTCTATCTCAAGCATCTTCACGAACATAGCATGCTTTTACGGCGGTAACGCCTTTATCATCCCATCGCTTACCATCTCGTTAATAGCAATCCAATTAATCACAATCTCCCGGCGTTATACGATCTGCCGGATCCACAGGGCCTATATATCCAGATACTTTAACTTTAAGGTAACCTACGGCTAAGGGCTCTCTAATAGCTAATGGGTCTGATTGTTATCGTAATAGATAATAATAGGGTTAACCTTAAAGGTTAACGTTAGATCTTTTATTAAACGCAGCGTCGCGATATACTACTAGGCGGCGGCACTTAGAGCTATAAGCTCTGCCTCGGTACTGGATATAATAACGCTTGTTTACTTATTCGCCTTCTAATTAATAAGGCCTCTAAAAAGCATAGTTATATATCCCTAGGAGCTATACCGAGTCTTATAATCGTCTCTAAAGGCGGCGTCGCTTATTAAAAAGGGCGTATTTAGCTAGGTTTTTATCGGAATCCCGTGGCCTAAAGGATAGGTAGAGGGACCTTGTTAAGTCGAGGTACGTAAGGCACCTATTAGCGGCCTCGTGATACTAACCGGATAGATTAATAGCGAATTCGGCTAGTCTAGAAGCAGCCTTTACGATATCTGGCCTCGTTTAATAAGCTACGTAATTAATCGATCCGACCTTTTATAGATATAGGTGGATAAAGTCCTTTAACGCCTACGAGCTATTCGGTTCCAGTGTATCCGGAAAGGCGAGCGGCGTGGTGACCCTTCGGCTAGTAACGATATTCAACGTCTTTATCTTTTCGTTAATATAGTTATTAAGGGATAACTATAGCTTTTAACGTTAACGATCCCTTATAACCCTAATACTAAGGAACCACTTAATAGGACCTAAATCCCGGATCTGGAATCGCTCCTATAGCTGCTTAATCAGGTCTTCGGCGGCGTTAACGTGCTCTTTTCGATACAGTAAAACTATATCGTTAACGTAAAAGAATATAAGCACCTTAATACTTTAGAAGATATAATCGTCCTCCTTTAACTGCGTACGCCTATACTTACCTAAAATAGAAGAGAGCTCCTGATACCATAGCTTAGGGGAACGGCGTAGGCTATATAGGGCCCGGAGTAGCCGGTTAATCCCACGCTTTGAGGGGCGTAGGAGGCTTAAAAACGGTTCTAATCCGGGCTTGTTAGTAACGTGTAATACGGCTTATAAGATATTCTATCCCGGCGGGTCTTTAACGTAGACCTCTTCGTTAAGGCGGGCGTTCGTAAACGTATTAACGGTATTAAGTTAGGGGGTCTCTAGATCAAAATAGGCAATAATAGCCATAAGCGTTTTAAAGGTCCTGCCGGCCAGGGTAGAGGCGTAGGCGTTAAGGTGGTTTTAAGGCTATTAATCACCTTGAACGCAGAGGCGTGCCTTGAATTTAGTGACGTAGCCGGATAGATTAACCTTATATTTGAATACCTATATCAGATCTAAAGGGCGGCTTGGAAGGGCAGAAGATTACGGAGTCTTAATAGCTTTAAACGTGCCTATCTTAATAAGAGCCTATACCTCTTTAGAGGCGGCCATAACCCACTACGTTCTATATAGTGAACGTATTATCTAGCTCTAATTAGACGGCTCTTCGGGTATATTACGGCGTAGTAGCGGCTTCTTCGGTATATCGAAGCGGTTAAGATAAAGGAAGGCAGTGTCGGCGTATCGTTATAGTAGCCGGCAGTTATGTTATAGCCGAGTAGTGGCTACCAGTATAGTGGCCGCTAAAGATAGGGCACCCGCCGTAGACGAGGATAGACGGGCGTCCGGCTCTAGAGAGTCCGAAGATAGAGCGCTAGCCGGCGCTAAAGAGGCAGCCGGCGTTAAAGAGGTAGCCAGTGGAGGCAGCTATTAAGTAGCTGCCGCAGGAGTGGTGGAAAGGCCCGGGGCTGCCGTTACGGTAGCCGTGGCAGCAGCCGTTATTTTATCCTCTAGAACTAACTAATCAGGGGATAATAAACCTATAGCCGTGGTGATACCGGCGGCGCCGGCGGTAGGCGTAATAGTATCGTCAGAGTCATCGGAATCAGAAGAATCTTCATCCGAGTCATTATCGTTATCGGAGTTATCGTCAGAGTCAGCGGCGGTTACTATTAACGTTATAGGAGCTAGAGGCTCGGCCAGAGGAGCCGGCTAGCGAGCAGCTATTATAGCAGCAGGTAGAATAGCTACCGTAGGCGTTAATTAACGTGAAGCTAAAGGCGTTATTATAGGAGGGGAGAAGGAAAAAGAAAAGGGCGTTGTTTTAGAGGCTATAATAAAGGTTATTATAGGGGAGGTTTTAGAGGTAATTATAGCAGTAATTATAGCCGGCGTTATAGTAGAGCCCTAAGCCGTGGCTACTATAGTGGAAGGAGAAACCCGGGTAGCCACTATAGCTACCGTTTTAGGCGGCTGCGATCGCTATTATAACTTATCTACCCCCCCAGAATTAGGCGAGGGAGTCGAATCTTCTGTTACTTTAACAGCTGCTTTAACCTCTTCTTCTTTAACAACCTATTCAACTACAGCTCTTTCAATTACTTCAAGCTACTCCGGCCTCCTAATATCTTAGAACAACTCTATTATCGTATTCTACTATAACACCATAAATTAATCATAAACCGGCATCACGCTAACGGTCTCCAGGGCGTCCTTTTCGGCATCGTTAGGCAGATTAAGCTCTTTAAAAAGCTCTATTACAATAAGTGGATCTACATCGCGATCCTTATATAGGATCTTTTCGTTAAAGCTAACGTCTCTTATACGCAGGACCCTTCCGAGCTTTAGCACCTAAATCCGATAAATATTAATACTCTCGTATCTAATTAAGTAACCGATATAAGCCCTCTCCGCGAGCTTCTTGTTCTTCCGGCGCCCACGTTAATAGTTAGTAGTTAATAGATACGCACGGTAACTGTACCTCTTTAGGTAACCGATTAGAGGGGTGCTAGTAATACGTTCGATACCTATCTTATTAACTCACTCATCCATATAACCCTTCGGCGACTTCTACCCGAGGTCACGGCGTGGAATCAGGTTATATAGGTATATCGCAGCGGCTATAATCTCCGGCCATATATCCTACTAGAAGCCGGAGGCGATAGCGAGGGCCCGGGCGATAGCGTATATAACGGCCCTATCGCGTTCCGCTCCGATATTCTATACGGCCGTATTAGGTAATGACCTCTTAATTAGGATCCCTTTTTAGTAGGCCTAGTTATTAAGGTTACTCTGCAGGGCTCGTTTATTATCCAGGCGTATCACTATAATAGGGCAGTGATACTACGGTGCCGTTTATAGCTCGAAGGAGGTCACCGATAGAAAGGCTGACTTAAGGTCCTTTAGGAAGTCCCCCACGATAAAGCGTATATAGGGGCAGTGATATAGTATTAGCTTAGTAAGGCTATTCAAGGACTCGTTATTAGAGAAGATATCGGTATCTATACGCTGCTAAGGGCGTATAGGCTAGTAGTTAGGCAATTGTCGTGATACTAATGTCCGGGCTTTACTACCGGAGCAGCTCTCGCACTCTATTATAAGAGGAAAATCCCCTCTAGAGACGGTGCCGCCTATGCCGCGGTTATAGCAAAGCTTCTTCCGCTTATATCGGCCGCGTTTATAGTTATTAGAAGAGCGATAAAATATAATAGTATATCTGTGTTCTTTTACGTGGTTGTTAACCGAACCTAGAAGATCTTTAAAGTCCTTATAGCCTAAGGTAAATAAGATCGACGGCAGGAGTGTTATAGTATTAATCGTCTAGATAAAAGACACTACCGATTACTAGCCGTTAGATTAGATTAATTATAGTAGTTAAATAAATCTTAAGCTTAAGAATCGATTTAGTAACTATATAATTTAATAAAACAAATTTAATTAGTTAAAAAAAGAAAAATATAAGTCTAATCTAAACTATATTCGGAATAAGCAAGTAGTATACTCGGAATAACGGGCTTTATTTATTAAGATTAATAGTTTTAATTTACTAGCTATTCTAATAGAAATTCGGAGCACTATTTCCTAAACTACCTTTTCTATTCCTTAGTAGGAATATTATTTAGCTTAATAATCTGCGTTCGATAAGTGTTAAGTGGGTGATCGCGAAGAGTAAAGAGATAATCAGGATAAAGGCACTTAGTGGTCAGGACGTGATCATACTTAAGTTAAAAGGTGGGGGGTGCCGAAGAGTTAAATTAATCGCTGGCCTCCTTATCCTAAGGGCGGCTATCTATCCTTTCTTATATATATACTAGCTAGCTTTAGTCTAGCACGAGAGTCTATTCTACCCGATTGAAGTCTATTCTGCCTACTTAATCACTATCTATTAGCTCGTAGCGATAACTCGACTTATACCCCGGTACCGACTATATTATAGCTAGCGTCGAGTTAGGTCCCGGACTAGATACTCCGTGGTTATCCGTAATCCGCCCCGGTCTAGAACCCTATTATAACTTATTACTATCCGGTACTTAGGTACCGGAGGTCCGGTACCTAATAGGGCGCCCTATCTTTATAGTTTCCGTCCCGGAAACCCTAATACTAATCTAATATCCTATATCTTCCTTCGACCCGGTATTCCTCTATATCCTTTCTACCCCCGATACACCTAATAATTCTATTATAACTCTAGCCTAATTTGCCCGTTATATTCCTCCTTTTAATTACTAATTCCGGAATATTATCCTTTATAATAACCCTATTCTAATCGTAATATAATCTTTTACTAACTGCTTTATTATTCTAAGTCCTTTTAGTAAGGCTAGCCCGCGATTACCTTTATTATAATACTAGGGTGGTCGTTCTTTTTATTTATAGGGTTACCTTTATTATTCCTTCCGTATAAGTAAAACTAAAGACTAGTCCTACCTAACCTCGTAGATATTCTATTCTAACTTTCCTATAATCCTATTCTTATTATTTTCTATTTTTTACCTTATTCTAATTAACTTCGTTAAATTAGATATCTAGCCTTATAAGTGATCCTATACTACTCTATAATAGAGTCAAGACTAACCGACGATAGCTTTATATAAATTTAATCTTCTTATTAGTCCTACGGCGTGTCTTATTACTAACCTCGATCTTTCCGTTCTAGTCTCGTTTTCTTATTATAGCTATCGTTATTTCGACTTATTATAAGTTCCTCCTATATCGTTTAACACGTGGCTAGAACATAGGCTAACTATTATTATAGCGTCGTCTATTCACTATAGCTCCTAAGAGTAATAAGAAGCGCGCCGCTATTAGCGGTAATAGTATAGCTAGGACTCCTAGTAAACGTTAAAAGAAGTCCGCTGCCGCTAACGCCCCGGCCGCTAACACCGCTACCCCTAGTATAGCTAAGCTTATCGATATTAGTAAGGGCGAGGGCCTTTATACCCTATACTTACGATACGCCGGCTACCTAGCCGATTTAGATTTAAAGGATATAGGTACTATCTTATATAAGTCGTGTCGTTATAATACTAGTGCGTATTCTATTATTAGCCTTTATTTAACTCCTTACTTATATACCTTATAAAGAAATTAGCGAAATATTATTATTATTAGGTTAATAGTAGTCGTTTATACCTTAATATAGGCTTATACTCCCTCCGCTATAGACCGCTCCGTGGTCCGTTTAATACTAACCGTTAACTAGTTACTAATAACGGGTAAGGCTACCGCTAAAGTCTTATAGGATATCCTAGAGGCCGCTAAGGTACGGCCTAGCGGGTTTAATAAAGCCTATATTATAAGTATATCTTATCCCGGGCCTAATTATATACTAATAGCTATAATAGGAAGCTACGCTTTAGGCTTAGTAAATCTTAAAGGTTAGCCTTAGTAAGTATAAGGCTAAGACTACCCGTGGTTCCGGTAAGGGCGTACGGGCTAAGCGGCGCGATAATAAAGAGATTACCGCCGCTAAATAAGATACCCTAGAGCGGGCTATAACCTTATTAGAGGAGATATCGGCCTCTTTAAAGGCCTAGAAAGAAATCCCGGATCTACTAAAGCAGTTCCTAGGGGTTTAGGGCGGTATTACCGCCACGGGATCGGTTACCGGTCCTATTATAAATAATAATACCGGGGTAATACTCCCTAACCTAGGCGCCGGTAACGGCGTCTATAGTATACCCACCCCGGGACCGTTATCTACCTAAAAGAAGGGTAAGGCTAAGAAGAAGGCCACCCCTATTTTAGTCGAGGATAACACTACGACTAATAATAATAATAAAGATAAGGGTAGAGATACCCCCTCGCCTATTACCCCGACTCCTCCTCCTCCTCCTCCCCTTTCCGCTAATACGATAATACAGGAACTCGACGATAACCCATAGCTAAGTCTCGCCGGCCTTACCGCCGACTAATCCTTCTTTTTTTTTTTTTTTTTCTTTTTTTTTTTTTAGAAAGGAATTTTATTCCTTTTCTTTTTTTTTTTTTAATAAAAAATCCTTTTAAGGTACTCTATATATCCTTACTCTATTATTATATCGTCCCGATCTAGTCCCCGCTATGCTATAGTTATTATTAGAATATATATAAAATATCCGTTAATTAATTCCGCCGGTATATTCCTTATAGGTTCCGAGGTATTATCTTTATAGCCCTATCCTATCTACTTAATAAGATACTTATATCGTTTTCCCTGGTAGCGGTAGGCTATAATAGCTTCTACCTTATATTCGTTATCTTCTTATAGTTTAACCGCGACCTCCTGCGGTTTAGGTAGTAACCCGTTATAAGACCTTTATAGCTTAAGTAACGAAATAAGAAACACGTTATATATCTTTATACTAGCGGGTAGCTCTAACCTATAGGCTAGTCCGTAGCTACCTACTACCCCTATAATCTTATAGGGTCTAATATACTTATCGCTTAACTTATAAGATAGCCGGCGTTACTTTAGGTTCTTCGTGGAGAGCAGGACGTAGTTACTAAGCTTAAACCGTTAGGCTATGCGTCCCCGATTATAATAACGTTCGTATATCGCCTAAGCCCTCTAAATTAGTTTAGCTATAGTCTTATAATCGGCTATAAGTTAGGCGGTATACCGGTCCGCCTTTATAGAGCGGACTTTACTAGCTCGGTATAACTTTATTTTATCGGGCCCCCTCGGGTTATAGCCTATTAGTGCCTCCGCGGGGGTTATCTTTATAGCTAAATACTATACTATATTATACGTGAACTTAGCTAGTCCTAACCTATCCACCTAGTCGTCTTATTATAACGTATAATAAGCTTATAAGTAATATTCTAGATTCTGGTTTTATTATTCCGTTTATCCGTCCGTCTACGGATACCACGTAGTAGATAGGCGGCGATCCGTGCTTAGGTAACGATAAAGAGCTGCCTAAAAACGACTAGTAAAAAGGGCCCCCTTATCTAAAATAATAGTATCTAGAAGACCGAACCGACGGAAGATATATATCTATAACGTGTCTACGAGTCCGGGCGCCGTTAAGGCACTGCTAGTCGGAATATATATTACGTACTTAGTTAGACCGCAGACTATAACTAAAATTATATCCTTTTTACGGCCTACTCCCGTTATAGGCGGTAGACCGGTAATAAAATTAATCGAAATCTCTAAAAATAGTTATTCGGGAATAGGAAGACTTACTAGCTCTCTATATAGCTTATAATACCTGGATATAGTACGCTAGTATACTAAGCAGGTAGGGATAAACTCCTAAATATCCTTAGATATATAATTCTAGAAGTAATAGCCAGAGATCCGTTAGACGGTTCTCTTAATTCCATAGTGGCTAGCTATCGGGCTATTATAGAATACTTATAGAACCTTCTTATATAAGCCGGAATAGTCGGGTATAAAAACCTTTCCTTAAAAATATAGGATATCTTACTTATCTCGGGACTAAGGGCTAGCCCTTTACCGGTTATCGCTGGCTTCTTACTAGTTTATATAAAACGGGTCTTTAGCCTAAACCTCGATAATTTCTTAATATAATATAGGCGAGTTAGGATTAATGACCGCTCCTAGGGTAATTAATCCTAGGATAAACTTTCTTAAAAACGCTTCTATAGCCTTAGTATATTTAGAGGTAACTTTAGAATTATTCGGGGTATACTACGGCTTCCGTGAGAGGCTATTAGCTAGGTTTAATAAGCCCGGCCGGTGCTTAATTTCGAAATCATAGGCTATAATTTCTTCGAGCCAGCGTATATACTACGCCTTTAACTTTAGCTTATTTATTAAGTATCGGTGATTTAGGTGGTTAGTAAGGACTAATACGGGAGTCTGGCTATAAGCTATATAGTGCCTTTAGGTACGGAATAATTTAATAATTACTATTAGCTCCGAATCGGGTATACTATAGTTAAGTTCGGGCCTACGTAGTTTCCGGGATATAAACGCGATAGGACGCTATATTCTATCCTTAAGTTAGCTAATAACTACGCTAATTATAAACGCCGACGCGTCGGGCTTAATGCGTATAGGTAATATAGGGTTGAAGTGCCGAAGGACAGGTGCCTCTACGAAAGGCCTTTTTATTTCGATAAATACTGCCTTAGCCTCTAGTCCGAAAACGATAATCCCGGGATTCCCTCCCTTAGTTAGGTCTATTAACGGTATAGCCACCTTAGAGTAGTTCTTAATAAATCTCTTATAGAACCCGGTAAAACCGGTAAAAACTTAAATCCTTTTAATAGTATTAGGCTCCTCCTAGTCATAGATAGCCTTAATACGTATAGGGTTTATATAAACTCCCTTAGGACTATAGATAAACCTAAGGAATTCGACTTTACGGGTCTTAAACTTATATTTCTCAGGATTAGTAAAAAGCGACTAGTCGCGGAGTTATTATAGGACCTAACGTATATATACCCGGTGCTTATCCAGGTCCTAACTATAAATTAAAATATCGTTAAGGTATATTATATAGATAGTGTCTATAAGACCGGCCAGGGCCTAGTTAATATATCGTTAGAAGCTTGCCGGGGTATTTATAAGTCTAAACGGTATTACGAGGTATTTAAAGTGCCTATACTTTATCCGGAAAGCCGTTTTTTATTTATCCCCTCCCCGGATACTAAGCCGGTGGTAGGCGTCCTTAAGGTTAAGCTTAGTATAATAATTAGCGGCAGATAGTCTATCTAGGATCTTATAAATTAATAGGAGTAGAGTACGGTCTTTAACCGTTACCTTATTAAGCCCGCGGTAGTTAATATAAAGCCGTAGCTTTCCGCCCTTCTTCGGGATAAACAGGATAGGGGCTCCTGCCGGACTACTTAATAGTCTAATCCAGCCCTTCGCGAGGGTATCCTTAATATATTATCGGAGTACCTCGAGTTTTTATATCGTTAAAGGGTAGATAGGCCTAAATAGTGGTGTTTTCCCCTCCTTTATATTAATACCGTGGTCCTAGCGTTAGTAAGCGGGTAATCGGCCCGTGTCCTTAATATTAAATATATTAGTAAAGTTCTTATATTAGTCGGGTAAGGTAAAAGGAGCCTCGGGATAATCTTTATCCGGTTCTTTATCTAATAGTCCCGTTTCGGCCTTATCTAGGTCCTGCTATAGGCTTATCCAGCCTAACCGAAGGGAGGCTTTTTTAGGTAACTTTAGTATTAATACCTGCTATATATCTTCTTTTACCTTTATTATATTTCTTTAGGATATAACTAGTTCCAGGTCACCTCTTATAATAGGGTAAGTCTAAGTCTTTCGGGCCTAATTAATATTAGGGTTAACTTATCCTAGCCAGGGTAGACCCAGGATAATCTTAGGGCTAGACAGGTCGAGGTTTATAATATAGAACTTGTCCCGTTAGATCTTTATACGGCCCTAATAGTCTTTTATCTTAATAATTCTAGATACTATTCGGTCTTCGTGAAAAAACCGGCTATAAAAAATAAATAAGGATTATATACGGTTATTATCAGGCTCGGACTAGGGGGAGTTAGGGGTAGGGGGGGGGCGTTAGCGTTTTTTTTTTTTTCCTTTTTGTTTTGATTTTTTTTTTTCTCTTTCTATTTTTTTTATTTTTTCTTCCCTAGACCTGAATAAGAAAAGTCCCTGCGGGGCGCCGACGATACTATTAACTAGTCCTACTCTTTTAATTATAATACTCCTCGATAAGTATATCGGGGAGATATCTTCGTGGTTCCTATATATTATATTTATATTTATACCCGGCCCACTTAATAAGGTATTCGCGCTTATTCCCGTTATAGCGATAAGCCAGGACTTCCTCTACCTTATATTTATCCGACTCTTATAGTTCGACCTTAACGTCCGCGGGTATAAGCGACCTACCGTCCCGAGACTTCTATAGTTTAAGGAGCGAGATTAGGAAAACGTTATAAATCTTTATTAACTCCGGGAGCTATAGCTTATAGGCGAGCCTATACTAGCCTATTACGGATATAATCTTATAGGGGCCGAGGAACTTATTTAATAGTTTCTTATTAGGGCGACGTTACTTAATATTCTTTAAGGATAGTAGTATATAATCGCTAATCTTAAAACGCTAGGCCGCCCGGCCAGCGTTATAGTACCGTTTATAAGTGGTTTAGGCTTTCCTAATAAGGACCTTTATAGCCCTACGATTTAATATAAGGTGCTTTACCCTTTACTTAGCTATAGCGGCACGAACCTTACCCGACTTACGTATCTATATATTATATAGTCCGTGTAGGTTAAAACCTATTAGCGTAATAGAAGGGGTTTACCGGATAGCTAAATACTATATAGTGTTATAAGTAAACTAGGCTAGGGGTAGCTAGTTAACCTAGTCGTCCTATTATAGGGTAACGAATACCTGTAGGAAGTGCTTTAAGTTCTGGTTCTATCGTTCCGTTTAGCTATCCGTCTAGGGGTAGAACGCGGTTAATAACCGCCGCTTAACGCTTAGGAGGCTATATAGGGTGGTCTAGAACTTACTAATAAACAGGGACCCTTAGTCCGAAACGATACTATTAGGTAGGCCGTAGATACTAAAAACGTGTACCTATAGGATACTAGTAAGACCCTTAGCTATTAAAGAGCTATTATAAGGGATATAGATCGTATACTTAGTGTATCGACACACCACGACTAAGATAGAATCCCTTTTCTTTCCCTATAAGGTTATAAGGGGGAGGCCTATTATAAAGTCTATTAAGATCTCTTAGAACGGCTATTCGGGTATAGGCAGAGGTGCTAGGTACCTAAAGGGCTTATACTAGCGCGGCTTAGTCCCCTAATAGATACTATATATAGGCATAAACTTCTTAACGTCTTATAAGAGGTATTCTTAGTAGTAGGACTCGGAAATCCTTTTAATTATCCGACCTAACCTATAGTAGCCTATAGTAGGCGCGTTATAAAATACCTAGAGGACCTTATCGCGTAAACCTAACTAGTTTGGTATAAAAAGGCGGTCCCTAAAACAGACCGTACCTTAACTATTATAATACTATAGGTCCGTTAAGTTATCCTTCGATACTAAGGAGATATAAAAGGGATTATCCTTTTAGGTAAAGATAATCTTATCCTTTAGGCTAGATAGACCTAAGGGCTTAGGAATACCTCGGGCCTTTATAAGGCTAATAACGAACTTCTTAGTAAATCCCTTAACGGGCTTCTGCCGCTCCGTTTTAAGATCTGCCTAATCTATAGCGAGCTATAGCTTCCGTAAAAGCCTATCTACGGGGTTCTAAATACCCGGGCGGTAACGAATCTTAAAATCAAAGCTTAATAGCTCCTCTAGCTAACGGGTATATTAAGGTTTAATTTAAGGCTTATTTAGTAGATACCGGTGGTTTAAGTGGTTAGTTAGTACCTTTACTAGGGTCTAACTATACGCTAAATAGTAGCGCTACTACCGGAACGCTTCGATAATCGCTATTAACTTAGTATCTAGCGTCGGATAGTTTAGTTCGGGTCCCCTTAGCTTCCTAGATAGGAACGCTACGGGCCGCTAGGTTCGGTCCTTATATAAGCTAATTATAGCGCCTAGTATAAAGTTAGACGCGTCGGGTTCTACTCGAATAGGCAGGGCTAGGTTAAAATACCATAGCACGGGTACCGACTAGAATAACGAATATAACTTCTTAAAAGCGGCCCTCTTTATATCCCCTAACTAGAACGTACCTAGTCTACCCCCTAACCTTAATAGGTCCGTAAAAGGGGCAGCGACCTTAGAATAGCCTTTAATAAAACGTCGGTAAAAACCGGTAAAACCCAGGAAGACCTAAATCTTCTTAACGGAAGTGGGTTCCTCCTAATCCTTAATAGCCTTAACCCTCTTCGGGTCTATAAAGACCCTATTAGGGCTATATATAAAGCCTAAGAACTCGACCTTTTACGTCTCGAATATATATTTCTAAGGGTTTACGAACAGGGACTATTCCCTTAGGCGTATAAGGATCTCCTTAATATATACGCGATAGGTACTAAGGTCCTTATTATAGATTAGGATATCGTCTAGATATATAACGCAGATAGTATCGATAAGACCCTTTAAGGCTTTATTAATATAACGCTAAAAACTAGCGGGGGTATTATATAGACTAAAGGGTATTACTAAGTACTTAAAGTATCCGTACTTAGTTCTAAAAGCCGTCTTCTACTCGTCCCCTTCTTAAATTCTTAAGCGATAGTAGGCGTCCTTAAGGTCTAACTTAGTATAAACCGTGGAGGACGCGAGGCGGTTAAGGATCTTATATATTAGGGGGAGCGGGGTACGGTCCTTACGGGTAACCTTATTAAGACCTTAGTAGTCTATATATAAATATAGCTATCTACCCTTTTTTAGTATAAATAGGATCGGGGCGCCCGTAGAGCTTATTAATAGTCGAATCTACCCTTTAGCTATAGCCTCCTAGTTATATTTTTATAGGACGGCTAGCTTTTACTTGGCTAGGGGGTAGATAGGGCCGAATAGGGGTGACTTACCTTCCTTTATCTTAATTATATAATCCTAACGCTAATAAGCGGGTAGACGGCCGGCCTCTATAATATCGAAAACGTCTAAAAACTCTTAATAATACTTAGGGATAACGTTCCCTAACTTATCCTCGTCTAGCGACTTTTAATACGGCCCGGGATTAAGATATTCTAGGATCCCTTTATTTAGTTAGGTCGGGTTAGGGGGCACGGGGGGTATAGGTTATAACGGGTCTAATTAGATAATAGGGATTAAAGGACTATTAGGTAACGTGTCCCTTTCTTCCTTAATAGCGTTTTACTTTATACCGATAACTCGGCTAATACGGGGGGCACCGAACTTTATAAGGCGGATAATAAGCTATACGTGCTCCTTCGCCTTCTTTAACTCTCTTTAACCCGGGATACCTTAAAGGTCCTCTTACTAGAGTCGATATATCTATTCGCCGGACCGGAAGGAGGTAACGGGGTTATATTCTACTAACTAGGGTATACTAAGGATAACTTAGGACCTATTAGGGTCTATATCCAGCACTTCGAACTTAATCGGATATATACGGGTCCGGTCCTAACTATCCATGACCTTAATATACGTCTTAAAGGACCCGATAAACTATACGTCGACCCTAGGGATAACCTATCCGAGTCGCTTTAATAGTCCTAAAGGACTATAGTTAGGAGGCATAGCTTTTTAGTCGATTAGATTAACCTCGGCGCCTCCGTTAAGCTTAGCGCTTTAGCGGCCCTATCCGCCGCTTAACCGTAGCTCTAACTTCGCCTTAATCGCGCCCTTACTAATAAAGAACGGCTAAGACGGCGGCCCTTCCTAGGCCTAAGCCTATCTAATAACGGGGTGCCTTATATTAACCGGTAGGTTATTCGGGTTCTGACTATTAGAGAATCCTAATAACTAACCTAACTTAGAGGGCTTCTTCGGGTATTTATTCCGGTAGTAACCCTTTTTATTATAGCTAAAGTATATAACGCCGTTATTATTACGCCTTTTAGGAGGCCCGGGGGCTTTTATATCGTTTACTTTAATTAATTCCACGAAACCTTATAGAAGTATAAAGGGCCGAATAGTTATAGTACGGGCCTTATTAGGGGCCCTATTACGCCCACGCTTCTCGCCGCGGGGCTACCTTAGGCGATTATTCCGGGGCGTCTCTTCTTTATTCTTATATAAAAGAGTAATCTCTACCTATCAGGCTATAACACCTAACGCCTTATTATCGGTAAGGATACCGGCGGCCACGATCTAGTCACGTAGCGGCTTATTAAGCTTCGTTAAGATTAACTATATACGCTACTTATCGGGAAAGGGTAGGGATACCTTATTAAATAACGAGTCTAGCCTATTAATAAACTTAGCGTAGGTCTAATTAGGTTTCTGTATAGTCTAGTCCGAGAATAGCTTTTTAGTTATAGATATTTTACGGGTTTTATTATTAACTAATTACTCGGTTAGGAAGGTCTTAAGGTCCTCCTAGGTAGCACCTTTAGTCTTCCTATAAACACGCCTATAATAGGCACGCTATCGGGACTTTATAATCTTCGGTAATAGGGTAAAGGTAAGATAGATTTTCTCTGTTTTAGACGGCTTAACCTTATTAAGTATAAAGCGCTCCTTAATTTCTTCGATAAACGTCTAGAACTAGTTATAGGACTACCTGTCCTATTCGGGGAGTTTCTATAGGACCTTATACTAGCTTTTATAGGAGTCCCCTTTAGGGATATACTCGGAGGTATCGGGGTCCTTCCCTTATTAAAGGGTGAGGAGGCGCTTCTCTTTCTTTTTATAGGCTCGGCGGTCCTTATAGTGCTTAATTAGGAAATCGAGTTCCGTTAATAATAAAGTACCGGGGGGGCGACTCTTAAGGTCTTTAATATCGAATTAGGGCCCTATACGGATAACTTACGGGGTCCTTTAGTTAAGTAATAGTCCTATTATAGTATTACGAGTATCCGGGTTAGCTTATCCGCGAATCTCGAATTCGGGGTTACTATCTTTATCCTCTAACTTAGGCGTAAGGGATTACTTACGACTAGCGCCTAATAGCCCGGCTTCGGCTCCTTTAGTAATAGGGGAAGTATCCCGGGTACGAATAGTAGTGGTACGCTTAGGGGGTATCTTAGGTACTAGTTAGGGGTAATAATAGGATTTAAAAAATAACTTAGTCTTTCGAACTCTTAATAGTCGTTATACCCATAAATAATTAGAACGAATAAAATATTATAGGTTTTATATAAGGAGTAAAGAGAGTCGTTAAGACTATAATAAGAATAGGTTATAAAGCTAACCTTAGGGGGGGGATAATTATAAGATTATTTATTAAGCCCTTTTAACTCAGGACTTAACGGGAAACACTCTATTTAAGGACTAATAACTATCCTCCCTAGAATCGGTATATAATAACCTAAGGCTCTAAGACCACCGGTCTTAGGCCAGCTTAATAATCCCAAAACATAACTCGGTCCCAAATATCCCTAGGGTCAACCTTAGGGCCGGTTCCGGGTTCTCAACACATTCCTCAACGCCTCTAAGTCCTATCCGATTTCCTCGAATAGAATATCCCCAACAATATCGCCAAGGGCCGTAGACTTAACTAGGTCGAAGAATTCCTAGATAATCATAGGTCTTATGCCTTTAGGGCGGTTACTTAAACTTACCTTACCGTAGGGTGTCTTTATAAAGGGATTATACGTAATAAAGCCCTTTTAGCTATAACTTCTAAAGGGCAACGTTATTACGGTTAAAATACAGATATAAGCGGCTAGTCACGAGTTATTTATAAAGTGAGGCGGAATAATTAAATTATCTAAAGCTAAGGAGAAAAGGGGAAAAGGAGAAATTATTAT
This sequence comes from Sodiomyces alcalophilus JCM 7366, assembly GCF_042370955.1. Classification (NCBI taxonomy): domain Eukaryota; kingdom Fungi; phylum Ascomycota; class Sordariomycetes; order Glomerellales; family Plectosphaerellaceae; genus Sodiomyces; species Sodiomyces alcalophilus. The sequence continues at coordinate 3,181,293 of NW_027263536.1, read as the reverse complement.
AGGTGTATACGACCTTAATATAATATCGCGGCGACCCACCGAGGACGCGATATAATTAGTCGGAAGATCCGGTGCTTTACCGAGTTATATCCACGGGGTTAACCCATAATATTACCCGCCTCCCCCCTTAGTAAGTCGTTGACTGTCGGTACAGATTAGTAAAACGTCGTTATTCGTTTTTATTAATTAAATAACGACCCTTTATTAATCAAATAATAATAACCTTTAGAAACTCCTTTTCCTTTCGAATAACCTTTAATAGTTCTGTTCATTTATTAAAGAATATCCGAGGCAAGCCTTTTTATAGTTATACGATTAATTAGCGTTCTAAATAAGCATAGTATTATTATTTATAACCGGGTCGCGTAGTTATTCCTTTTAGAAAAGGTCCTTATAATATACCTTCGCTAACCGTGTAACTCGTTTATACCGATAATACTATTTCAGCTATCGCCTTTATAGTTCTATTTTTCTTCTTTTGTTTAAGAATAAATATTATTATTAGTAGTATGTTTCCTATTTCCCACGGCTCCTTTTCGCGTCGTTTTATGACTTTAATCTTTCATTCACGTTTATAGAACATATTTAAGTTTCTAGGATTATCTCCGGCCCCTAAGGTACTTCTCCTTACCCTCCTATAAGCTTTACGCGACTTTTACTAACTTATATATAATAATAGGGGGCCAATAATAATAATAATAATAATAATAATAATAATAATAATAATAATAATGCCTCTATGGTATAGTGGTGGTATACCTGGCATATAGTTAAGGCAACTAGCTGGGTTCGAATCTGGCTAGAGGCGTATATAAAAATAAAACCCTTTTCCTTTTTTACGCTAATCGGAGTCTATTCTTAGGGGCCCTTATCTACCTTAGCACGTAGATAAGGGTTAAACAGGGGGCCCGTTAGACCCACTTTCCGCCCGGCTTCGCTAGTCCATAATAGGTACTATAAGGGAGTTAGTCGCCTTACTATGGAAAAATAAAAAGACGGTATCGCGCTATCCCTAAGCATATAAGTAAAATTCGCAGCGTCTTTTCCACGATACGGAGGCAGTCTCTTACGCTATTATATAAGCGTTCTAGGCAGGCATATAGCCTGTGTTGGCCCGGCCTATAGTTATAGAAAGAGCAGGGAAGCTTAGGAGCTTTAAAGCCTAGGAAGCGTATATATAAAAGTCGCCTATGATAGGTCTGCAGGGGTTAGCCCTAGGGTATACGGGGCGTATAAAACAAAAAGAGATAACTATACGCGCGCCGTTAATCGAGTATATAGTCGGCTTTAAAGCCGCTATAGGCGAAAAATGCTATAGACTTCCTAGTATAAAAGCCGCGAGTTTCGTATTAGTAGTGTGTTAGTACCGGGGCCGCCACAGTACTAGCATAAGGCACTAATCCTTAAAAGAGGGGAGCACAGGGGTTTTTATCTAAGTCTTATACTAGTACCCTACGTCTTATACTACGACTTTCCCCCCTATAGGCATTAGAGAAGGACCGTATAGTTAGAATTCTGGCTCCTAGCTACCTAGGTAGGATAAGGATAGCGGAGTAAGAATAATAAATAAATAAATAAATAATAATCATACCGGGAAAGAGGCACCTACTCCCGCCCCGCCTAATAAAAGCGTTATTACCCCTGCCTCGGGTATAGACCGCCGCGCCTAGCTAGCCTAAGCCGCTAAGGCTAAGGGTAAGCGTTCCGCAGGCGATACTTTCAGAGGCAGGATATTCCGACTATACCACTTGGATATTCCGACTATAGTTCTGGTGAGTCCACTTTTCCGACCAATCAACTTTTACGTCCTAGACACAAAGTTACGATCGCCAATTCAACCCATACGCGCAACCTCAATCTGCTTCAATCAACAACGCGATTACGCTTCTACTACCTATTTCCTTGCCTTAGAATAACAACAACAACAATAACAACAAGGCGATATCCGTGGGCGTGGGCGTGGGCGTGGAAGAGGTCGTGGAAGAGGTCGTGGAAGAGGTCGTGGAGCTGTTATTGCTGGCGGAAGTCGCGGAGCTATTTCTTCTACGATCGGCTTTAATCGAACGCTTATCCGTTGATTATAATAGCAACAACAATAACAACAGGAGCAGCAGCAGGAGTGGGCTGGATGTATAAGGATAAGTGACGGGGAACTGGATTCTGTAAAGAGGCCCTAATTAGTGGTAAATAGATACGAATTAGAATCGCTATTCTTAATCAAGCAGTCAAAAAATCAGTTCAGTTACTGCCTTTAATTAATCTAAGCGATCAAATTAATCTAAAGCGTTAAAAGGCGTTAAAAGGCGTTAGAGTGGTTTACGACGTAGCTATGTCTATCATTCCGAAATAGGAAGAAAGTAGGCCTATATCAGAACTACAGTCGGAATATCCAAATGGTATAGTCGGAATATCCTGCCTCTACTTTTATAGTGGTTAAGAGCCCCGTAATGCGCGCTTATAGGATAAAATATCCCCCGAGTAGAGCCCGCGGGGATTTCTGCTATACTTATATTAAAATAGTAGCCTCAGGCTATATAAACATCGCTATTGCAATTAATCAGGACTCGGAGCGAGCTTAGCTAAGTATAAGTGCTATAACTACTTAAAGAGCGGTTATAAGTGCTTTCCTCCTCCGCCTAGGATAGCTAGTTTATCGGTAATACTCCTAGAGGCAGTAAAGATGACCCCTTTTATAGTCTTAAGGCAATAAAGACGCTCGTAGCGGCTTACACGGCCTTCTAGAAGGCGTTAGGAGCTTATAAAGAGACTCCTGGTATTTTATAAGAGGATAGGTTTATCCCGATACTTATTAACTCGGGAGCCTATAAGCCTTATTTATCGGCCTATATTATTACCTTTCTCCCCCCTCCCCGTGGGGACTCCCTTACTATAGTAGGTGGACCTATATCTCTTATAGCGCCTTCTACCATTATCGCGCCTACTCTTAGTATAACGATTACCTTTATAGGAGTAAAAGGCCTATACCGGTTTAACCGGTTTATATACGTGGTTAAGATTATTATAGAGGTTGTAGACGTCGAGGTAGCGGACGCTAAGTCTACTAAGGAGGCAGACAAAAAGAAGGGTAGGTAGACTAGGGTCGTGTTAGCTATATTATCTCCTATTATCCCTAATAGTAATAGTAGTTACGAGGGCAGTTATAAAGATATTAACCTTAGGGCCTAAACCCGGTATCTAAGGGCGGGGCTTATCCGCTCTAGATTAACTAATATAGGCGGCTTTATTATTATTCTAACCTTTATTTAATCCTTACGACCTTTCTTATAACTCTTCTTCTTTTCTTAATATTTACGGGGACTATCGTTAGTATTAATCGGGCCGTACTTCTTTTTATAATAATCTAAGGCGCTTAGCTTTTATAGAGACTCCGTCGGCTCCTACGATATTTAGGCGTATCCCTTTTACTTTACTAGAGCCTCTCTTATTATGCCTTTACTTACTTTTCTACTCCTACTATATAGGATCTCCTCTACTATCTATTCGTTTTCGTCTAGGCTATCACGAACCGGACCGGGTTAGGGGTCGTATAGGATCTAGCTAGGTAACGGGTCCTCGCTCGCGCGTCGCAACAGGTCCACGTAGAATCTCGGGTATATATTTAAGGGTATATCTAGCTCTATTATATATAGGTTAATAACCCTAGTCACTCTATACTTTTAATATAACTAGTTTAATTTGTATAATAGCCGAGGAGTAGGGTAGTTTATAAGTAAAAGCTAAATAAGGTCGCCCTCCCGGAACCGTTCTGCTAGAATATGATATTCATTTATAGACTTTTCTTATTATTATTATATAACCACTATCACGGCTTAGGCGAACTTTATAGCCTTTTAAAGGTAATAAAATAAGTTATAGGCAGTGAACTCCTAAGCATCGCTGCTTAGTTCTTTATGGATTTAGATAGGATTAATATAGTATCTATACTCTAAGAAGAACGGACTTATCTTTATAGTTAAGCTTCCTCGGTTATTTAACAGTAATTATACTATAAGTAATAGCTGGGCCTAATAGTCTTAGATGCAATAAACGAATACTGAGAGGTATACTTATACGTTTTACTTAGCTTATTTAATAGCCTTATCAGTTTAGGCATAATAGGCTATACTTAATTAGTATTTAATCCTGGCTAGTTTATAGAATTATCGCTTAAAGCGGCTCGTTTAGTTAGAGCCTTAGTCGCTTATAAAATTTAAATAGGGTATACCGTGAAATCGGAAGTAATAGTATAAAAGCCGTTTAGCGTAGGCTTCTGACTTTATAGAGTCTATCCCTTCGAGGGTAATAGCCTTCGTTAATCGGTTAGTTATAATATACAGGTATTTATATTTCTTCTCTCCGGCAGGCCGCAGGTCTATTATAAAGTCTATTAATAGGTCGCTTTTTCTTTAGTCGGGGACCGGTAATAGCTTTAAGAGTCCTTATCTAGCGTTCCTCTAAGTATAGCTTTAGTTATAGATATCGTGATTCCGTACGAACCTATAGATATCTTTATTTATACCTAGCTAAGCGAAGCATCTTATTATGAGGGCGGTTGAATTTGTTTCCCCTAGGTTGCCTTTAATTATAGAGTTATATATTACCTAGATTACTCGGGTTTATAATATACTCCTTTCTTAGGTCCCCGGCACCTAAAGGCGGTCTTAGAATATTAGTAACACTTATAAGGTGGTTCTATACTCTATAATCTAGGCTGAGAGACTTAACGAAAAGGGAAACTACTATTCGCCTTCGGATACGGCTCGAGTAGCTGGGTGGTATTACTCGTTTTCATCTGCTATAGGGTCCTATACTCGTTATAGCTTATTATTAGCTTCGAATATATATAGGTTCTCGCGAAGGAGATAGATCTATATCGGAATTTTACAACGGTCACGAAGAGATGGAACGGAAGAGGAAGATCTAGAGGAAAAGAGGCAGTTTGAATTGTGGAAGACTGTGAAGACTGTAGAAGTAAGATATAGAGAGAGAGAGAAAAAGGAAAGGAAGAGGGAGGCGGGCAGCCTGGTATATATAACCCTTTCCTATGGCTTATTTAAGCTACTGATTTGGTATCCAGACCCTCGAAGTATAGGTGAGGGTCCGTGGGTTTCTCCGAAGGTCCTAAAGGTCCCTGGGTTACTCCGAAGGTCCTGAAGGTCCGTGGGTCTACCTGAAGGTCTATGGGACCACCTGAAGGTCCGTGGGCCTACCTGGAGGTCCGTGGGCCTACCTGAGGGTCCGTGGGTCTACCTGGGGTCCCGGGGGACTCGGGAGGACCCTAGAGGACTTAGGAAGTCCCTGGGGGACTCGGGAGGACCCTGGAGGACTTAGGAAGTCCTTAGGGGACTCGGGAGGACTCGGGAAGTCCCTGGGGGACTTAGGAAGTCTTTGACTTATAGGAGGTTTTGTATATTATACTATACCGTATATAGATATATTTATTTTCTGGGTATAGTACTAATACCCCCCGTAAGCTAACTCCTATATAATAGGTATAGCTTAGCTAGTTATTTTTATAGTCTATATATTTTTAAGGCGAGGAAAAAAAAAAAGGAAAACCTCTATCTTTATTATAGTATAGTATAGGGAAAAATTAAAAAAAACCCTCCTTAGTTTTATCCTAGGAAAACCTGTCTATGGGTAAAAAACCTAGTATTTAAGTTCTTTTATTTCTTTATAAGGTAGTAGGTTATATTCGGGTGGTATATCGTCTTTATAACCTAAGTTTATATAGCCGTAGAGTGTGTTATAAGTCTCTTTTAGTAACCCTTTAGTTATTATATCGGATATATTGTATTTAGTGTTTATATACACTACCTTTATATTATTTTCCTATAGTTATTATCTATAGAAGTGAAACTGTCTATCGATATGCTTTACTCTTTTATAAAATTCCGGGTTTTTAGTGACCTTTTTAGCACTCTCGCTGTCTATAAGAATAGTAGGAATCCTTGGTTTATTATTACTGAATTTTATATTAAGGTTATCTGTTAGTTTAGTGTATAGGTTATATATATAGATTCCTTCTTTTATAGCCTCGGTTAGAGCTATATATTCGGCTTCTGTTATTAATAAAGCAACGACTTTCTGCTTCGATAAGGTCTAGCTAGTAGGATTATTTATTCCTACGTAGTATATATATCCTGAGGTAGACGTTCTATCCTTAAGAATATCTGAAAAGCTGGTATCTGAGTAACCGTATATATATAGGTTATCTCTTTTATAGTTATATAGAAGACCTATATTAGGATATGCGTTTATATAGGCCTAGACTCTATTTAGTGCTATAAAGTGTTCCTTCGAGGGGTTATTTATATATCGGGCATACTTATTAATAGCATAGGTTATATCGGGCCTAGAGTGAAGAGCTAGATATAGTAAAGCTCCTACTTCTTCTTGATATTCTTTTATGTCTTCTTTTAACGCCTGTTTAGGGTTTGGTATTAGGACCTGTTTATAAATATATAGGGTATCTACCTTTTTAAGAGCTTGTTTATTACACCTTTTTAGTATTTTATTCGTATATGGTAGTTGGCTTATAGAATGTGTCTTTTTAGTTGTATTTATATTTATTTTATTACCTAGAAAGGTATATACTTTATCTAAGTTTTTTAGTGAAATATCTTTAGATATCTCTTTATAAAAGTGATCTATTATAGTATCTAAAGGACTTATAACCACGATATTATCTACGTGGCAGAGGAATATAGCTTGGTCGCCTTTATTATAATATATAAAGAGTCCTTTATTAAACTCGGAGACTATATAGCCTAGTTTAGTTAGGATTTTAACTAGGAAGTTATACCAGAGTCTAGGGCTCTATTTTAGGCCGTATAAAGCTTTATTTAGCTTATAGATAATTATACTATTCCCTTCTTGTTTTTTAAAACCCGTTGGTTGAACGGTGTATATTAGAGTATCTATATTAGTATATACGAAGGCGTTTATTACGTCGAACTGCCTGAATTTCTAGCCTAAGGAAACGCCTAAGAGGAAGGCAAGTCTATATATTTCGGGTCTGCAGGTTATAGAAAAGGTTTCTAAGTAATCGATTCCGAGTACTTAATTAAAGCCTTATATAACCTATCTTGCTTTGTATTTTATTGGTTCTCCTTTATTATTTAGTTCTATTTTATAGACCCATCGTCCGCCTAGGACGTTATATTTTTCCTTTATTTTATCAAGGGGCGTATCTTTTATAGTTATTAAATCCCAGGTCTTTCTTTTTTCTAGTTCTATTATTTCTGCTACCATAGCGTCTATCTATTATGATTTATCTAAGATTTATATAGCCTTTTTATAGGTAGCTAGTTCTAATAGAGAGTTTATAGTTAAGAGGTAGTAAGGCTTTATTTAGAACTATAGGTTTCCGAGAATAGTATCTTCTATTAAGTATAATAAGCGCTTAATACTTTTATTATTAACTAATATATAGTCTTTAAAAGCTGACTTCGGTTTCGAAGGTATTTTAACTTATATACTAGAGTGGCCGGTGTTTTTGGGTCTATAACGAGTGTTTATATCTAGGTTATCGTAGCCTAATACTGCTCGTAGACTCCTTAGTCTATTTTATAGGTTATTATTATTTTCTTCTTTAGTTTAAATAGACTCGAAAGGTTATTTTAAGACCTATTATTATTATATAGTTTTTTCTAGAAGCTAATAAGGCTCTAGGTTAGAAACCTATTCTTCTTAGAGAGAGATATTACTGGTATTTAGGTCTAAAGAAGAAGAGTATACAAACTGATTTTTAAGTATATATACGTCTCTAAACTAACCGATCCTTCTTAAGACTAGGTTATATATCTTATAGTTATAATCGTTAAAGCCAATAAGGGCACCACGAATAGCTCTGCTATCTAGTTTCTTTTAATTCGGGTCATTGTTTTTATAGTAGGCTATAGAGCCCTAGACCCGAATATAGTTTATATTAGGCTTTTTCTTTTTAACTATCTTAAACGGGGTCTTAAAACCTATAGCTGAATTTAGGGTCCTGTTATATATATATACTACTAAATATACAGTATCTCCCTACAGGTATCTAGGTAGTCCTGAGTAGGAAAGCAGGCTACGAACCTTTTCTATTATAGTTCTAATAGCTTATTTGATTAAGTCTTGGGTCTTATAGGTATATAGTGGTTTTATATTATGTTTTACGCCTTGAAAAAGACGTTTAAAGGAGGCGTTTATGAACTCCTTTCCACCGTTAGTGTCTACTTCTTTTATTCTTATATCGTAGTTATTATTTTCTACTGGTATTTTCCACTCTTTTATAGCTAGAACGACGGTTACTTCTGATTTATTAGGCAGTAATTTTGCCTAGAGGAACCGGGTAGAACGGTCTATAATTAGTAGAATCCAGCGCTTCTTATTATAAGTTATTAGTTCTATTAGGCCGTAGAGATTTATATATACCTTTTCTAGGTAGGAGAAGTCTTTGTATTTATTAACTAAATCTTTATTAGCTAGTATAATAGCCTTGCTACGGCGGTAGGCATTATAGATGTTTATATCTATGATTTCTTATTCTAATACTTTAAAGTCCTTAAAAAGAGAGGTATTATTATATAGGTTTTTTAAGGTAATAGGGTTTATATAGCCTATTCTGTTATGCCATAGTTATATAGTTTCTTTTATTTTTACGGTTCTTTTCTTATTATTTTAGTCTCTTTATTTCTAGAGGTCTAGATTTTTCTGGTTTCTTTGTTTCTAAAGGTCTAGATTTTTCTGATTTCTTTATTCTAAGCTTTATGGGATTTCCTTTATTATATTAATTTCTTTATTCTCACCTTTTAGGATAACTAGCCTAGCTACGGCCTAGTAGAGTCCTTTAAAGAGTCTAGCTCTTATATATATATAGAGAGACTCTTTTACTATTTTTTTTTTCAAAAGAATAAGCTATTTATTACCTAATAAACCTCTGACTTTACTATCGAGGTTTAAGAGACTTATTATATTAGTTCCTAGTTTAGGAATATAAAGGCATTCTCTTAGAAATAGTGTTTTTTTAGTATCTTTAAACTTTATAGTATAGTTTCCTATACCTATTATCTTTATTATATTTGCTTTTCTCTAACTAGCGAGCCTAGGAGTGGTTTTATATATAAAGAAAAGAGATTTATTTGTTATTATATAGGAGGTAGCTCCGCTATTTATATAAAGATTTAAGTCTAAACTAAACCTATTCTCTGCCTAAATCCTAAAAATCCTTTAACTATCCTACCTATATTTAGGTTAGTATTTAGAGTATTCTAGGGATTTTAGGTTATTATATTTACTTTTTTAACGTCTATTATATCCTTAGCTTCCGGGTTTAGGAGGATATCTTAGAATATAATTAATTTATCTTCTTCTTCTTCTTCGGGTTTTTTAGCCTGCTTTTTAAGGATTATATTCATAGAATCCTTATTATTTATAAGCGTCTAAAGTAGTTAGTTCTTTAAGAGAGCTATAATAGCGTCCTCCCTTTCTTATACTAGGGATTTAGGGACCTGGATCTACCCCTAGAAGATGAGGAGGAGGAGGAGGACTTAGTGCTCTTAGAGACCCGATTCTGCTGCTTTTTTCCGGTATTTTCCTTTATAACCCAGCCTTTAGGAGCCTTATCTGGGTAGAGGAAATAGCAGTTAGAGGAGACGTGGCCGGGTTTCTTATAGTTCTTATAAAACAGTCCCTTAGTCTTTTCCTAGGGTTTTTTAGACCCTTTAACGAGGAGAGTATTATTTACTAGGGAACGCTTTATTTTCCGAGAGGCGTCTATTAATTTAGTAACGATTTTATCTAGTATATCACTCTAGATATCGTGACGGAGGGACTAAGTGATCTGGTTAATAATAGAGTCGTATCTTTTATTAAGGGCGTTAAGAATCCACGCGTAAATTACCCTATTAGGAAAGGAAATCTCCTTTCCTTCTAGAGCTAGCAGATTTTCTTAAACCTTATATAGAAAGGATTCGAGGGTTTTATAGTCTAAGAGGGAATTATTAAAAAAGGTTCCTAGGGTATTAAAATCAGCTTAAAAGCCTTTTTTTTCGTATAGGCCTTTTAGCTTTTCCTAGACTTCGTGGGCCGTATCTAGACCTTAAACCTAGGCGAGAGGTCCTTTAGAAAGGGTAGAGAGTATTCCACTAGCAGCTTTTAGAGAGTCTTCCTTCTGCTTTTAAAAGGGATTCTATAAAGGTTTAGTTATTTCGTTTAGGAATTTCCCTTTATAGGTAAAATAAGCGTATATAGATATCCTCTAGAAAAGAAAATCGGCACTGCCTTATAGTTTCTTAACCGTGGGGATAAAATCCTTACTGGTTATCTTCCTAGCTTTAAAATAGTAGTCTTTTTACTAGTATTAGAAAGGGGAAAGTGGAATTACCCGATTTCTGGTTCTAATTACCCGAGGGGTTAGATATAAGGGTAAAAAGTGGGTCTAAAGCGGGGAAAAGTAGGGCCACGTAGTAGTATAGTTTACGGATATTAAAAAAGTAGAGCCGTTTCTTATATATTATAAAGAAAAGATTAGCTTTTTTTAGAGACTAGGGTTTATAAGCCACGTAATATTATAGCCTTTATAGGGGTATGGTGGGGCGGTATAGCTGGTATACAGGGGGTATAGATATTAAGACTTAACTGTTCGGAATAGGGTCCTATTATAATATTTTTCCGTTTTTTCGGAAAAAGGAAAAGGGAAAAAGGAAAAAGGGGTTAGCCTAAAAAGGGCTTTAGAGGTGGAACTAGTTAACGGCGCCCTAAAGAGGGCTTTAGGGGTGGAATTAGTTAATCGCGGCCTAAAGAGGGCTTTAAAGGTGGCCTAAAAAGGGCTTTAGAGGTGGATTTTAGGGTAGAAATTACCTAAAAAGGACTTTAAGGGTAGAAGAAAAAGGGGATCTAGAAATTCCTTTGCTTTCCCGGGCTTATAACTTTTATTATAATGGTCACGAAGAGATAGAACGGAAGAGGAAGATCTAGAGGAAAAGAGGCAGTTTGAATTATAGAAGACCATAAAGACTATAAAAGTAAGATATAGAGAGAGAGAGAAAAAGGAAAGGAAAAGGGAGGCGGGCAGCCTAGTATATAACCCTTTCCTATGGTTTATTTAAGCTACTGATTTAGTATCTAGACCCTCGAAGTATAGGTAAGGGTCCGTGGGTTTCTCCGAAGGTCCTAAAGGTTCCTGGGTTACTCCGAAGGTCTTAAAGGTCCGTGGGTCTACCTAAAGGTCTATGGGTCCACCTAAAGGTCCGTGGGCCTACCTGGAGGTCCGTGGGCCTATCTAAGGGTCCGTGGGTCTACCTGGGGTCCCGGGGGACTCGGGAGTCCCCTAGAGGACTCAGGAAGTCCCTAGGGGACTCGGGAGGACCCTAGAGGACTCGGGAAGTCCCTGGGGGACTCGGGAGGTCCCTGGGGGACTTAGGAAGTCTTTGACTTATAGGAGGTTTCGTATATCGTACTATACCGTATATAGATATATTTATTTTCTGGGTATAGTACTAATAGGAATAAAGGCTTCTACGATTAATTATATATATTAGGTTTATTCCTATTTATCTAAGAAGTCTTTTAGTTTATCTTATTCTTTTTATAAAAGAGTATTAGTAATATTATTATTACTGCCCTTATAGTATTCTAGCACGAAGTCGAATTAAGCTAGCTTCGTAGCCTAACGGCTTTACTATTTATTAAATATCTTTGTTATTGTAAAATATTTTAGTGTATTATAATCGGATAGGATTGTAAAGCGACTATAACTTAGGAGCTTAGCTCCTTAATACGTTACGTAGCTTATAATCGCTAATATCTCCGTATCGTAGATTAAATAATTATATCCTACTCTTATAAATCGCCGCGAGTAATAAGCGACTATATACTAGTATCCTTATTCGTTTTTTTAAGTTAAAGCGCCTCTTAATACGAACCCTGAGTAGTTAGTCTCTATGAAGGTCTTATTACTCGAGACCTATTATCGTAGGATCAGTTCTTTCTGAAACTTCCTTTTAACCTCTTTAAAGGTAACTTAGTCGTCTAGGCCCTAGATAAACGCTTAGTATTTCTCCGTTAATCTTGATAGCGTGGCTATAATATAAGTGAAGTTCTCTACGAATATATAATAATAGTTTATAAAGCCTAGGAAGCTTCGGAGTCCTTTAGTTAATATTATGGCTTCCTATTCTCGGATCGCCTTTAGTTTATTAGGGTTACCCATAACGCCCTAACCGACTATAACTATAAGCCTAAGGTATTTCATAGTTATCATACTAAACTCGTACTTTATTAGATCCAGTATTCAACTAGCATCGCTTGAAGATTATAATACTAACTTAACCTTCTTCTTATAATCGCGGTGAGATCTACTCGAGTAGATAAGAATATCGTCGGTATATACGGTTATAAAGTCGTTAAGGTAGCGTTAGAGAGTCTTATTAATATATCGCTATAAGGATACAGGGGCGCTATTTAATCCAAACGGGTATACTAACTATTTTAATAAACTAATCCGGATCCTAAATATAGTCTTCGTTTTATAGCCCGAGGCTATTCGGATCTTATAGAAAGCGGCGACTACGTCGAGCTTCGTAAACCACTTGCCTGGCTTTAGGCTCTATGGTATCTCCGTGATTAAGGGGAGATAATAGCGGTCTCTTTATATAATCGCGTTTAGGGTATAATAATCGTAATAAAATCATATTGGGCTTTCTAGCTTCTTTATAAATTGGACTAGGGCTCCGGCGGCTAAGCTGCTAGCTCGTATAAACCCCTTATTGATTAAGTCGGTAACGGTTTTCCGTAGGATAAGTAACTCTTCTTTTAATATATTATAGAGGGGACCTTAGGGTAGTTCTGGCCTTTTCCTATTAGGTCCTTATATAAGGTTTATTTTATAGTTAACTCCAGATTAGTAGAGTAGGAGCCGGTTCTCTTAGGAGTCTAACAATAGCTCGGGAAATTATTATAGGATTCTCTCCGGAATATACTTTCGGGGGACGACTAGCGATTTATCTTAAAGGGCTTTATCAATATCCTTAATACTAATTACGTAGAGCGCTAACTCTTCGCTTCTAAACTGTTATTTTATTCGTAACCGGCGTATAACACTAGTAAATACTAACCCAGTTATTATTTCAAGCTCCACGAATCGCTTTAATGTTAGTAGGGTCTTCCTCGCCCTGTAGCCGGATATCTATCTAGGCTATTCTATAATAAAGGCGAGTACCGGTGTTTATACGCCCCCTATTCGGTATTTACTATCCACTTAACCCTAAGCAAGAAGGTAATATAGGCGTGTATACGAAGTAAATACTGGTGCTCTCCCCCTATATCTTCCCGGTAAGGTATTTAGTAAGGGTATAGTTAGTCCGACTAGGGCACTTAGTTATTCCGACTAGGGTCCTATGTTAATAGCCGGTGACACCTGCCCGCGTCTTCCGCTTATACCCAGATACTTTTATATACTATAAGATATCCGCTTAATTAATCGTAACGACGATACACTTAATTAATCGTAGAGGCGATACTAACGATATACTTAATTGATTTGATCGTAACGACGATACGCTTAATCGATTATAGCGATAGTCCCGACGATACACTTAATTAATTATCGCGACGGTCCTAACGATACACTTAATTAATCGTAGCGACGGTCCCGACGATACACTTAATCGATTATAGCGACGGTCCCGATAATATAGTTAATTGATTATAGCGACGGTCCCGACGATACACTTAATTAATCGTAACGACGATACGCTTAATCGATCGTAGCGACGGTCCCGACGCACTTAATTAATCGTAGCGACGGTCCCGACGATATACTTAATTAATCGTAGCGACGGTCCCGACGATACACTTAATCGATTATAGCGACGGTCCCGATAATACAGTTAATTGATTATAGCGACGGTCCCGACGATATACTTAATTAATCGTAGCGATAGTCCCGATAATACACTTAATTAATCGTAACGACGATACGCTTAATCGATCGTAGCGACGGTCCCGACGATACACTTAATTAATCATCGCGACGGTCCTAACGATACACTTAATTAATCGTAGCGACGGTCCCGACCATACACTTAATCGATCATAGCGACGGTCCCGATAATACAGTTAATTGATTATAGCGACGGTCCCGACGATATACTTAACTAATCGTAGCGATAGTCCCGACAATACACTTAATTAATCATAACGACGATACGCTTAATCGATTATAGCGACGGTCCCGACGATACACTTAATTAATCGTAACGACGATACGCTTAATTAATCGTAGCGATAGTCCCGACGATACACTTAATTAATTATAACAACGATACGCTTAATCGATTATAGCGATAGTCCCGACGATACACTTAATTAATCGTAGTGACGCTTAATTTATCGTAACGACGATACGCTTAATATATGTCTATAAGTATCTAGGTATAAAAAGAAGTCGTGGCGGCTGGCGTTAGGTGTTGTTAGTACTGCCTAGTCGGAATAACCAAGTGCCCCAGTCGGACTAACCGTACCCTTTAGTAATAAGGGAACGGAAACCAAGCCGCCTCCGCCTAAACGTGTGGCTGTACTTCGTATTCCTTAAAACGTCAGACACTTCCCCTAGCAAAGCTCGCGGTAGGTTTCCCGATCATTTTCAATCGACCGTCGTAAGAGTCTGTTGGGTGATAAATCGCCAATGGGTCCAGCACATTCTACCACTGACGGCCAGCAAGCGTGGTAGCTCTCGGAGAAACCCAAACACGAGGAATTCCAATGTTGACTATGCATGCATCCCGGTGTGCGGGAAATCCCAGGCGACGTGGACGGCCGACGGCAATATCTGTTCTACGTCGGGAAGTACGTTTGGAAGATTTCCAGGCACCAGTTGCACCAGTTCTGCCAGCGCCACCATTTCCTTCTCGACAGACGCACCAAGACCATCTGCGCAGAGACGGCTTCGAAGACACAGAAGCCGTGCCCGCGGGGAAAAACATGGCACTTAAACGAGGACGACGTAAAAAGTATCATTCTATCAGTGGCATGAGACAGCTTTCGGTCACCACTGAGTCGAGAACTCCATCTCTGGCTGTGAAGCAAAAGCCGAAGCCGGCGCGCAAAAGGATCGAGATCGACCTCGATTTATGGGCGATGAGTGGCACGCCTTCCCGTCACATGCCCTTATTAGAGGCACGGGATAATACTACACTGGAGGATATGGTAGAGGGTGCCGCACCTCCCGATAAAGTCACTGGAACTGCCAGACCAATAAGTTTATACGCGCCGAAGACCACGCCTAGGACTCATGACGATCGAGGCGATCCTCTAGACTTTGGCTGGTCTGCTGTTGTGAATCATCGGGTGCCACGTACCGCGCTGTGCGACAAGTTCAAGAGTAATGTCAATCTAGGAGTCGAGTCCGACTTAAGTACGCCCGGCAAAAAATCCGAGCCTGGGCCCTACTTGGTTAGAACCGATAGTTACCTACCCGGGGTGGGGGGGGGGGGGGGTCTGGACAGTCAATTCTTATACTAACGATCATAGATATAAGGGGGTAGCTTATTATTATATAGCTAGTAAGTCGATATCATAAGCAGCGCGCTTACTATTATAGGTTAGTATTATATTAAAATGGTCAGGTATATTATTATAGTGATTCTAAGCAGTAAAGTCTATAGTAACTAGCAAAAAACTGTATCTATACAAGGTACCCTATTATACACCATAGGATATCTTATTAGTTATTCAAGGCCCACGAAATAACTAACTAGTGTATAATACACTGGCTGTTTCTGTTAGAATAGTGAAGCTGATAGTATATTACTATAGACAGTGAATAAGTATATATACTTACGTTAAAGTATATCCACTAAGAAATTAATAGGGGGAGTATATATATACTAAGTACTAGTACTATTTCCCGGTAGGTCCTTCTATAATAACGAAGCTATCGTTAGGCAGGGGCAGTAGCGTACGTACTTCGTAGATCCTTTTCTATCTATCTTCTTTCTTTTCCATAGATCTATCTATAGTTAGGTCTTCTTCCTTTTCTATAATAACTGCAGTAGACCTCTTCCATAGCAGACCTCTTCTATAGCAGCAGGACCTCTTCCACGATAGCAGAGGTAAATAGAGTCCTATCCATAGAGTCCTATCAAGCTAACCTCTTCTATAGCAGGACCTCTTCCACGATAATAAAGGTAAGCAGAGTCCTACCCATAGAGTCTTATTAAGCTAACCTCTTCCATAGCAGACCTCTTCCATAGCAGACCTCTTCTATAGCAGACCTCTTCCATAGCAGATCTCTTCCATAGCAGACCTCTTCTATAGCAGACCTCTTCCATAGCAGACCTCTTCTATAGCAGACCTCTTCCATAGCAGACCTCTTCTATAGCAGACCTCTTCCATAGCAGACCTCTTCCATAGCAGACCTCTTCCACGATAATAAAGGTAAGCAGAGTCTTATCCATAGAGTCCTATTAAGCTAACCTCTTCTATAGCAGGACCTTAGTATAAAGGTATTAATTATAAGCGTATTTTAGGACCCGGACTTCTTAAGGAAGGAAGGAGGTATAGAAATACTGTATCTATACTAGCATATGACTTAGTACTTTAGATGAATATTCTAATATTAGGATTCCAAGGTAAAAAGGAGGGGTATAATATGGGCTTAACTGGAACGACCGTAAGTTCTACTATCCCGACCGTAATAAGTGGGTCCATGTGGGACGATAACGTAACACCAAATGTCCCCAAGTACCACAGCCAATTTGTATATAGAAGTTGAGTAGGTATATACAACTGTCATATCTGTGCATCTATCTTATCTATATAAAAAAAAAAAGGAAAAGTCGGATAACAACAAAAGGAACAACAAAAGGAACAACAAAAAGAATAACAAAAAGAACAACAAGATAGCTAAGCAGCTAGCATCTTCTCGAGCTTATATAATTCCTTTTACTTATCTAGGATATCCTTCTTAGCCTGCCTTAATAACGTATCTATTATATCCTTAAACTTAGCGGAAATATACTCTAATTCGTGTTCCTATAAGGACACCTTATTAATCGATTCTAATTAATCGAAGATTCGAGCAGACTTTCGGGGGGCCTACGTCCCGGGCTCGTATCCTAGTATTAGGGCAGGAGTCGTAGTTAACGGTAGGAGGGCATTAAGGGTATCACGTTATTCCTTGAAAGCTACGATTTTAAAGCCCGATAGTAGTCGCTTAGTACTATTCTTACCCTAACCCTTCTTCTTCCCTATAGAAGATACCTCTAGGGCTCCTTTTAGCCGGCCTTTTCCTTAAACAGTCATCGGTTCGAGGGGACCAAGGGAAGAGGGGATAAGTATAGTACTATCGTTATTATTAGTATCAGAGCGATCCTATCGCTAGTGGATATCGATTAATATAATATATAGAGACTCCGAGTCGCGTAGATAGCGGGATAGCATATGCCGGCAGGGCAGGCCTATAGAGGTCGTGCTAGTATAAGGCAGGCAGGGTCCTAGCTACTGCTACGAGGCTGGCTATAAGGCTAACCGCGAGGCCGGTTATAAGGCTGTTTATAATAGTTATAATAGTTACCGCGCCGATTCCAGAGCAATAAGCTCGATTTTAATCCGCTTAAGGACTTATAGGACGACCTGCTATCTAATAAGGCTAAAAAGAACGCCACTTATATAAAAGTGCGTTCTATTAATTCGACTATTCCTCTCTAATCATAAGTCCGCCTCTTAATTCCTTTAGTATAGCTTTAAGCTATAGAAGATAGTTGCTAGATCACCGGTAAAGGAGTGTATATACCTCTTAAGGCTAGCGTAAAAGGACTCTGCGATAAATATAGTACGGTGACTAAAATACAGGACCCTATTCGTAAAGCAATCCATAATCTTCTCTTTATAAGGCTGAATCCACGTATTCATAGCGTAATTAACTGCGTTTTCGGGGTGTTTTCCTGGTTACTCGAAGTCTCTAAGTCGCTAGGCGAATATCTTTTCCGTTAAACTCGTAACCAGGGTATTCCAGCCCTTTAAAAACGCCTAAAAAGTAGGGTAGCGAGTAACCTTTCTATTACTAGTCTTTATAGCCTTAGGGAAAAAGGATTTACTCTTTATAAGCATATTTATATTAATATACTAACGGTATAGAAGATAAAGAACGTATCTTAAGTTTATATAGAGTTTTAGGGCGTTTATTAAGGTAAGCTCACGGTCCGTAATAATATAGCGTGGT
The DNA here is from genome assembly GCF_042370955.1 of Sodiomyces alcalophilus JCM 7366. NCBI lineage: Eukaryota > Fungi > Ascomycota > Sordariomycetes > Glomerellales > Plectosphaerellaceae > Sodiomyces > Sodiomyces alcalophilus. The sequence goes on along the minus strand of NW_027263536.1, from coordinate 3,163,088 downwards.
AATAGTATACCGACGGTAAGGAGATAGTCGGTTAGAGTCTTAAGGGCCCAGAAATATTAACTCTGCTTCTCCCTATTAAGGAAAACGATAGCCGTTAAAAAGGCCTTTTAAAGCAGCGATACGCCGTAAAAATTAAGTAACGGTATCTTGAATTTATTCGTTTTATACGTCGCGTCGATAATTAAGATATCAGGAGCCTACTATATAAAGGAAATAGTAGAACGCGGTGCGATAAAGAGGCACTAGATCCGATCTATATTATCGCGTCGATCACGGTAAAAGAAGTTACCCTAATTATTAATTTACTAAGAAATTAGTATATAAATAGATAATAGCGGTAAGGGTAGCTTACCTCGTAAAGCCACTAGATTAGAGTCTTACCGGCTAGCTCCTTACGGCGATACTAGGCGAGCAGATTTATAATATCGCTCCGAACCACCTCAAGGGGCTATTATCCCGGAACTTCAGGATCGCAGAGCCTCGTCACGATATCACGGGGGCGAATACCGCTATTCTATATAGAGATAATCTCAAGTCTCTATACCTATAAGCCCCGCGAGTAAAACTAAGGAAAGGCACTAGCCTTAATCCACCCATAGTTATAGGAAAAGGAGTCACCGCCGCCGCGTTTAATAATAGCCTTCACCTCCTAGCCGTTATCGCGATAATAGAGATTAACTCTAAAAGAGCAGGCCGTTATCTATATCCTCGTTTTCCGGCGCTTAGATTCGTGGGTTTAAGAGGGCCTTAGCGTATAAACCTGACCCTTCCTATAACGATACGTAACTCATATCGTTTCACCACTACGTGGATACTATTTATGGATAGTAAGGCTATAACCGTTTAAGAACGCGTAAGAAATAAGAGCTTCGTGTGCCTACTCTCTAGAAGGAAAAAGGTCCTCCGGGAGGCCGGAGCCGCAGGGTCGATCTTCGTTAGTCATAGTTATCGAGGGTCGCGATATAGTTATATATTATGAATAGCTTTAATTACAGGAAGGTAAGATAACACGTATATAGTAAAAAAAAAAAAAAAAAAAAAAAGATAAGATAAGGTAGGATAGATAAGATACACAGATATAACAGTTATATATACCTACTCAACTTCTATATACAAATTAGCTATGGTACTTAGGGACATTTAGTGTCACGTCATCGTCCCACATAGACCCACTTATTACGGTCAGGATAGTAGAACTTACGGTCATTCCAGTCAAGCCCTATAATATAGATACAAAGTGACTATATATATACCAGAATACCTAGATATATACCCCCGATATATAAACCCTTTTTTCCTATTATTATAATCTAGCAGATATCCTAAACCATCACGACTCTAATATCAAGGTAAGACAGACTATCAGGTTATAATACACTGTCCAGGCATAGATCCACTAACCAGTCCTTTATACTAGTATCCTCTAGTCACTATCTAGTCGTCTCTATACTAACTATAGTAATATAAGTAAGGGAGTGACATAGTAGGGACCTAAAACAGTAGGCAGCCTGGATACCCTCGATCCTAGTTATAATAGTCTTAATATATTAAAGGACGTAACATAACTAGTCTTAATATTATATAGTTAGCCTAGGGGAAATACTATCCAGACCCTACCCCACCCCGGGTAGGTATTGTCAGGACACTAATACCGTACAAAGTGTGACTTATTTTTCATTCTAGACTATAAAAGAGTACTAGACTATAATATTAAATATAGAGGCTGAGAAAAGCTATGCTAATCGTGGCTGTGATAATATTATTATTATAGGAGGGAAAATCAGGCTCTAAAACTATAGGCATAAAACGCCTATCTAGTGGCCTGCCCTAAGCGGGTCACGTAACCCGCCTAATAAGGCCCGTTATTCCGACTATACCACTTAGTTATTCCGACTATAGTTCTAATAAGACCTAATCTTCTTACTACCTTATTAATTAATATCTTTAAGTACTACTATTTATAAGCGGCCTGTCTACTATTTATAAGCGCCCTAAACGCAATTAGGAAGGTTACATAAGCCCGCGTAGTAGTATATATAGGCCACGATCTTGGCTGTAGATGACCCGTACCGGTACGTACAATCATAACAGACGTTTTATACAAGACAGGCGTTAATCACTATAACTTAGACTTAATACCCTACACTATAAAATCGCAGGTATGCTGACCTGTTTTCTATTATGTTAAAGTACCTTAAAATATATTATGTCCTAGAGGTTAAAAAAGTGGTGGAAAAAGAGGTGAAAAAAGAGGTGAAATGTTTTTATATATTATTATATAGATAAGGGCTTATTATTTTATATAGATAAGGGCTTATTATTTTATATAAATAAGGTCTTATTATTTTATATAGATAAGGTCTTATTATCACATAGATAAGGCCTTATTATTACATAGATAAGTATATATAACTACTATATTAAAACATTTTCTACCTGCTTTTTCCACCTGCTTTTTCTACCTCTTTTTCCACCTATTTTTATATCTGCTGTTTCTATCTGCTTTTTCCACCTCTTTTCCCATCACGACAGCGTGAATTCTTCTTAACTAGAGCTTTATGCAAGGAGGTCATAATAAGCAGCGAATTTACAGTAATAAACATTCGTAATAAGCAAGGGAGAGACACCCTTATCTTGATGTATCTGTACGGGACATCTGTAGCCAAGATCGTGGTGTATACACACTACTACGCGGGCTCGCGTAACCTTCCTAGTTGGGTTTGGGACGCTTGCAAATAGTAAACAGGCCGCTTGCAAATAGTAGTGCTTAATATCTTTAATCTACATCGTTAATCTATATTATCAATCTACGCCATTAATCTATATCGTTAATCTATATTGTTAATCTATATCGTTAATCTACGTCGTTAATCCACGTCGTTAATCTATATCGTTAATCTATACCGTCTATCTACGGAATAGCAGGCGGCGCGTTCGTTATCTTATCACAGGAATAAGATAGCCGTGGACATAGAAGAGGAAGAGGCGCTACTATTACTCATGCTATCAGCTTCGAACTAATAAGGTTATCCATTAATACAACGTAATTAATCCGCGCGATTAAACTTATTGGCTTATTAAAAGACGCTAGAGTGGTTTGCGACTATAGTTACTATATTAGTATTCCGAAGGGTCTATCTATACGCGTTACATAAGGTATATAAACTATAGTCGGAATAACTAACTAGTACTATTAGTCATTTATGCCCAATGTCCTCGATAAGCCCGAAGGATTATATTCAAAGGGCCACGTTATACACTGCTCCGAATACGGGGATACTTCTACTAGATATACTATAGTACTTTTACCCCTCTTTTGCCTCTATATTTAATAATAAATGTAAGCTATACTTTATATAATATTAGTATCCTAATCGTTATAAGCCCGGCGCTCTAGTAAACGCCTTTATTCCGGTCGATGTAATAGTTCTAGGCTCTATGCCTCTCTCTTTATAGCCCTTTTTTTCAAGCTCTTAATCGATTAGAGCCTCTCTTTTTAAGTCCCTGCTCTATTACGTTACAGATAGATTCGTCTACTAGCCCGTCCGCCTACCTATTATCACTAACCCCCTTTTCATCGCCTCTATTAATTCTTCCTCCTTCTTCATTTGCTTCTCCTTCTCCTAGTCCGTCTAATTAACTACTCTTTCACGCCGTCACGATAGCTTTAGTTATACTAACCTTCTCTACGGACTAGCATTATTAGTATCTATAGGTAATAGAAGTCGCCTTTTTTAACGAGGTTAAAGAGCTCGTAGACCCGGATCTTAACGATAAAAAACGCTAGGAACGCCTCTAAAAGGTTAGCCCTTTTGCCAAACATAGTTATAGTCAGTAGGACTAAAGATATAAGCTATAGCTCTACGCCTATAACGAATATAAGCCGGAAAAAGCCGCGATTAAGCCGGTCCTGGATTATATTATTATAACCGTGGACCGGAGCCTCGTGGAGTCCTACGCCAGTAAAAACGACCTGAAGGAAATCTTGTGAATCCTAAAGGCCCGCCTTAAGCCTACTAACGCCGCCTAGAGGTCTCCTATTAAGCGCTATTAGGATAATTATATATAACCTATTAGGAAGATACCTTACTAACCCTCGCTTAACGACTCCTATAAGTTATATAAAGAGACAAGGATATATTATGTTCGCGTGATCGATTCGAAGATAAACTAGCTTAACGGATTTTTTTAACGCGATCGGAGTAATTTCCCCGGAGTAGTCGGAAGCCCGGTTTTCTATAATCTAACAGAGAAGAATAAGGCTAAACTGCCGGATATTAAGAGCGTTATTAACGAATATACTACCTGGTTATATTATAGGCACCCTTTATATTTAGATCGGAAGCCGGGATTATTATTGTTTTATATAGCCACGTTCCTAGGAAAGGATAAAGAAGGTTAGTAACCGTATCATTAGAAGGATCGTTAATAGGGTCAGGGTTCTAAACAGGAATATGTCTACGATTATCGTATTACACGGAAGACCCGCACCTATACCGACTAATTTAGACCTGGATGAATATTAACCCGGCCCGGAGAGGGAAGTCTTTTAAGGTATCTAAAGAGACGGAAGAACGCTATAACCGGATTATCGATAGCTAGGATAATAAACGCCGAAAGTGGTTCTATAGTAACTTTAAAAAGGATACCGAAACTAAGGGAAATAAGAGGTAATAGAAGTCACCCTCGAAAGTCTCTCGTAAGGACTTATCTAACTTCGTGGCTACGGGGGGCGCTAATTCTTCGGACTCGGATAATAGAACCAGATCATATATATCACGGGCACGAATATACAAGCGATATGCTTACGTGATCAAATTTCTATTATAAATACGTGGCCTCTAAACCCCTCTTTAGGAGGTGGCCAGAGTTTAATTTTGACCCTGTTGATATCCCCCCACAGGGGTGATTCCTATGTCCCTTTGCCCTGTAATACTTATCTTTTACTCCGCAGGCGAAACACCCCCTAATATATTACACTATCTACTTTTTAAAGGGTGCGCCGACCGTTAGAGAGTATTACGGGGCAGTCATCGTATAGCGTAGTTGTATCACGTCGTTTATATTACTGCTTATACCACCTAGGACAGTCACAATCGTTATATCTTTAGTCACGTCTTCAGTTATGTCTTTAGTTATATCTTTAGTAACGTGTTTAGTTATGTCTTAATACGGGTTAACCCCGTGCTTATAATCTGGTAGAGCACCGGATCTTCCGACTAATTATATACTGTACCCGGTGAGTCACGGCGGTATTATATTTAGGTTATAAGCACCTATAGAGATTTCTTCTTTTCCTCCTTTCCTCCTTAGCTTTAGATAATTTAATTATTTAGCCTTATTTTATAAATAACTTATGACTAGCCGCTAGTAAATCTAAAGCTTAGCGAAACCCACGCGCTACGCTAATAAAGATAGACTATTACTTTAATCCGCCTCCTGCTAGCGCAATATCACGCTTAGCGGGCGAGTCGCCTAAGGCTACGGAGTGGAGGAGGGAGATTATTAACCCTCTATAGACTTAGGTTATAACCTTAGCTACCTGGATCTAAGAATAATAGAACGCTATTAACTAGCTATTATAAGCAATATAAAACTAATAATATATAACTACGCTATATTAAGCTACCCTATTAGGAGGAACTATATAAGGCCCTTAACCGATTACTTCGATATTTATACACGACCTAACGCCCATCTCGAATCCTTAGACTAAAGCACTCCTATTATTATAAAAGTTTAATAATAAATGCTCGGAGTATATAAGTTAGTTATCTAAGATTCGCGATAAGCTCCTACTATATTAATATCTCTTCTAGAGCCCTCGCGAGAAGTAGTACTTTATTAACGCCTATCTCGACGAAGCACCTCGCCGCGACGTTGCTTCTTTTTAGGTAATAGGCGGAACTCACGGTTAATACGATCCCGAAGAGTTCCTTAACTACCTTACCTATATATATAAGGATATTAATAAATAACCTTATATAGCTAATACCCTAAGGACGCTATCCTAGCGTAAAGACTAAGTATTCGTAAGCTTTATACCCGGGTTTAAGTAATAACTAGCTATTACTAATAAATGCTAATAGGATAATACTATAAAGATTATATTCCTAGAGAGAGCGCTTAGTAGTCGCCGCTATACTATACTTATTATTATAAAACTCCCGGATAAATATTATACCTAAGTAACCGAAATATAGAGTATGGCTTAAAGGCTTAAACCCCTCGCTATAAGGCTATATTTTAGTTAAGCACCCCGTAATAATAATAATGTTTAGTAAATTAGGTTACTAGTAGGCTATACGCACGGAAGAGAGGAAAATTAAGCAAAAAACTGTTGAAATCGTAGATTCCTAGGATTACTGCTTATTGCGCGAACGTGTAAAGAGCTGACTTCTGGGATTTCTTCCTGGATCCGGCGCTAGTAAAAGACACTACAAGATTGAGTGGCGTTTATTATGTTAATAGCCTACGCGACGGTTATCACGCTATGTTATTAGCTTAAGTAATAACTAAGATATCGTATTTACGATACCTAGTGTAATTATATAATATATATTATAAGCTAAGTATATATATACATATGATACATGTAGTATTATAATATAGGTTAAGCTGGTGATAAAGTAGACGTCTAGTTATATAGCTATAACTATGGCCTGTTTATTGTGACTTAGATATTATACTTATTATTATTATGATTATTACTTATTATCAGTATAATATTTATAATAATAATAACTATATCCACGACTATAATAGCGATATTAAGATAATAAAGAAAGGCGAAGACGTTACTATATAGAACGGCTCCGCGTAGGATAAAATAAATAAGCTAACTAATAGGCTAGCTAAAGGAAGGGTTAGGCTCGTTAGGGGTCCGTATGTAGAGCTAAGGGTCCCGAGGAGACAGTTGCTAGGCCGCTAGAAGGGTCGGTAGTAGTCTGATTAGGGGACTAGATAGCTATAGATAGGTAGGCGTGCCTACGGTAGGCTTTTCTGGATCGTCTAGATAACCTAAAAAGAAAGGATAATATAAATTATAATTATATTATATAATAGGTAACGATTATAAACGATCGGATAAAAAAGCTAGCTATATATAGTGAGTCTATTCCGAAGAATAGCCAGAGATAAGACTAGATCCCTGAGACTAAGTAGTTACGTGATATTTAATCTCCTGGCCTAGAACACGGGTCTGCCCTTCTATAATCGGCCCTAAATTATTAAGCCACGCCCTATAGTACAAATAATTTTAATATAAATGGAAACAAGAGCCGAATAGCCGGTTTAACTAGCCTAAATATGTCTTTATTACCTTAATCAGGGTACCTATAAGCAGTCCAGTAATAATCCTTTAGTCCTCGCGCGTGTATTCCTAAAAACGTGTCTTAAAGATATAGGTTAGGTGGAGGTAATAGGCGGTAGTAAATAGTCGGCGGCCCTAGTATAGTCTTCGAGAGAACTATAACGTAGAAGGTATAACTATAAACGTATATAGGGTAGGCGGCGGCCTTTTCGGTTCTTAGTTATAGTTATAGGAATAAGATAACGCGGCGGCCCTAATAAAAGATAAAGAATATAGAACGAAGAACTAAGCGATAATGTAGAGTATATCTATCTCTTTCTATTACCTAGATTAGGGCAGACAGTCTATTTCGGTTTATAGGCGTACAGTCTATAAGTCGGATCTTTTCGGCGGTATAGTATCGTATAGTATATAGGAAGCAAGTCGGTTTATTAAAGGCAGGAATCGCCGTAGGACTCTTCGAGGCAGTAGGATTTAGAGCCGGGCTCGAAGGAATAAAAAGAAAAAGTAGGATTAACGGTATTAACTATAAATAGGCGGAGTAGGCTAAGGTCGATTGGAGGAATAAAGATAGTAGGAAAAGAAAAGTAGTAAAAAGAGTAGGAAAAAGAGGAAAAAAGGAAAAGCTTATAGTGACTCTGCTAGCAGAAAATAATAGGCAGGATTAAAATCTAAAACGAGAAGACGGGATTAATAGTATATAGTCTACTTTATATATAATAAAGGCCTTTATAGTGTAGTGGTGGTGCACCTGGTATATAGTCGAGCTGATTAGGTCGGTTCGAATCCGGCGAGAGGCGCACGCAATAAAGGAACCCCTTTTCCTTTTTTACGCTACTCGGAACCTATTCTTAGGGGCCCTTATCTGCCTTAGCAGGTAGATAAGGGTTAAACAGGGGGCCTATAAGACCTACCTTCCGCCCGGCTTTGCTAGTTAATAATAGGTACTATAAGGGAGTTAGTCGCCCCACCGTGGAAATAAGAAGACGGTACCGCGCTGTCCCTAAGCATATAAATAAAGGGACTCTCTAAGGAGACCTCACATTTCCATAGAGAGACCTTACACGTGACTTCTTCGTAGAATTTTATGGGGCCATAACAAAGCTGTGAAGCTCCCTGAGTATCCTATATAATTTGTATATATAGCTTAAGTAGATACCTATACTTAATATTTCTATTTGAGTTAGGTACTTTAGTGGCTGCGATTTCGACTACTAGTAAGTACCTAGTACTATTATTCCTGTGCCCCTTTCCTTCCCTGTACCAGATGACTTAAGGGCCAGTTATAGGCTGCTTATGCCTTAAAGAATCACTGACTTTGGGGAATATCGAGTAGTAGTCTAAGACTACCTAGTATAGTATAACGTACAGTTAGGCGTGTATATAAAAAGAGGTGCGGTACTTGAGCGGCTTTATAGCTTTGTTATAGCCCCATAAAAATGTCACGTGTAAGGTCTCTCTATGGAAATGTGAGGTCTCCCTAGAGAGTCCCTAAATAAAATATGCGGCGTTACTTCCATACTATAGAGGCAGCCTCTTATACTATTACATAAGCATTTTGCGAAGGCATATAGCCTTTATTAGTCCTACCTATAGCTATAGAAAGAGCAGGAAAGCTTAGGAGCTTTTTCACCCCAGGCAGCGTATGCATACCAGCCCGTAGTGGGCACACGGGGCGCACAAAAACAAAAAGAGATGACTACGCCCGCGCCGTTAATCGAAGCATGTAGTCGTCTTTAAAGCCGCCACGACTAAACGTTCTAGGCTTCCTAGTAAAATAGAAGCCGCGAGTTTCGTACTAGTAGATAAGTCAGCACCGGAGCCGCTATAGCCCCGTATAAGGCACTAATCCTTAAAAGAGAGGAGTATAGGGGTTTTTATCTAAGTCTTATACTAGTTCCCTAAGTCTTATACTACGGTTTTCCCCCTTATAGGCATCGGAGAAGGACCGTCTAGTTGGAAATCTGGCTCCTGGACCACCTAGGTAGTAGAATGGGTAGCGGGGCAAGAATAATAAATAAATAAATAAATATATAATAAAGATATCTAATATATACTACTTAACTAACTAATAAGAATAACTTAATAATCTATAAGCCAAATTAAATAGAGTCGGAGCCGTTTAAAAGCTTTTCTTCTAATTAGGCTAACGTAGTTAGAAATAAAAGAAATAGTAAAAAGCTATAAACGATATAGTCTAATAAAGAGGTAAAGAAAAAAGCTGAAACATTAGTAATACTCTTATAGACTCTTAGCTCCGCCCCGGGCCTAATTATCTATTAGCTATAAAGCTATATAAAGAAGCTCCTGCGTGTATAACTTTCTATATAAATAATAAGTTAGATTAGGGTATTTGCGTAAAAAAGAGAAGAGGCTGGTAGAGCAGAATTAGAGGAAGGGCAGGAGTCTATATCTATTAGCCCTCAAGCTATACGAAGAGATCCCCCTTAAGGGTAACTTTGTAAATAACCTAAATAAAAATAATAATAAAAGATCCTGATTAGGTTAATAGAATAGCTTTAGGGTAAAATAATTTAGCTCTAGGGCGTAATCAAAAGAGACGCGGCCTTAAATTTAAGTCCACGAATATAGCCCCTATTGGGAACTAGAATAGCTTCTAGAGATCACACGAATATCTAGTACTTCCGAAAACGATTCTATTACCCTAATTAAGTAAAAGGAAAAAAGACAGGAAAAGGAAAACGAAAAGGCGAAAAGAGGTAGGTAAAGAGAGGAAGATAGTAAGGAAAAATCCCCTTAGCCTTAGAGGTAAATCCACTAAAAAAGATATAAATACCCGTTACGAAGACTCTAACTTCGCGCTTTTTTACTTACTTTTATTATCTATTAATCGACTTTCGTATATATATTTTAAAGCGTAGCTTTAAAAGAGTCTCCGAAAATCTCTTTAATCCTTTTCCGAAAATATAGATTAAGGTAACGTTTATACTATACCGGGTAACTAATTTTAAAGTTAAGAGGTAAAAAGGAAAGCAGGTCGGTTAGCAGATTAGGCCCATTAATAGGAATAGGAATAAGCGGATTAATAGGCGGAATACAGATAAGCTAATTAGTAGGAATAAATTTAACTACCCGATTTATTATTATAAAGCCGATAATACCAATATTCTAATCGGCGGTAAGTAGACTCTTTTTTATAGGAATAGCGGACTCGGCGGTAAAGCTAATATAAAAGCTTTATGGCGGAACGGTGGAGTCTATAAAAGGACTCTTTTCTATTATAGGACCGGTAGGTATAGCGGGCGTTTTTCTCTTTTTTATAGAGTCCACGGGAGGACTCTAAACTAGAGGAATAGGAGGAGCGGTGCTAGCTATAACGGCGGGCTCCTTTGTTACAGAGTCTACGGCGGAGGGACTCTTTAGAACCGATACTATAGAATCGGTGGAGGCAGGGGAGCTAGAACGGGAGCTGTTTGCCTTAGGCGTAACAGAGCTAACACAGGAGCTCGCCGCCGGAATAACAGGATTAATAAATTTAACGCGCTAGTTCTTCTAAAGCGCGGTGCTATTATAGGCCTTCCGGATCACGGAGCTAATAAGGCTCTTCTGCTTCGGGTGTACACGCCGTTAGTGGCTATCCTAATAGTAGGACTAGTACCTGGTTAGACGAATAGGAACGTGCCGGGCAGAACTCTCTTCCTAACTTTTCCGTGGAGTTATACTTCTACCGCGGCGGCGGCGACTCTTCCGACTACTGCTTTAGCTGCGTAGGCTGCCCTCGGTAGGCTACCTTAATCTAGTAACGTTACCGTTAGTCTAATTAGATGGACAGGAAGTTAATAACGGTAAAGAGATATCGCGGCTGGACCTTAGAGTATAAAGCTCTTCTAGGGCTATCTCGCGCGTTATTAGTGTAACTCTCGCGACGACCTTAAAATAGGAGGTTAACCCGATTAAGAGGAACGGGAAGGTATCTCACGCGCGACTCTAACTACCGGTATATATCCTCCTCTTTCCACGACGTCGCCCTTATAATGCCTTCCTCTATATATTCGACTATTAATATACAGGTAGCTTCTATATCGACTCGGGGGACTATTCTTTGTAAGCAGGCCGTCTCTGCTTTTCCGTATCTGTATCTATAGTACTCGGGACTATTAAACCGGATCTATACGACTATTAATATACAGGCAGTCTCTATATCGGAATAGTATATAGCTATTACTAGTAAGCAGGCAGCCTGTGCTCTTCTAAAGCACTATCGGGATCGCTTTTCTGGAGACTCGGGCCCCGGGAAACTGTTTTTGTTTTTATTATATATATTATTTTTATTGTTTTTATTATTATTATATCGTAACTGGAATTAAAACTTAAACTTAAAACAGAATCGTCTTCTTTTGGACCTCTTATTCTAGTGCCCACGTAACGCGATATTCTTCTAGGCCTTATCTAAGGCCCTTTGCCTGTTATTAGAGGACTAACCAGAACCATATCGTATCTAAACGCTAAAGACTTAAAGACCTAAAAGCTTAAAACTCGAAGACGTAAAGGCTTAAAGACCGAAGACTTAAAGGTTTAAAACAGAATAAAGATAACCGTAACCATATCGTATTAAGACTAATACGCGTTAATAGGCCGTTTGTTTGGGAAGGCCGGAACTACCCTTATGCGTAGGGTTATAATCTCCTACGCCGAATATATCCGCCTCCGAGCACTAATTAAAGAATAGCGAAGCCGTTACTATACAGAACGGCTCTGTGTAGGATAAAATAAATTAACTAACTAATAGGCTAGCCGAAGGAAGGGTTAGGCTTATCAAGGGTCCGTATCTAGAGTTAAGGGTCCCGAGGAGACGGTCGCTAGGCCTCTAGAAGGGTCGGTAATAGTCTAATTAAGGGAACGGATAGCTATAGATAGGCAGGCGGGCCTATAGTCGGCTCTTCTGGATTCTCTAGATAATATAAAAAGAAAGCATAATATGAATTATACGTCTATTATACGATAGGTGACGATCGTAAAAGATTAGACGAAAACGCTAGCTAGATATACGGGTCTATTCTAAAGAATAGCCGTAGATAAGACTAGATCTCTAGGACCGCGTGTATAGTCATATGATATTTAATATCCTGACCTGGAACACGGGGCTGCCCCTTTATAATAAAAGGAGTTAATTAAGTATAGACCGAGAGAAAAAAGATAAGAGAGTATTATAACTACGGAAAGAAGGGATACCTTAATAGGAAATACCACTCTAAAAAAGAAGACGCCGAAGGTTAGAAAGAGGCCCGCGTGGCTAAGGTCTTAACGACCTTTAATAATAAAACTGTTAAGTGGGTAATCGCGAAGAGTAAAGAGATAATCAGGATAAAGGCACTTAGTGGTCAGGACGTAATCATACTTAAGTAAAAAGGTAGGGGGTACTAAAGAGTTAAATTAATCACTAGCCTCCTTATCCTAAGGGCGGCTATCTATCCTTTCTTATACACGTGCTAGCCAGCTTTAGTCTAGTATAGGAGTCTATTCTACCCGATTAATCACTATCTATTAGCTTATAGCGATAACTCGACTTATACCCTGGTGCCGACTATATTATAGCTAGCGTTAAGTTAGGCCCTGGACCGGATACTCCGTAGTTATCCGTACTTTATACCGGCCTAGAACCTTATCGTGACTTATAACTATCCGGTACTTAGGTACCGGAGGTCCGGTACTTAATAGGGCGCCCCGTCTTTATAGTTTCTATCCCGGAAACCTTAATACTAATCTAATATCCCTATATCTTCCTCCGACCTAGTATTCCTTTATATCCTTTTTACCCCGGATTAACCTAATAACTTTATCGTGACTCTAGCCTAAGCTGCCTGTTATATTCCTCCCTTTAATTACCTATTCCGGAATATCGTCCTTTATAATAACCCTATTCTGGTCGTAATATAATCCTTTACCGGCTGCTTTATTATCCTAAATCCTTTTAGTAAGGCTAGGCCGCGACTACTTTTATTATAATACCAGGGTAATCGTTCCTTCTAGTTATAGGGTCACCTTTATTATTCCTTCCGTATAAGTGAAACTAAAGACTAGTCCTACCTAACCTTATAGATATCCTATTCTAACTTTCCTATAATCCTATTCTTATTATTTTCCTCTTTTTACCCTATTCTAATTAACTTTATTAAATTAGATAACTAGCTTTATAAGTAATCCCACGCTACTCCGCGATAGAGTTAAGACTAGCCGATAATAGCTTTATATAAATTCATTCTCTTTATTAATCTACGTCGCGTCTTATTACTAACTCCAATCCTTTTCTTTAGTCTTGTTCTCTTATTATAGCTATCTTTATTTCGCGTTATTATAAGTTCCCCTTACCGTCTAACCTATAGTTAGAATATAAGCTAACCACTATCATAGCGTTACCTATTCACTATAGCTCCTAAGAGTAAATAAGAAGCGTGCCGCTAATTATAGTAATAGCGTAGCTAGAGCTCCTAGTAATCGTTAAAAGAAAGCCGCCGCCGCTAATATACCGCCCGCCGCCACTGCTAGACTTATTAATATAGGCGAAGGCGAGGGCCTTTATACCCTATACTTATAGTACGCCGGCTACCTAGCCGACTTAGATTTAAAGGAGGGGGGCACTATCTTATATAAGTCGTGCCGATATAGCGCTAGTATATATCCTATTATTAGCCTATATTTAACTCCTTACTTACCTACCTTCTTAGAGAAATCAGCGAAATATCACTACTACTAGGTTAACGGTAGTTATTTATGCCTTAATAAAGGCTTATACTCCCTCCGCTATAGACCGCTCCGTGGTCCGTTCTATACTAACCGTCTCTTAGTTACCGATAACGGGTAAGGCCACCGCTAAAGTTTTATAGGATATTCTAAAGGCCGCTAAGATACGACCCGGCGGGTTTAACTAAGCTTATATTATAAGTATATCCTATCCCGCGTCTAATTATATACTAATAGCTATTATAGGACGCTACGCTTTAACCTTAGTAAATCTTAAAAGTTAGTATCGGTAAGTATAAGGCCGAGACTACCCGTAGTTCCGGTAAGGGCGTGCGGGCTAAGCGGCGCGATAACAAAGAGATTACTGCCGCTAAATAAGATGCCCTAGAGCGGGTCGTAGCCTTATTAAAGGAAATATCGGCCTCCCTAAAGGCCTGGAAAGAGATCCCGGATCTGCTAAAGAAGGTCCTAGGGGTTTAGGGCGGTATTACCGCTATAGGATTGGTTACCGGTCCTATTATAAATAGTAATACTAGGGTAATACTCCCTTACCTAGGCGCCGGTAACGGCGTCTATAGTATAGCTACCCCGGGACCGTTATCTGCCTAGAAGAAGGGTAAGGCTAAGAATAAGGCCACCCCTATTCTAGTCGAGGATAATACCACGACTAATAATAACGATAAAGACGAGGGTGGAGATACCCCCTCGCCTACTATACTAACTCCTCCTCCTCCTCCTCCGCCTACCGCTAATACCCCGGTATAAGAACTCGATAATAACCTATAGCTAAGTCTCGCCGGCCTCGCCGCTAACTAATCCCCCCCCGTTTTCTTTTTTTTTTTTTAGAAGGGAATTTTATTCTTTGTTTTTTAATAAAAAGTCCTTTTAAGGCACTCCGTGTATTCTTACTCCACTATTATATCATCCCGATCTAGTCCCCGCTATACTATAATCGTTACTAGAATATATATAAAATATCTATTAATTAGTTCCGCCGGTATATTCCTTATAGGTTCCTAGGTATTATCTTTATAGCCCTAACCTGCCCACTTAATAAGATATTTATATTATTTACCCTAGTAGCGGTAGGCTATAATGGCTTTTACCTCGTATTCGTTATTTTCTTATAGTTCGACCACGACCTCCTACGGTTTAGGTAGTAATCCGTCGCGAGACCTTTATAGCTTAAGTAACAAAATAAGGAACACGTTATATATCTTTATACTAGCGGGTAGCTTTAACCTATAGGCCAGTCCGTGGCTACCTACTACTCCCGTAATCTTATAGGGTCTAATATACTTATCGTTTAACTTATAAGATAGCCGGCGTTACTTTAGGTTCTTCGTGGAGAGCAGGATATAGTTACCTATCTTAAACCGTTAGGCTATATATCCCTGATTATAATAACGTTTATATATAGCCTAAGCCCTCTAAATCAGTTTAGGTAGGGTCTAACGATCGGCTATAAGTTAGGCGGTATACCGGTCCGCCTTTACGCAGCGGACTTTACTAGCTCGGTATAACTTTACTTTATCGGGCCCCCTCGGGTTATAGCCTATTAGTGCCTCCGCGGGGGTTATCTTTATAGCAGAATACCACGCTATATTATATATAAACCTAGCTAGTCCTAACTTATCCACCTAATCGTCTTACTATAACGTATAATAAGCTTATAGATAATATTCTAAATTCTGGTTCTATCGTTCTATTTAGCCGTCTATCTACGGATACTATATAATAGATAGGCGGCGATCTATACTTAGGTATTAATAAAGAGCTGCCTAAAAACGACTAGTAAGAAGGGCCCCCCTATCTAAAACAATACTATCTAGAAGACTAAAGCGGCGGAAGATATATATCTATAACGTATCTATAAGCCAGGGCGCTATTTATTATAAACAGCGTATAACATAATTACGTAAAATAAGTGATTGATCTGTTAATTTAATTGACTCTGTGGAAATCTCTGATCGTAGTGCTAAATTCCTGCGCTTATTCCTGCGGCAGATCCACTCCCACTTTTAGGCCCGGAATAAGCCGTTCCGAACCTGCCTTAGGCCAGCCTATACGACACACCCCCCTAACTAAATAACTGCTCGGCAGTTATTTAGTTAAAGTTATTCATAGGCTTCTTCTATCGATATATCCCCTTCTGCAACGTCCACGTAGCTTCTATTAAACTTCTCTTCTAGCTCTGCTAAATACTCCGGTAAGATCTCCTCCAGCTTATTTATATAGAGACGTCCCTGTATATCCATCACTCCTACCTATTCGCTAAAGCTTATAAACTTTTCCTTAGACAGGACCTTCGTTAATCTATTAGCGATTATATCGGCGCTTATAACGTAGCTAACTTTAATCATTTTATACTGCTACGCCTCTTATAACTAATAGTTATATATATCTATCTACCGTAATCGTGTATTTAATTAAGCGATCTCCGCTATTAGTAAGCGTATCGTTTAGCTATTATCGTATCGTATCTTTAATCGTGGGTCGTTAAATATCACGCCTATCGCCTCTAATAACCTCTTCGTGAATATCCCTTCCTTCGCACCTTATATAAGCGATAATAGCTCTGCCTCTATTATTAATATTATAACCGTTGCTTATTTATTAGCTCGCCAGGCTACTATGCCTCTAAATAGGCGTATTATAAATGCCTGACTGCTCTTCCGATTAATTAAGTTATCCGTAAACGACGTATGGGTAAACACCTCGATAAAGTCGCCTCCACCTAGTTCCAGGGCGTAGGTTTATATAGCCAGCAGATATCGGATTAAATAGTCGGCTACTTTATAATACTAACGGCTCGGGTTTATATTAAATCTATGGAGTCGAGATACTATAAAGGCGATATCGGGGCGTGTAATTACTACGGCGTATAGAACGGATCTTATCTTACGTTAATAGCTTTTAACAGTGGTGGACTTCCTTATATACGGTAGCAGCTCTGCCGGCTTTATAGGGCTTATAGGTTTATAGTTAGATGCCGTTAATAATAGATATCCTACCTTCACGATATAATCGCGTTATAATAGCTATATCTTCCTCGAGGGACGGTCCCGAATAACCTTAATCCTAAGGAACTATTATAGTGGCTGCCTGCCTTATAGTGCGTAGTGCTCTTGTAGGCTCGCGAGAGCCTATTCTATCACTTCCTTAAAGTCTTCCTTAAACCCGATCACGATATCGTTTAAATAGCAGAATAGGATTAGCCCACGGCGTATAAAGTAATAGGGCTCTTACGGCACTATCTTAAACCCGTCTGTTTTTAACACTTCTATGATATGCTTTTACTATAATAGTAGAGACTCCCGTAGCCCGTATAACGCCTTCTTTAGTAATAATAATTAACCCGGCACTATGGTCCCGGGGGGGAACCGTATATATATATCGTGTAGTAGAGGGGCATATATAAACGCGTTAATGATATTATACTATATTAAGGATAGATCGAAGCGGGCGGCGATCGCTATTAACAATTTAAAGGAGCGACCGGCGAGCGTGGCTATATATATATCTTTTAACGAGTCCTAATACTATTAATGTCCGCGAACTACTAATCTAGCCTTATACTTCTATAGAAAGCCGTGCTTATTAAACTTATAGGTTATTACCTATATATAGCTAAGCACTTAATACCCCTTCGCCCTATCCTTCGGCACCGTGATCCACGAGCCTATCTCTTTATAACTTTTTAGGTGATCCCTTTAGGCTTATCGGAATAGGATTTCGTATAGGTAGTTTTTAAGGTCTTATTAATTTCTTAGAGGGGCCGGTAGTTGCTTACGGTGTATCTTACGGGGTCTCTTAAGTGCCTTTTTGATTTTTAACTTCGTTAGCGGCTTGCTATTCACGTTACGGACTGATAGGGTATGTTTTCCTGTGTTAAACGCAGAGATCCAGACTCGGTTACTGCTATAGCTTTGAAATTTAGCTCCCCCCTGCTTTATAAGCATATAGCCTATAAAAGCAGCCGCCGTGAGCCCTGCCTAAGGAGGGGTTTCTGGTAGAGTTAGAAGGTGACTGTCTAGACGTTAGTGATTAATCGCGGCCGTGGCAGAGTCTTTTTCTAGCTCCGGCCTTATAGGCTCTATAAGCCCCTCCTACCGTTCCGGCCTCTTAGGCGCTATAAACGGTTCCACCCCCTAAGCCTCGAGGCCGGTAGGCGTAGCCCTTATAAGAGGTTCGTTAAACTCGCTGCCTGACTAGAGAATAAGCTTAAAGTGTGCTGTTATGAATATATCGGCTGCTTTATCTTACGGCTCGCCTTATTTAATTATATATATCTCTAGTAGGCGAATCTAATTAATAATATCCACTAGCTCTTCTTCCGTTAATTAACGTAAATCGTCCTTTAGGACTTCGAGGCTGCTATTAAAATACTCTTGTTTATTAAAGATAACGTTACGTGTACGAATAATCCCGTTCATTTTAAGGCCAGGAACCTAAATACGGTAAATATTAGTTAAATCGTATCCTATAAGGTAGCCGATATAGGCCCGCGGTGCTAGCCGATTTTAAAGCTTTCTAGACCTCGTTAGAGCTGCTCTGGCTATAGGAAAAGCCTTATAACCAAAGGCTCGAAGGTGGCTAAGCTACGGCTTATATTAATAGAGGACTTCGAATAGGGTCTTCTAGCCAAGGCGTTGTTTTGGCGTTCTGTTTTATATATAAGCGGTAGTAGGAACGACTTTAACCCAGAGGAAATCGGGTAATCGGGAGTAGATTCCCATAGCTCGTGCCTTTAGTATAATAACTGCCCTAGATCTTTAGGCACTATCGTTCTAAGCGGGGGTCTCTGCTAAGAGGACTCTAACTGGATACTAAAACCCTTGGGTAAGCCCTGTATTTCGAGCGATTATATTAGTTTATTATTATACTTAAGGACCCGTACCTGCCGGTTAAATTAACTCTAAACCTATCAGATATATTACTTTATAACTATATAGATATCGGAGGCCCTCTTTAATGTTATAATATACCAGGCCACGAATCCGCTATATCGATCCCTAAAGAATATAATCCGTATATAGCCCTTAGCTATTAGTTAGAACTCCGTGAAGTTAATCGGCCACCTCTCGCCAGCATAGCTTAGAGCTATACGGGTCCGCCGGCTAATCTAACGGCTCATCTTCGATTAGGCGTAGGCGTTACAGTCTATTATTCCCGGCCCCTTTAGTTTAACGCCCTATAACTACTCTTTTAGTTACTTTATTATATTAGGGCCAGTATGCCCTAAACAGAGATACTATAGATTACCGTCGGCTTAGCTAGTTACCCTCTTAATCGGTTTTCGGATTAGTAGATTCGTGGCTAGAAGAGTAGCTAGGGCGTTAGTAACTAGAAAGAGCTTTATAACGGTTTAATCGTAGTGGATACTTAGCTTATAAAGGATTAATCGATCGCGGCTGCGTATATGATCGTTTAGCGGCTCCTAATCCTACTAGTAACCGTTCTAACGTATCTTCTTATTTAAGACTAGGTTATAGATAAAATCTTTATAGTGGGCTATATCTTTTAACCGGAACTTTATCGGGCCGGCCATTCCTTCTATTATAATAATAGCGTCTTTATATCCCTGAATCGGCACCGGTATAGTGCCGGCGATTATAACGTTACTAGGGCGGGCCGGTCTATAATCCGTAAATCTGCTTTTATTATAGAAAATATAGGAGGTAGTACCTGAGTCTAATATAGCGGACTGCCGTAAAGGATATACGGCGGCCGAGAGGGCGGCCGCCGGGGCTTCTAGCCGGCGTGGCTCGTAACGGACGGTGTTTAACGCCTTACCTTACCTTTTACAGAACGCATTTATAAGCTTTTCTAGCTTCGTGGTCTCCTTAATTTTATAGGAGACCTTCTTATTATTATCGGTTACTTTACCGCCGCCGCCACCGACTTTATTATTATTATTAGTGGCTTTAATATTACCACCGACTTCGTGGTTAGTAACGGCAGCTCTTATAGCCGTATATAGTCACGCCTCCTCGAGGACCTTATTATTATTATCGCTATTACCGCTATTACCGCCGCCGCTACCGACTTTATTATTATTATCGGTGGCTTTAATATTACCACCGACTTTATAGCCGGTAACGGCGGTCCTTTTCTTTTTATTTCGGGACCTAATCTTCTTTATAGCGCCTTATAGATCCTGGTCTATCCTAAGGGACTTCTCTATAAGCCTCCTAATTAAGTCGTTAGCTTAAAAGCCCTCTGGCGCTGACTCTAGGAATTATATCTAGTACCCTTATAGATTATAGCCGCGCCGGTAGTATACCGGGTACTTATCCTTTTAAAAGAGGGATTATCGGCGCTTAGAGCTTATACGGTTAGTTAACTTACCTTTAGGGTAGGCATTACGGCCCCGCTAGGCTCTGGTTCGGTTAGCCCTCCCGGCCTATTATAGCCCGTTATCGTCGTTACCTTTAAGGTTTACAGCCGGGAAGGCTATAATTCTATAGCTTTAAGTAGGCAGCATATTAAGTTATTCTGCCGCCTTTTTCCCTTCCGCGACTAGGGTTATCGCCGATACTATTTTAAGGTCTAGCGTTACTTCTTTTATATCCACCTAGTTACCTAGGGCAGGTCGTATAGCGTTAAAGAAGTCGTTAATCTAATTCTCCTAGGGTTCGTTATATATCCCGATATTATAATAGTCCTAAAGTCGGTCCTGCTAGTCGTCTAGCTAGGCGGCCACTTTCCTTAGGTTTATAGGCGGCTTATTCTTATAAAGGTCGTAGTTCTTTTAGGCATCCTTTATACGGGTCGCGATATAAGGTGCGGCGTCGGCTTATATTACTACATAGATCTTTTCCGGGGTCATGCCCTTTATTAGGGCCTTCCGTCTCTTCGTTACGATAAACTCTTCTACCCACTTAAGTATATCGTTAATACCCTTCTAATAGGTCTCGTAGTCCTTACGATCTTCTTTATATCGGCGGTAGTCTTCGGTATAAGCAGCCTTACCCATAACTGTTAGCTCGGAGATATTAGCAGGTTACCCGTTAACGTTAGCGATAGAGGCGTAGGAGGTAAATTCGGGACGTGTGGCTCGCTATGGCCTAGGGACTGGATTATTAAAGCGTAGGAAGTCCCAGACTCCGTTACTAGGGGCCCTGATTTCGTAGAGGCGTTGCTATAGCTCCTAGTCTTCGTGGCTTATATAGATAGTCGTATTTAAGGTTATGGTTATAGCTATAGGCAGCTTGGCGTAAATAGCTTTAATAGGTTATCGAGTAAATGAGACTCTTAATTATTATAAATAGCGTATAACTTAATTGCGTAAAATAAGCGATCGATCAGTTAATTTAATTGACTCTATGGAAATTTCTGATCGTAGTGCTAAATTCCTGCCCTTATTCCTGCAGCAGATCCACTCCCACTTTCAGGCCCAGAATAACCCGTTCCGAACCTGCCTTGGGCCAGCCTGTGCGATACTATTAGGCTATTACTTATCGGAATATATATTACGTACTTAGTTAGACGGTAAACCACGACTAAAATTATATCCTTTTTACGGCCTACCCCCGTCACGGGTAATAGGCTAGTAATAAAATTAATCGAAATCTCTAAAAATAGATATTCGGGAATAGGAAGACTTACTAGCTCGCTATATAGCTTATAATGCCTAGATATAGTACGCTAGTATACTAGGTAGGTAGGGATAAACTCTCAAATATCCTTAGATATATAATTCTAAAAGGAATAGCTAAAGATCCGTCGAATAGTCCTCTTAATGCCGTGGTGACTAGCTATTAGACTATCGTAGAATACTTATAGAACCTTTCTACGTAAACCTGAGTAGTCGGGTACGAAGACCTTCCCTCGGAAACGCAGGATACCTTACTTATCTTATAACTAGGGGCTAGCCCTTTACTAGTTATCGTTAGCTTCTTACTAGTTTATATAAAATGGGTCTTCGGCCTAAGCCTCGATAATTTCTTTATATGATATAGGCGAGTTAGGATTAGTAACCGCTCCTAGGGTAAGTAATCCTAGGATAAACTCCCTTAAGAATACTTCCGCGGCCTTAGTATATTCGGAGGTAACTTCGGAGTTATTCAGGGTATACTACGGCTTCCGTAAAAGGCTATCAGCTAGGTTTAATAAGCCCGGCTAGTACTTAATTTTAAAATCATAGGCTATAATCTCTTCGAGCTAATATATATACTACGCCTTTAACTTTAGCTTATCTATTAAGTATCAGTGATTTAGGTGGTCTGTAAGGACTAACACGGGAATCTAGCTATAAGCCATATAGTGCCTATAAGTGCGGAATAATCTAATAATCGCTATTAACTCCGAAGCCGGTATACTATAGTTAAGTTCGGGTCTATATAGTTTCCGGGATATAAACAGGATAAGGTGCTATATCCTATCTTTAAGCTAGCTAATAACTACGCCGATTATAAACGCTGACGCGTCGGGCTTAATACGTATAGGTAATATAGGGTTAAAGTGCTAAAGGACCGGTACCTCTATAAAAAGCCTTTTTATTTCGGTAAATACTACTTTAGCCTTTAGTCCGAAAACGATAATCCTAGAGTTCCCCCCCTTAGTCAGATCTATTAACGGTGCGGCTACCTTTAAGTAGTTCTTAATAAATCTCCTATAAAACCTAGTAAAGCCAGTAGAAACTTAAATCTTCTTAACGGTATTAGGCTCTTCCTAATCACGGATAGTTTTAATACACGCAGGGTCTATATAAACTCCCTCGGGACTATAAATAAACCCGAGGAATTTAACCTTATAGGTCTTAAACTCGTATTTCTCGGGATTCGTAAAGAGCGACTAGTCGCGGAGTTACTATAGTACCTAACGTATATATACCCGGTGCTTATCTAGGTCCTAACTATAAATCAAAATATTATTAAGGTATATTATATAGATAGTATCTATAAGCCCGGCCAGGGCCTAGTTAATATATCGTTAAAAGCTTACTAGGGTATTCGTGGGTCTAAATAGTATCACGAGGTATTTAAAGTGCCCGTACTTTATCCGGAAAGCCGTCTTTTATTTATCCCCTCCCCGGATATAGAGCCGGTAATAGGCGTCCTTAAGGTTAAGCTTAGTATAATAATTAGCGGCAGATAGCCTACCTAGGATCTCGTGAATTAGTAGGAGTAAAGTACGGTCCTAAACCGTTACCTTATTAAGCCCGCGGTAATTAACACAGAGCCATAGCTTTCCGCCCTTCTTTAGGATAAACAGGATAGGGGCTCCTGCCAGACTATTTAATAGTCTAATCCAACCCTTCACGAGGGTATCCTTAATATATTATCGGAGTACTTTAAGTTTTTATATCGCGAGAGGGTAAATAGGCCTAAATAGTAGTATTTTCCCCTTATCTATATTAATACCGTGGTCCTAGCGTTAATAGGCGGGTAGTCGGCCCGTATCCTCGATATTAAACACGTTAATAAAGTCTTTATATTAGTCGGGTAGGGTAAAGGGTGCCTCGGGATAATCTTTATCTGGTTCTTTATTTAGTAGTTCCTTTTCTGCCTTATCTAGATACTACTATAAGCTTATATAACCTATCTAAAGGGTAATCTCTTTAGGTAACTTTAATATTAACACCTACTACACGTCTTCCTTCGCCTATCTTATACTTCTTCGTGATATAACTAACTCCAGGCCACCTCGTATAAGAGGGTAAGTCTAAGTCTTTCGGACCTAATTAATATTAGGGTTAACTTATCTTAACCAGGGCAAGCCTAGGATAATCTTAGGGCTAAACGGGTTAAGGTCTATAATATAAACCTCGTCCCGTTAAATCTTTATACGGTCCTAATAGTCTTTCGTTTTAATAATTCTTAATACTATTCCGTAAGTTATTATCGTCACGCCCTTAAATAACTATCTTACCTTTAATTAGGGTCCCGTAATAACCTAATCTAGGCCTATAAGGGACCGATCCGCTATATTACCGTCGGCGCCGCTATCTAGACACGCTAGAGTTATAACCTAACCCCCGCCTTTAGGGATACTAACACAGGCCTCCACGGGTTTAATAAGAGCCTTTTCGTCCTTAGGCGGGGAAGGTTCTTATCGGTCCTCGATTATAACACGGCCTAATATTAGCCTTATCCCGGCTATAGGCTAGTCGTTCGGGTTCTGCCTCGGGTTCTATCGCTTAATATAAGGGTTATTATAGGTGCTTATATAATAGCCTCGCTATTAGTAGTTATAATAAGTAATATTCTTAATAGGTAGACGGGAGGAAAAAGAAAATAGCTTACCTTATCCTAATACTAAGTTAGAAGAACTCTAAGACTATATAGTGGCCTAGGACTAAGTAACGGGGGCTATTAGTTAATCTCGATATCCCTGCCTATTACCTTAGTCGTTACGCTAGTTACGTTAGCTATATTATAACCATAGCCTACCCCTAAAGCGACTCTTAAAGAGTTATCTTAAGGCCTCTACCTTCCGGTATAAAAGGGCGAGTTCTTTATATACCCGCGGGACTCCCTAGGCGATAATATAGTCGCGGGTTACTAGATAGACTTTAGTTAGGACTATCTATATACGCCAGAATTCGGGTAGTTCCTCTAGCAGTTCGGACTCTAGAGTCTCCTATTTCCGAATAAATTATTAGAAGGTCTTATTATATTTCTAAGAGGACTCCTACTCGGATATAATCTAAATAACGACTTCCCGGAGGCGGGTATCACGGTTATCCACCTATTAACCGAGCCAGGCCTTAAGTACTAGCTATAAGACCCGCGCGGACTATCCGTTATACTTATAGCGTACTTTATTCTACTAACGTTCCTTAAGATAATAGGGTAAGCAGGAGATAATAAAGTAGTTCTTAGTAGCGTTAGTTAGAAAGCTATAGGGGTCGATTATAAACCGTTCCTTTATCTCCTAGATAAAGGTCCGGTACTTAGCCTAGGATATCCTGTCCTATTTCGGAAGAGGGTAGTTAACCTTAGCCTAATTAGTCTAGATACCAGGACCACTTATAGCCTTATACTAATCAATAGAGACCGGAACCGCTTATCTATTAGCGAAACGTTTAACTACTATACCCCCCAGGTCCTATTACTAGTCCTAACTAAGACCGAGTTAGTATATAACCATTTCTTTAAGCTCTAGCTAGCGCTTAAGTCTATACTCCTTATATCGCTCTAGGTAGCGTAGGCGTTCTTCTAGTTATTAGTATATCGGCTATTCCTACGGGACCTGCTTATAAGGGGGCCTAAGAGGGAGCGGCTTATAGGCTAAAGGGTCTAAGGAGGTTAAAGGGATAGGCGTCGAATCAATAATAATCGGACGCCCTTCTATAGGTAGTCTATAATTAGCTTAAACGGGGTCAGGTTCCTATTAGAGTTCGGTTATACTAGGTTCCGTAATAGGCGTAGGTTCCTACTCCTAACCCGGCGGTACGTCGGTAATAAGCATAGGCGAACCAGTATCCGGCTAGGCTTATTCCGGCTACTTAATAGTATTAAGTATCTATTAATTATTAATTAGGTTAGTTATCTTATCTTAACTTCTTAATAGTCCTCGCGCCCTTAAAGGGGAAGAGCGATTAATATATTAAGTCGGTGATCGCGAAGAGTAAAGAGATAATTAGGATAAAGGCACTTAGTGGTTAGGACGTGATCACACTTAAGTTAAAAGGTAGGGGGTGCCGAAGAGTTAAATTAATCACTAGCCTCCTTATCCTTAGGGCGGCTATCTATCCTTTCTTATATATATACTAGCTAGCTTTAGTCTAGCATAGGAGTCTATTCTATCCGATTAATCACTAGCTATTAGCTTATAGCGATAACTCGACTTATACCCCGGTGCTAACCACGTTATAGGTAGCATCGAGTCAGGCCCCGGACCGGATACTCTATAGTTATCCGTACTTTATACCGGCCTACAACCTTATCGTGACTCGTAACTATCCGGTACTTAGGTACCGGAGGTCTGGCACCTAACAAAAACAATCTATATATGAGTTATAGATAATAATTAATACTTAGATAAAGAATAGCTTTACTATAAAAGCGGGTACTAGAGCCTACTATAAAGCAATAAAGGAATTAGAAAGAGTTTATATCTTAGTCGTATAGTAGTTATTTAGCTTTTATATAAGCGCGGATATATAAGAAATTAATTACCGCTTTTATAGATACTAGATATAACTATTACGTAGCTATAAGCGAATATCTTACAAAGTCCCTCCGCCTCCCGTTAATCGATAAGACTAGCAGACCCCTTTTAGCGTTCTCTAATACTATAGGGTCTACTAAGAGCTTAGGTATTACCGTATATAATCTAAATATCTATGAATATATATAAGGATTATTCGCTTCTATAATACTAGGATTAAATCACGATATATTCTTAGGGAAGCCCTAAATAGAATATAATAATATTATTTAGTACATAAAGAGGCACCGTCTTTATTATAGAACGGCCCGGATAGATATCCGGCTAGGGGGCGAGGCAGAGCCTGATAATATTAGAGTAATTCGTGGAGCTTAAGTAGTAACCGGTTTAGTATTTACTGGTATTATATATGGATTATAAAGGAAATAATAGTTTGGAAATAAATAACTAGCGCTTTACGTAATTAGTATTAAGGATATCGATAAATCCCTTCTTAGTAAGTCGCTAGTCGACCCCCGGAAGTATATTCTAGAAGAGATTCTATAATAGTTTCCCGACTTATTTTTAGACTTATAGACAAACCGGCTGTCTTTTTACTAACCCGGAGTTAACTATAAAGTAAACCTTACACAAGGACCCGATAGAAAGGAACTAGAATTACCCTAGGGCCCTCTTTATAATATATTAAGGGAAGAGCTATTAGTTTTACGGAAGATCCTTACCAACCTAATCGATAAGGGGTTTATACGGGCTAATGGCTTAGCTACTATAGTTTTAGTCCTATTCGTGAAGAAACTAGGGCGCGGGCTATAATTCTATTACGATTACCGCGCCCTAAACACGATTATATAAAAAGACCGTTTTCCTCTCCCCTTAATCACGGAGATACTCCGGAGCCTAGAATAAGCTAAGTGGCATACGAAGCTTAATATGGTTACCGCTTTTTATAAGATCTAAATAGCTACCGGCTATAAAGCGAAGACTATATTCCGGACCCGGTTTAGCTTATTCGAATAGTTAGTATACCCCTTCAGATTAAGTAATACTCCCGTATCCTTTTAGCGATATATTAATAATACCTTTTAATGCTACCTCGACGACTTTACTACTATATATATTAACGATATCCTGATCTACTCGAGTAGGTCTCTCCGCGATTATAAAAAAAAGGTTAAACTAATACTATAATCTCTAAGCGACGCCGGGTTAATACTCGACCCAGTAAAGTACGAGTTTAGTATAAAGCTATAAAGTATCGAGGATTTATAGGTACCGCCGGTTAGGCTGTTTCGTATAATCCTAATAAACTAAAAGCGATCTAAGAATAGGAAGCCCTAACCTTAATAAAAGGAGTATGAAGTTTTATATGCTTTATAAACTATTACCGTATATTTATGAAGAACTTCGTTTATATTATAATAGTATTAACAAGGTTACCGAAGAAAGACTAGGCATTTACCTAGGGCCCCAATAAGTAAGCGGCCTTCGAAGACGTTAAGAAGAAGTTCCAAGAAGAACTAATCTTACGATAATAGGTCTAAAGTAATAAATCCTTCGTGGAAACCGATTACTCGCGATTCGTGTTAGGAGGCGCTTTAACTTAAGAGGATAAATAAGGACCCTATTATATAGTCGCTTATTACTCGCGGCGACTTATAGGAGCCGAGTTACCTGATTTATAATAAGGAGATATTAATAATTATAAGCTACGTAACGCACTAAAACGCCGAGGTCCTAAGT
Organism: Sodiomyces alcalophilus JCM 7366; assembly: GCF_042370955.1. NCBI lineage: Eukaryota > Fungi > Ascomycota > Sordariomycetes > Glomerellales > Plectosphaerellaceae > Sodiomyces > Sodiomyces alcalophilus. The sequence continues at coordinate 3,135,214 of NW_027263536.1, read as the reverse complement.
TATAGTCGCTTTACGATTCTATTTAATTATAAGGTATTAAAGTACTTTATAATAAAAAAGATAATTAATAAAAGATAAAGTCGATAAGCTAATAAGTAAGTCTAATTCGACTTTATACTAGAATACTATAAGGGTGCTAATAACTATAGTACCGATACTCTCTTGTGGAGATAATAAGATAAGCTAAAGGACTTCTTAGGCGAATAGGAATAAGCCCGGTATCTATAATTAATCCTAGAAGCCTTTATCCTAATAAGGATCCGCCTTTTTCGCAAGTACCCACGTATATTCAAAGCCGATAACGAGCTATAAAGACTATAGGACTCTATGGTAAAGCAAGACGATTAGTACCGCCTAGCCACTTAAGCTATATCCGGAGGCGATTAATAGTTCCCCCCTTTATTATGTCTCTAAGCTTAGATCGTAGAGTATAGGACTACCATATAAAGGCTACTAATATTCTGAGACCGCTTATAGGTGCCGGGAGCCTAAGAAGGGAGTATACTATAAACCTAAGTAATCCAGGCTATATATAACTCTACGATTAAAGGCCACCTAGCATGAAAGAATATAATCGCTTTTATAGTAAGACGCTTCTTTTAGCTAGGGATAAATAAAGATATGTACAGGTTTAGACGGAACTATAATATCTATAACTAAAGCTATATATAGAGGAATACTAGATAAGGACTCTTAAAGCTATTACCGGTCCCTAAACAAATAAGGAGCGACTTATCTATAGACTTTATAATAGACCCGTTATTATAAAGGGGCAGACCCGTGTTTAGGGTCAGGACGCTATGGATATCACGTGACTATATACGCGGTCCCAGGGATCTGGTCTTATCTCCGGCTATTCTTCGGAATAGGCCTACTATATCTAGCTAGCTTTTTCGTCCGATCTTTCATAATCGTCACCTATTATATAACATAATCATAATTTATATTATTCTTCCTTTTTAGGTTATCTAGACGATCCAGAAAAGCCGACCGTAGACCTGCCTGCCTATCTATAGCTATTCGTTCCCCTAATTAGACCACTGCCAACGCTTCTAGAGGCCCGGCGACCGTCTCCTCGGGACCCTTCAGCTGTAGATACGGACCCGTGATGAGCCTGACCCTCCTTTCGGGTAGCCTATTAGTTAGTTATTTATTTTGCCCTACGCGGAGCCGTGCTATATAGTAATAGTTTCGCCTTTCTTTAATTAGTGCTCGGAGGCGGATATATTCGCGTAGGGGACTTTAACCTTTCCTACGCTTAAGAGTAGTTCCGGCCTGCCTAAACGAACGCCCTATTAACGAGTGTTAGTCTGAATATAATACGGTCACAGTTTTCTTAATTCTTTTTTGAGTCTTTAAGTCTCCGAGTTTTAAGCTTTTAAATATTCGAGTCTCGAGCGTTTAGATACGATATGGCTTTGGATACGGCATGGTTTTAGTTAGTCCTTTAATAACGGGCAAAAGGCTTAGTATAAGATCTAAAAGAATATCATATTATATAGGCACTAGCATAAGAGGTCCGAAAGACGAAGATTCTATTTCGAGTTTAAGTTTTAGTTACGGTAAAAATATAATAATGATAAAAACACTAAAAATAATATCCCGGAGCCCGAGTCTCTAGAAAAGCGACCCCGATAATGCTTTAGAAGAGCAGGGGCTGCCTGCTTATTAATAATAGCTATCCTAATATAGAGACTACCTATATATTAATAATCCTATAGTTCCGATTCGACGGGTCCTAGTACCACGGATACGGAAGAGCAGAGACTGCCTCCTTAGAAAGAATAGTCCCCCGACTCGATATAAAGACTGCCTGTATATTAATAGTCGAATATATAGAGGAAGACGTGGTAATGGCGATATTACAGAAAAGAGAGGATATATACGGGTAATTAGGGTTAAAGCCGCGCGTGGAATATATTCCTATTCTTCCTCGTCGGGTTGACCTCTAGTTTAAAAGTCGTCGCGAGAGTTACGCTATAGACGTATAAAGGAGCTTTATAAGACCTATACGCCCTACGATTAGAAGACTCTTTACCGTTATTTACTTCCCGTTCATCTAATCAGACTAATAGTAACGTTGCTTATAGGCAATCTACCGCCTATAGCCTGAGCCGAAGTAATAATCGGAAAAGCCGCCGCCGCGGTAGAAGTACGACTCCATAGAAGAGTCCCGCCGCCCGGCACCTTCCTATTCGTTTAATTAGGTGCTATTCCTACGGTTATAATAGCCACTAACGCCGTATATACCCGAACAGGGAGAGCCCCGTTAGCTTTATAATCTGGAAAAGCTCCTATAATAGCTCCGCGCTTTAGAAGAACTAGCGTGTTAAGTCCGTTAATCCCGAGACTTCGAAGAGCTCCTATACTAGCTCCCCTGCCTTTACTCATTCCGTGGCACCGGTCCTAAAGAGTCCCGCTGCGGACTCTATAATAAAGGAGTCTACCGCCCCTCTTACCGTTCCTTTAGTTTAGAGTCCTCCCGTGGACTCTATAGATAAAAAGACGCCCACCCTTTCTATAATAGAAAAGAGTCCTCCCGTGGGCTCCGCTATTCCTATTATTCCGCCGTAGAGCTCTTATGCTAGCTTTACCGCCGAGTCCGCCGTTCCTAGGAAGAAGAGCCCGCCCGCTTATTAGACTATCTCTATTATTAGCTTATAACGGAAGATCGGGTAGTTAAATCTATTCCTACCGATGAGCCTATCTTTATTCCGCCTACTAATCCGCCTATTCCTATTCCTACCGATTAGATAAATAAGTCTATTCCCACCGATTAGCCTAATCTGTCTACCGACTTACTTTCCTTTTACCTCCTGATTTCGAAATTAGTTACCCGGAATAGTATACATATTACCTGAATATATACTTCCGGAAAGGGATCGAAGAGAGTTCTAGTGACTCCCTTAAAGCTACACTAAAAGAGGTGTGTACGCAGATTAATAAGTAGATAGCATAGGCGATTGGAAAAGCGCAGTAAAAACAGAATCTACACAGGCGTTAATATCTTCTTTAATAGATTTACTTTAGTGGCTAAGGGATTTCTGATCCTGCTTTTCCTTACCGTTTTTCCCTCCTCCGCTTACTACCTACCTATATTCCTTTCCCCCGCCTTATTCCTTTTCCTCTTTTCCCGCTGCCTATTCCATTACCTAATCGGGGTAACAGAATCGTTTTCAGAAGTAGAAGTGGTGTATAGACTCCGTGGGAGCTTTTTAGTTCCTAATAGGGGCCGCGTTTATAGACTCGTATCTGGGCCGTGTCTCTTTTAGACTACGCCCTAGAGCCGAATATTCTTTCCCGAAGCTGCTCTGTTAACCTAATTAGGACCCCCCCCCTTTTTTTTAGGTTATTTAGAAAGCTGCCTTTACGGGTAACCTCTTTATATAGCTTTAAGGCTAATAGATAGAGTCCTGGCCTTTCCCGATTTCACTCTATCTACCTATTTTCTTTTCTATATAGAAACTCTAATCTAACCTATTCTTTGTATGAAAAGCTATACGTATATATTATAGGTTTATATAAGGAGTAAAGAGAGTCGTAAAGACTATAATAATAATAGGTTATAAAGCCGACCTTGGGGGGGAATTAAGTATAAGATTATTCGTTAAGCCCCTTTAACTCAGGCCTTGACGGGGAATACCCTACTTAAGTACTAGTGACTATCCTCCCTAGAATCGACTTATAATAACCTAAGGCCTTAAGACTATAGGTCTTAGGCCAGCTTAATAGTTTTAAAATATAACTTAGTCCTAAATATCCCTAGGGTTAACCTTAGGCCTAGTTCCGGATCCTTAATATATTCCTTAACGCCTTTAAAGTCCTATCCGAATCCCTTAAACAGAATATCCCTATTATCATGCCCCTCCTTCTAAGGCTCCTGTCCACGGGAGCCGGTGACTATTATTAGTCCGGCCCATCTATTAATCTATCTCGACCTAGGGACGGGCAGGCCGGCCTAAACTCCACTTATCGGGGCTATTAACTCCCTCCTTATCCTCCTAAGCTAAACTAGACTAATCCCTTTAACCTGACCTTCTTTTAATTAATCCCGTTTATCTTATATAGTGTAACCGTAGTCTTTATGAACCGCGAGTCCTAGTTATCTTTAGATAAAGTATAACTCCCCTGGGTCTTCTTTATCTATCTTCCTTTACTACGACTATACTATAATAAAGCCCTAAGCACTCTGACTAGGGCCCTATCTAATAAAGGGCTTTAGTTAGAATAAACCGTAACTCTAAAAGTAGATATTAGGTTAGTAGTGGTAGTATTTATAGGCAGTGAATCGTAGCCCTTATTACTTTCGTACTTCGCTAAGGCTCCTTTTATCTACTCCTCTTATACTACCACCATTATTAAGGCGACCTAAAAAGCCTATATAAAGGACACTTATATAATAAGGCCCGTTACGATATAGTCCTAATAATAAAAGAACTTACCCTATCTCCTTTATCGCCCTCTTACGACTTATCTAGCTTAAGGCCGGGTAATAATAAAGCGTGATATCTATTATAATATTAATCATAATAATAAAGGCTATTCGTAGACGCTTGCACTATAATAACACCCTAGGCGTTTCCTTTATTAACTAAATAACCGTATCGTAGAATCCTGTAATAGGTAGTAGTATCTAGGTAAAAGGAGAAGGAATAATATAAGAAGGGCCTATATTAGGTTATCCGACTATTCTAATATAGGACTTTTCTATCTACTTAACTTATCTTATTATTTTCCCTTTCCCTTACCCTTTCTTATTTACCTATCTATAATAATAGTAATAGTATTACTATTAATAGTAAGTTATTTATCCCTATCTATATTAATGATATTAACTCGTCCCCCGAACTCCTTATCGGGGTATATATTATATTATCTCTACGCGGTTCCCTATATTATTTTAGTTATATATAGAATCATAGGATAGCCTAGGATTCGGCTAATATCGTGGTAGATTCTTACTATTATTACTATTATTATTTATTATCACCACTATATAAGTATCGTGTCCCTCGCGGGGACCTTAGGCTAACTTATAGTATTAGAGCAGACTACTATTATATAATAGCGCCCCTAGTCCTCGCTAAGTATAAAAAGTCCGGTATAGCAGGTAAACTATCTAAGAAGTCCGGTAAGGCTAGTAAAAAGTCCGACGCGGTCGGCACTAAGTCTGCTAAGGTGGCACCTAAGGTTTTTAATAAGGAGATAACTAAGACTCCTAGGAAGAAGGTATAGCGGGCCGCTAAGAAGGATTAGGCTAAGGCTAAGGCCGCGGCTATAGCGGCTACTCTTAAGTAAGAATAGTAATAGTAGTAGTAGTAGTAGTGTAACTCTTTATCGGACTTATTATCGGATACGTCTTCGGATTCGTCGTCTTCTTTCTCCTTAGAGGATAAAGCTATCGAGTAGCTAGGTATAGCGGCTATTTTAGCTAAATAAGCTATATCGATCGGGGCCGTTAAGAAGCCGGCTACTATAGCTACTCTAGTTATTAAGTTAACCGACCCTCTCCTTTTAAGGCGTAATAACTCGCCGTAGGGTGCTTTTAAGCCCCTCGGTAACCTAGAGGGTATCCCTAACTATACTAGGCAGGATATCGTTATAAGTGGTAGTGCTGATAAAGCCACTATTTTTAACGATAAGGAAGCTAACTCTAATAGGTTATTATTATCAGAGTTCGCTTTATCTATAAACGGGTCTAGCGATAGACCCTTAGACTTTAGCGATAGCGGTAGCGTCGAAATACTAGTACGTCCCGTTATTTTAGGTAGGTCGGGCCTAGAGCTTTATACTCCTTATAGGCGGTGCGCCCGCGTACTAGGTTTCCTGGTGCGATATAGTGATAGCGCTACCGGTCCTATCACTATACGGCCATACCAGGGTAATAAAGTATCTAATAAAAACTATTACTATTATAATAGTAATAGCCGCGATTTTAAGTTAGTATATTTATATAGCTATAGTCCCCTTTACTTTAACCGCTCTTAAAGTTACTCACTATATATATAGCTTCTATTATAGGCGGAGCGGGCGGCTAAGAAGCTACAGAAGATTTTAGTAGCGGTTATACGGGGCGGTAGTGGTCTAGACGACTAGACGTCTATAAGTTAGCCTAATATCCTTATAAAGACCACCGCTAATATATATAAGCGCTAGGCCTTCCGGGTCTAAATTAAGTTATATTAGGCCCTCGACGCTATAAAGAAATACGCCCGCGATAATAAGGGGTTTAACCCTGTGGCGTGTTATTACAGGGAGGAGGAGGAGGAGGCGGAGAAAAAGCGGCGCGATACTCCTACTAAAACGGAGCGTTACCTAGCTATTATTACCTGCCGTCTAGGCTAGTTAGTAAAATAAAATTTAAAGTTAGCCGGTCTTCGTAAAGAAACAGGCTATAAAAAATAAATAAGAATTGCTCACGGTGGTTATTAGGGTTAGGCCAGGGGGAGTTAGGGGGGGGGATAGTCGGCGTTAGCGTTTTTTGTTTTTTTTTTCTTTTTTTTTTCTTTTTTTTTTCCTTCCCTAGATCTAAATAAGAAAAGTCCCTATAGGGCATTAACGATACTATTAACTAGTTACGCTCTTCCGATTATAATATTCCTTAATAAGCGTATAGGGGAGGTATCTCCGTGGTTCCTAAGTATTATACTTATATTTATAGAGGCAGGATATTCCGACTATACCACTTAGATATTCCGACTATAGTTCCGGTGGATCCACTTTTCCGACTAATCAACTTTTACATCCTAGACCATACACACACACATATACACACACACATACACACGCAAAGTTACGATCGCTAATTCAACCCATTAAGCCATTATCACGCGCAACCTTAATCTGCTTTAATTAATAACGCGATTACGCTTCTACTACCTATTTCCTGAGTACCGGTATTTGTACGCCCCCTGTTCGGTATTTGCTGTCCACTCAACTCTAAATAAGAAGGTAACGCGAGCGCGTGCATAAGCAAGATCTTGGCTGTAAATGTTATATACCTATACACGTTAGAGTAGGTAACTAGGATTACGTGATATATAATAACGTTACGTAACTAGGGTATAAGGATTACGTGGTGTGAGTAACAAGGTCACGTGACTAGGGCATCAGGATTATGTGGGGTGTGATAAGGTCACGTGACCAGGGTATCAGAATTATATAGTGTATAATAAGGTTACGTGACTAGGGTATCAGGATTATATAGTATATAACAAGGTCACGTGACTAGGGCATTAGGAAGGGCATTAGGATTATATAATATATAATAAGGTACCTAGTATAAGGATATTATATATTCTTAATACCTTAGGGTTAATAAATATAGAGGCAGAAATAGTAGTTATTTAGTGGCTTAAGATATCTTGTTTTGATTACAGAGATTAAGGCTTATCGTGAGGTACAGGTACGCAGCATATATAGCCAAGACCTTACTTATATACGCGGTCGCGTAACCTTCCAAAAATGGATTAAATGGACAACAAATAGTGAACCGGGGGCGTATAAATACCGGTACTCCTATTTCCTGGCCTTAGAATAATAAGAACAATAATAACAATAAGGTAATATCCGTGAGCGTGGGCGTGGGCGTGGGCGTGGAAGAGGTTATAGAAGAGGTCGTGGAAGAGGTCGCGGAGCTATTTCTTCTACGATCGGCTTTAATCGAGCAGTTAAAAAAAAATCATTTCAGTTACTGCCTTTAATTAATCTAAGCGATTAAATTGATTTAAAGCGTTAAAAGGCGTTAAAAGGCGTTGGAGTGGTTTGCGACCGTAGCTGTGTCTATTATTCCGAAATAAGAAGAAAGTGGGCCTATGTTAGAACTATAGTCGGAATATCTAAATGGTATAGTCGGAATATCCTGCCTCTATTTATACCCGGCCCACTTAATAAGCTATTCGCGCCTATTCCTGTTGTAGCGATAAGCTAGGACTTCCTTTACCTTATATTCGTTAAATTCCTATAATTTAACGTTAATATGCGTGGGGATACGCGACCTGCTATTCTAAGACTTTTATAGTTTAAGGAGCAAGATTAGTAAAATATTATAAATCTTTATCGACTCTAGGAGCTATGGTTTATAGGTAAGCCTATACTATCCTATTACGGAGGTAATCTTATAGGTGCCGAAGAACTTATCTAAAAGTTTCTTATTAGAGCGACGTTACTTAATATTCTTTAAGGATAATAGTATATAGTCGCTAATCTCAAAGCGCTAGGCCGCCTGGCCGGCGGTATAGTACCGTTCGTATATAGTCTAGGCTTTCCTAATAAGGACCTCTATAGCCCTACGGTTCGATATAAGGTGCTTTACCCTCTACTTAGCTATAGCGGCACGAACCGCGCCTAACTTATATATCTGTATATTATATAGTCCGTATAGGTTAAAACCTATTAGCGTAGCGGAAGGGGTTTACCGGATAGCTAAGTACTATACGATATTATAGGTAAACTAGGCTAGGGGTAGCTAATTAACCTAGTCGTCCTATTATAGGGCACCGAATACCCGTAGGAAATACTCTAAGTTCTGGTTCTGTTATTCTATATAGCTATCCGTCTATAAGTGGAACGTAGTTAATAACCGCTATTCGACGCTTAGGAGACTATATAGGGTGGTCTAGAACTTATTAGTAAGTACGGACTCTTAGTCCGAAACCATACTATTAAGTAGGCCGTAGATACTAAAAACGTGTACCTATAGGATATTAACGAGACCCTTAGCTATTAATAAGCCGCTATAAGGATTATATATCGTATACTTCGTGTATCGATATACTATAACTAGGATCGAGTCCCTTTTCTTTCCCCTATAAGGTTATAGGGGGAAGACCTATTACGAAGTCTATTAAGATGTCTTAGAACGGCTATTCGGGTACAGGCAGAGGTGCCAGGTACCTAAAGGGCTTATACTAACACGGCTTAGTCCTCTAATAGATACTATACATAGGCACGAACTTCTTAATATCTTATAAAAGGTATTCTTAGTGGTAGGACTTAGAAATTGCTCTTAATAGTCCGACTGAACCTAGGGTAGCCCGTAGTAGGTGCGTTATAAAATATCTAAAGGACCTTTAGAGCATAACAAAAATTACATTACAAATTACATTACATTACATATAATGTAAGTTTTCCAAAATAAATTACATTATATGTAATGTAATTTGTAATGTAATTTTGTAATATTAGGGGAAAAATTATATTTTTTATAGTATACCTTTTTAATATATTGAACGATATATAGTACTTAAATTAGTATATATTCTAGATTCCAAATAGATTATGGTATTATATATATATATTTAGTATTTAATAGATATATATATATAGCCTATAAATAGTATATATTATATAGAATATATATTAAGATCCTCCTTAAACTATTTATTAATTTACTAGCTACTATAAATAGTTAATGTATGGATATAATAGTACCTATGATATTATACCTACTCCGTTAACATCAGCTATACTAATAGGAATAGTTAGATAATACCAGGTTATAATATATACTATAGGGGATTATACTTATTAATAGTTTACTAAGTTAGACAGGTTATAAAGGCTTATATATACATAATATTAAGAGGCAGGATATTCCGACTATACTATTTGGATATTCCGATTATAGTTCTGATATAGGCCTACTCTTTCCCTGTTTCGGAATGCCAGTTATAGCTATAGTCGTAAACTACTATAACGCCTTCTGACGCCTTGGATTAATTTGATTGTTTGAATTAATTTGATTGTTTGAATTGATTTAATCGCTTAGATTAATTAAAGGCAGTAACTGAAATGATTGACTACTCGATCGAGACTAGCGATTCTATTTCGTATCTATTTACCACTAATTAGGGCCTTTTTACGGAATCTAGTTCCCTATCTCTCCTGCTACTGCTGCTCCTGTTATTATTATTATTATTATTATTATTATTATTATTATTATTATTATTATTATTATTATTATTATTATTATTATTATTATTATTATTATTATTATTATTATTATTATTATTATTATTATTATTATTATTATTATTATTATTATTATTATTATTATTATTATTATTATTATTATTATTATTATTATTATTATTATTATTATTATTATTATTATTATTATTATTATTATTATTATTATTATTATTATTATTATTATTATTATTATTATTATTATTATTATTGCTGTTACTATAATTAACGGATCTGTTCGATTAAAGCAGGTTATAGAAGAAATAGCTCTACTTCGTATAACCTTTTCCACGACCTCTTCCACGCCTATGCCCACGCCCACGGATATCGCCCACGGATATCGCCCACGGATATCGCCTTGTTATTATTGTTGTTATTATTATTGTTATTGTTGTTGTTGTTGTTGTTGTTGTTGTTGTTGTTGTTGTTGTTGTTGTTGTTGTTGTTGTTGTTGTTGTTGTTGTTGTTATTGTTGTTGTTGTTGTTGTTGTTGTTGTTGTTGTTATTGTTGTTGTTGTTGTTGTTGTTATTATTATTGTTGTTATTATTATTATTCTAAGGCAAGGAAAATAGGTAGTAAAAGCGTAATCGCGTTATTAATTAAAGTTAATTAACGATAATCTTAATGGCTTAATGGGTTAAATTAGCGATCGTAACTTTGTGTGTGGTCTAGGATATAAATTTAATTGGCCGGAAAAGTGGACCCACCCGAACTATAGTCGGAATATCTAAGTGGTATAGTCGGAATATCCTGCCTTAATATTCATTCTATTACATAAGATAAGATACTTATAAAGTATATATATCTAGTTAATAGCCTATAACTAGTCTAGATTATATAAATAGCTACTTTATTACGTAAACCCTTAGAGACTATTTACCTTACCTATAAATGAAAGAGTATATCTAGTATAATAGTCCTCGACTTCGGTCTAGGGGTAATATAAAGCAGCTTGCCTTTAATATAGCCGTTAATATATAAATATTAAAGTCTACTTATAGAATTACATTATCTATTCTCGAAATAAAGCCATTATAATCTAAAGGTATTAAGACCTTAAAATAAGAATAAGTACTGTAATTATAGATTTAGAGTAACCCTATATATATTAAATTATAATTAAATATAGAAATAAAACGTATTTTAAATATATATATAAATATATGAAGTTTTACACTCTCTTAGCTTACTAAGCCAGATATATATAAAGGGATATATTCTACTTTTATTCTATTTTTAACTCTCTATTATTATATAGTACCACCCTAAGTAGAGTACCTACTATGTCTAGGTAAGGTAATACCCCTGGGGCTTATACTAATCTTTATATCTATTCTTATAGATAGATATATATATATATGTATATATCATTATATATACATAGTTGTTATTATAAATACATATTTATATTAATTCTTTATTAATATTATTATATATAGTTATTTCATGTTATTACTGCAAGGAGCAATTAAGTATTTACTATTATTATTAGGTAAATAAGTCTCTGATTATAATAAGGCGATAGTAGAGCTGCCGGTTTATAATCGGACCGATAGCTATATACGGACTACCTACCCGAGACTATCTTATTATTTATATTAACGGATATAGTTTAATATTCTAACTTAAAGGCTTAGTTTAAAGTCAGCGCTTAGTCGAAGAATATATAATAGCTACTCGGCGATTCTAAAGCACCGAACCTTTCTATAATATCGTCTGCTTAACTAAGTATAGGAGCTTTTCTATCGTGACACTTATATATAATATATTAAATAAGATATATATAAGAACTTATATATACGTAAAGCTAATAGTATCTGGTATATAGTATCAGTAATACTGCCTAGGTAGAGTAGCTAACTAGTCTAGTATAATTAACTATATTTTATAACTATAAATAAGTTTTAAAATCTGGCTAGCTATATAAGGCTATTATATAGGGCCTATAAGGTAGAGATAATAGACTTCTAAATACTTACACTATTTGCTTTTAAATAATAATAACAATTATAGCTAGCGAGTCAATAATAACCAGAACTTTAAGGTCTTAAGCTGGGTCTTTTATTCCTGTATAATATAGCTAGTATTTAGAAAGACGACTTGATTATAATATATATACTATTCTTTCTGTATTAGACTATACTAGTCTAGTAAGTGCTTTGATATTTAGAATTATAATGCTTAAAATTCTAAAACCTTACTATAATATATATATATATATATATATATATATATATAATAAGACTGAGTATATTTATTATCTTATATATTTATATCTATACTAAATATAACTAGTTATTAAAATAGACTCTCTATTATACTATAATTATAGAGTCTGGATCTTATCTTAGACCTAGCTTCGTATAAGGGTATTATTTAGTCTCGAAACAGAGCCTATAACGAAAGTAGCTTTTAATAAAGCTATATAGGGTATAACTGTCAGAGTAAATTATTTCTAATATATATACTATATACGAGTTAATTATCCTTTATTATATTAGTTATCCTTTATAGATACTATAAAGTTACTATAGCTAAACCTATACTATAGCTAACTACCTACTTATAAGTATCGGTATATAGGTACTAATATCTTAATACTAAACGAAGACGTAACTTAAATAGTGAATAGTATTAAGAATATACCCCTCTAAATATAGAACCATATAATGGATATATTACTATTATATCTTTATTTAGCTTATAATATAGTATATAATTACGTTTTATACTATATATCTTAATATATTAAGTATTATAACTATCTTTTCTTACTCTATATATAAAGGGTTTAGTATTTATCGTCTTATCTATGGTCTATAATTATTAATATAATCCTAGAATAGTATATATAATATTATATATAGTACATATTCTAAAATACCGCCTTAATATATACTTAGAAAAACTATAATATTTTCCCTAACATTACAAGATTACATTACGAATTATATATAATGTAATGTAATATAATGTAACTTTTTAAAAATAAATTATATTACAAATTACATTACAAATTATAATATAATTTGTAATTTGTAATTTTTCTTTAATGCTCTGAGGACATTATCGCGTATACCTAACTAGTTCGGTATAAAGAGACGGCCCTTAAAGTAAACCGTACCTTAACTATTATAGGACTATAGGTCCGCTAACTTATCCCTCGATACTAAAGAGATATAAAGGAGATCGTCGTTTTAGGTAAAGATAATCTCGTCCTTTAGACTAGGCAGACCCGAGGCCTTAGGTATACCTCGGGCTTTTATAAGGCTAATAACAAACTTCTAAGTAAATCCCTTAACGGGCTTCTACCGCTCTGCTTTAAGATCCGCCTAATCTATAGCGAGCTACGGCTTCTATAAAACCCTATCCGCGGGGTTCTAAACGCCTAGACGGTAACGAATCTTAAAATCAAAGCTTAATAGCTCCTTTAGCTAATAGGGGTATTAAAGTTTAATTTAAGGCTTATTTAGTAAATACCGGTGGTTTAAGTGGTTAGTTAGTACCTTTATAGGGTCTAACTATACGCTAAATAGTAGCGCTATTACCGGAACGCTTTAATAATCGCTATTAACTCGGTGTCTAGTATCGGATAGTCTAGGTCGGGTCCCCTTACCTTCCTAGATAAGAACGCCACGGGTCGCTAGGTTCGGTCCTTATACTAGCTGATTATAGCGCCTAATATAAAGTTAGATATATTAGGTTCTATATAAATAGGTAGGGCTGGGTTAAAGTACCATAGCACGGGTACCGACTAGAATAATAATCGTAACTTCTTAAAAGCGGCCCTCTCTATATCCCCTAACTAGAATATACCTAGTCTACCCCCTTACCTTAATAGGTCCGTAAAGGGGGCGGTGACCTTAGAGTAGCCTTCGATAAAATATTAATAAAAACCGGTAAAACCCAGAAAGACCTAAATCCTTTTAATAGAGTTAGGTTCCTCCTAATCCTTAATAGCCTTAACCCTCTTAGGGTCTATAAAGACACTTATAGCGCTATATATAAAGCCTAAGAACTCGACCTCTTATATCTTAAACACGTACTTCTAAGGGTTTATAAATAGGGACTATTCCCTTAGGCGTGTAAGGATCTTATTAACGTGTACGCGGTGGGTACTAAGGTCTTTGCTATAGATTAGGATATCGTCTAAGTATATAATATAGATAGTATCGATAAGGCCCTTTAAAGCTTTATTAATATAATACTAGAAGCTAGCGGGGGTATTATATAAACTAAAGGGTATTACTAAGTACTTAAAATATCCGTACTTAGTTCTAAAAGCCGTCTTCTATTTATCCCTTTCTTAAATCTTTAAGCGATAGTACGCGTCCTTAAGGTTAAATTTAGTATAAACTATAAAGGACGCGAGAGAATTAAGGATTTTGTATATTAGGGGGAATAGGGTACGGTCCTTATAGGTAACCTTATTAAGACCTTAATAGTCTATATATAGGCATAGCTATCCACCCTTCTTTAGTATAAATAGGATCGGGGTGCCCGTAAAGCTTATTAATAGGCGAATCCACCCTTTAGCTATAGCCTCCTTAATATAGTCTTCTAGGACGGCTAGCTCTTACTCGGCTAGGGGGTGGGTAAGGCTAAATAAGGGTGACTTACCTTCCTTTATTTTGATTATATAATCGTATTACTAGTAGGCGGGTAGACGGCCGGCCTTTATAATGTTAAAAACGTCTAAAAACTCTTAATAATACTCGGGGATAATATTCTCTAACTTATCCTTATATAATAACTTTTAATATAGCCCGGGATTAATATATTCTAGGATCCCTTTATTTAGTTAGGTCGGGTTAGGGGGTATAGGGGGTATAGGTAGTAACGGGTCCGATTAAATAATAGTGATTAAAGGACTATTAGGTAATATATCCTCTTTTCCCTTAATAGCGTTCCACTTTATACCAATAACGTAGCCGATACGAGGGGTACCGGATTTTATAAAGCGATAATAGGCTATATATACTCCCTCGGCTTCTTTAACTCTTTTTAACCCGGGACTCCTTAAAGGTCCTTTTACTAAAGTCGATATATCTATTTAGCGGAACGGAAGGAGGTAACGGGGTTATATTCCACTAACTAGGGTATACCGATGATAACTTAGGACTTAACGGGGTCTATATCTAGCACCTTGAACTTAATCGAATATATCTGGGTTTAGTCCTAAGTATCTATAACCGTAATATATATCTTTAAGGATCCGACGGACTATACGTTAACCCTAGGGATAAACTATCTAAGTCTTTTTAGTGGTCCTAGGGGACTATAGTCGGGAGGTAGAGCCTTTTAGTTAATTAGGTTAACCTTAGCGCCTCTATTAAGCTTAACGCTCTAGTAGCCCTATCTGCCGCTTAACCGTAACTCTAACTTTGCCTTAATTGCGCCCTTATTAGCGAACAATAGCTAAGACGGCGGCCCTTCCTAGGCCTAAGCCTATTTAATAATAGGATGCCGCGGGTTAACCGGTAGGTTATTCGGGTTCTAACTAGTAGAATATCCTAATAACTAACCTGACTTAGAGGGTTTCTTTGGGTATTCGTTCCGGTAATAATTATTGTGTACAGCGTATGACTTAATTACGTAAAATAGGCAATCGATCTGTTGATTTAATTGACTCTATGGAAATCTCTGATCGTAGTGCTAAAATCCTGCTCTTATTCCTACGGCAGATCTAATCCAACTTTCGGGCCCGGAATAACCCGTTCCGGACCTGCTTAGGCTAGCCTATACGACACACCCCCTTAACTAAATAGCCATTCGGCAGCTGCTTAGTTAAAGTTATTCATAGGCTTCTTCTATCGATATATCCTCTTCTATAACATCCACATAGCTTCTATCGAACTTCTTTTCTAGCTCCTCTAAATACTCTAGTAAGATCTCCTCTAGCTTATTTATATAGAGACGTCCCTATATATTTATTACTTCTACCTATTTTCTAAAGCTTATAAACCTTTCTTTGGATAGTACCTTTATTAACCTATTAGCGATTATATTAGCGCTGATAACGTAGCTAACATTAATCTTTGTATACTACTACGCCTCTTATGACTAACTATTATATAAATCTATATACCGTAAACGTGTATTTAATTAAGCGATCTCCGCTGTTAGTAGGCGTATCGTTTAGCTATTATCGTATCGTATCTTTAGTCGTAGATCGTCGAATAGCACGCCTATCGCCTCTAGCAGCCTTTTCGTGAATATCCCTTCCTTCGCACCTTATATAAGTAAGAGTAGCTCCGCCTCTATTATTAACGTTATAACCGTTACTTATTTATTAGCTTGCTAGGCTATTATGCCTTTAAATAGGCGTATTATAAATGCCTGACTGCTTTTTCGATTAATTAAGTTATCCGTAAAGGACGCGTCGGTGAATACCTTAATAGAGTCGCCTCTACCGAATTTTAGGTCGTGGGTTTGCGTGGCTAGCAGATATCGGATTAAATAGTCGGCTGCCTTATAATACTAACGGTTCGGGTTAGTATTAAATCCGTAGAGTCGAGATACCATAAACGCGATATCGGGGAGTGATATTATTACGGCGTATAGAACGAACCCTATCTTACGTTAATAGCTTTTAATAGTAATAGATTTTCCTGTGTATAGTAGTAGCTCTGCCGGCTTTATAGGGCTTACGGGCTTATAGTTAGATACCGTTAATAATAGATATCCTACCTTTATGATATAATCGCGTTATAATAACTATATCTTCCTCGAGGGACGGTCCCGAATAACCTTAATACTAAGGAACTACTATAGTGGCTGCCCGCCTTATAGGGCGTAGTGCTCTTAGAGGCTTGCGATAACTTATTCTATCTTTTTCTTAAAGTCTTCCTTAAAGCCGATCACGATATCGTCTACATAGAAGAACAGGATCAGCTCTGGGCGTATAAAGCAGTAGGGCTCTACCGGCACTATCTTAAACCCGTCCCTTTTTAGCACTTCTATAATATGTTTCTATTATAGCAGTAGAGACTCCCGTAGCCCGCACAGCGCCTTCTTTAGTAATAATAATTAACCCGGCACCGCGGTCCTAGGCGGGAACTGTATATATATATCGTATAGCAGGGGCGCGTATATAAACGTATTAACGATATCGTATTATATTAAGGATAGGTTAAAGCGGGCGGCGATTGCTACAAATAATCTAAAGTAGCGACCGGCGAGAGTAGCTGTATATATATCTTTTAACGAGTCTTAAGACTATTAATCTCCGCGGATCACTAATCTAGCCTTATATTTCTATAAAAAGCCGTGCTTATTAAACTTATAGGTTATCACCTATATATATCCGAGCACTTAATATCCCTTCGCCCTGTTTTTTAGCACTATAATCTATAAGCCTATCTCTTTATAACTCTTTAGGTAATCCCTTTAGGCTGCGATTAATAAAAGCCGAATTAGGTGAAGACTATCTACGTCTTCCTGGGTTTTACTAGGTTTTATCGGCGTTTTATTAAGAACTATTCGAAGATTATAGCTCCGTTCTTAGATTTAATAAAGAAGCGTAGAGTAAAGGGGGTATTCGTGGTATCCGTAAAGGAGAAGGAGGCTTTTAACGAGTTATATTAAAAGTTGTAGGAGGCTCCGGTTCTATAGTATTTCGATCCTAAGTTACCTATTCGACTATAGTCGGACGCTTTGGGGTTTATATTAAGGGTAGTAATTAGTTAGTATATAGATCGGGTATAATACTCTATCGCGTTTTTTTCGAGGAAGCTTAGGGGTATAAAGTAAAACTATTCGACTTTATATATAGAGCTAATAGCTATTATTAAGGTATTACGTTATTAAAGGTATTACCTAGCTTATAGCTAGACCCTAGTAAAAGTTCTAACGGACCACCTTAATTATTAGTACTTAATAGATAAGCTAAAGATTAAGCTATAATATACGCGATAGCTAAAGGAGCTATCGGTGTTTAATTTTAAGATTAAGTACCGGCTAGGAGCTTAGAACCTGGCTAATAGTCTATTACGGAAGCTATAGTATATTTTTAATCAGGCGGACCTGGACGCGGAGCGTTAGAAGCCTATTAAGAGGTTTACCCGTAAGTTTATCTTAAGAGTAGTAAAGAAAGCGGGCGGAGGACCTAGGGTTTCTAAGAACTTATTAGTAAGTTTAAAGGAAGAGGTGGCCGATACCTAAAGGGAGGATCCCTTTTATATTTCTTTATCTAGGAAGGACCGGTTATCCGACCCATAGTTAAGGGATAAGGAGGGCTTAATCCTTTTTAGAGGTCGCCCTTTTATCCCGAATATATAGGGGTTAAAGAAGAAGATCCTATAGGTCTTCCACGATGAACCCACTATTAGATATTATAGTTCCGGCATAATAATTAAGAGGATTTTAGACTTATTTTATTAGGAGTATATATCCCGGGATATAAAGAGGTTCGTGTCTATATATAGGGTTTATTAAAGGACTAAGGGGAGGTAGTATAAGCCTTATAGCCTATTAGCTAGCCTTCTAGTTCCGTCTTATCCGTTCTAGGAGATCTTAATTAATTTCGTTACGGGTCTCCCTTTTATTAACTAGGGCGGAAAGAAGAAGGATACGATCCTTATAATAGTTTACTATTATATAAAGTATTCCCTTTATATCCCTAATAATAGTATACTAACCGCTAAAGGTTTAGCCGATATTCTATAGGTAAAAGTCTTTAGCGTTTACGGG
Source organism: Sodiomyces alcalophilus JCM 7366 (assembly GCF_042370955.1). Lineage (NCBI taxonomy): Eukaryota > Fungi > Ascomycota > Sordariomycetes > Glomerellales > Plectosphaerellaceae > Sodiomyces > Sodiomyces alcalophilus. The sequence continues at coordinate 3,116,553 of NW_027263536.1, read as the reverse complement.
TTACTAGATAGTATTATTTCGGATCGGGGTTTTTTATTTATAAGTAAGTTTTAAAGGACCCTATATAGGCTTTTAGGCGTTTACTATAGGATATCTACTATATTCTATCCCTAAACCGATAAGCAGACTAAGTATTAGAATTAAAGTATTAAGTATTACCTCCGTAGCTATTACTTATAGAAATAGACCGACTAGGTGGATAAGCTATCCCTTACGTATTTCACCTATAATGCCGCGTAGCACTTAGTAATTAAGTAGACGCCTTTAGTGGCCTTAATAGGCTATAACCCTTATTGCCCTAATAACGTCTAGTTACCTAATTTATTGGATACTAAGGCGGTATCCGCTAAATAACGGGTAAAACACCTAATCGCTAATCGTTAAGTAATAGTAACTTTTATTTGGAAGGCTTAAGAGTCTTATAAGAGGTTCTATAATACCGGGCGGACTTAATAACGGTTTAAGGTAAGGGACTATGTTTAGTCTCCTCGAAAAAACATTAAGTAAAAACGGCCTAGTAAGAAACTCTCGGATAAGTACCTCGGGCTATACTACATCACCTTAGTTATTAGCTATTATAGTCTCGCTTATAAGCTAGACCTCCCGTAGTTAATAAAGATTTATAATATTTTCCTAATCTCTTTATTAGAGCCCTAGTCGTCTTATAATAGTTAGGCCCCCGAGCCGATAAAGGTGGATATAGAGCTATAGGAGTCGGGGGAGTATAAGGTAAAGGAGATTTTGGCTTATTAGTTTAATAGGAAAAGGAGGTAGTATTTAGTTAAGTGGGCGGACTACGGGTATAAGGATAACACCTAGGAACTAAGGCGTTATATCCTAAAGGGACTCTTTTAGGAATATCACGATTAGTAAGAGGAGAGGGCTTAAAAAGTATAGAAACTATTATAACTCTATAGGGTCCTTTATTATCGTTATTAATTTATTATATTATAACCCCGGAGGGTCTCGTTACTATCTTTATCTTTACTAATTTATTATATTCTATTCTAAACGCCAGAAAGCAAATAAGAAATAGTAGTGATCATAATATAGATATATAGTGCCCGCTTATATTAGATTATTAGATCTACTTCTTATTATATACTTATAGACTATCGAAATATTTCTTATCGTTACTATTATCGTTATTATCCTCTATACTATCACTAACCTTTAGTAGGTCCCGAATTTAACGAAGGGCTTTCGTCTACTTATAAGCCTCTTATACCTAAATGTTATACTAGAAGATTTAAGTCTCCGTAACTATATTAACCCGATAATACTTATACCGAGCCGTATTAAAGTCTTAGGAGTTATAATACTAGTTATTAGCAAGGGCCCGGCATAGCTCCTACTAGAGCTTATAGGCGGTATACTATTATAAAAAAGTTAGTATAAGGATATAAAAGAAATATATAAGGGATAACTTATAAGTTTCTTATTTATAAAACCCTTGTACTCCACGGCTTCGATAAGCGTGTCCTGTATATCGATAATAGTATAAGTGGCTAGGAGGTCTATCTACGATTTAATTGGTATCCCGGGGCGGTCTATATCGGATAGGGAGTATAACTATACCTCTTTATACTTCTTACTATTCTGGTCCTCTTAGTAGTAGTAACACTTAAACGACTACCTGCCTAAGTTACGATATAAGCGAAAGATAATAGGACCTTAGCTATCTAAGATAATATTAAGGAATCCAGAGTAGCACCTCTAATAAGGAGGATCACGGAGGTCTCCTCCTATAATCACTTCCTAGACCGGGTAAAGGCCTAAGGGATCGCTATTATTTGTGTTAGTACTATACCCAGAAAATAAGTATATCTATATACGGTATAGTACGATATACAAAACCTCCTGTAAGTCAGGGACTTCCTGAGTCCCCCAGGGTCCCCCCGAGTCCCCCAGGGACTTCCCGAGTCCTCCAGGGTCCTCCCGAGTCCCCCAGGGACTTCCTGAGTCCTCCAGGGTCCTCCCGAGTCCCCTAGGGACTTCCTGAGTCCTCCAGGGTTCTCCCGAGTCTCCCGGGACCCTAGGTAGACCCACGGACCTTCAGGTAGGCCCACGGACCTTCAGGTAGACCCATAGACCTTCAGGTAGACTCACGGACCTTTAGGACCCTCGGGGGAACCCACGGACCTCTCGAGCTGTCTAGGATCCCACGGACCCTCGCCTATACTTCTGGGGTCCGAATAGACCCTCGCCTATACTTCTAGGGTCCGAATACTAAATCAGCAGCTTAAATAAACCGTAGAATATCCGAAGGAAAGGGTTATATATACTAGACTGCCCGCCTCCCTCTTCCTTTCCTTTCTCTCTCTCTGCATCTTACTTCTATAGTCTTTATAGTCTTTTATAAATTCAAACTGCCTCTTTTCCTCTAGATCTTCCTCTTCCCTTCCGCCTCTTCGTGACCGTTGTAAAATTAGGAGGCGTAGCGTTACTATCGCCCCCGTTAGGCCCCGGACCTTTATCGATAACGTGATCGTTACTAAAGATATTATTACGTAGGGAGCTCTTACCTCTATTAAGGATAAAATTATTATCCTCGCTCTTATCGCTACTAATATAGAGGACACCGTCGGCGCTACCCGATATAGTTATATCCCTATTATAGTTAACGATACTATTATCGATATTATTATCGTTATTATTACTCTTATAGTCTACTAGCGCTAGAGTCGGAGTCCTTTAGTTACCGGCGGACTAGCTACTAGGCGAACTATTATCTAACCCGAACACGGGGAATATTTAAATAAGAACCTTACTAACCTAGTAATCAGGAACCGTGAAGGTCTCCTTATTAGGGAGGGCTAAGCCCCTTACTTTAATAGGAGTTATAAGCGACCCCGTACTAGGTACGACTAACCCCTTGATTTTAACGGGTATCTAGGATACTACGCCGGGTATAATAAAGCCTTTATTATTTAGTCGCCCTTTAGTAGGAGTCACGATCGACTCCGTACTAAGCGCGGCCGGCCCCTTTACTATAGCGGGCATCTTAGGCGCTATACCGGGTATAGTTAACCCGTTATTAGTGCCACCCTTCTTAGTAGGCTTTTTAATAACGCTACCCTTAATAACAGGGGACTTATTAGTGGCGGTATTAAGGCCACCGCCAGCCTTCTTACTGTTCTTTATAGGAGTAATAGGCTTTTTAGCAGAAGAGTTATTAGCAGACTTAAGCTAATCAGCTAACTTATTAGCCGCACGGAGTTAACGTCTCTAAGGAGCTATACTAGAATATAGGAGTTAGTCGAGCCTAGGAAAGGACGCACGATAATCACTTATATTATTATTCTATATAACAATAAGGTATATTATTATTAGGAGTTATTATTAACCGACTAATAGATACTTATAATAAGCTATTTTAGATATCAGAACTACTAGAACTAAGGAACCGCTAGGGATCTCGCGTAACGTGATAAAAAGGTCCCTAGAGAACTTAAGACGAACCGCTAAGATAATGCCTTATAAGTCGCCGAGATACGATAATAAGGATTAACTTATAAATAGAGCTTTAGAATAAGGCTATTATAATAATTACTCGAATAAGTAAAGAGGGAAAAGGAAAATAATAATCAGCTAGGAGGACTAGCTAGGATATATTCTATAATAGTCACCGGACCTCGAGTCAAGCCTATATAGTTACTCCTGCCTACCTACTCTATAATCTGGGTATACCTGCTATATTAGGAGCGCACCTATAGTTTATTATATAGATAATAATAAAGCGTCGCGTGCACTCCTTTAAGTCTATAGAGCTTTATATTTAACTAAGTAATACGAGTATTCACGGATTATTTATAAGGCCTTTAATAATAGCTTAAAGGCGAAGCGTTAAAGGATCTACGAAGCTTTATTTAAGCTTTATCACGATAGCTTAGAGGTTTAGGGGAGGTTAACCTTTATATTTATATTTGGCTCTGGCTTTAATAAATTATTTATAAAAGGCCCTATAATAGGATAGCCATACCCTAAGTGCGAATAGTGGCTTATGAGTCAGAGGCCTAGTATAGGCTAACTTAAGCTATCTGTAGTCGGGTACCGTCCCGGGCCGAGTCGTCTTTTCCGGGAGCTATATCCGGAGTATAAGGGTTAAACGGGAGAGGGTTCTTATAAGGGCACCCGGTTAACTATATCGCTCCTAGGGATATAAGCCCTAGAGGAGGGGGCGTGATATTACGGGTGTAATTTATCGAAGTTAGGGATAGCCTAAGCAGGAGGAAATAATATATCTTAATAGTCACGAAGGGGATTAGATAGGGTATAGCGCTCGGAGATAGGCGGTTAAGTCGGCTCCGGGACTAGTATTATCCGGGCGGAACTAGTATAGTATAATAGGGAGGACCACCAACGGATAGATCGAGGTCCTCAAGATATCTTCAAGGAGATTCCCCGAGGTTCTCGGGAAGGAGGCTCTGATCGTCTATAAAAGGGATAGGTGAAGCTAAACTCCTGACTTAGAGGTGCAGCGAACAATTTAACTCTTAATCTAACTCATTATTTTCTATTGCCTTTTAATTATCTTATAACGTCTCTTTACTCTTTACACGAAAACCCCTGATATATTATTAGAGGGCACGGCTCTTTAACTCTAGCCTAGCTCCGCCACGAGGCTAAATAGGCCCCTTTAGTTCTTTAGAGCTCGCTAGTCTCGGGTCTTCTAACCTCCTTTATACCCTTAGATACTAAAGAAAGCACCTCTAAAGCTCTTTAACGGTTCTCGAATTCCTTTATCAGGTCCGGAGCTTCTATTATATCTACTAGTATCTAAATATTCCACTAGTCTAGCTAGTGCTTCTACTAAATAAAGTGCTCGGTATATAGCTTACTTCTCCCCTCATAAGTAATCCATTTATCTAGGATAGCTTCGATCTCGTAGTGTTTATATAGGTCCCGCTATTAATCCTAGTCCATATCTCGTATATCGACGGGTCTTATAGTATCTAGTATTTCCACGAACCTTATTATTTAGAGTTAAGTAATACTAATAACAGGGTTTATATTAAGGGTTTTAAGTATATCTAATCGGTATACTAGCAGCGATACTTATTTAAGGACCTTAAAGGTGCCTATCCGTTAAGTACTAAGCTTATAGCTAGCCTTACCGGAGAGCGAGTGTCCGTAGCTAAGGCGGATATATACGCGATCGCCAGGCTTAAACTAAATATTACATCATTTCTTATTATATAAGCGCCTTATATATATCTACGTTATCACGATTATAAGTTTCCTATCTTCTTAGAATATTTCGCGTATAAACTTAGGGTAAATTATCAGGCGTTATCGTATAAAGAGTGAGGAGACGTTGTAAGATAATCAGAAATAGGATAAACTAATGGGTTGAATTAAGAGTTAAATTGTTCGCTGAACTTCTAAGTCAGGAGTTTAGCTGTACCTATCCTTTTTATAGATAATCAGAGCCCGTCTCCTAAGAAGTTCGGAGAATCCCCTCGAAACTGTCCCTAAGGCCTCGATCTATCCGCTAGTAGTCCTCCCTATTATACTACACTAAGTCGGTCCGGATAGTACTAGTCCCGGGGCCGACCCGGCCGTCTATTCCCTAATATAGTAACCTTATTAAATCTCCGTCGTGACTATCCCTGACTCTACTAAATTATACCCGTGATATTATGCCCCCTCTTTTAGTGCTTATACCCCTAGGAGCGATATAATTAACCGGGTATCCTTATAAGGACCCTCTCCCATCTAACCCCCATCCCCCGGATACGGCCCTTAGAAGAGGCAACTTAGCCGAGACGGTATGCTGCCACGAATAGCCTAAATTAGCCTATGCTAGGCTTCTAGCTCTTAAGCCACTATTCGTATTTCGGCTATATAGTTATCCTACTATAGGGCCTTATAAGGTACTTATTAAAGCCAGAGCTAAATATAACTATAAAGACTAATATTTATTAAACCGATTATCGTGATAAAGTATAAATAAAGCTTCGTAGAACCTTTAGCGTTCTGCTTTTAAATCGTCGTTAAAGGACTCGTGAATAATCCATGAATAATCGTATCGCCTAGCTATATATAAAGCCCTATAGACTTAAGGGAGTATACGCGGCGCTTTATTATGACTAAGATAATAAACTATAAGTATACTACTAATATAGCAGGTATACTTAGATTATAGAGCAGGCAGGAGTAACTATACAGGCTCCACCTAAGGTCTGGTTATAAGCGGCTAGTCACAAGTGGTCTATAGAGTAAGGCCGAATAATTAAATTATCTAAAGCTAAGGAGAAAAGAAGGAAAAGGGGAAAACTCTATAGGTGCTTATAACCTAAATATAATATCACGGCGACCCGCTAGAAATATAATATAATTAGTCGGAAGATCCGGTGCTTTACCGGATTATCTCTATAGGGTTAACCCGTAATATTACCCCCTCCTCCCTCGGTAAGCCGTTAATACTGTATATAGGTTCGTAAAGCGTTATTATTTAATTAAATAACGCTTCTTTATTAATTAAATAATAACCTCTAGCAGCCCTTTTACCTTAAATAACCTCTCTGTTTATTAAAGAGCGCTCGAGGCGAGCCTATATAGTTATACGATTAATTAACGCTCCGTATAAGGATATTATTATTATTTATAGGCGGGTTATAGGGTCGTTCCTTTTATATAAGGGCCCCCTATAGCGTACCTTCCCTAACTAAGTGACTTGCTTATGCTAATAATACTAACTTCGCCGTTACCTCCGAGGATCTTTTTTTTCTTCTCTTCTTTAATAATATCTATCACTATCCGTAATACGTTTTCCGTCGCCCATAGCTCCTTCGTATATCGTATTATCGCGCTAACCTCTTATCTCTCTCTTTAGAAGATATTTAACTTTTTAGGATTATCTCCGGCTCCTAAGGTACGTCTTCTTATTCTTCCTATAAACCTCGCGTAACGTTTACTAACTTATATATATAATATAGGGGGCTAATAATAATAATATTAATAATACCCGTAAGGAGGCACCTACTCCCGCCCCGGCTAGTAAGGAGATCACCACTCCTGCCTTAGCTATAGACCGCCGCGCCTAGCTAACCTAAGCCGCTAAGGCTAAGGGTAAGCGTTCCGCGGGCGGAGCTTTAATAGTGGTTAAAAGCCCTATAAAGCGCGCTCGTGGAATAAAATATCCTCCTAGAGGAACTCGTGCAGTCTTTTACTACGCTTACGTGAAAGTAGTTACTAACGGCTAGGATAGGCGGCGCTACCGCGACTAATCGGGACCCGGGGCGAGGATAGCCGATCCTAAATACTATAACTACTTAAAGGGCGGTTATAGGTGCCTTCCTCCTCCGCCTAGAATAGCTAGTCCGTTAGTAGCACTCCTAGAGGCGGCGAAGGTAGTTAGCGATAACCCCTTCTATAGTCTTAAGGCGATAAAGGCGCTTATAGCGGCTTACTTAGCCTTCTAGAAGGCGTCTAGGGTTTTAAAAAAGGTTTCTAGCACTTTATAAAAGGATAAGTTTAACTTAACGCTTATTTACTCGGGAGCTAGTAAGCCTCGCTTATCGGTATATATTACCGCCTCTCCCCCCCCGCAGGGTCTCCTATATCGTGGTAGGTGGACTTATACTTATCGCGGCGCCTCCTACTATTATTACGCCTATTCCTAGTATAACGATTACCTTTATAGGGGTAAAAGGCCCATACTAGTTTAACCGGTTTATATAGGTAGTTAAGAATATCGTGGGGGTTATAACTATTAAGGTAAAGGACGTTAAGTCCTTTAAGTAAAAGAAGAAGGATAGGCAGGCCGAGGTCGCACTATTAGCGCTATCTCCTATTATTCCTAAAAGCGATAATAGTTATAAGGTCGGTTATAATAATATCGACCTCGATACCTAAACCCGGTAGCTAGGGGCGGGGCTTATCCGCCCTAACTTAATTAATATAAACGGCTTTACTATTAATTTAACCTTTATTTAATCCTTACTACCTTTTCTATAACCTTTCTTCTTTTTATAACGCCTATAGAGTTTATTATTAGTTTTAATCGGTCTATACTTCTCTTTATAGCGATCTAGGGCGCTTAATTCTTATAGGCACTCTGTTAATTCCTACAATATCTAGGCGTATCCTTCTTACTTTACTAACGCTTCTCTTACTATACCTTTACCCACCTTCCTATTCCTAGTGTATAGGATTTCCTTTACCGTCTACTCGTCTTTTTCTAGACCGTCACGAATCGGGCTAGGTTAGAGGTTATATACAACTTAACTAGGAAGCGGGTCCTCGCTCGCGCGTCGTAGGAGGCCTATATAGAACCTTAGGTGTATTTTCGAAGGTACGTCTAGTTCTACTATATACGGGTTAATAACCTTAGTTACTCTATACTTCTGGTATAGCTAGCCTAATTTACGCGATAATCGCAGGGTAAAGTAGTTTATAAGCGAGAGCTATATAAGGTTACCTTCTTAGAACCGTTTAGCGGGGATACGACGCTTATTCGCTAACTCCTTTTATCATAATTATATAGCTGCTATCACGGCTTAGGCAAACTCTATGGCGTCTTAGAGGCGACGGAGTAGGTTATAGGCTATAAACTCCCGAATATCGCTACTTAATTCTTCGTGGATCTAGATCGGGTTAATATAGTATCCGTGTTCTAGGAAAAACGGGCTTATCTTTATAGTTAAGCTTTCCTAGTTATTTAATACTAGTTAGGCTACGGGCAGTAACTTATCCTAATTATCTTAGGCGTAGGAGATAAAGGCTTAGAGGTACGCCAACACTTCTTAATTCGGCTATTTAGTGGCGCTATTAGTCTAGGGGTAGTAAGCCGTGCTTAATCATTATTTAATTCTAGCTAATTTATATAAGTATTGCTAAAAGCGACTTATTTAGTTAGAACCTTTATCGCTTATAATTAAATAAGGTATACCGTAAAACTGAAAGTAATAGTATAGGAACCGTTCGGCGTAAGCTTCCGTTTTTATAGAGTCTATCGCTTTAAGGGTAATAGCCTTTATAAGCCGATCGGTTATAATCTATAGGTACCTATACTTCTTCTCTCCCGCAGGTAGCAGATCCGTTATAAAGTCTATTAATAGGTCGCTCCTTATTCGCTTAGGGATTAGAAGTGGCTTTAAGAGTTCTTATCTAGTATTCCTCTACGCGTGACTTTAGTTATAAAAGTCGTAGTTCCGTATAAACCTATATACGTTTTTATTTATTCCCGGCTAAAAGAAGCATCTTACTATAAAAGCGATTATATTCTTTTACCCTAGGTAGCCTCCGATTATAGAGTTATATATAGACTAGATTACTCGTGTTTATAGCGTGCTCCCTTTTTAAGCTCCTAGTACCTATAGGCGGTCTCGGAACGTTAATAGCCCTTATAAAGTGATCCTATATTTAGCGATCTAAGCTCAGAGACTTAATAAGGGGGAAAACTATTAATCGCCTCCGGATACGGCTTAGGTAACCAGGCGGTACTATTCGTCCTCCTTTACTATGGTGTCCTAGAGCCTTTATAGCTTATTATTAGCTTTGAATACTTATAGGTTGTCGCCAAGGAGGCAGATCGTTATAGGGATTAAAGTCTCTAGAATTAATTATATATACTGCGCCTATTCTTATTCGTCTAAGAAGTCCTTTAGTTCGTCTTATTCTCTTCGCGAGAGAGTATTAGTAGTATAGTTATCGGCACCCTTATAGTATTCTAATATAAAGTCGAATTAGGCTAGCTTACCGGCCTATTAGCTTTATCTCGTATTAAGTATCTTCTTTATTATAAAGTATTCTAGAGCCTTATAGTCGGATAGAATCGTGAAATAACTATAACTTAGGAGCTTAGCCCTTTAATATATCACGTAACTTATAATCGCTAGTATCTCCTTATTAGAAATAGGGTAATTATACTTAACTCCTATAAGTTATTACGAGTAGTAGGCGACTACGTAATATTGTCCCTATTCGTCTTCTTAGGTTAAGGCGCCTTCTAAAACGAATCCTAACTAGTCGGTTTCCACGAAGGTCTTATTACTCGAGACCTATTATCGTAGGATCGGTTCTTCCTAGAACCTCTTTTTAACCTCTTCGAAAGCCGCTTATTCGTTAGGACGCTAGGAGAACGCCCGGTCCTTCTTCGTTAGTCTTATTAGGGCCGCCATAATATAGGTAAAGTTCTCTACGAATATACGGTAATAGTTTATAAAGCCTAGGAAGCTTCGGACTCCTTTTACCGAGGTTAGGGCTTCCTATTCCCGGATCGCTTTTAGTTTATCGGGGTTATATAAAACACCTTAACCGGCGGTAACTATAAACCCTAAGTACTTTATAGTCTTTACGCTAAACTTATACTTTACCGGGTTAAGCCTTAATTCCGCGTCGCTTAGAGATTATAGTATTAGTTTAACCTTTTTCTTATAGTTATAAAAGGATCCGTTTAAATAAATTCGGATGTTATTAGTATAAGCAGTAACAAAGTCGTTAAGGTAGCGCTAAAGCATTTTATTAATATATCGTTAAAAGGACGCGGGGGCGCTACTTAGTCTAAAGGGGTATATTAGCTACTCGAATAAGCCGAATCGGGTTCGGAATACGGTTTTCGCTTTATAGCTAGCGGCCTTTGGGATCTTATAAAAGGCGGTAACTATATCGAGCTTTATAAACTACTTAGCTTATTCTAGGCCCCGGAGAATCTTAGTAATTAGTAGGAGAGGGTAGCGGTCTTTTTATATAATCGTGTTTAGGGCGCGGTAATCGTAATAGAATTATAGCCCGCCTCCTAGCTTTTTCACGAATAGAACTAGAGCTCCGGTGGTAGAGCTACTGGCTCGTATAAACCCCTTATCAATTAGGTCGGTAAGAGTCTTCCGTAGGACTAATAGTTCTTCTCTAGATATATTATAAAGAGGGCCCTAGGGTAGTTCTAGTTCTTTACTATTAGGGCTTTGTATAAGGTTTACCTTATAGTTAACTCTGGGCTAGTAAGGAGGAAGCCGGTTCGTTTATAAGTCCGAGAATAAGTCGGGGAATTATTATAGGATCTCCTTTAGGATATACTTCTAAGGGTTAACCGGGGACTTACCCCGGAGGGCTTTATCGATATCTTTAATACTAACTACGTAGAGCACGGGTTCTTCCTTTCTAAACCGTTATTTCCTTTATAACCGGCGTATAATACTAATAAACACCGATCCGGTTATTACTTAAGCTCCGCAAATTACTCTAATATTATCAGGCTTTACTTCGCCCTATAATCGGATATCTATCTAAGCTACTCTATAGTAAAGGCGATGCCTTTTTATATAATAAGTAATATCGTTATATTCTATCCAGGGTTTCCCTAAGAATATATTATAATCTAACCCTGGTATTATATAAGCGAATAGTCGTTATATATATCCACCGATCTTAAAATCGTATACGGCGATACCTAAGCTCTTAGTGGACCCTATAGTATCAGAGAACCCCGAGAAGTGTCTTTTAGTCTTATTAACTAATAAAAGGCGGAGGGACTTTATAAGATATTCGCTTATAGCGATATAATAGTTATATTTAGTATCTATAAGAGCGGTAATTAATTTCTTATTTATCCGCGCTTATATAAGAGCTAAATAACTACTATATAACTATAATATAAACTCTTTCTAATCCCTTTATTCCTTTATAGTAGGCTCTAGTACCTGTTTTCGTATTAAAGCTATTCTTTTTCCGGGTCTTTATCGTTATCCGTGACTCCTATATAGGTCGCCTTCTTATCTAAGTCCGCTAAGACCTTAGGTACACGGTTCTTTTTCTAATCTTCGGCGTCTTTTTTCTTTAAACGGTATTTCTTAGTAAGGTATCCCTTGGTTCTATAGTTATAACACTCTCTTATCTTTTTTCTCTTAGTCTATATTCGATTAAATCCTCCTATCTTTATATTACCGTTATAGTCGTAAACGTGATTATTATTATTATTATTATTACGGGGTACTTAACTAAAATAAGGCCTTATAATAAGGGCTTCGAGTCTCTAAGTAATGCTCTACACCTCTGCTACCTAAGCGTAGTAATTATTCGGGAGTTTCGCGGTGATAAGGGCAGCACGGAGGCGATTATTAAGAGCTCCCTCTAGGAATATAATCTTCGCTATATTATCCTATTAACCTCCGCCCGCGATAGCTAGTTATTATTCGAAACCAGGTATAAAGCTACCGAACGCTTAGTCTTTATATTATTATAACGTTTATAGGGCATTAGCCGCGCGAGGTTATTCATTAACGTCCTTATATATACGATTAAGGTAATCAAGGAAGACTTCGGGATTATAATAACTATCGGTTCCGCCCGCCGCCTAAAAGGAGGGGATAATACAGCGAGGGGCTTTATCTAGGTAGGCGTTAATAAAGTACCACTTCTCGCGAGGGCTTTAGAAGAGGTATTAATCTCGTAGGAGCTTCTCGTATATCTCGGATAACTAGCTTATATACTCTAAGCGTTTACCGTTAAACTTCTATAATAATAGGAGTACTTTAGTTAGTGGGTTTAAAGCGGGTATCGGGTCGGGCGTAGGCGTCGGGGCAGGCGTTTAGGAGCCTTATATAACCTCCTCCGATAAAGTGGCTAGGCATAGCATAGCTGTATATTATTGGTTTTATATCGCTTATAATAATTAATAAATAGCGTTCTGTTATTCTTAGATCTAGGTAGTTAAGGTAGCGACCTGAGTCTATAAAGGGTTAATAATCTCCCTCCTCCACTCCGTAGCCTTCGGCGACTCGCCCGCTAGGCGTGACGGAGTGCCGGGAGGTGGATCGAACTAATAATCTATCTCTATTAGCGTAGCGTATAGGCTTCGCTAACCTTTAGATATATAAGCGGCTGGTTATAAGTTATTTATAGAGTAAGGCCGAATAATTAAATTATCGAAAGCTAAGGAGAAAAGAAGGAAAAGGGGAAAACTCTATAGGTGGTTACGACCTAAGTATAATATCGCGGCGACCTACTAGAAATATAATATGATTAGTTAGAAGATCCGGTGCTCTACCGGATTATCTCCACGGGGTTAACCCGTAATACTAGTAACCTATTATAGAATATATACTAGCTAGTAATCCTAACTTATTACTTTTCCTTCTCTCCTCTTTACGCTTTTAAGTAACTATTTATAACGAAAGGAAAGTCCGTAGACTTTAGTTAAGGAAAAGATATTATAGAAAAGGCTCGATAGCTTAGTATCGCAGAGTGATCGCAGTATATTCGTTAACTAAGCGCTGACTTTAAACCAAGACTTTAACTTAAGGGATTAAACTGATCCCTCAACGTGCGTATAGAGATAGGTTCGGATCGGTGGTCCGTGCGCGGCTATCGGTCCGACTATATGCCGATAGGTCTACGGTTATCTCGTTATACTGCCCCCCCCTAATAAGTCTAGTCCCGCAGACTTATATTATCGTAATGCCTTTAATTACGCGTTTATCGCGATTAATTATCTTTATCTGGTTCTATACGAGCCCTCGTTAAAAACCCGTAGGGAAAAAGAGTAGCCGCTCCTTTTATTTACCTCTTCGGCATTCTATCGCCGACTATATACCTCGTGATTTATCCGAATATTACTATAGAAACTCCGCGATACTTATTATTATTACCTATGGTTATCTAACCTTTCGCGGATATTATACCTAGCCTTAGGTAACCGTTTAGCGACGAGTATATAGTTCTACCACGTAATTCGCCTTATAGTAATTCTAACCTTCCCTTTATAACTATCTTCTATTCTTATATCGCCGATTATATAGCGATAATATCTATCTACTATTTATTAATTTTCTTATCACTTTCCGCCGTCCGTTCGCCGCGTTATACCGGACATCTCTTTATAGGTGGTTATCGCTATAAGCGAACGCCCTTTTAATAAGGCTTAAGGCTAGTTTAGCGTTATCGCCGATAAGGCGCTATACTAGCGTTATATAGCCCGCCTAGGCAGCTATATCGAGGTCCAGTACCTTAATAAATCTAATAGCCGCCTGGGCGCTAGTCGTTATATCACTTATACTCGTGACTAATAGTAATACACCGCCGTATATTCGCCGACCTTTTAGCGATTCCTGTTTTTATACTAAAAAAAGATATTAGATCCCGGAGTTTTTAATAGGCGTAGCTTAGCTGCTCTAGAACTATAATAAGCGTATACTCGATAAGAACGACGATTTAACGCCTATTTAGCGTTAGCGTGCCTATACACGTATCTCGAATACCTATAAATAGTTCCGGGCGGTTATCCTGTATAGCGACCGCGAGCTTCCTATTAAAGCTATAAGTTTTTATTTCGCTAAGTATTCGGCGACCCTATACTAACTATTAGTAGAATTAATAGCTTCTCTTAGACGAGGTTACGTCTCTACGCTTAATTATAACGTTAGATTTTATATATCGCCTTAGCCGCGTTACTAATAACGACGCCGCGGTCCTTCTAGACTAAATTCGCCCGCCCCGCGAGGATAATATACGGGATATTACGTCCTTTCGGCGCTGCCTCGCCGACTTACGCGCTATATATCGCCGCTCTTACCCCGATAAGGATAACTAGGAAGGTATCGAGGCTTTCCCCGTATTACCTGGTCTCGCCGCCCTATTAGCGGCTATTAATAAGCCACGCCGTTCCCTCCTTAGACGTCGTTTCGCTGGTCGCACGGCGACCTTTTATCGTAGTCACGCCCCCCGTGCCTCTATTAGCTAGTAGTAGCTCCCTGCCGCCGAACCTACGCCGGAGCCTCCTTATACTCCCCGTTAATATACGCCCGCCGCTACCTCCGCCCCTAATAATAACGATAAGGAGGAAGCGGTCCCCGGACCCTTCCGTCCTAACCGCCATCGCCGTTTATCCGGCGCCACCTCGGGCATAGAGACTAACTTTTATAGCTTTAATAATTAATTTCTTTTTTTTCGCCTACTAAGCCTTCGCCGGTATTAATCGCCTATAATAGCGTTAAACTTTATACTAATAGTTTAGGATTTAGGACTAGTCAGGGCCTTAACCCCGTTTATTAAGTTACTACCAGAAAAGGTTATTATAGCCTATAATTAAGTTTATATTTTATATCCAATAACCCTTCGGCGCCTTATACTATCTCGTAGTTATCCTACTTTTTGTATATATATTTTTTATACTTCTAGTACCTCTTCCGGATCCCTAGAGCGTTCTCTAGGTAGTCCTCTAGTTCCTAGGTATTATATTCTACCTGCTAGCCCGCCCACTTTATAAGATAAAACGTTTTCCCTTATTCTTGTTTATAACTAACGATATCCTTTACCTCCTATTTATCTTACTCCTCCTCTAGAAGCGGGAGATCCTTCGCCGATAGCTTTACGGCCACTCGGTCTTTCTATGGTTCTAATAAGGATACCGGGAATATATCGTGTATCCTTATATACTATAAAGGAAGGCGGACCCTATATACCTATTTACTAATCCTCTTAGTTACTTATACCCGAATATATCGCGGTGCTAGCTTCGACCCTTACCGGAATCGGAAGTTCCTTATAGATAGTCTAATAACGTCGCCTACCTTATATTGCTATAGCTAGTAGCGTTTATTATAGTGCCGAGCCTAGTACTCCGTGGCACGCGCCTAGTATTCGCGGACCTTTCGCTAAACTTCCGCTAGCTTCTTAATACGTTCTTAAACCCCTTATACCCGGGTATTATCCCTAGGGCGGATATATTCCACTATACATAGATAGTACCCGTATAACGCTTTATACGGCGAGATACTAAGTAAGGAATACTCGCTATTATTATAGGCGAACCCCGCTTCTAATAACTAAATAGGCTACTAAGTTATTATATCACCGGCGATTATTCGTAGGTACTTAATCAGGAACTAATATATTCGTTTCGTCTAACTATCCGTCTATAGGTGGTATATAGTGGATAGTCGCTAAGCGTTCGCCCGCTTATAGCAGAACTTTATCTAAAACTAATTAGTAAATAGCTTATCCTGGTCTATTACTATACCCTCCGGGCTACCGAATTAGTACTTAACCTCCCTGTATAATAACGCCGCTAGCTAGGGTACTATTAAGTCCTTCCGTGTAAGAATAAATAGGGTATACTTTATATACCGGTTAATAACCACTAAAATAGCGTTATACGTTTACCCGTCGGCCCCGTTTATAGGCGGTAGACCTATAATAAAATCTATACTAATCTCTTAGAACGGATATATAGGTAACGGCAGCGTCTATAGCTAACCGTACGGCTTATATTATAGCACCTATACCCCTTAACACACCGAATATACGGCGATATAATCGCGAATATCCGCCGCTAAGTCTACCTAGTAGAACTTTCTTAAAATTAGCTTAAGCGTCTTATTCGCTCCTATATACCCGGCCCTAGGGTTATCATAGTGGTATTATAGGACCTCCGCCCTTAGGGCGCCTTATATAGGCAGTACTAACCGTCCCTTAAATAATAGCACGTCCTTATCTCCGAGAGAGTACCCCGCTCTTTTTTTAGTCCCTTAACGAATATTCTTAATTAAGGATATATAATCCGGGTTAGTGGTCTATAGCCCTCTAACCAGATCTTCTAGTTCCTCGCTAATAATACGCCGACCTGCTGTTTTATTCCTGGCTAGCTCTCGGGCTATAGAACGTAGGATATACTAATCCGGTATTATAGTAACCCTAGCCTTAGCCTCGGGCGTCGGCGATATCTTATCGGCGACCCTTCGCTAGGCAGTCGCCTTATACCCCACGTCTTATATTCGGGAGCGGGTAATAGTAGCGACGATAACACGCCGGGTGCCGTTAATAGGATATAGGGGTTATAGCCTTTTTCTATCTTTATATTCTTTTAAGCTAGGCAAGGCCCCCTTTTATAGAGTCTATACCTGTTTACGTTTATTAGGCCTATATTCGGGTAGCGTTACCTAAGCAGCTTAAATATATACGATCCTTACTGTATTATTTATTAGGGTAAGATAGATACTCGCGATCCGTTAGTAAACGCTTATCGGGAGGTCGCTAACTAATCGTAACCTTTATAATAGGGTAGGAAGTATATTATTATATAGCGTCTCGTCTACTATATAATCCGGCTATCTTAAGAGGCTATCTACCGGGTTTATTTTACCCGGGCGGTATTAAACCTTGAAGTCGAATAACGATAATCGGTATACCTATTTAGCGAGCCTTCTATAAAGGTCCTATGCCGGCGCGTTTAGCACGCCTTTAAGCGCCTAATAGTCCGTTAGCATGGTAAACGCCTGCCCTATACCCTTAAGATAATGACGCTAATACTTAAGGCTTTTTACTATAGCTAATAGCTCCTATTATCCTATACCCTATCGTTACTCCGTCTCGGAAAGCTTCCGCGAGAAGTAGGCGACCGGTCGCTATTAAGTCTTATACTTCTAACTCAGGATCCCGGAAATAGCCTTATTCAAGGTATCCGTCTCGACCCTTATATCTAGTACTAGATTCTAGTACCGTAGAATAGTCGCCGACCCGAAGGCGACTTTTAGTAGCTTGAACGCCCGCTTAGCGTTATCCGGGAGCTTAAAAGGTCCCTTCTTCTTACCCGCTTAACTACCCTTTAGTAGCGTAGTTAATAGCGTTATAACCCGGGAGTACCCCTTAATAAACCTTTTATAGAAGTTAGTAAAACCGAGGAAGACTTAGATATCCCGGAACGACTTAGGCGCCGGCTACTCGGCGACCGCTTATATATATTCCGGGTCTATCGCGATACCTTTATAGGTTACCACGAACCCTAAGAAGTCTACCCGGTTATAGTAAAATTTATACTTTAATAGCTTCGCGTATAGCTAGGCCCTATAAAGCTAATCTAAGACCTTCTTTAAGTCCTTTATATACTATTCCCTTAATATAGAATATATAAGGATATCGTTTAGGTAAGCGATATAATATATATCTAGTAGACTAGCGAGTGCTCGGTAAATATATACCTAGAAGGTAGCCGGAGTATTTATTAGCCCGAATAGCATAACCGTATACTTATAGTGGCCGTATCGCGTTCTAAACGCCGTCTTTTAGCGGTCCTCCTTCTTAATCCGGATCCTATAATAGGTATCTCGGATATCCACCTTAGAAAAGTACTTTGCCCCGGCGAGCCTATTTAATAGCTCGCCGACTAGGGGCAAAGGGTACCTGTTTTTAATCGTTATAGCGTTTAACCCTCGATAATCGATATAGAGTCGTAAGCTACCGTCCTTTTTAGGCACGAATAGCACTAGTAAGCCTATAGAGCTTATTAACTATTAGATATAACCGCTCGCTATCCCTTTAGCGATATACTTCTTTAGCTCTTCTAGCTAGGCTTAAGATAAGGGATATAATAGCCCGAATAGCGGTTCCTTCCTGTCTTATAAGTTAATCGTGTATTCGGCGTCCTTTAGTAAGGGCGGCTCCTTTACGGCCTGCTCCGAAAACACGTCCTAGTAGTTAGCGATTTCCGGCGGTAGTTTAATAACTAGTCCGTATATCACCTCGTTATCTATAGACGGAATAGTTATATCCGGCGTCCCCGGTATAACCGTAGTAGCGGTAGCGATATATATAATATATGCCTTCGCCCGCTTTTTAATAACCTCGCGAGCCTAAAGCTCGGGGTCTACGATTAAAATCGGCCCGTAGACGAACGTTCGGTAAGCCGTATTAATTATAATACCTTCCTAACCTATACTATTATTTAAGAGCAGTAATTATCCGGTACCCTTAGGTCGATCCGTATATAGGAAGACCCTTTTTAGTAGGCGTGGCCGTCCTTCTGCGTCTAGTAGATAAAAAGCTAAGCTATACGCTCCGCGAACCCTTACCGGGCTACTATTAAAGCCTTTAATTTCTAGAGTCTCGACCTCTAAAAGCGGTTTTAACCCTAGGCGTTCTACTAACACCGGGCTAATAATATCTATCTACGTATAGGTATCTAAATCCACGCTAAACTCGATCTCCTTTCTATAACGGATTATTATCGTTATAAATCTCGTTACCTCGCTAACTACGATCGCTAGCCGGTTATTAGGCGTAGGTTCGGCCTCCCCGTTTATACCGACTTATTTCCTAATAAATAGAGTTCCCTAACCCGAATATCGTTATCGAGGTTATTATATATAGCGTGCACGTTACTAACACGGGCGTGACTCTTCGCCGCCCCGTTATTAGCCGTTATCCGCCGTTCCTTATTACTATAATAGTCCTTAGAATAGTAACCCTTTTTGCTATAGTTATAGCACTCGCCTATAAAGGCACGCGTGCTAGGTTACGCTTATAAAGGCTCTAGGCCCGAGCCCGATACCTTTTAACCCGTTAGGGGCGCCCCCTTCGAGTCCGTTTTACCTGGCTTAGCGGGCGTACGCTGATTAGTCGCCGGAGTGCTTACCCGGCTTAAGCCACCGTCCGAATACTAGAAGTTCGATAGGGTCCTTTTACGACTAGTATCCGATCGCTTACTGCTTACCTTCTTAATAGGGCTTGTATCCTAGAATAGCTACGCCTCTTAAGCTAGCGTTACCGCCTTATCTAATTCGGTTTTCCGCTCTTATATCTTATCCTTAATACGTAGAGGTAGCCGACTAAAATAGTTATAGGCACGCTTTTCGTTTCCGCTCGTCTCCTAGCCTAATAGCCTATATAGGTTATCCTACTATTCGAATAGCTTTATCGGCGTTATATCGCCGGTTATTTATAGCTTACGAAGTTCCTTATAATAATAGTACCGTTATATATCCCGGGATAGATACTCTTATTAAATAAACGCTGTAAAGTCGTTTTAATTCGGGTTAGCGATCTTCTTAGTATAATACCTCTAGGATATCTAGAAGGTATATTTAAGCTTTATTAAAGCCTATTCGATTTACTATAGTACTAGGGTACTAGGCCTAAACTAATTCCCGGCCTTAATCGCTACTAACTAATCGTCGATTTATATAACCGTGGATAGCTCTTTAATTAGCTTATAATTATATACCGGCGGTTTTTTATAATCGCGCCGGGGCGTTAGTCGTTTAGCGAGCTTCTTTATAATTACTCGATTAATCTTGCTTTATTACTAGAGATATTACGAAAATATTATAATTAACGCCTTTTACGTTAATATTAAGGGGCTGGCGGCGGATCGCTAATCGACCTACGAACTATTATCTTTAGGACTAAGCGTAACCGGCGTATCCGTTAACCCCTTATTTTTATCCGACGGTTCCTATTTGGCTACCGTTATTATTAACTTTAGTACGGCGGGCGGCTACCCGGCGTCCGCTTCGCTAGCTCCCCCTGGGGGGACGCTTATTCCTCGAGTCCTTCTTAGTGGTATCTTCGGCCTAACTACCTTAAAGGTATGGAAGTTAAAAAATTATAATAAAAAGAAAGTCCGTAGACTTTGGTTAAGGAAAAGATATTATAGATAAGGCTTAATAGCTTAGTATTATAGAGTGAGCGTAGTATATTCGTTAACTAAGCGCTGACTTTAAACCAAGACTTTAACTTAAGGGATTAAACTGATCCCTTAACGTGCGCATAGAGATAGGTTTAGATCGGTGGTCCGTGCGCGGCTATCGGTCCGACTATATACCGATAGGTTTGTGGTTATCTCGTTATACTATTATAATAGCCTTACCCTAAAGCTCTATCTATAAGTTATCCCTTATCGCCGTATTATAGTATCTTAGAAAGGCGTTATCTAGTAGTTTATCTCGAGTCTCCCGGGGGTCGGCTCACTATTTTAAACAAGGTCCCCGGCGGTCTCTTAGTTCTAGTGATTCTTATATTTAGAGTAGCTTATTATAAGCATTTATTACTTAATCGATAATAACTTATAATAATAATATACATTTTTTCCGTATAGAATAATAATATAAGTAACCGTATACCGATTCTTAGACCTATACTAATCCCTGTGTCTCGTAGTATTATAGTCTCTTAAAAGAAATAGTTACGTATCACTAATAACTCGCTAAGCGAGTTAACTTAGTTAGCATTACTAATGCATAGCCTAACGGGACGCCTAAGCAGAAGGTGGCTGCCCTTAAGAAAAGCGCCGGAAGGGGTAGTGGTGGCCCTAACACCACTAATAAGAAGTCCGTCGTTATCTAAGATAGTATTATTAAAAAGACCACCACTAAGGGTAGCAATAATAATAATAGGTTAACTATACCCGGTACGGCGTTTAAAATGCCTACTAAAGTAAAGGGGTTGGCTATACCTAGTAGGGAGTTATTCTAGACTCTTACTAAAGCGAGGGGCTCTACCCTCCATAACGAAGATACTCTTAATAGGGTTAGCCATAAAGCTAGAGAAGTGCTAGAGAAGCTATTCCTAGTATTCGGCTCGGATAATAGTTCGCCTAGTAGTCCGTCTACCGCTAACCAGGAGACTCCGACTTACGGTTCGTAGACTATAATAGTAATAGTAGTGCCGGCGATAAAGGTGGTGTCGTTAACTATAATAGGGATATAGCTATTATAGAGGGGCAGACCTGTGTTCCGGGTCTGGACGTTATGGATATCACGTGACCACGTACGCGGTCCTAGGGATCTGGTCTTATTCCGTCTATTCTTCGGAATAGACCTACTAAATCTAGCTAGCTTTTTTATCCGATCTTTTATAATCGTTACCTATCACCCACCATAATTATAATTTGCATTATCCTTCCTTTTCCGGATATATAGATGATCCAGAAGAGCTGACCGTAGGCCCGCCTGCCTATCTAGCTATTCGTTCCCCTGATTAGACCACTGCCGACCCTTCTAGAGGCCCGGTGACCGTCTCCTCGGGACCCTTTAGCTCTAGATACGGACCCGTGACGCGCCTAACCCTCCTTTCGGCTAGCCTATTAGTTAGTTATTTGTTTTGGCCCTTCGCGGAGCCGTTCTACATAGTGACGGCTTCGCCTTTCTTTACTCTATCGGGCCGACGGTTTTATTTATATTAATAGCGGTAATAATAATAACAATAACTTTATTCTTAGTAGAGGTAAGAGCTCCTAGGGTAATAATATTATCAGTAATAAAAACGTTACCGATATCGGTCCGGGGACTAATAGGGCTAATAGCGAAACTACTCCTCTAGATAATAATAACTCCCTTAGCTAGTACCCGGTAATAAAGGTTATTTAAGGGGGGCGACCTACGAGATAATCCCTGCTAATAGTGTTATTATAGGTTCCTTAATATTATCCTGGCCAGCGAAGACTCTATTATCTTTTATTTATGCCAGGACTTAAGCGAGTCTATAGCCTTTACCAAGTGCTTTTACTATTAGGCGCTTTATAATAATACTTATTATAAGACTATAAGTTATGCCCCCCCTTTACTTTACACCGCCCCGGATTACTAATAAAACCGTAGATAAACTAAACGGCGACTAAGGCTACCCGCTCCTTTTAAAAGTTCTTACTTAATACTATGAAGCTTAGTAGGCTAAGGAATAATAGGCTATAATATACACGTTACCTATAGGGGTGGCTACGCCGGGCTCTAGCTAGTAACTAATAATATAATGCCGACGGCTTTAATAAAGAGGAATACGACCGCCGCCTCCGCGCTAAACTAGGAGATTACCGTATATAGTATAAGCGATCCGTTATAAAGGAGATAAGGAAAGCTAATAAGTTCCTAGAAGGCTTCTATAATTTCTTTAAGACTAGTAATTAAGATACTATTAATATAATTATTCGGCGTTCTAAAAAGACGGGATTCGAGCTATCCGACACGTAACTCAAGTAAAAACCACGAAACTAATTAGAGAAGGAACCTAACTCCCTCCTCTACGCCGTGATAGCACCGAGTAGAAGCCGTAGTGCGGACGCGGGGGTAGATACGATAAAAGGGGTGGTGGCGACTAGCCTACTACCTAAAAATTCTTTAAATCGCCCCCACCGATAATAACTATTACTCGACTCCTATCGCCTAAACCAGGGTAATGCCGTATATAACTAAACTAAGACCGATACGGGGGTATCGCGGGCCCCTAGAACGAAAATCTAATAAGTTAAGGCGTTAATCTAAAGTCTATTAGCTAATAGGAACACGATTAATTAGGTTATAGAGCTAGTAAAGGAACTTATTAAGCTACGCTGCCTTAATAGTTAAAGTACCGTAACGGCCCTGATTATATACGTCTACGCGACCGTATATAGTATAATTAAGAAGGAACTCCGAAAAGGAATAAAGCCGACCTAGGCCGTAATAGCCGTAACGCTGCCCGCTGTGGCCCCCCTATAAGACCTAGCCCCCCTTAGAGTAATCCTAGCTTAATACTGTAAAGAACTAATTATTAAACACGGAGACTAGCCGGACTAGGCACTCTAAGCCTGGTCGCTAAAAAAGATTATCTAAGCTATAAACACGGCCGCTAGCCGCGACGATACTATAGCGGCTCGAAGACTGCCTGGTAGTGATATATACCTAACCTTTACTAGAGGGGCCTAGTAGTGGTCTACCTTCGCTAACTACTAGGTTAAATAGGCCTTTGGTACCGGAGCTAAAATAGCTACCCGAACCTACCTAGTCCTAGTAAAAGCTATTCCCTATTCGATCCTAGGCCTACTATCCAAAAATAAGCTCCTATAATCCCTACGCACCTTTAACCCTACTATGAAAATACACTAAGTAAAGACCCGGCTCCTTAGATACGGTACTAGTAAGGTAGCGATACTGCTTATTAAGACTACCTTATAGGAAGGCGTAGAGAATCTTATATAAAATAGCCTTTTACTAAAAGGCGGTAGCTAACTATATAAGCCCTATAACCCCGATATAACCCTCCTATAATGCTTTAGCTGCTTATAGTTCGGGTATAAAGCTGCCTAGTGCCTAAAGGCGAAGAGGCGGTACCGCTACTACGCTAAACCCGAGTCCACCTACTAAAATAGCGTCGAAAACTACCTAGCGTCGGCCCTAAAGACTACCTAGAGGTACGCTATATATAATAAAAACCATAATACCTTCGATAACGCCTACTAGGTTAAGAGATATAAAGCCGCGAGAGCCCGGGAAATATATAAGTACCGGATAAGAGAATTCGATATTATAAGATAGACTAAGGCGGTGTACCCGCGACCCCGCCTTAAATATCCCTTACCCTCCCTCTCCCTTACCCTATTATAAGCCACCCCTATCCGCTATAGTCCTAGTCGCCCGCTAAAGCGACCCCGCGAATACCCCCTAGCCTTTAGGCCCCTAGAGCCGTTCCTTATCCCCTATAAGACCGACCCGACCCTAGCTTAAGACACCTAGGAGGCCGCGCTAACTAGACCGGCCCCGAACCCCTCCCCCTTTAAATAATAAAGCTCCGTGTCTTAACCTAGAATATAGGAGCTAAATAGGCCCGGGCAGAGCTCCCGCCACTGGCCTATACTAAGTATAATATAATAGCTATCTAAGAGCTAGGGCTTAACCCCTTTATAAAGGGGCTAAAAGCCCTAAGTAGGGCCCTATACCTCCTAATTTAGGGGGGTAGCAGGGCCCTACTCTATATCTATAAATAATACCCTCTTAGTATATAGATATAGCGGGCCTACCGGGACTCCTATACGGTTACTTTCGGCATAAGCGACTAAGTCGTTACGATTTAGTTAATTTACTCTGAGAACTACTAATCCACTATTACCCCGTGGTATACCCCTTTAACCACGGACCTTATAGGGGGCCCCCCCTAGGGCCGCTATATCCTCCTCGGAGACTTTAACCTCCACTATCCCCTCTAAGCTAACTATCCTGGATTCTATCCTAGGTCTAGTACTATTCTAAAGCTAATTACCCGCTAGAACCTTAACCTTATTACCCTACCCGGTATAACCACCTAGTATAGGCTAGGCCGATAGCTAAGTATTATCGACCTTATTTAGGTGTCCTAGGGGCTCCGCTACGGCTATAATAACATAGATAGTAAGCTTATCGGATTAGACCACCTCTCCTAAGCCGCGATTATTTACCTTAATATAGACCGCCCTGCTAATATAGCCCCGCTATGGCCCCCCGACGGCCCCCGCTAGGTCTAAAAGGAATTTATACCCTCCCTTGCCCGTTAGGTAGTAACTAGGGTCCTTATATAACTAGGCCCCCTAATAACGCCCTCCGATATCGATAAGGCCCTTAACTACTAACCCAGGACCTTATTATTATTACTATACTAAATAGCCCCGTGATACTAAATAGGCCCCCCCGGCCGCCTACCCTACCTATAATAGACTAATAAGCTAACGTCCCTAACCTAAGAAGCGCGTAGGTTATATAGGCGGTATATAATAACGAAATCACGGAATAGGTAGGAAGAGTATAGGTAAGCTAAGCTCCGCCGCGATAAAGCTATAGCGATAATAAAAAGATAGTATTAGCGCCACCTTCTTTACTTAACCTAAGCGAATAACAGGCTCCTTTAAAGGCTCTAGAGATAGGCCCGAACTAAAGGCTATTAACTACCCGGGCCCCTAACTATACCGCTACTATACCGCGACTAAGGCGACCTAGCGACCTCTTATAATAAGAAAGCAGATATCCTATACGCTAAGTTTTTCCCCCTCCCTAGAGACTTAGATCCTAGGCCCTTAGGGCGAGAGTACCCCTCTAGGTAGGATATAGACTAGAGCGTTACCGTGGCGGATGTCTAAGGCCGCCTCCGCCGGACTAAACTATAAGCTATACCCGGCCCGGATAGCTTTTTAGTAGGCCTCCTAAAGGCTTATAGCTCTGCCCTATACTAGATCCTAGCCACGATACTTTTAGCCTGCCTATCCCTAAGCTACTTCCTGCGCTATTACCGTACCGTTACTGTTATAATTATCTAAAAAAAGGGCCGCTTATAAAGCGACTATAAGATAGCTAAAGGCTAAAGGCCGATTTCCCTCCTTAATATAATCGGAAAGCTACTTAAAGGTATTATAGTAAACCGCTTCGCGGCTATAGCGGAAGAATATTAACTACTCCCTAGTAGCTAAATAGGAAATAGGCCTAGGCGTAGTATAGGGATAGCTATTTAGCGCGCGATAGAGACTATTAGGGCCGCCTAGGCCCTAGGCGGCGCCCCCGCGATACTCTAACTAGATACACACAGGGCGTTTAACACTATCCCCTATACTAGGCTTCTTAAGTCCCTTAAGCGTAAGGGATTCCTAGACTAGGCCGTCTAACTAACCGGCAGCTTTCTCTAAGACCGGATAGTCTACCTCCTTTTTAATAGCTAGGCGGTAACCCTGTAGCCCCTCCGCGCCGGCGTACCGTAGGGGTCCCTAATATCCCTAATTCTCTTTATTCTATATATCTCTACTTTATATAAAGAACTCGAATACACCGCGAGAATTATTATTATTAGCTTTACTAATAACACGAATATTATCGCCTTTAGCCGTATAAAGGCCTAAACACGGTACCGTCTTACCTACGCCTAGCGAATATATAAGGCTTAGTCCTAAGTAAGTAACCTTTAATTTAAGCCCTTAAAATATATTTTTATACTCTTTATAAAGTCCTATTCCTTATCCTTAACGCCTCTTTACCTCGGCACTATACCGGTCCCCCCCTTAATAGAAACTAAGTTTATTAGGGTATAACTAGACCGGAAACTAAATTTCTTATAGTATAGGAAGGAGATCTAGAGTAAATTAGTAATATAGAACTACGCCCTAACCCGGCTTACCGTAGTAGCCTAGGGCTATAGCTTTACCGACGCCTAGGGCCTTTATATCGCTATAATCTAACTAGCTATCTCCTACTATACCCCTACCTTCTATAGAATCACTGATAGGCCCCGCCGCGGCCTCGCTACGGCTCTTAGCTTAGCCTAGAATAAGTGCCTTAGAATTATTACGGGAGCCTATAAGGCTACGCCGATCCGGATCCTAGAAAAAGAGACGTATATCCCCCCTCTTAATTTATATCTTACCCGCCTTATAGCTAAGAGAGCTCTTAATTACTAAAATACCGGAACTAAGGGACTTATTCTAGCTAGCACCTAGGCCGCGATAAGAGTATTAGCGATATTAAGGTATCGCTATATTACTTAGTAAGCACTCGCCTAGCTCGCTTAATCCTTTACCGCCTAAAACTAGATAAATAATAATAACCCGGATACCGCCCTTTAGGAGGAATAGAAGAAGAGGTGGAGAGACACGGGGTCGACGCAGAACCCGACCTATACCGCGGCGGTACTAAGCCGAAACCCCTAAAAAAAAGACCTTTAAAGCTATAAAGGCCTTCTAAAGCTATAAAGCTCCGCCCTTACCTAGATTTGCTCCGAGAAACTAGGCTTTAGGGCCTTTCTCTTTAAAGCGAGGGTTCCCGGATTCGCTACCGCCCGGTACCCTTATAGAGATAAAGGGGCGGAGATAGCCGAATATATTATTCTATAATATTAAGATACTACTCCGGAGTCGCGAAGTAACCTTTATAACGCTATAAGGAGACCGATCTTAACTAGGGGAGACCTCTTTAATACCCTAAACTACCCTAAAAAGGTAAAAGTAATCGTAAAATAGTTTATATGTCTTAATCGCCTAAACGACTTTTACCTTACCCTGGAAATTATAAGAAACTATATAATAAAGACCCTATAATAGGACCGCCCCGGTATAAGGTATACGGAATAAAGATAGCGCTTAACCTAGACTTTCGTATTTACTCTAGGGCCCTATAAGCCAGGACCCTGGCGGCACTAAAAGGGTATACTATAGCGGTATTTACCCTTTACTTAGCCTTAGTCTCGCCGTTTTCCTTTTTATTTTTATTTCCGGAAGCGTTATCGCTATTAGTAATATACTCGTGTCCCTATCCTATTATATTAGTATTATTATCCCGCTAAGAGACCGCTAAGAGACCGCTAGGGGACTTATAGCCACCTTTAATAGGATAGCGATTATTCCTTTTAGCCTATTTAGATAACGCTCTAGACTAGCTAATATAGCGTTACTACCGTGGCGGTAACCGGCGGGGTAAGTATACCTAGCAGCGCGCTTAAAGGATACTATCGCCGCTATAAGCTAACCCCGAGTCTACCTAAAGTTAGCGCGGTATACTTTCGGCACCCCTAAGGACACGACTTATAACTGCCTTATCTCTACCCTTATTAATAGCCGCTATAAGCTCCCGGTAATATTTAAGAACCCGCTATTAATACTTTAGGGCTATAGCCGGAACCTACTAATTATTAGAACCCTGCTATTACCGCTCCGGTATTACTAAGACACTATTATAAGACCGACTTATATCCTTATAAATCCGATAATAATTAGTATACTAATACTATACCGCTCCTTTTCTAATAGTATGAGTATATACTTTTATATCCTCGGGCTTATCGCCCCCGAGGCGTTTAATATACCTAAGATATCTATTTAAAGTCAGAATCGGCCACTTATCGGTATTACTTTAGCACCCTAAGGGCGTCCCTAGGAATACCTATAGTAAGACTCGTATAGCGCCGGTATTATAATACCGCGCGTTATTCTTTTTTTTAGCCTGTTTTTTCTTAGGAGGTATCTTAGAAATAGTTAACGCTAAACCTAAACCGACCCGCGCCCCCTATAGCACCCCTTTATTTATAGTAACGGACTTAGATTAATTAACTCGATTATTACTATATAACTAGCTACGATCCACCTTATTAGCCCGCCCTAAAACTACCGACTTCCCGCCCGCGCTACTACTTATAAATAGGTGATATTAAAGGAATAAGAACACCCTATCTATTTATAAGGAGTCGAACACGTATTATTAGTAACTATAGTATAGGACCGGGAACGAAGACGGGAATAAAGGGGCGGGCAGCTTAAAGGAAAACCTATAATATCGCGATGAGAGGGTTAAAGGAGGGAAAATAAAAAGAAGGGCGGAGGTCCTTAAAATTTTTAATTAACCTGACTATAGTTATAAAAGGCTACCGAATTTAGTAGGTATATATAATAAAGGCAGGTGCCCCTACTAAACCCCCCGCCTAGAAGGAAGGTATAAATTTTTGATATATTGGGCTACAAGTAGTAGGCTGTACGCGCGGAAGAGAGGAATCAAGCAAAATAGCTATTGAATTCGTAGATCCGTAGGATTACTGCTTGTTACGCAAAACGCGTAGTTATGTGTAAAGAACTGACTTCTGGGATTTCTTCCTGGATCCGGGGCTGGCAAAAGACCCTGAAAGATTGGGTGGCGACTGTTACGTCAACAGCTTACACGACGGTTATCACGCCACGTTATTTGCTTAAGTAATAACCAAGATATCGTATTTACGATACCTAGTATATTTATATTATTATTATTATGATTATTACTTATTATAAGTATAATATTAACACCCCCCCGTAAGCTGACTCTTATATAATAAGTGCAGCTTAGTCAGGTTATACTTATGATTATATTATATTATAGCGTAGTAATCCTAGTCTATCTAAGACTAGAATACATAGAGGGAAAATTTGAAAAAACCTCTTCTTTTTAATTCAAGGGAAAATTCAAAAACCCTTATTATTATTATAGTATATTATTCAAAGGAAAATTCAGAAAAACCTTTAATATCTAGGAAAACCCGAAGGTAAAAAACCTGGTTATTCCCCTTATAAAGAACTAAGAATACCAAGTATTAAAACCTAGTATTTTAATTCTTTGATATTATTATAAGGCGGCAAATTATACTTAGGTAACGTATTATCCTTATAACCTAGGTTGTTATATAACCGCAAAGAGTATTATAAGTCTCTTTTGCTAAACCTTTAGTCATTATATCAGCTATATTAAATTCCGTATTTATATATACGATTTTTACTTTATTATTTTATAGCTATTGCCTACAGTAGTGATACTGCCTGTCGATATGCTTTACCCGTTTATGAAATTCAGGGTTTTCGGCGAGCTTCTTTGCACTCTCACTATCTATTAAGATAGTAGGAATCTCGAGAGTATTATTATTATTATTATTATTATTATTATTATTATTTTTATTATTATTTTTATTACCTCTTATATTAGAATCTAGACCTAGATTCTCTAGTATATCTTTATATAGATTATAAAGATAGATTCCTTCTTTAGAAGCTTCTGTGAGAGCCATATATTCGGCCTCTATTATTAATAAAGCAACGACTTTTTATTTAGTTAAGGTCTAACTAACGGGGTTATTTACTCCCACGCAGTAAATATATCCTGAAGTCGAGGTTCTATCCTCGATTATATCTAAAAAGCTGGTATTAGAATAACCGTAAATACCAAGGTCTTCTTTATTATAGTTATATAAAAGACCGATATTAGGATATATATTTATATAAGCCCAGATTCGATTTAACGCAGTAAAGTGGTCTTACGAGGGATTACTTATATAGCGAGAACACTAGTTAACTGCGTACGTTATATCTGGTCTTGAATGCAAGGCTAGATATAATAAAGCCCTGATTTCCTATTAGTATTTACTTAT
Organism: Sodiomyces alcalophilus JCM 7366; assembly: GCF_042370955.1. NCBI lineage: Eukaryota > Fungi > Ascomycota > Sordariomycetes > Glomerellales > Plectosphaerellaceae > Sodiomyces > Sodiomyces alcalophilus. The sequence continues at coordinate 3,086,193 of NW_027263536.1, read as the reverse complement.
ATTATTAGTTAACGCTTATTCAGGATTTAGTACTAGGACCTTCTTGTGTATACAAGGGGTGTTAACCCTTTTTAGACTTCGTTTATTATACCTTTTAAGTATCTTCTTAGTTTAAGGCAACTAACTTATAGAGAGAGTCTTATTATCTTTATTTATGTTTATTATATGGCCTAGAAAGGTATTTATTTCACCTAAGTCTTTAAGTGTAATATCTTTAGACATCTCCAAAAAGAAATAGTCTAAAGTATCCTCAGAAGGGCTTAGAGCCACTATATCGTCAACGTGGCATAAAAGAATAGCTCGTTCTTCTATTCTTTTAATTTTTTTATATTTATAAAAGGTAAAAAGTCCGTTATTATATTCAGAGACCCGGTAACCTAGCTTAGATAATATCTTAACCAGGTAATTATACCAGAGTCTAGGACTTTGTTTCAACCCGTACAAAGCTTTATTAAGCTTACAGAGTGTTATATTATTATTATTTTCTAAGCTGTCTTCTTTCTCGAAGCCTATAGGTTATATAGCGTATATCAGGGTATCTATATCAGCATGAACGAACGCGTTTTTAATATCGAACTGCCTAGATTTCTAGCCGTGCGATACGCCTAGTATTAAAGCTAGTTTATAGCTTTCTGGCCGGCAGGTAGTTAAAAAGGTTTCTAGGTAATTAAGACCTAGAACCTGATTAAACCCCTGAATAACCCACCGAGCCTTATATTGAATAGCTTCGCTAGTGCTATTATATTTAATTCTGAAGACCTAACGACCCCTAGTACGTGGTAGTCTTCTTTTATTTTATTATAATTATTAAGCGTATTTCTTATACTTATTAAGTCCTAGGTCTTTCTCTTTTCGAGTTCTAATATTTCTGCTACCATCGCGTCTATCTATTTATCTTTATCTAGGCAGTTTATAGCCTGTTTATAGGTAGCTGGTTGGTTAATCGAATTTATAGTTAAAAGAAATAAGGAACTTTCTCAAAACTATAGGGTTCTAAGTATAGTATCTTTTATAAGGAATAGTGCACTACTATTAGTGAATATTAAATCCTTATAGTCCGGTTTTAAAGGTTCTAAAGGTATTTAGACTTCTAGCCTAGTACTTTGGCTACTATTATTATTATTAGCCGGGCTATAGTTAATATTATTATTATTATTATTATTATTATTATTAATAGCTGGAACTTTATAGCCCGCTGCCCGTAGACTCTTTCGTCTATTATTATTCTCTTCTTCAGATTAACTAGACTTAATAGAACGTTTCGAAACGCGCGAAGGAATATTTTATAAAAATTAACCGGTATTTTCACTAAAAGTGATTCCTTTATTATACTTAACGGGTTAATAAGGCCCGCGGTTAGAAACCTGATTATATGCCTGAGTATTAATATAAGGAGGGAGGTTATTATTATTTTCAGGCGTATAGTTATTATTATAGTTATCTAAAGAAGAGTGAAGAAACTGAATCTCTAAGATATAAACGTCTCGAAACCAACCAGTCTTTCTAGTTACTGGGTTATAAACCTTATAGTTATAGTTATTAAAACCTATTAAAGCACCTCGAAGTGCTCTTATATCTAGTTTCTTTATATTCGGGTCGTTATTTTTATAATAAATAATAGAACCCTAAACCCGTATATTATTAATATTAGGTTTCTGACCTTATAAAAGCTTAAAGGGACTCTTATATTTAAGAGCTGAATTGGGTGATCTGTTATATATATAAACAGCTAAGAGCATAGCTTCACCCTAAAGGTATCGAGGCAGTCTTAAGTGGAAAAGAAGAGCTCGAACCTTTTCTATTATAGTTCTTATAACTCGTTTAACAGAGCCTTAAGCTTTATAAGTGTACGATGGCTTTATATTATGCTTTATACCTATAAAGAGGTGTTAAAAAGAGGCGTTATTAAATTCTTTTCCACCGTCTATATCTACTTCTTTAATAAAGAAGTGATATTTATTATTATTATTATTATTTTCCACCTAAGCTTTCCACTCTTTTATAGCTATAACTACCGTTATTTTAGACTTATCTAAGAGTAGTTATACCCATAGAAACCGGGTAGAACGGTCTAGTATAAATAAAATCCAACGCTTTTTATTATAAGAAAGAGGTTTGATCGGTCTATAAAGATCCATATAAACCTTTTCTAAATAAGAAAAGTCTTTGTATTTATTAACTAAATCTTTATTCGTAAGTGTAATAGACTTACTCTTCTTATAGGCATTATAGCTCTATATTTTAATTAACTCTTCGTTAGTTATATTATAATCTTTTTAAAGAGTATTAGTATAAAGACTTTTTAAGGCAACAGGGTTAATATAACCCATCCTGTTATACCACAGCGTTGTGTTTTCAGTTATGGAGGTAGTCCTTCGACGGTTATTACGATCTCTTTATTTATAAAGCTCTTCTTAAGGTTAAAGAGGTTAAAGAGGTTAAGGTTTCTTTGTTATATTATTTCTTTATTAAAGTTCAACCAACCCCTTTCTTTATTTATTTAATTTCTTTAAAGCCTGTTCTTTGAACCTCTGAAACCTCTTTTTGCTAGTTAAGTCTTAAGACTGTTCTTTAGGTAAAATACCTCTTTGCAACAGTTTGTTTATATTCTTTCTAGTATTTATTATATTTATTTTCTAAGACTCAACCCCCCCGTACGACAGTGCCCGTGCTGCAGCCCAGTATAGCCCGTTATAAAGCAGAGCCGTTATATAAAGAAAGACGGGCTCTTTATTATTAAATAATAAGAGCTTTTTGTTTCTAGTAAGACCGCGAGCTTTACTATTAAGACAATAGAGACTAATAATATTCGTGCCTATTTCCGGTATATAAAGGCACTCTTTTAAAAGCAAAAGCTTTCTAGTATCCCTGAATTTTATAACGCAGTCTCCTTCACCTTATATCTTTCTTTCCTTTACCTAACCCTAATAAATAGTTCTCTTTTTAGAATTATAAGTAGAAAAGAGTCTTTTATTTATACTAATATACGCTATAGCCCCGCTATCTATATAGAAATTCAGATCTAATTTAATACTGTTTTCTGTTTATATTTAATGAATCTTTTCTACTAACTAATCTATATTAAGGTTAGTATTCTTTATATCTTTATTTTTAAAAGAGATAATAAATACCTAATCTATATATATTAAATCTTATATAAAGGATTCGGACGGTCTAAAAGAGGAAACGGAGGAGGGAGGACGTCTTTAAAGATAACGCCAGCCTCTTCGTCTTTATTATCGTCTTCCTATTCTTTTTCCTTTTCTTTCTCCTACGGCTAATCCTACTACTAATTCTGTTAATCTATAATTATATTAACTATAGTAAACTCGTCGTTTTCCTCTTCTAAAGACGTATCTAAGGCATACTATTCCTTTACCTTTAGTATAAGGTTTATTATACGTTTCTCCCTTTAAAAGAGACGCGTATTTCCACCTCCTTTCTTTTCCTTATCCTTTTAAGAGGACTAGGATTTATTTACCCTATTCTAGGTATTTTTCCTTAATCCTGCATTATCCTTTATTACCTAGTTCTTAGGTGCTTTTTTAGGATAAAGAAAGTAGTGGTTAGTCGGCGTATAGCCAGGCTTCTTATAGTTCTCACAGAATAAACCCTTAGTTTTCTTCTAGGGCTTTTTATTCTTCTATAACTTCGAACCTTATATAAGGAGGGTATTCGACGGCTAATCGACCTTTCTTAAAGCATCTATTAATTCCGCTATTAATTTATCTAGTGTATAACTAATAATATTATAACGAAGAGCTTAAGTTATTTGCCCTACTATAGATTCGTACCTCTTATCGAGACTATTAAGAATCCAGGTAAAGATCACCTTATTAGAAAAGGATATACCTCTTTGATTTAAGGTAAGCAGTCTCTCTTATATTTTATATAAATACGCTTCGAGATTAGGGAATTCTAAAGGCGAGAGGTTAAAAAAAGAAGTCAGGACGATATAGTCGGCCTAGAATCCCTTTACTTTATATAAATCCTTTAGTTTATCCTATACTTTTAAAGCTTTGTTTATTCCTTAAACCTGGGTTAAGGGACCGTCTAAAAGAGCAGAGAGTATATCTCTAGCTGCCTTTAGAGACTCCTCCTTCTGTTTTATAGAAGGATTTACTAGAAGGGGCTTTATACCGTCTTTAATATATTTTCCTTTACGAGCGAAGTAAGCGTGTATTCCTATTATCTAGTTTTGATAGTCTATGCTGCCCTGGAGCTGCCGGACCGAAATTTCTTTGCTAGTCTCTTATTAAGCTATTTTTAAGTAGCAGAACGATATTTTTTATTATTTATTTAGGTTAAAATTAACTAAGTTATTTAACGATTTGTTTGTATTATTTTTATTCGTTTTCCTTTATTCCTTTTTTTGTTATTACGTTATCGATAAAGCATAGAAATAAAGAATACTAAGCCAAAGGTCTGATTCTGATTAGCCTAGCTTCGAAAAGTGGGTCCAAAAGTGGGTCTAAACGGTGAAGCTATTTATAGATCTCGCGGCGCGAAGAAAAGCGATGCTTATATAAAGCGAATAACAGGATTTCCACGGGCGGACTTTTTACTAAAAGCTTATATACCACGTTACGATATCCTGTTATTATAGGCAGCGCGGTAGGTTAAGTGGCTTAATTATTATAGCTATTTTTCGTGGAGTAGTTATAAGAGCTTTAAAGAGCTACTGCGTTTAATCCACGTATTCGTTATTTTTCTTCTTTTTTAAAAAGTCCCTTTATAAATAAAGGAACAGTATATCCGATTATAACAAAGAGTCTTATTCCGATTATATGGTTCTTCCGGAATAGGAATAAAGAGCTGGCCTCTTAGCACGACTCTTAGCGACCGTATTAGGAAGAATAAAGAGCTTTAAACCGTAGTATCGGTACAAACGGTTCGAATCGATTAGCTGTCTTCGGGAGATAAAGGGATTTTATATAGTCGGAGATAAGGCTCTGCGACTAGGAGAGGATAAAAGGATGGCCTAAAAAGGCAGGTAGCCTGTACAGGCAGGGAGTCTTTTTAATATTTCGAATAAAATAAAAGGGTAGAAAAGAGTAGATTTCCTTCTTTGCTAACCCGTGCTACGCACCACCATCCGACACGATACCAGCACTAAAGCCTATATAGCGCTGGATTAGTGCCAGCACTATACTGGCACTAAAGCCTATATAGCGCTAGATTAGTGCCAGCACTATACTAGCACTAAAGCCCGTATAGCGCCGGATTAGTGCTAGCACTATACTAACGCTAAAGCCCGTATAGCGCTGGACTAATGCTAGCAGTAGCTAAGTCCTAGGTAGACCGAGGTTTCCCTATGGCTATATAGAGCGGAAACTATGCCCTCCCCTTTAAGTAATATATCCTATTTATATATTATTTACTATACCCTAAGGTTACCTAACTTAAATCCTCTTATAGGTCCTATAGTACTGGCTGGCTAGAGATATATACGGTTAGTGTATATTAAATAGTAGTAACTAAAATAAGATTATTCGATCTTAGTAAGGTTCGCGTACCGATCCTATTAAACGACTATAGAGACTATTCTAGTTACACGATCCTAGGGTAAGTAACTATCCGCCGTTAATAAAGTGCCTCCCTTTAAATAGGACTAGGCGATAAGCAGCGATTATTAAGCTATAGCCTAATAACGCTAATAAGGAACTACTTACCCACGCGCCCCTTACTATATTCACTAGCCCCTTAGCGTGAAGTATAAAGGTCTGCGTACTAAACCCCTATTTAGTTAAATAGCTATATATAGCGCCCTAAGCGGACACGTAGCTAAGCGGTACCGGTTAACCGTGGTCCACTAAGTAAAGCGCCTCCCCTTTATTAGGACTAGGCGAGTAAGCGATAAGTATAAGAGTCCACGAGTACTAGTTATCCGATAGGCCCGTATCTAAAACGACCTATTAAACACTAAATAGTATTATCGTGGAACCCGCTTAATAATAACCGACGCTCCTTACCCCGTTCTCCTAGACTCTCCCCCTACGCTAAGGGATCTAAAAGGCGTACGTCCGCTCGCCGTAATAGCGAACGCCTATCTAGATATAGCCGAAAAGGTTCTTATGCCCGAATATCGGCTACTCCTCTTTATAGCCGAGTAAGCAGGGAACCTCCCTAGCACTAGTAAAGCTAGCTATACTATAACCTCTAGAGGAAGAGTCTCTAAAGCTATCCTGCCTCCTTAGCTAACCTATCCTACTAAGTGGGTTACCTATCACGACTCTTTTATAAAGGTATTCTATAATTAGCTAAACGAGGAGCCAGAGTATATCGACCTTTATAAGTCTATAGTTATACCCCGTAGTATCGTAGTAAAGGAAAAGGAGCTAGCCCCTTTTACCGCCAGCTATAATTCTCCGCTAGTAAAACTAAAGATTAAGGTTAAGGGATCGGAATTATTTTTAATCCGCCCCGCTATAAGTATAGTCGAATAGCCGGTCGGAAGTTTCCCCGAAAATATAGCGGAAAGCCTTTCTTTAAAGTATACTAAACCTTTTAAAGGAACGCCCGACTATACTATAACGCCTAATAACCGTATACTATTCTCCGACTAGGAAAGTTACTAAGCCGATACTATAAGTAACCGCGATAAGCGTATAAGCCCTACGCCCTCTAATATTATATACTACCCTCGCGATAAGACGGAGGATATCGGATCCGGAAACGGTAGGAACCCGGAATATTAATAATAAGTAGCCCTTCTAGGTAATAGTCCCCCTAGACGTAATCCCCCTAGCGTAGGCCCTCCCCTAGGGAATATACCGGGCGCTAGCTACCCGGAACTATACCTATATATATAATAGTCGGATTTACTTGCTATCCTTGGCTAGCGCGATACTTAGACGCACCGATTTAAGGCTAACGACCTAGGCTACTTTAAGCCTCCTTTATACTTTACTACCGACTAGGATCTTAAGACTAAAGGAACTAAACTAATCTATATAGACGTTTTCCGCTTTACTAATATAATAGACTAATATACCGGCCTAAGTGCCTAGCACCGCGAGTCCCTTCCCCGTAGACTAGCCCGTTATTTATTAGGCGAGGCTTTTATATAGTTTATAAGCCTTAATAAGGGATAACGTTTATACCTTACTATAATAGCCACTATTACGGAATAAAAGACTACCCTATAGGAAAGGTTCCGACTATCTTAAGAGGAAGCCGAGTATAAGCTAAGGCGTAAACGATATACCCTAGACGATATAGTTACCCGCCGTGATATCCGTGTTTTCGCCGATAAGGTAATCCGATTAGCGAAGGCGGCTAACGAACCTAGAGGTAAGTATTTAGCTCTTATATAGGATCGCTTAGACGCTAACCTAGCGAATACTATTCCCCGTCCTAGACCGGAGACTATAACGACCGACTTTATAAATAGCCTAGCTAGTATAATACTAGGATAGTACCGGAACTATACTAATAGAGCCTAGAAAGCACTTATTACCCGATAAACCCTGCCACGGATTAAACGGATATCGACTATAAACTAATCTTCCTAGGTATACTAGCCCTTTCCCCGGTACCCGGATCGACGCGGCAGCCCGGCTCCACGCCGCTTACCGTAGCCTAAATAATATTTACTAGCGCCGGATCGTTATCCCCTATTCCCGGAATATCGCTTACTAGGACCAGGACCAGGACCAGGATAATTCCGCTAGAATAACCGCGCCCTACTAGCCCTAGGAACGCTAAACCGATACGTAAATAAACACGGCTAACGGCTCTTAGCCAATAATACGTCTAATTAACCAGCGCGCGGTAAGCGGAACTTTCGCCGGGAACGATCCAGGGATCTAGTAAACACTACTATTAACGATAAGGTCTCCGATAAAGGATATAAGAACGATAAGGAACTAGAGGACCTATATTATTTCGAAAAGGAGTTTAATAGTTCTAAGGACCTTATAGATAATAAAGCCAAGACCGATAAAGGTAGCGATTAACTATACTAGGTTACCGATAGACCCGGATTCGTACCTAAGTACCGAGATCTTTACTAGGTACGACGATAATATACTAAGTATAGATAGCTAATAAGATCTAATAATAAGGCCCTCCGCTATAAGAAGTCCTGTTCCTACTTATTCCTAATAGAGGAATAAGGCGGTTAGGACTCCCCGCTAATTAAAGGCGCTTTATAGGAAGTAATAGACTTAGTAGCCGGCCTATACGGTTATATATACATAAGGGTCTAAGTTCGTATAACCCTAGATAACGCTCCCTTTAAAGTTTATATTAATTTAGGTGCCTCGCGATACGTTATAAGCTAGCACCTCCTCCTATACCTCCCCGATATAGAAGTCGACACGTCTAAGAGATCTACGCTTCGCGGCGTGGGTACTTTAGATATTATCGGATAGGCTTTATTTACCCTGCTAGTATAAGGCACGGTAAATAACTAGCCCCGAGTCGGACGGCTATATATAAAGGCTTAGGTGGTTCCTAGGCTAGAAGCCGGTCTGCTCCTTAGGCAGGAATTTAACTATCCGAATAAAGTCGATATCCTTAACTCGCGGGACGCTATCTAGATTAGGTCCTATAAAGGTCTTATTATCCCGGCCCGTATCTTCGCTAAACGTTTATTAGTTAGGCGCCGATTAAAAGCCGCTAAAAAGGTTATTATTCCGCTATATTAATACGGATTCGTCCTATTTAAGGAACGGAATATAACCTTAAACTCTATAGAATTCTAACCGGATATTAAGGGTTTACTAAACTATATCCTTAGCGAAGGGATATCCGTCCTAATCTATAACGCTAACGACCGGCCACTATTTATTTCCCGGGGTAATAAGCTAGGGTATATAGATCCCTTCCACGCTAACAGATATTTTAATATAAAGTAAGATAAAGCCCGCGATATTCTAATAAAACGACTAAAGGCCGCCGAGAAGCCCCTAAGTCCGGAAGGATAAGGCGATATCTTTAAAGGGCATTTACCTATTAGCGGGAAGCTCGGAATCGCTAAGAGCCTAGATACCCTAACTAAAGCGACTCTAAAAGGCGTGACTATCTATAACCACGGAGCCTGCTTTATACGACGCTTTACTAGGATTATCGATAACTACCCTAAGGTTTAGACGGACTAAGGCGTTATCGATATAGATAAGAAGGACTATATACGCGTTCCCCTAATTAACGGGTAGTATACCTAAAGGATTAGCTAGAAGCTATATCCACTAAGCTATAAGGACGAGGCCTTTCTAGACTAGACCCTAGACGGACTTTACGACTAGGACCGTATAGAATAGACGTTAGTACTAACTCCTTTTAGTGCTCCGGTTTTTATTATATACCGAGAGGTAAAAAGTAAACGTAAAGGCCGTATAGTAGTTAACCTTTATACCCTAAATAAGGTTACTATCCTAGATATATACCCGATACAGCTCTAGGACAAGGTTATTAAGCGACTCCGAGGGAAAAAGTTTATCTTTATTATCGACGCCCGGGCCTACTTTTACTAGTTCCCTATATATAAGCCGCACCGCGAGCAGTTTACTATTATTTCTTAACGGGGATAGGAATAACTAAAGGTCGCCCTAATAGGCTTCCGTAACTCGCCCGCGTACGTCTAACGCTATATAGACTAGCTCCTTTACCTATACTAGGACTTTATCTCCGCCTTTATCGATAATATCGTTATTATATCGGATACTAAGGATAACCACGCTAAGCACCTAAATATAGTACTCTCCCTATTTAGTAAAAAGAGGATTAGTATCTCTCCCGATAAGTCCTTTATTAGATATTCGTTAGTTTAACTACTAGGATTTAAGGTCGACGCCCTTAGGCTATCGAATACTAAAGAATATACCGAGGCTTTATAAAAGATTCGCCCTCTAACTTCTTTTTAGTCCTTAGAACGTTAGATCGGGATAACGGGGTAGCTTTACTATCTTATCCCCCGATTCTCTTATCGAATCGCTCCCCTTTAATAATAAAAGACGACCCTTCTCGCCGAGGCTTATTAAATCAGGAAAGATAAGGGATAGGCCCGTAAGGCGTATACTAGATATATAATATTCGAGGCCACTACTAAAGAGTTAGCTATATTCTATAATATCACCGGCGCTCTTACCTCGGATACTTACCTATTCTATTATATCCCCACTAAGATCCTCTTTATCTAGCTAAACGCCTTTAAAAAGCACGGGTTCTCCGCTATACTCTTTTAGCTAGTCGATAAGACCGAATAGCTTATTAAAGGAACCTTTAAGAAGACCGATATTCGACTAGTGCTTTATATTAGTAAGGGGCTTAACGCCGCCGAAGAAAAGTACTGGCCTATAGAACTTAAGGTTACCTGCCTAGTATAGGCCGTTCGTAAGACCCGCACTATTATCTAGTCTGCTTATCGTAACCCTACTATAGTCCTTATAGACTACGCCGCTATTATTAGTATTATAAAGTCGATAGTCCTATCTAGCACCGATAAGACTAGGCTAAATATAAAGCTTACCCTCTCCTCTAAGTTCCTTAGCTAATTCTAGTTAGATTATCGATATATCCCCGGTAAGACGAATATAGTAGCCGATACCTTATCTTAGCTACCTATTACCGATAGCCCCCCGGCTAAAGGCCTAGGCGAATTAGACCGGATTTAGAAAGACTAGGCTATATACTATATTAGCGAAATCTAAATAGAGGACGATATACGATAAAGGATTATTAAAGGATACGCTAACGACTCAAAGTAGGTACCTATCCTCGCCTAAACCACTAACTATAACTTACTAGTTAAGATCCTTTTTAAGGTAAATAATAGTCTCCTGTATTAGGTGGATTTAAATAGGAGAAAGCGCCTTTATATCCCCTTCTCCCTACGTAATGAATTCCTCTAGGCCGCCCACGATAACTAGTATTATTTCGGAGCTAAACGGATATAGTACAATTTAGTTAGCCGTTTTATAATCCTATAACTCTATAAGGAGGTTAACTTATATATCGCTTAATATAAGATATATCGCACCTACTAAACGGATCGGCAGGCTCCCCTTAGCGAGATACAGCCTATCCTAACGCCCCTTATCCCTTTTTATACTATTACTATAGACTTTATTATCGGGCTACCCGAAGTGCCCTTTATAGGGATACCGTGGTAACACCAAGGCTTCCCTTTATTTAATACCCTCCTAACCGTTATGGATAAGTTCTTAAAGGCCTCCCTGCTTATCCCTGGCTATAGCACCTATACCGCCGAGGACTAGGTGTCCATGCTCTTTTAAGCCCTTTAGATAGGTAACTAGGGTATCCCCCGCGCTATTATCTCGGATTATAACCCTAAGTTCCTATTAGACTTCTAGATAACTTTATAGAAGGTAGCCGGAACTAAGCTAAAGTTCTTAACGGTATAGTATCCCTAAACCGATAGTATTTCCGAGAGGAAGAACTAAACCGTCGAGATCGGGATATATATATACCTAGCGGATAACCTAAACGCCCTATAGCCGAAGGTGATTATACCTTTATAGTTTAACCTAAATAACGCCTTTAATAAGACGCTTAGCTATATACTAAATAAGATATTATATAGCACTAAAAGGAATAGCCCGCTTAACCTGATTACTAACATTAACCCTAAGTTTATACGCGAGATATTCTAGGGGGATACGAAACTTATTATTATAATAGTATAGATATATATAAAGCGCCTATACGATAAGAAACGGCGTAATATTCGGTTCTAGCCCGGCGACCGCGTATATATCCGCCTTAGCCGCGGATACTCGCTCCTAGGTAAGGCTAGTCCTAAGCTTAGTGCTTAACGGATAGGCCCCTTTAAGGTCCTTAAGTAAGTATCGCCGTTAGTATACCGATTAGATCTGCCAAAAACTCTTAACGTGCACCCCGTTATTAGTATTTCTTAACTCTAAATAGTTAGGTTCGCGGAGATACCTAAGATTAAAGGACCCGTCGACGTGTAAGATAGGGACTAAGAGTAATAGCGAGACCTATATAAGCACTATAAGATCAAGGCTATCCTAGATAAACGGATTACCCGTAGGGGAAAAGGTAAGCCACGTACCGAGTACCTTATCCGATAAAAGGACTGGCCGGACTAGTAGAACGTCTAGATACTAGTAAACGTAATAGAAGCTCCGGATTTAGTAGAGGAATTTAAGGAACGTTAAAGAGCTTTAGAAGTGCTTTATTTAGTATTAAAGGGAATAAAAGAGGTTGAAAGACTAGAGCCCGGCGAGCTTTAAAGAACTAAAGGGACCTATTTAGCCTCGCGGCGGAGCCAGGCTAGGGCTAAAGAACCAGCCCCCTTAATAACGAACGCTCCTTTAGAAGGCGCGACCGATATAGTAAGAATAACACTATCTAATCTCGAACTAGCAGGAACAGAAGCCCTACCGGCTATATAGCCCTAGCGTACACGTAAATCAGTATAGCTGGCTCGAAAATAAAAGATTTCCTTAGCCGCCTATAGCTTTACTATTTTCCTTTATTCTTTACCTATAGCTAAGCGATTATAATAACTATCCTAACCTAGACCGCTTATCTAACCTATTATACACCGTGTTACTATCGCGATTAATACTATCTGCCTATTATATCCCGTTTTCCCCGTTACTATCCTATTACTACTAGTATATATTTCCCCCACGTCCACTAAAATACTCCTTATAGTTAATACCTATTCCCCTATCTATGCCCCTAAGAACCGACTTCTATGTTATAAGATACCCCGATAGTATACACCGATTAAAGGATACCGAGCTCCGCGAGGAATTTAGTAGGTTCTTCCGAGCCGGTAGGGACGGAACGGGCCTGACTTACGAAGGCTATTTTCGAGTAGTCTCCCTCTTTAGAGATAAGAACACGGTGACTAGACACCTTATTATAGCCGGACCCTCCTTTAAACAGTGGTGCGAGCGTAATAAGTTAATTATCGATAAGTACCGCCGGTAAGCTATAAGCTCGGGGTACGATAACCCTATAAACCAGGGACTACGCCGTACTATCTTTATACTAAAGGGAATCGTGGACTAAACCGTCTTAGAAGATAGAGCTAAAGAAATAGTGGCAGAATACCACTAACACTAATTCCTAATCGAGGCTAGCTATACTATCGCTAAGTGGCCCTAGCCAGAGTAAATATTTAAGGAGCTCCTTATTATAGTAAGGTATAACGCGCCCCGAGGCCCTAATAGATAATTCCTCTACGGGAGCGCGTAAAGAGTAATACCCACTATAGTCACCGCTAGCGGCTTACCTATACCACGACTATCCGCTATTATCGGTTCCTAGTAAGGAACTAAGACCTACTCCGTAGCCACCGTTGATAAGAAGACGGCGGAGGCTATCGATAAGGTAAATAAGCTAAGTACCGAGATAATAACTATAATCCGCTATTTACGAGATAGCGTCCTTAACCAGCTAAGCTTTATTATAGCCGTTATCCCCTTCTATAATATACTTAAGTCCTGCACGAGAACTATTAAGAATAGACTATAGGTCGCTAGAGTAAATAACACGCCGCCTATTCAATTAGTGATAAACATCCTTACTAGTACTAGTATTACCGGTAGACCGACTACGCTTACTAGCGCTAGCGTAATATAGGGCGTGAGCCCTTATCCTGGCCTAGAGCGGAACTAAACGCGTACTTATCGGCGTACCTAGTAAACCGGCCGCTAAGCGCCTCTTCCTCCACCGCTTAGGCGAGGATAAGGTATAGGTCTAAGCTACGAAGAGCTTCTTAACCCGACTATATAACGCGTTAGCGCGGCCGCTAATAGAAGAATTTATAACGCGAGGATAGACCCTTTATACTATTCGCTAGCGGAACTATAGCACCGTCCTGCCGCTGCCCGCGGGAAGATTTACTATATGGTTTATCTCTAACCACGTTATAAATAATATAATCTAGAATACCGTAGACCTCCTACTCCTGGTGGGACTCTGGCGTATAGAATCCTAAGTCTATATTACGCGTTTAGCGGATAATAGTTCGCTTAATAACAGTAAACGATAGGTAATAGCGTAGCGCTTTATAGATAACCCGGACCTAGCCGTGGCGCTAGTCTACCACGCCGTAATAGTCTAGGAGCACTACGACGCTTAAGCCTATAGAGCAGTCCTGGCCTTATATGATATAACGCCGACGGAATTCGAGACTAGACATAGCGAGATTACTACCGAGGAAGCGGCCGCTATTATAAGCCTCGAACCAGATATATAGGGTATCCTAATAGATAAGCCCGAAAAGCCCGCCGTGACTATTATTTAGCGGCACTAAGCCACTATTAGTTTAGCTAAAGGAATTATTGAGCGCCGTATAACGAAACGACTTACCCTATACTCCGCTATATCCCCTATTACCCCTAATTATTATTCTCTACTCTTTCCTTTCTGTTATCTTTCTTTTTTTCTTTTATATTATAGTCGGCTTTCGCGAAGTCTATAGTTAGTAATTCTAAGATAGGAGGATAGGCGGCTAGACACACTTACTAGTATCGTATATAGAACCCACGGAGTTAGAGCACCGCGCTAGGAAGGCGCTATCTTATATAGTAAATTTTTTTTTTCTATTAATAATAAAGAGAGGAATGTCTATATCTATAATATATTACTAGTATAATAATCGGCCTAGCCGAGTCCGAGCTAGACTATATAGACTTAAGCACGGATAGAAGCCCGCGGGACGTAAGGCTTTATCCTCCCCGGGGTATATACTACGCACCACTATCTAACACCATACTAGCACTAAAGCCTATATAACGCTAGATTAGTGCTAGCACTATACTAGCACTAAAGCCTGTATAGCGCTGGATTAGTGCTAGTACTATACTAGCACTAAAGCCTGTATAGCGCCGGATTAGTGCTAGTATTATACTAGCGCTAAAGCTCGTATAGCGCTAGACTAGTGCTAGCACTAGCTAAGTCCTAGGTAGACCGAGGTTTCCCCTTGGCTATATAGAGCGGAAACCTCGCCCTCCCCTTTAAGTAATATATCCTATTTATATATTATTTACTGCACCTTAAGGTTGCCTAACTTAAATCCTCTTATAGGTCCTATAGTACTGGCTGGCCAGAGATATATACAGTTAGTGTATATTAACCCGGGCTTATAACCTTTTAATATATTAGGCTATAAGTAGCAGGCTGTATGCGCGGAAGAGAGGAATTAAGTAAAATAGCTGTTGAATTCGTAGATCCGTAGGATTACTGCTTGTTACGCAAAACGCGTAGTTATATATAAAGAACTGACTTCTGGGATTTCTTCCTGGATCCGGGGCTGGCAAAAGACCCTAAAAGATTAGGTGGCGACTATTACGTTAATAGCTTACGCGACGGTTATCACGCCACGTTATTTACTTAAGTAATAACTAAGATATCGTATTTACGATACCGAGTATATTTATATTATTATTATTATGATTATTCCTTATTATAAGTATAATATCAATATAAATAAAGCAGGCTACCCTAATATAAGGAGGACTCCCGGAAAGCGGAACCGCTACGGCCCTGTTTCGGCCCCCTATATAGTATACCCTACCCTAGGCTAACCCGAAATCTCTAGCCTACTACTTTCCTGTTAGCCACTAGACTAAGGGTGCGATCCAGATACGTATCGAGTCACTACCGGGGCCGCCGAGGCCCCGACGCGGCACCGATCCTAATAAGGAGAGTATAGGGGTTTTTCTACCCACACGGGTTTTTTCCCCCTATAACTAACTAAGAAGGACCGCATAGCCTAAGCTAGGCTCCTAGATTAGATAGGATAGCGGAGTAAGAGAATAATAATAATAATAATAATAATACTAGTGATATTAAAAACAATAGGCTATTTAGACGGCGTAAGGGCCGGGCCGCTAATAGCTAATAGGATAAGTGAGGTAAGGATAGAGTTTATACGGGGGGCGCCCTAACACGTCTTTAAGCTTCGCTTATAAGTTTTATTTATAGGTGTTTAGGAGAGTTGTTTTTAATAAGTTAACAACGATAGGACCCTTTAGAGTATAATATTATAAATTGATAATAATAATAAGAGACCCTATAGGGTTATAATAGTCTTCGTACCTTCCACGCCCTCTCTTTCTACTAATCATATTATTTCTAAAGGAGTCCCTCCGGGATATAACCCCTTAGTTCCTAGGTATTATCCTTATACCTATAATCTGCCTACTTAACTAAAATATATAGAGAAAACCGAACTAATTAATTATAAAGCTTTTATAACTAACTACGTAATTAAAAATTCAATTAACGGTTATAGGCAGTTATAGTAGCTAGTAATATATAGACCCTAGTCGGAATATCTTTTTGCCCTGGTCGGAATATCGTAGACTAATACTCTTTTATAGGCTGTAATAACTATAAGTTATACTTTATATAATATTCTTATTCTAAGACAGGCTCTTAGGCTCCCGCCTATAGGCGTAATTATCTAGGTTCTGATACCCCGCTTTCCTACAGGTCACCTGATCTGACCATCATACTCTGCTAAGATAAGCGACGCGGCACACCGTCACGTGTTTCCGCGCCTCTGAATGTCTCCTCAAAGGATCAGGTCGCGTCTGCCTGATGCCCACCCACTCGTGTCAATCAATTAACACAACCTGCTCCGTATCATTACCTGTCGAACTAAACCCCGCTTGAAACAAATAACACTGTTTGAGACTGACGTACTTGCCCAAACCGCAGACAGCCAGTTTTTCTTTCGCAGTTAGCCATTATGGCCGGTCGGGAATACCGGAGAGAAGGGGATGAAGAACCTGAGGAGGAAGTTGACGAGTCTGTTAGTCTCACTACTTGACCCATTTACATCATCATTTCTCTTCTCATATGCGAATAGGACTACAAGACGCAGAAGGATGCCATTGTTTTGGCCATCGAAGTTAGGGAATCCATGTTGGAGCCGCCCCAGGCGTCCGACTCTAAGAAGGCGGATAGGGACAGCCCAGTTGATGCGGCAGTGAAGTGTGCCTATCAACTCATGCAGCAGCGCATCATTTCTAATCCCAAGGACATGATGGGCATTCTCTTCTTTGGCACGGAAAAATCCAATTTCCACGGCGAGGATGGGAGGGAAGGCTTAGGGTACCGACATTGTTATGTCCTTATCGACTTGGACGTCCCAGCCGCCAAAGATGTCAAGGCACTAAAGAGTCTTGCTGAAGGAGGCGAGGACGGTCGCCAGCACGAGTTTCTGAAACCATCCAAGGAGAGAGTGCAGATGGCAAATGTCTTCTTCTGCGCGAATCAAATGTTCACCACCAAGGCCGCCAACTTTGGTAGCCGCCGTCTCTTCGTCGTCACGGATAACGACGACCCTCATCCTTCGGACAAGTCGGCCAAATCGGCCGCCGCGGTACGAGCGAAGGACTTATATGATCTCGGCGTCACTGTCGAGCTCTTCCCGATAACTCAGCACGATGGGTCATTTGATCACAGTAGATTCTATGACGTAAGTACCCTTTCTCCCCCCGGCCCATCGCTACCCCCCCCTGCTAAATCCGTTACACCTCTCTCAGGATGTAATCTATCGGGATACCACTGGCGAAGGCAATCCTGACCAAGCTCGCGGCTCCAAGTCCGGTGATGGCCCAACACTCTTCAATTCCCTCATTTCAAACATCAACTCAAAACAGACGCCAAAGAGGGCACTCTTTTCCAATTTGCCACTAGAGCTCGCACCGGATGTGAGGATATCAGTCAAGGGCTACAATGTCCTCCATCGTCAAACTCCAGCGCGGAATTGTTATGTCTGGCTGGACGGGGAGAAACCTCAACTTGCGATGAGCGAAACCACACGCATGGCTGAGGATACAGCCCGGACAATCGATACAAAGGAAATTAAGAAGGCCTACAAATTCGGCGGCGAGTATGTCTACTTCTCGCCGGAGGAACAGAAGACCGTCAAGGACTTCGGGTCGCCCATCATCCGCATCATCGGTTTTAAATCGCGCACGTCAATCCCCTTCTGGGCCAGCGTCAAGAAATCAACGTTCCTCTTTCCCAGCGAGGAGGACTATGTCGGTTCCACGCGAGTCTTTACTGCTCTCTGGCGGAAGCTGGTAAGATCTCGAAAGATTGGCATCGCATGGTGCATCCTCCGCACCAACGCGAACCCCGTGCTCTGTGCCGTTATACCGTCTCAAGAGACCTCTAAGGAGGAGGAGGAAGGGGAGAAGGATAACGGGGCGCCTTACCTTCCTCCGGGTATGTGGCTGTATCCTCTACCATTCGCCGATGACTTGCGCGACGGCCCCACGGGCGGCGACTCGGCGCCCATCTGCGCGTCCGACGACCTTGTTGACAAGATGCGCGTTATCGTGCAGCAGCTGCAACTGCCGAAGAGTATATACGACCCAATGCGGTACCCAAACCCTGCCTTACAATGGCATTACAAGATCCTACAAGCGCTGGCGCTGGGTGAAGAAGTACCTGAAAAGCCAGGCGACTCGACCGCGCCCAAGTACAGAGCCATGGGCAAGCGAGCGGGCGGGTACCTGCAGGAGTGGGACCGGAGATTACGGGAGGAAACAAAGGAAGTGACGGAGACGAAGAAGTTCAAGCGGGAGCTGGAAAATGACGATGGTGGCACGGATTCGAAGCCAGCGAAACGGGGCAAGACGGCCTCGGCGAAGGCCTCTGTACCGGGCATGAGTGACGCCGAACTAAGGGCCGCAGTAGATGCCGGTTCACACAAGCAAATACACGTGCCCGCCCTGAAACATTTACTTGTTGCAAGGGACCTGAGTTCTGCGGGCAAGAAATCTGACTTGATTGAGAGATTGGAGCAATGGGCGGAGGAAACCATATAAGGAGCTGGTCTGGCGCCTGTATGCGATGACCTCGTCTAGCATATCCCGCCACTGCGCAGGAGAGTTCACACAAAGGCTATGGTATCCGTCCTGCTTGTCAGCAAGGGCGTCGCCAGGTTTTCCGAGGCCGACGCACATAACAAACGCAAACAGTAAAACAACCGGCCTAAATATATCTCCAGTGCCCTTGATTAGGGCATCCACCAGGAGTCCTTTCTTTATACGTGTATCCCTGGAGCCGTCTTCCGGAAGACGCGGGCTCGAAGTGGTACCGGTGTTCTCTATACGCAGGGCCAGCGGCGGCGGCGGCGGCGGCTTCTTCAGTTCCGTACAAGGAATAAGCAACGCCGCCTCGGCAGGCAGGCGGCGGTAAGTAGTATAGTCTTCGACAAGACCATGACGTAAAAGAACGTGACGACGTAACCGTGAACGCACATACACCACACACAGGGTAGGCGGCGGCGGCTTGTTGGGTTCCTAGTTATAATCAGAGGAATAAAGCAACGCGGCGGCGGAAGTTAACGCTAGTATATCCATCTCTTTCTACTACCTAGATTAAGGCAGGCCTCTTCAGTTCGTAAGTCCCTTCTAGAGGCAGGCAGGTCGGATATTTTCCGCGGCGTGGTATAGCACGCAGGAGGGAGTACTATTAATTATACCGTGGACTTATTCGGACTATGGCAAACTCTTAATCGGACTATGGTCTAAGTAATAACAGCTCTTAACAGGTTCGGCCACCTATTTCTTTTTTTTTTTCTTCGACACGATTCGATCTACTAAGTAAACCGCTAACTAACTATCATGACTATAACCAACACGTATAATTGTCAGGCATTTGTGCCTAAAGACCCCGTAAGCCCGATGGGTTATATTCGCAGAGCCACTTTATATACTGCTCCGAATACGGCAGTACTTGTATTAGATATATTATAGTGTTATTTCCCCTTTTTTACCTATATATTTAATATCGTAGACTGGTACTTTTTTATAGTCTGTAATAAATATAAGTTATACTTTATACGATATTAGTGTCCTGATAGTTATAAGCCCGGCGCTCTGGTGATACGCCTTTATTCCGGTCGATCTAATAGTTATAGGCGTTATAGCCTCTCCCTCTTCTACCTCTTTTTAAAGCCCTCTTTTTGAAGCTCTTGATTGTTATAATAGAGCCTCTTTTCAAGTCCCTGCTCTATTACGGATAGAGTCGTCTACTAGCCCGTCCGCCTACCTATTATCACTAACCCCTTTAACCGCCTCTATCTATTCCTCCTCCTCCTCCTTTTTCCCTCTCCTTCTTATCCACGCCGTCACGATAACTTCGGTTATACTAACCTCCTCTAAGGACTAGCACTAGTGGTATCTGCGTGTAATAGAAGTCGCCGTCTTTAACGAGGTTATAAAGCTTGTGGATCCGGATCTTAACGATACTAAATATCCGAAACGCCTCTAAAAGGTTAGCCCTCCTGCTATAAGCAAAGACGATAATAATTAGGACTAACGATATAAGCTATAGCTCCACGCCTATAATGAATATAAGCAGGAAAATGCCGTAATAAAGGCCGTTCTGGATTATATTACTATTACCGTGGACCGGAGCCTCGCGGAGTCCTTTACTAGTAAAGATAACCCGAAAAAGATCCTGCGAATCCTAAAGACACGCCTTAAGCCTACTAACGCCGCTTAGAGGTTACTTATTAAGCGCTATTAGGACGATTATATATAATCTATTAGGAAGATGCCTTACTAACGCTAGCTTAACAACTTCCGTAAGTTATATAAAGAGGTAAAGACGTATTAGGTTCGCGTGATCGATTCGAAGATAGATTAACTTAACGGATTTTCTAACGCGATCGGATTGATTTCCCCGGAGTGGTTAGAAGCCCGTTTTTCTATAATATTAACGGAAAAAGACGAAGATAATTTACTGGATATCGAGAGCGTTATTAACGAATATACTACCTGGTTATGTTATAGGCACCCTTTGCGTTTAGATCGGAAGCTAGGATCGTTATCGTTTTATATAGCTATATTCCTAGGAAAAGATAAAGAAGGTTAGTAATAGGATCGTTAATCGGATCGTTAAAAGGATCGTTAATAGGGTTAGGGTACTAAAAGGGAATTTATCTACGATTACCGTATAGCCCGGAAGACCCGAAGCTACTATAAGCTAATTTAGACCTGCCTAAACGTTAACCCGGCCCGAAGACGGAAGAACTTTAAGCTATCTAAGGAAACGGAAGAACGCTATAACCGGATTATCGCTAGCTAGGATAATGATCGTCGAAAGAGGTTCTAGAGTAACCTTAAAAAGGACGCCGAAAGTAAGGGAAATAAGGGTTAATAGAAGTTACCCTCGAAAGACCCTTTTAAGGAATTATCTAATTTCGTGGCTACCGGGGGCGCCGGTTCTTCGGACTCGGATTCGGACGATAGAACCGGATCGTATAGTATATATAGCTTTTTGTTAATAATAGCTAGAGCCTTTAAAAATAGGCTGTTAGTTGATTCCGGCACTATAAGGTATATTACTAATAAGCGTTACCTTCTAGAAGACTACCGGCCCGCGGAAAAGCTCGTGATATTCGATACCGGCGGGGGAGAGTCGGATCCCGTTACCGGATTCGGAACCATAAGGCTATAAGTTAAAGATCGAGATCGTTAGCCTTATACACTGATTTTAAAGGATATAGCGTATATTAAGGGATATCCTATAGCCCTTATATTAGCCCTCCGATTATTTCTAATAGGATCGCTCGTTACTAGTAGGTAGGCGTTAGAAATTAAGGAAAAAGGTAGGACCGTTACCCTGTCTTTAAAGAATATAGGAGGTTTGTTTGCCCTCTAACTAACGGCTTAATAATAATAGAGCTTTGTTAATAGGTTAAGAGCCCCGATTATAAGCGTCGCCGACGCTCGTTTATAGTATAAGCGGCTAGGCCACGCAAGCGCCGACGCCCTTAAACATATCACGACCGCCTATATAGGCGGTATAGTCTCTAGAGGGGATTTTCCCCTTATAATAGACTATAAGAGCTGCTCCGGCAGTAAGGCCCGGCGACTAGTATCACGACGATCGCCTAACTACCGGCCTATACACCCTTAGCAGCGTATAGATATCGATATCTTCTCTAATAACGAGTCCTTTAGTAGCCTTACTAAGCTAATACTATATCACTGCCCCTATACACACTTTATCGTGGGGGACTTCCTAAAGGACCTTAAGTCAGCTTTTCTATCGGTTACTTCCTTTAAGCTATGCACGGTAAGGCAGTACCACTATCCTATTATAATAATACGCCTAGATAATAAACGAGCCCTATAAAGCAACCTTAATAACTAGGCCTACTAAAGAGGGATCCTGATCGAGCGGTCGTTACCTAATACGGCCGTATAGAACGCCGGAGCGGAACGCCACGGGGCTATGATATACGCTATAGCCCGGGCCCTTGCTATCGCCTCCGGCTTCTAGTGGGATATATAGCCGGAGATTATCGCCGCCGCGATATATCTATATAATCTAATTCCACGCCGGGACCTTAGGTAGAAGTTGCTAAAGGGTTATATAGATAAATAGGTTAATAAGATAGGTATCGAACGTATTACTAGCACCCTATTAATCGGTCACCTAAAGAGGTTCGGCTACCGTGCCTATCTATTAACTGCTGACTATTAGCGTGGCCGCTGGAAGAACAAGAAGCTCGCGGAGAGGGCTTATATCGGTTATCTAATCGGTTACGAGAGCACTAATATTTATCGGATTTAGGTACTAAAGCTCGGAAGGGTCCTGCGTATAAGAGACGTTAACTTTAATAAAAAGATCCTATATAAGGATCGCGATATAGATCCACTTATTCTAATAAAGCTTTTTAAAGAGCTTAACTTACTTAACGATACCGAAAAGGACGCCCTGGAAACCGTTAGCGTGATGCCGATATACGATTAATATATAGTGTTATAGCAGAATACGACGATAGAGTCGTTCTAAGATATCAGGAGGCCGGAGCAGCTTAAAGCAATTAAACGAGCTATAATTAAACAGGTTATGAAAGAAAAAGAGGTTAAAGTAGTAGCTATTAAAGCAATAGAAAATTCGACTCCCTCGCCTAATTCTGGGGGGGTGGATAAGTCATAATAGCGATCGTAGCCGCCTAAAACGGCAGCTACAGTGGCCACCCGGGTTACTCTTTCCACTAAAGAGCAGCCGGCCCGAGCTCAGGGCTCTACCATAACGCCGACCATAATTACTACTATAATTACCTCCAAAACCTCTCCCAAAACAATGCCCTCTTCTTCTTTTTCCCCTCCTACAACAACGCCTCTAGCTTCACGTTAATTAACGCCTACGGCAGCTATTCCACCGGCTATAACAGCTACCCACTAGCCGGCTCCTCCGGCTAAGCCTCTAGCTCCTATAATATTAGCAGTAACCGCCGCTGCCCCTAACAATAACTCCGATAATAACGACTCGGATAAAGATTCCTCCAATTCCGATAACTCTAACGACACTATTACGCCTACCGCTGGCATCACCACGGCCATAGGTTTATTATCCCCTAATCAGTTAGTTCTAGAGGATAAGATAAGGGCTACTGCCATAGCTACCGTAACGGCAGCCCCGGGCCCTTCCACCACAACCACTCCTACGGCAGCTACTTAATAGCTGCCTCCACCGGCTACCTCTTTAACGCCGACTAGCCCTCTATCTTCGGACTATCCAGCGCCGGATACCCGTCTATCCTCGTCCACGGAGGGTGCCCTATCTTTAGCTACTATCACGCCGGCAGCCTCCTCTCGGCTATAACATAACCGCCGGCCACCGTAATGATACGCCGACTCTGCCTTCCTTTATCTTAACCGCTTTAATATACCGAAGAAGCCACTACCACGCCGTGATATACCCGAAGAGCCGTTTAATTAGAGCCAAATAATAAGGTCTCTATATAGGACGCAGTGGGTTATAGCCGCCTCTAAAGAGGTACAGGCTCTCGTTAAGATAGGCACGTTTAAAGCAGTAAAACAGTATACTACCGTTCCGAGCCGCCCTTTAAATCTAATATAGGTATTCAAATACAAGGTTAATCTATCCGGCTACGTCACTAAATTCAAGGCACGCCTCTATATTCGTGGTGATTAATAGCCTTAAAATCACCTTAACGCCTACGCCTCTATACTGGCCGGAGGGACCTTTAAAACGCCTATAGCTATTACTACCCACTTTAATCTAGAGACCCGCTAACTTAATACCCTTAACGCGTTTACGAACGCCCGCCTTAACGAAGAGGTCTACGTTAGAGACCCGCCGGGATAGAATATCCTACAGGCCGCCTCTACCGCTAACGTCACTAATAAGGCCGGATTAGAACCGTTTTTAAGCCTCCCACGCCCTATAAACCATAGGATCAACCGGCTACTTCGGGCCCTATATAGCCTGCGCTATTCCCCTAAGCTATAGCACCAGGAGCTCTCTTCTATTTTAGGTAAGTATAGTCTCACGTAGTTAAAGGAGGACGGTTACGTCTTCCGAAGTAACAAGCTGCTTATATTCTTCTACGTTAACGATAAAGTTCTACTATATCGAAAAGAGCATATTAACGCCGCCGAAGATCTAATTAAGCAGCTATAGGAGCGGTTCTAGGTCCGGGATTTAGGACCTATTAAGTGGTTCCTTAGTATTAGGGTTATAAGGGATCGTTAACGTCGAAAGCTATAGTTATTACTTAGTAAGTATATTCACGAAAAGATAAAGGCGTTAAATATCATTACTAGCCAGAGGGTCATCACGCCGCTCGCCTTTCCCGATACGTTGGAACCGAACGGTTAATAGCAGGCGTTAGAGGACTCTATCTACCTATATCTATAAAAGGTCGGATCGATTAATTACGCCGCCTATTAAATAGGGCCGGATATCGCAAAGGCTGCTTCTAGATTAGCCAAATTCGCTACTAATCTATCCGGCTAGCATTATAAAGCCGCTAACAGGTGCCTTAAGTACCTCGACTTAATAAGGTCCCTCTGCTTATCCTTTAGGCCACGGGATTCCGATAAAAACCCAGCTAAATACGCCCTCTTTTATATAAGCGACGCCGCCTTTAGAGACGATTATAAGACTCGGTATAGCTCCTAGGGATATATAACCATGCTTTTTAGAGGCCCTATCGACTAGAAGGCGAATAAGTAAACGAGCGTTCTTACCTCGAGCACCGAAGCAGAGCTTATAGCTCTAAGCGCCGCCGCCCGGCAGTATATCGCGACGCTGCGTTTAATAAAGGATCTAACGTTAACCTTTAAGATTAACCCTATCACTATCTACTACGATAATAACTAGACCCGTTAGCTATTAAAAAGCCCGCGCCTATAGGTAATATCGAAATTAAAGTATCTCGATATATAGGCTCTATGGATCCGGCAGATCGTTTAACGAGGCGCGATTAAGATTAATTAGATCGCTACTAATAAGATGGTTAGCGATAGGATAACGAAGGCGTTACCGTCGTATAAGCATACTATGTTCGTTAAGATGCTTAGGATAGAAAAGAGCCCTGCCGGCTCGGTTTGAGTTGATTACTATCGCCTTGACGATGGTTTGGATTGGATTACGATCGCGATAATCGTTAGATTAACTATAATTATATAATAATTGTCACGTTGTTTTTAGGGTTAATTTAACCACTGTTTTAGGATTATAATAAGGCACGAGCTGTTTAATAAGCCGTTAACCTTTGGATTGATATCTAGGCTTAAAAACCCTAGATTTTTATGTTGTTTTTGAGCTTTAATTCGAGCAAAACCTTCAGGATCAATCCTGCGGCTCGGGGGGGTGTCTCTTTTGCCTATATATTCAATATCGTAGACTAGTACTCTTTCATAGTCTGCAATAAACATAAGTCACACTTCGTACGATATTAGTGTCCTAATAATAATAAAGGAGTCGTCGCCTCTGCCGCTATAGAGGATATCCTAATAGCCCTTATTCCACGTATCCGATTATAAAGTTATGTAATATAAACTCTAAGCTCGAATCGAATACGCTAGGAAGAGGTAGCTAATCGCTTCTTATATCTCTACTTAATCAATGAGTCTACGAACTTAATTAAAAACGTTAAAGACGTTAAAGACGTTTTAAATATTATAGGGGTAGTTTTAATTATAGTAGATTATAAATTAGATAGGAAATAAAAAAGAAAAAGAAAAAGAAGGCCTAATAGGTGGCGGGGCCTGTTAAGAGCTATTATAATTAGACTATAGTCCGATTAAGAGTTTTTTATAGTCCGAATAAGTCCACCCTACTTATAAGCGGCCTATCTACTATACTCCAACCCCTGTTTAATCATTCAACGTGTACTTACAGAGCCAAAAGAAACTAATAATATCACGATAATTAGCGGAGTTCGGTATAACTAGATATATTAAGAGCAGGGCTTTATCTATATAAAATACAGGGGTTTAGATATACTAAACCAGGGTAACTTAGTATCCTATTAATTCATCTTATAGTCCCTTAACAAGCTAAAGTGGTTAAAGCAATAGCATTAATATCTCTATAGGAACTAATGAGTTTTACTATTTATAGCCGCCCTGTCTAGTATTTGCAGCTCTCTTTATAATACGTAATTATTATTAGCTTTAGTCACATATACACACCATATACGCGTTAGTTAGTAGAACGGCCATAGATATGGGCCGGCGGTCCCATAGAGCTCTACGAGCTTACACTTAATTAATACATTATCTTCACTTCTTATATATCTATTTATATACGCGCATAATACCATAAACACGGGATTTCCGTATAGTAAATAATAGTAACTGAATTATACTATTATTCGCTATATACTATACCCTGACACCTTACTTTTCCATCGACCCCGCCGCCGTAGATCGAAAGTGGGATTAGACCTGCCACAGGAATAAGGGCGGGATCTTAGTATAACGATCAGATATTTTTATAGAGTTAATTAAATTAATAGATTAATTGCTCATTTTCACGTAATTAAGTTATGGGCTGTTTATAATAATTAAGAGTCTTATTTTTGCTTAATAACCTATTAAAGCTATTTACGCCGAGCTGCCTATAGCTATAACGATAACCTCTAATACGACTATCTACATAAGCTACGAAGACTAGGAGCTATAGCAACGGCTCTATAAAGTCAGGGCCGTAGTAACGGAGTCTAGGACTTCCTACGCCCTAACAATCTAATCCCTCGCCTATAGCGAGCCACCCGTCCTGAATTCACCTCCTACGCCTCTACCGCTAATATAAACAGGCACCCTATTAATATCTCTGAACTAACGGCTATAGGTAAGGCCGCCTACACCGAAGCCTACCATCGATATAAAGAGGATCGTAAGGACTATAAGACCTATTAGAAGGGCATTAACGGTATACTTAAATAGGTAGAAGAGTTAGTCGTAGCGAAGAGACGGAAGGCCTTAGTAAAGGATATACCTCCTAAAGAGATCTTTATAGTAGTATAAGCGGACGCCGCGCCCTATATCGCGACCCGTATAAAGGACTCCTAAAAGAACTACGACCTTTATAAGAATAAGCCGCCTACTAACCCGAGGAAGGTGGCCGCCTAGCTAGACGATTAGCAGGACCTGCTTTAGAACTATTATAATATCAGGATATATAATAAGCCCCGGGAGATTTAGATTAATAATTTCTTTAACGCTATATAACCTGCCCTAGGTAACTAGGTGGATATAAACGAAGTAGTGCTAGACCCTATAACGGTAACGGCGATAACCCTTATCGCAGAAAGGAAGAAGGCGGCGGAAAAACTTAACGCGCTGCCTACTTAAAGCCATAGAACTATAGCCTTCCCGGCCCTTAACCTAAGTAAAGGTAACGATAATAATAGGCTATAACGGGGCGGGAGGGCTAATAGGAGGGCTAACCGGAGCGGAGCCTAGCGGGGCTATATCGCCTACCCTAAAGGCAAGCTAACTAACCGTATAAGCTCTAAGCGCAGAGAATCCCTTTTTTAATAAGGACGAGTACCTCGTATACTACCGGCGCGGCTATAATATACAGAGCTACTAGATACTATTCCTAGAGTTAGCGCCGGAGGGCTTTTAAGCTAACGACTCTATTAGGAGGCTTAGGAGAAGTCCCTTAGGATGGACCGGGACTTGTAAGGCGCCGTAGAGAAGATTAGGTCCCGAAATAAAAAGAAGAGGACCGCCACCGATAATAATAACGAAGTCGGTGGTAATAATAAAGCCATCGATAATAATAACGAAGGCGCCGGTAATAATAATAAAGTCTTAGAGGAGGCGTGACTATATACGGATATAGAGTCACGCCGGCTAGAAGCCCCGGCGGCCGCCCTCTTAGCCGCCGTATATCCCCTATAGTAGTCCGCTATATTAGACTTAGGTGCTACTTCCTACGTGTTTAATAATAGAAACAGATTTACGGATCATAGACCGGCCCGTGCTAGTAACGTTCTAATCGCCGGCACTATAACGGTGCCGATTTAAGAATATAAAGACATTATTATTATAATAGAAGGAACGGCTGGCCCGATCAAGTTCCGGTTAAGAGACATAGCCTACTACGAAGATTTTATTTATAACCTAGTCTCTAATAAGAAGATACGTTAAAATAGTTATTAGTAGGAATAGGGGCCGCTAAACGATTATATAAGGCGCCGCGACCGATTAATCCTCTATAAGCTAAGTATCTACTATAATCAAACCGTTATAGAGCTCTTTCTAGTCACTAACGCCCTAGCTACTACTCTACTAGGTTAATAATATTCTATCTTACTAGTCTACTTATAGACTAGTAAACCAGGGCCTCTTCGAAAACCGATTAAGAGAAAAGCTAGCTAAGCCGATAGTAACCTATAATACCTTCGGCTAGGGTATACTAGCCCTAATAAAATAGGGTGGACTTATTCGGACTATGGCAAACTCTTAATCGGACTGTGGTCTAATTAATAACAGCTCTTGATAGGTTCCGCTACCTGTTTCCTTTTTTTTTTTTTGGCCCTCCTGGACACGATCTATCTACTAAGTAAACCGCTAACTAACTATCACGACCATAACGGACACGCATAATCAAAGAGTCGTCGCCTCTGCCGCCGTAGAGGATATCCCGATAGAGTCTTATCCCAATAGCCGTTATTCCACGTATCCGACCATAAAGTCAAGCGACACAAGCTCTAAGCTCGAATACAGAGGTAGCTAATCGCTTCTTGTATATATAATCAATCAACAAGTCTACGAACTCAATTAAAAACGTCCAAAAAAAGTCCAAAACGTTAAGGGCGTCAAAAACATTATAGGCGTAGTTTTTGTTATAGCAGGTTGTAAATTATGTGACCAAAAAAAAAAAGAACTGGCAGGTAGCGGGGCCTGTCAAGAGCTGTTCAAGAGCTGTCATAATTGGACCACAGTCCGATTAAGAGTTTATCACAGTCCGAATAAGTCCACCCATAAAATAAAGCAACTAAAAGAGCTGTTATAAAGCGTTAAACTAAAGGGACTAGGAACGGTGGACTCCTACGCCTGCGTCTAATCCAAGATCCCGCGTTAGATTAGCCGGCGGACCCGAATAGCTCTAAGCTACGCCGGCAAAAGGTAGGCGATCGATTTTATAGACTTCCAGCTAACCACCTAAGGCTACGTACGGATTATATTCTTTATAGATCGATATAACGGCTTCGTTACCTATTACGTTATAACGTCGAAGAAGGCCTCCGAGATCTATATAGTTAATACTTAATTTACCCGATACGTTTAGCGCTAGTTTAACCGCCAGATACGGGTCTTTAAGTATAATAACGAACTAATATAATCGCACGAAATACAGGGCTTAGCCAAGGGAATAAGTATCCAACTAGAGTCCTCTTTAGTAGAGACCCCTGTATAGAACGGCGGTGCCGAAAGATCTAGGGCTATTATTATATTTAAAGCACGAGCTATAAGAATCCACTCCCGATTAGCTGATTTCTTATAGGATAAGGTCGTCCTATCTACCACTTATATAGATAACAGAACACCTAAGTAGCGGCTCGGCTAGAAGACCCTGTTCGAAGTCCTCTATTAATATAAGCAAGCCGCAGCTAGCCTACCTTTAGGCCTACGGTTATAAGGCTTTTCCTATAACCAGAGCGGCCCTAATAAGATCTAGAAAGCTTTAAAATTGACTCGCGCCGCGGGCCTATATAGGCTACCTTATAGAATATAACTTAACTAATATTTACTGTATCTGAGTCTCTGGCCTTAAGAGTAATGGCATTATCCGTATATATAACGTTCTTTTTAATAAATAAGAGTATTTTAACAGTAGCCTCGAAGGCCTAAAGGACGATTTACGCTAATTAACGGAAGAGGAGCTAGTTGATATTATTAACTAGATCCGCCTACTAGATATATATATATATATAATTAAATAAGGCGAGCCGTTATCGCCCGAGATATATATAATAGCATACTTTGAGCCTATTCTCTAGTCGGGTAGCGAGGTTAACGAACCTCTCCTAAGGGCTACGCCTGCCGGCCTCGAGGCTCGGGGGGTAGAACCGTTTATAGAGCCCGAGAGGCCGGAACGGTGGGAGGACTTTATAGAGCCTAAGAGGCCGGAGCTAGGAAAAGACTCGTCTATGGCCGCGATTAATCACTAAGGCCTAGATAGTTACCTTCTAATTCTACTAGAAACCCCTCCTTAGGCAGGGCTTACGACGGCTACTTTCACGGGCTATATGCCTATAAAGCAGGGGGCAGTTATATTTCGAAGCTTTAATAGTAATCGTATCTGGATCTCCGCGTTTAACGCAGGAAGACATGCCCTATCAGTCCGTAATTTAAATAGTAGGCAACTGACTTATAGAAAGAGTCTTATTTTCTTTATTTATATTTATTATATGGCCTAGAAAGGTATTTATTTCACCTAAGTCTTTAAGTATAATATCTTTAGATATCTCCTTAAAGAAATAGTCTAAAGTGTTCTCAGAAGGGCTTAGAGCCACTATATCGTTAACGTGGCATAAAAGAATAGCTCGTTCTTCTATTCTTTTAATTTTATTTTATTTATAAAAGGTAAAAAGTCCGTTATCATATTCAGAGACTCGGCAACCTAGTTTAGATAATATCTTAACCAGGTAATTATACCAGAGTCTAGGACTTTGTTTCAACCTGTATAAAGCTTTAGTAAGCTTATAGAGTATTATATTATTATTATTTTCTAAGCTATCTTCTTTCTCGAAGCCTATATGTTATATAGCGTATATCAGGGTATCTATATCAGTATAAACGAACGCGTTTTTAACGTCGAACTGACTGAATTTCCAGCCGTGTGATACGCCTAGTATTAAAGCTAGTTTATAGCTTTCTGGCCGGTAGGTAGTTAAAAAGGTTACTAGATAATTAAGACCTAGAACCTAATTAAACCCCTAAATAACCCACCGAGCCTTATATTGAATAGCTTCGCCAGAGCTATTATATTTAATTCTAAAGACCCAACGACCTCTCAGTACGTGGTAGTCTTCTTTTATTTTATTATAATTATTAAGCGTATTTTTTATACTTATTAAGTCCCAGGTCTTTCTCTTTTCGAGTTCTGATATTTCTGCTACCATCGTGTCTATCTATTTATCTTTATCTAGGCAGTTCATAGCCTGTTTATAGGTAGCTGGTTCGTTAATCGAATTTATAGTTAAAAGAAATAGGGAATTTTCTTAAAACTATAGGTTTCTAAGTATAGTATCTTTTATATAATATAGTAAGTGCGCACTATTATCATAGGATATTAAATCCTTATAGTCCGGTTTTAAAGGTTCTAAAGGTATTTAGACTTCTAGCCTAGTACTTTGGCTACTATTATTATTAGCCGGGCTATAGTTAATATTATTATTATTATTATTATTATTATTATTATTATTATTAGCTAGAACTTTAGAGCCCGCTGCCCGGAGACGTAGACTCTTTCGTCTATTATTATTCTCTTCTTCAAGTTAAATAGACTTAACAGAATTTTTCGAAACGCGCGAAGGAATATTTTATAAAAATTAACCGGTATTTTCACTAAAAGTGATTCCTTTATTATACTCAACGGGTTAATAAGGCCCGCGGTTAGAAACCTGATTATATGCCTGAGTATTAATATAAGGAGGGAGGTTATTATTATTTTCAGGCGTATAGTTATTATTATAGTTATCTAAAGAAGAGTAAAGAAACTGATTTTCTAAGACATAAACGTCTCGAAACCAACCAGTCTTTTTAGTTACTAGGCTATAAACCTTATAGTTATAGTCATTAAAACCTATTAAAGCACCTCGAAGTGCCCTTATATCTAGTTTCTTTATATTCGGGTGGTTGTTTTTATAATAAATAATAGAACCCCAGACCCGTATATTATTAATATTAGGTTTCTGACCTGATAAAAGCTTTTAGGGACTCTTATATTCAAGAGCTGAATTGGGTGATCTGTTATATATATAAACAGCTAAAAGCACAGCTTCACCACAAAGGTATCTAGGTAGCCCTGAGTGGAAAAGAAAAGCTCGAACCTTTTCTCTTATAGTTCTTATAACTCTTTTAACAGAGCCTTAAGCTTTATATATATACGGTGGCTTTATATTATGCTTTACGCCTGCAAAGAGGCGTTGAAAAGAGGCGTTATTAAATTCTTTTCCACCGTCTATATCTACTTCTTTAATACAGAAGTGATATTTATTATTATTATTATTATTACTATTATTATTATTATTTTCCACCTAAGCTTTCCACTCTTTTATAGCTATTATAACCGTCGTTTCAGACTTATCTAAGAGCAGTTATGCCCACAGGAACCGGGTGGAACGGTCTAGTATAAACAGAATCCAACGCTTTTTATTATAAGAAAGAGGTTCGATCGGTCCGTAAAGATCCATATAAACCTTTTCTAAATAGGAAAAGTCCTTATATTTATTAACTGAATCTTTATTCGTAAGTGTAATAGACTTGCTTCTCGTATAGGCATTATAGCTATGTATTTTAGTTAACTCTTTATTGGTTATATTATAATCCTTTTAAAGAGTAACAGTATAGAGACTTTTTAAGTCAACAGGGTTAATATAACCCATCCTGTTATGCCATAGCGTTGTGTTTTTAGTTATAGAAGTAGTCTTTCGACGGTTATTACGGTCTTTTTATTTATAAAGCTCTTCTTAAGGTTAAAAAGGTTGAGGTTTCTTTGTTATATTATTTCTTTGTTAAGGTTTAACTAACCCCTTTAAGATATTTCTTTGTTTATTTATTTTCTTTGAAACCTGTTCTTTGAACCTTTGAAACCTCTTTATTCTAGTTAAGTCTCCTGGCTATTTCTTTGGTATTTTCCTTGTATTTATTATATTTATTTTTAGAGACTCAGCCCCCCTATATAATAGTGCCCATGCTATAGCCTAGTATAGCCCGTTATAAAGCAGAGCCGTTATATAAAGAAAGAGGGGCTCTTTATTATTAAATAATAAGAGCTTTTTATTTCTAGTTATACCGCGAGCTTCACTAGTAAGACGAGAGAGACTAATAATATTCGTGCCTATTTCCGGTATATAAGGCACTCTTTTAAAAGCAAAAGCTTTCTAGTATCCCTGAATATTATAACGCAGTCTCCTTTACCTTATATCTTTATTTCCTTTACCTAACCCTAATAAATAGTTCTCTTTTTAGTATTATAAGTAGAAAAGAGTCTTTTATTTATAATAATATACGCCGTAGCCCCGCTATCTATATAGAAATTCAGATCTAATGTAATACTGTTTTCTGCTTATTTTATAAATCTTTTCCACCAACTAATCTATATTAAGGTTAGTATTATTTATATCTTCATTTTTAGAAGAGATAATAAATACCTGATCTATATCTATTAAATCCTATATAAAAGGATTAAGACGGTCTGGAAGAGGAAACGGAGGAGGGAGGACGTCTTTAAAAATAACGCCGGCCTCTTCGTCTTTATTATCGTCTTCCTATTCTTTTTCCTTTTCTTTTTCCTACGGCTAATCCTACTGCTAATTCTATTAATCTAAAATTATATTAACCGTAGCAGACTCGTCGTTCTCCTCTTCATCTAAAGACGTATCTAGGGCGTGCTGCTCCTTTGCCTTTAGTACGAGGTTTATTATACGCTTCTCTTTTCGAGAGAGACGCGTATTTCCTCCTCCTTTCTTTTCTTTATCCTTTCAAGAGGACTAGGATTTACTTACCCTATTCTGGGTATTTTTCCTTAATCCTGAATTATCCTTTATTACCCAGTTCTTAGGTGCTTTTTCAGGATAAAGGAAATAGCAGTTACTTAGCGTATAGCCAGGCTTCTTATAGTTCTTATAGAATAAACCCTTAGTCTTTTTCTAGGGTTTTTTACTATTATTCTTTTGTGATTTCGAATCCTATATAAGGAGGGTATTCGACGGGTAATCGACCTTTCTTAAAGCGTCTATTAATTCCGCTATTAATTTATCCAGTATATAACTAGTGATATCATAACGGAGAGCTCAAGTTATTTGCCCTACTATAGATTCGTACCTTTTATCGAGACTATTAAGAATCCAGGTAAAGACCACCTTATCAGAAAAGGATATATCTCTTTAATTTAAGGTAAGCAGTCTGTTTTATATTTTATATAAATACGCTTCGAGATTAGGGAATTCTGAAGGCGAGAGGTTAAAAAAAGAAGTCAGGACGATATAGTCGGCTTAGAATCCCTTTGCTTTATATAAATCCTTTAGTTTATTCTATACTTTAGAAGCTTTGTTTATTCCTTAAACCTAGGTTAAGGGACCGTCTGAAAGAGCAGAGAGTATATCTCTAG
This sequence comes from Sodiomyces alcalophilus JCM 7366, assembly GCF_042370955.1. NCBI lineage: Eukaryota > Fungi > Ascomycota > Sordariomycetes > Glomerellales > Plectosphaerellaceae > Sodiomyces > Sodiomyces alcalophilus. The sequence goes on along the minus strand of NW_027263536.1, from coordinate 3,051,597 downwards.
CTACCTTCAGAGACTCCTTTTTCTGTTTTATAGAAGGATTTACTAGAAGGGGCTTTATAACGTCTTTAATATATTTTCCTTTACGAGTAAAGTGAGCGTGTATTCCTATAGTCCAGTTTTAATAGTCTATGCTGCCCTGGAGCTCCCGGACTAAAATTCCTTTGCCAGTCTCTTATTAGGCCATTTTTAAGCCGTAAAACGATATTTTTTATTATTTATTTAGGTCAGAATTAACTAAGTTATTTAATAATTTATTTTTATTATTTTCTTTTATTTTCCTTTATTCCTTTTTCTTTATTACGTTATCGATAAAGAATAGAAACAAAGAATACTAAGCCAAAAGTCTAATTCTAATTAGCCTAGCTTCGACAAGTGGGTCCAAAAGTGGGTCTAAACGGTAAAGCTATTTATAGATCTCGTAGCGCGAAGAAAAGCGATACTTATACTAAGCGAATAATAGGATTTCCATGGGCGGACTTTTTACTAAAAGCTTATATACCACGTTACGATATCCTATTATTATAGGCAGCGCGGTAGGTTAAGTGGCTTAATTATTATAGCTATTATTTATAGAGTAGTGATAAGAGCCTTGATATTTAATCCACGTATTCGTTATTTTTCTTCTTTTTCAAAAACTCCCTTTATAAACAAAAGAACAATATATCCGATTATGACAAAGAGTCTTATTTCGATTATATGGTTCTTCCGGAACAGGAACAAAGAGCTTAGCACTGCTCTTAGCAACCGTATTAGGAAGAATAAAGAGCTTTAAACCGTGGTATCGGAATAAACGGTTCGATTCGATTAGCTATCTTCGGGAGATAAAGGAATTTCGTACGGTCGGAGATAAGGATCTGCGACCGGGGGAGGACAAAGGGAGAGCCTAAAAAGGCAGGAGTCTTTTTAGTATTTCGCGTGGCCTAAAAAGGCGGGAGTCTTTTTAGTATTTCGAGTAAAATAATAGGGTAAAAAAGAGTAGATTTCCTTCTTTACTAACCCGGGCTTATAACCTTTTAATAGATTAGGCTACGAGTAGTAGGCTATACGCGCGGAAGAGAGGAAAATTAAGCAAATAGTTATTAAATTCGTAGAACCGTAGAATTACTGCTTATTTTACGAACGTGTGGTTATATATATAAAGAACTAACTTCTGGGATTTCTTCCTGGATCCGGGGCTAGCAAAAGACCCTAAAAGATTAGGTAGCGACTATTACGTCAACAGCCTACGCGACGGTTATCACGCTACGTTATTAGCTTAAAAGACCCTGAAAGATTAGGTGGCCACTATTACGTCAACAGCCTACGCGACGGTTATCACGCCACGTTATTAGCTTAAGTAATAACCAAGATATCGTATTTACGATACCTAGTGTATTTATATAATATATATCATAAGCCAAGTATATATACACGTATAATACATATAGTATTATAGTATAGGTTAAGCTGGTTATAAAGTAGACGTCTAGTTATATAGCTATAACCATATACTGTTTAGTTTGACTTAGATATTATACTTATGATTATTATGATTATTACTTATTATAAGTATAATATCAACAATAATAATAATAGTCTATTATAGGAAGGAGATCGAGTTGAGTGTAGATTTATATACTTATACGCAGGTAGATATTATTAGCCTAGCGTTAATAGAATGCCTAGGGTTAAAAGCGCTCCTAAAGCTTAAGACTCTAGAGATCGAAGGCTTTAATAGTAGCCCGGCGAGGGTCTAGGGAGCGTATAGCCTAGCTTTCTATTTACTAGACGCAGACGGATAACCACGCCTATTAAAGAGGGTCTTCCTATACACCGATCGACCTAAGGGTAGTAGATAATTAGTACTCTTAAACGATAGTATAGGTTAAGAAGGTATTATAATTAACACGGCCTACGGAATATTCGTTTATAGGCCGATTTTTATTATAAACCCCGAGCTATAAGCTGATAAGGTTAACCAGAAGCGAGCAAACGCGTATATAATATATATCGTTACTATGACTATTACCGCACCGAGTACGCTGGATATAACTATCCTATCTATAAGTAATAATAAGGTGATGTACGGACTACTCATTAAATTACTGGCCGAAATCGCTAACTACTAGGACGTGTTTTCGGAATAGGCCGCGAAGAAGCCACTCTTATTAAAGGACACTAAATACACGATTAACTTATAAGACAGGAAGGAACCGCTATTCGGGCCCTTATATCCTTTATTTTAGGCTTAGCTAAAGGAGCTAAAAAAGTATATCGCTAAAAGGATAATAAGCGGTCGTATTAAACTGTTAATAAGCCCCGAAGGCTTACTAGTGCGAAGTATTTCTTAAGGGTGGATATCCGAGATACCGATTATAGGATCCGGATTAAGATAAAGGACCGCTAGAAGATAGCGTTTAGAATATAGTATAGTTACTATCAGAGTATTAAAGAAAAATTACAAATTACAAATTACATTACAAATTACATGTAACGTAATGTAATTTGTAATGTAATTTTGTAATGTTAGGGGAAAAATTACACTTTTTTATATATAGATTAAGAGGGTATTTTAGGATATATAGTATATACAATACTATATATACTACCCTAGGACTATACTAAGTAATATGGACTATATATTACAGTATAAGTCCTTATAGTTCTATATATATATAGTAAAGGTATAGAGCTATAATACTTAGTATAGAAATATATATCTGATTTAATATACCGTAAGGGGATATTATAAGCTTAATAAGAATATAGGACTACTATCTTTGCTATAGTCTTACGCTTTAGGGGGTTATCTCTTTAATACCTTTAAATATTGATATTTACACTATCTTTAAGTATTAAAATACTAGTATTATAATATTAACACCTAGATATAAGTACTTAACTAAAGTACCGCTTTCGTATAGTAGTTTCATAGTATCTATAGAAAAGAACTAATTTAATAAAGTTTAATTAGCCATTATATAGTATATATATTAGATCTAACTTCCTATAGTAATATACTCTATATGATATTATAAAAAGCTACTATTAGAGTAACTTTACTTCGAGACTACTAAAATAGGATTACATAAGCCTAGGGCTAAGGAAAGGCTAGATTCTGTAATTACGGTATAATATATTATAGTCAAGATATAATCTATAAGTTTAATATAAAACCGTAGATTAAAAATGGAACTATAATAGGTACTAAAGTGATTAGAATTGGAGTGAATTAAGTTGATTAGTATTCGATAGTATTTAGTAATAACTATAGAATATACTAGCTAACTAGGAAAAGAAGACAGATAGAACCAGAGGGAGACGTAGCAGATATATATATCTTTAGGCTCCTGATTCTTCTATCTCTAGCTATATAATAGTTATTAATAGCAGATATTACTATAATATACGGTATATATATAGAATAAGTATAATTAAGTATAAATATAAATATATAAGGTAGTATATATACTATGTCAAGTAATGTAACTATATTAAACATTAAATAGTAAATACTTACTATCTTAGATATAAAAGCATTTACTAAGCTAGTGTACGTCTAAGTGTTATAGACTCGCTATATAAAATACTATTACTACTTAGAAACTAATAGTCTAAGTATTCAAGACGCTATTTTCTAAACCTTGGTAGAATATATTGTAAAGGTCTCTATAGCTAGCTAGAAACAGAAACCTATTATTGGTTATAAGTTATAGTTGATTATACTAGGAAACTTAGTTACTCTAACTAGGGTAGTACTAATAAGACTAGATACTAGATGCTACTAGTTATACTTATATATATATACTAATATATATCTTATTTACTATATTATATATATACTAAATATTAACCAATAATATAAGTAAAATATTTAATTAATACTAGTAGCGATATACTTATATACTTATATTAAGAATGTTAGTATATTAGATACTTATTATATATATATATATAATATAATAAGAGTGATATAAACTTAATGATATAAATACATATCTATAGAAAAATATATATAAGAAATTAATTAAAGCTCTGGCAGTGTTACCTTATTCAGAAGAGGTAAGTATATGAGGTAGAGAAGTACTATCTTATAATTGAAGTTGATATATAGACTAAAAGAATAAGATATCGTTTTATATATTTTTGTCTTAGTAAGTTAAGATAGTATAAAAACTAATATATATATTAAAACTATTTTTTATTTAATCTTAATATATCGCGTTATGCGATATCTATAATAATATCATTTACTCTTATTTTCTAACTCCTAATAGCCTTAGCGTATATACCATTTCAGGAATAGATATATAATACTATAAAAGAATATAATACTACGTGAATATACGTATTATAGAACTATTAGAATTATAGCTAAGTGGATATTATATAAGCCAGGGAAAAGACATAGTATTAAATGAAAAACAGTAATAAGACTAATTCTAGAGCTACGCTATATAAATCATTATTTGAAAATCATTAAGTGATACTATAGGCTTTAAGACTAATAGTTCTAAATCGGGAAAGTATAATATGATTCTATAAATAAGATAATATATGTTTATTATTATTATTATTATTATTCTCTTACTCCGCTATCCTATCTAGTCTAGGAGCCCGGCTTAGGCTATACGGTCCTTCTTAGCTGGTTATAGGGGGGAAAATCCCGTTCGGGTAGAAAAACCTCTATACTCTCCTTATTAGGATCGGTGCCGCGTCGGGGCCTTGATAGTCCCGGTGGTGACTTAATACGTATCTGGATCATACCTTTAGTCTAGTGGCTGACGGGAAGGGAGTAGGCTGGGGGATTCGGGTTAGCCTGGGATACGGCATACTATGCAGGGGGCCGAAAGAGGTCCGCGGCGGTTCCGCGTTCTAGGAATCCTCCCTGTATCGGGGTGGCCGGTTTGTTTACGCCTTCCTTTTAGGCGGGGTTTTAGTAGGGGCTCCTGCCTTTATTATTATATATACCTGCCGAATTTAGCAGTCACCCATAGTTATAGCTAGGTTAATAGAAAATCGTAAGGGCCTCCGCCCTTCTTCTTGTTTTCCCTCCTTTAACCCTTTATCGTGATATCGTAGGTTTCCCTTCGAGCCGCCCGCCCCCCTATAAGATAATATATATATATATAGTAATAGCTATTTATCAAGGAAGCTACTCTATAATAGTCTTAGGATAAAGGCAACTATTATAATACTAGATATACGTCTTTCTATATAAATAAGTATAATAAGACAATTATAGAGCCGTCGGTCTATAATTAGACCGATAGCCAGGTATAGACTACTAATACGAACCTATATTATGATAGGTATTAAGAGATATAGTTTAATGCCTTAAGTTAAAGTCTGATTTAAAAGTCAGTGCTTAGTTAATAATAATAACGACCACTCTGCGATTCTAACCTATTAAGGATTGTCTATAATATCCTTTCCTTTACTAAATTCTACGAACTTTTCTTTTATTATAATAAGTTTAATAATCCATAAGGCTTTATTTAACAAAACAAGTAGTTACATAAACTAGACTTAGGCTATAGCTTATTAACTCCATTCATAGCCTTTATAACCATCTTATCACTTATAATAAGACTACTATTATATATTTATGAATTTAGATAGTTGATTTAAATTAGTAAAGTATTAATAAAGTATAGTTCCGTGGAATATATACTATAGCCTGCTATTATTAAGCTATTCTGATTAGTATAACGTATATTAAGAGATATGTCGGCTAATATTATAGCTTTATATTAAGTATTTATAGTACCTAGTATAAGAACTAGTTATAAGACCATCTTAAGGTATATTAGATAGGATATATACTATTAAAAGTATCTTTATATATATATATATCTAATTACAGATATATATAATGTATTATAGCCTATTTAGAATATAGAAGATATACTAATTTGACTCGTATATATCGTTTAGATATAGAAAAACTATACTAAGAAATGTCTAATTTTTCCCCTTATATTACAAAATTACGTTCCAAATTACATTATATGTAATGTAGTTTATTTTAGAAAAATTACATTATATGTAATGTAATGTAATTTGTAATGTAATTTTTTTAATGCTCTGGTTACTATAAGTATACGGTTATACTATTTAGGCTCATAGATACTCCGGCTACCTTTTAGACGTATATTCACTAAGCTCTTATTGGTTTACTAGATATATATTATATCGCCTGCATCTATAGTGTAGTGGTGGTATACCTAGTATATAGTCGAGGTGACTAAGTTAGTTCGAATCCGGCTAGAGGCGCACGCAAAAAAGGAACACCTTTTCTTTTTTACGCTACTCGGAACCTGTTCTTAGGGGCCCTTATCTGCCTTAGCACGTAGATAAGGGTTAAATAGGGGGCCTGTTAGATCCACTTTCCGCCCGGCTTCCCTAGTCGATAATAGGTGCCACGGGGGAGTTAGTCGCCCTACTATAGAAAATAAGAAGACGGTATCGCGCTGTCCCTAAGCGGGTAAGTAAAAATACGCGGCGTTACTTCCACGATACGGAGGCAGCCTCTTACGCTATTATATAAGCGTTTTATATAAGTATATAGCCTATATTAGCCCTACCTTTAGCTATAGAAAGAGTAGGGAAGCGTAGGAGCTTTAAACCCTAGGAAGCGCACACACTAGCCCGTAGTGGGCCCGCAGGGGCTAGCCCTAGGGCACACGGAGCATAAAAACAAAAACAGGATAATCACGCACGCGCCGTTAATTGAGTATATAGTCGGCTTTAAAGCCGCTATAGCGCAACGTTATAGGCTTCCTAGTATAGAAGCCGCGAGTTTTGTATTAGTAGATAAGTCAGCACCGGGGCCGCCACGGCACCCGTATAAGGTACTAATCCTTAAAAGAGGGGAGCACAGGGGTTTTTATCTAAGTTTTATACTAGTTCCCTAAGTCTTATACTATGGTTTTCCCCCCTATAGGCATCAGAGAAGGACCGTATAGTTAGAATTCTGGCTGCTAGACTATATAGGATAGCGGAGTAAGAAGCAATAAATAAAAAAATAAAATATTATATCGCCCACTTTAACGATATCCTTATATATTCTATATTAACGGAATAATATATAAAGGATCTAAAGCAGGTTTTGCATTAGCTTTACAGGGCCTAGCTATATCGGAAAGTGTTAAAGTATAAGTTTTACTATAACTGAGTAGATTTCTTAGGGTTTATAGTAACCCGCGAAGGTATTATGATAAACCCGAAACGTATATATACAGTCGCCGAGTAGCCGGCGCCCGAGTTATTCCATGATATCTAAGGTTTCCTTAGTTTCGCTAAATTCTATAAGAGTTTTATTAAAGGATATTCTAGAGTAACTTTACCGCTAACTACGCTATTTAAAGGTAGTTAAGCGGGTAAGAAAAAGGGACTTTTCGAGTTCACAGATAGCGCTAAGCGGGTGTTCCAGCTATTAAAGGTCGCCTTTAGTATAGCCATTATTCTACGCTATTAGAACCTAGTACTAGATATAAGGGTTAAGACGGACGCCTTAAATAAGGCTATATGGGGGTCCTGAGTTAGAAGTATAAGACTGGATAGTAACTGGTCGCCTGCTTCTCGCGGAAGCTTACTAAAATAGAGTAACGATAAGATATAAGGTAGTAGGAGCTCCTAGCTATAATAGAGAGCCTTAAGTATTAGCGCTATTATCTTAAAGGCATAGGGCAGGCGTTTATAGTACTAATAGACTATTGGGCGCTTTAGGGTATACTAAACGCGCCGGCGCGGGACCTTCGCGGAAGTCTTACTAAATAGGTATGCTAATTATCGTTATTCGATTTTAAGGTTTAATACCGCCTAAGTAAAGCAAATCTAGTAAATAGCCTATTAAGACGGCCGGATTATATAGTAGACTAAACGCTATATAATAATATACTTCCTAACTTATCGAAAAGATTACGATTAGTTAGCGACCTCCCGACAAGTATTCGTTAACAGATCGCGAATATCCACCTTACCCTAATAAGTAACGCGGTGAAGATTATATATATTTAAGCTGCTTAGGTAATGCTACCCGGATATAGGCCTAGTAAGCGTAAGCGGGTATAAACTCTATAGGAGGCGGCCCTGCTTAACTTAAGAAATAAGGACGGAAAAGGGCTATAACCCCTATATCTTATTAATAGTACCCGGCGTATTGTTATCGCTATTATTACTCGCTCCCGAATATAAGACACGAGGTATAAGGCGATTACCTAGTATAGAGGGGCAGACCCGTGTTTAGGGTTAGGACGCCATGGATATCACGTAACTACGTACGCGGTCCCAGGGATCTAGTCTTATCTCCGGCTACTCTTCGGAATAGACCCACTATATCTAGCTAGCTTTTTTATCCGATATTTCACGATCATTATCTATCACCTAACAGAATTATAATTTATATTATCCTTCCCTTTTAGGTTATCTACACGATCTAGAAGAGCCGACTATAGGCCCGCCTACCTATCTAGCTATTCGTTCCCTTAATCAGACCACTACCGACCCTTCTAGAGGCCCGGCGACAGTCTCCTCGGGACCCTTAGCTCTAGATACGGACCCGTGATAAGCCTAACCCTCCCTTCGGCTAGCCTATTAGTTAGTTATTTTTTTTGCCCTACGCGGAGCCGTTCTATATAATAACGGCTTCGCCTTTCTTTTATTAGTGCTAGGAGGCGGATATAATCGGTATATGAGATTATAATCCTACGCACAATAGTAATTCTGGCCTGCCTAAATAAACGGGCTATTAACGCGTTATTAGTCTCGATATAGTCACGGTTTCCTTATTCCGTTTTAAGAGCTAGCTAGAAATAAAACCGTAGGTCGGTATATAGTTAGTAAGGAACTAGAAGATTTAGTTAGAGGGCTATAGACTATTAACCCGGATTATATTATGAGCGGCTAGTTATAAGCTATTTATAGAGTAAGGCCGAATAATTGAATTATCTAAAGCTAAAGAGAAAAGAAGGAAAGGGGAAAACTCTGTAGGTGCCTACGACCTAAATATAATATCGCGGCGACCTACTAGGAACACGCTATAATTAGTCGGAAGATCCGGTGCTTTACCGGATTATCTCCACGGGGTTAGCCCGTAATATTACCCCCCTCCCCCCTCGGTGAGTCGTTAACCTTCGGTATAGGTTCGTGGAGCGTTATTATTTAATCGAATAACGCCTCTTTATTAATTAAATAACGACCTCTAATAGCTTTTTAATCCTAAATAACCTCTTTATTCGTTAAAGAGCGCTTAAGGTAGGCCTTTATAGTTATACGATTAATTAACGTGGTATATACGGGTATTATTATTATTCGTAGACGGGTTATAGGATTATTCCTTCTATATAAGGAACCGATATACGTACCTTCCCTGATTATATAACTCGTTTATTAATAATACTAACTTTACCGTTACCTTTATTATCCCGTTTTTTCCTCTTTTCTTTAATAATATCCTTTACTATTAGTAGTACGTTTTTTATCGCTTACCACCCTTTCGCACGCCGTTTTATTATTCTAACCCCTTATCTCTCTCTCTAGAAGATATTTAAGTTTTTAGGATTATCTTCGGCCCCTAAGGTACGTTTCCCGTTCTTCCTATAAGCCTCGCGCGACGTTTACTAACTTATATATATAATATAGGGGGCTAATAATAATAATAATAATAATACCGGCGAGGAGGCACCTGCTCCCGCCCCGGCTAATAAGAAGATCATTACTCCTGCCTCGGCTATAGACCGCCGCGCCTAGCTAGCCCGAGCCGCTAAGGCTAAGGGTAAGCGTTCCGCGGGCGAAGCTTCTATAATAGTTAAGAGCCCCGCGAAGCGCGCTTATAGAATAAAATATCCTCCTAAAGGGACCCGTTCGGTCTTCTGCTACTTTTACGTAAAGGCTATTATTAACGGCCAGGATAGGCGGCGCTACCGCGACTAATCGGGACCTAGAGTAAGGATACCCGATCCTAAGTGCTATAATTACTTAAAGGGCGGTTATAGGTGTATTCCTCCTCCGCCTAAGATAACTAGTCCGTTAGTAGCACTCCTAGAGGCGGCGAAGGTGGTTAACGATAACCCCTTTTATAGCTCTAAGGCGATAAAGGCGCTTATAGCGGCTCGTTTAGCCTTTTAGAAGGCGTCCGGGGTTTCGAAAAAGACCTTTAGTACTTTATAGGAGGATAAGCCTATCTTAACGCTTATCGACTCGGGTACCAGTAAGCCTCGCTTATCGGTATAAGCTACCGCCTCCCCCCCCCGCGGGGACTCCTATATTATAGTAGGTGGACCTATACCTATCGCGGCGCCTCCTACTATTGTTACGCCTATTCCTAATATAACGATTACCTTTACGGGCATAGAAGGCCTATACCGGCTTAACCGGTTCCTATAGGTAGTTAAGAACGTTATAGGGGTTATTCGTGTTAAGGTGGAGGACGTTAAGTCCTTTAAGGGAAAGAAAGCGGATAGGCAGGCTAAGGTCGCGGCGTTTACGTTATCTCCCGTTATCGCTAAAAGCGTTAACGGTTATAAGGATACTCGTAACGATATTAATCTTAATACCTAAACCCGGTAACTAGGGGCGGGGCTTATCCGCCCTAACTTAATTAACATAGACGGCTTTACTATTATCCTAACCTTTACTTAATCCTTATTACCTTTCCTATAACTCTTCTTTTTCTTATACCGTTCGCGTAGTCCGTTATTAACTTTAATCGGGCTATACTTCTCTTTATAGCGGTCTAGGGCGGTTAATTCTTATAGGGACTCTATTAGTTCCTAAGATATCTAGGCGTATCCTTCCTACTTTACTAACGCCTCTCTCCTTACGCCTCTGCCTACCTTCCTATTCCTAGTATATAAGATTTCCTTTACTATTTACTCGTCTTCTTCGAGACCGTTACGAATTAGTCCGGGTTAAGGGTTATATAGAATCTAACTAGGAAGCGGGTCTTTACTTATATATCGTAGGAGGTCTATATAGAACCTCGGGTATATATTCGAAGGCACGTTTAGTTCTATAATATACGGGTTAATAATCTTAGTGACCCTATACTTTTAGTATAGCTAGCTTAACTTACGCGACGGTCCTAGGGTAAAGTAGTTTATAAGCGAGAGCTATATAAGGTTACCTTTACGAAGGCGTTTAGCGGGGATATAATACTTATTCGCTAACTCTTCCTATTATAGCTACGTGGCCGCTATTAAGGCTTAGGCGAACTCTATAGCTTCTTAGAGACGGCGAAGCAGGTTATAGGCTATAAACTCCTAAGCCTCGCTGCTTAGTTCCTTATAGATCTAGATTAGGTCGATATAGTATCCGTGTTTAAGGAAGAATAGGCTTATCTTAGTAGTAAAGCTCTCTTAGTTATTTAACGCTAATTAGGCGGCGGGTAATAACCTATCCTAATTATCTTAGGTATAGTAGATAAAGGCTTAAAGGTACGCCTATACTTCTTAGTTCGCTTATTCGGTGGCTTTATCGGTCTAAGGGTGGTACACTATACTTAATCGTTATTCGATTTTAGCTAATTTATAGAAGTATTACTAAAAGCGACTCGTTTAGTTAGAACCTCTATTATTTATAATTAAGCGAGGTATACCGTGGAACCGAAAGTAATAGTATAGGAACCGTTTAGTATAAGCTTCCGCCTTTATAGAGTCTATCGCTTTAAGGGTAATAGCCTTTATAAGTCGATCGGTTATAACCTATAAGTATCTATACTTCTTCTCCTTAGCGGGAGGTAGATCCGTTATAAAGTCTATTAATAGGTCGCTCCTTATTCGTTTAGGAATTAGGAGTAGTTTTAAGAGTCCTTATTAAGTAATCCGCCACGTATAGCTCTAGTTATAAACGTTATAGTTATATATAAACCTACGTATATCTTAGTTTATTCCCGGCTAGAAGAAGCGTCTCGCTATAAGGGTAATTATATTATTTTGCCCCGGGTAACCTTTAATCGTAGAGTCGTGTATAGATTAGATTACTTATATTGGTAATATACTCCCTTCCTAGGCTCCTAGTACTTATAGGCGATCTCGGAAAGTTAGTAGTCCTTATAAGGTAATCCCGTATTCGGTAATCTAGGCTCGGAGACCTAATAAGGGGGAAAACTATCGATCGCCTTTATATACGGCTTATATAGCTTAGCGATACTAGTTATCTTTTTCTGCTATAGCGTCCTATAGCTATTATAATTCGTTATTAGCTTTAAATACTCGTGGGTATTCGCGAAGGAGGCGGATCTTTAGGGGGATTAAGGTCTTAGGGATTAACTATATATATCGCGCCTATTCCCGTTTATCGGAGAAGTCCTTTAGTTTATCTTATTCTCTTCGCGAGAGAGTATCGGCGGTATAGTTATCGGCACCCTTATAGTATTCTAGCATAAAGTCGAACTAGGCGAGCTCGCTAGCTTACCGGCTTTATCTTTTATTAAGTATCTTTTTTATTATAAAGTATTCTAGGGCCTTATAGTTAGATAGGATTATAAAGCGACTATAACTTAGGAGCTCTGCTCTTTAATACGTTATATAACTTATAATCGCTAATATCTCCTTATCGTGGATAGGGTAGTTATACTCGGCTCCTATAAGTCACCTTAAGTAATAGGCGACCACGTAACGATATCCTTATTCGTTTTCTTAAACTAATACACCTCCTAGTACGAATCCCGAGTAATCGGTTTCCACGAAGGTCTTATTACTTAAGACGTATTATCGCAGGATCGGTTCCTCCTAGAACCTCTTCTTAACCTCTTCGAAGGCCGCTTATTTATTAGGACCCTAGGAGAATACTCGATCCTTCTTTATTAGTCTCGTTAAGACGGATATAATATAGGCGAAGTTCTCTATGAATATACGGTAATAGTTTATAAAGCCTAGGAAGCTTCGGACTCCCTTTACTAAGGTCGGGGCTTCTTATTCTCGGATCGCCTTTAGTTTATCGGGGTCGTATAAAACGCCCTAGCCGGCGGTAACTATAAACCCTAAGTACTTTACGGTCTTTATACTAAACTCGTACTTTATTAGGTTAAGCGTTAATCCTGCGTCGCTTAGCGATTATAGTACTAAGTTAACCTTTTTCTTATAGTCGCGGAGGGATCCGCTTAAGTAAATCAGGATATCGTTAATATATACGGTAACGAAGTCGTTAAGGTAGCGCTATAACGTCTTATTAATATATCGTTAAAAGGACGCGGGGGCGCTACTAAGTCTAAAAGGGTATACTAACTATTCGAATAAGCCGAATTAAGTTCGGAACGCTATCCTTACTTTATAGTTAGCGGCTATTCGGATCTTATAGAACATAGTAATTATATTAAGCTTCGTGAACCACTTAGCTCGCTTTAGGTTTCGGAGTATCTCCGTAATTAGTAGGAGAGGATAACGGTCTCTTTAGGTAATCGCATTTAGGGTATAGTAATCGTAATAAAATCGTAACCCTCCTCCTAGCTTCTTTATAAATAGAACTAGAGCTTTAGCGGCGGAGCTGCTAGCTTATATAAACCCCTTATCGATAAGGTCAGTAAGGGTTTTCCGTAGGACTAAAAGTTCCTCTCTGGATATATTATAAAGAGGGCCCTAGGGTAGTTCTGGCTCCTTATTATCGGGCCCTTATATAAGGTTTACTTTATAGTTAACCCTAGGTCGATAAGGGGGAAGGCGGTTTACTTATAAGTCGGAGAATAAGTACGGAAATCGTTATAATATCTTTTCTAGGATATACTTCCGGGCGTCGACTAAGGACTTACCTTAAAGGGCCTTATCGATATCCTTAATACTAACTACATAGAGCGCGAGTTCTTTTTTACCGAACTATTATCTTTTTTATAATCGCTGTATAATACCGGTAAACACCGACCCGGTTACTACTTAAGCTCCGCGGATAGCTCTAATATTATCGGGTTCTTCTTCGCCTTAGAGTCGGATATTTATCCGGGCTACTCCGTGGTAAAGGCGACGTCTTTTCGCGTAATAAATAATATCGTTATATTCTATCTATAGTTTCCCTAAGAATATATTATAATCTAATCCTAGTATTATATAGGCGAATAGTCGTTATATATATCCACCGATCTCGAGATCGTATACGGCGATACCGGAACTCTTTATAGACCCTATAGTATCGGAGAACCCCGAGAGGGGCCTTCTAGTCTTATCGACTAATAGGAGGCGGAGGGACTTTATAAGACGTTTACTTATACCTACGTAATAGTTATATCTAGTATCTATAAGAGCGGTAATTAACTCTTTATTAATCCGTGCTTATATAAGAGCTAAATAACTACTATACGACTATAATATAAACTCTTTCTAATCCCTCTATTCCTTTATATTAAGCTCTAATACCCGTTTTTATACTAAAGCTATTCTTTTTCCGAGTCTTCGTCGTTATCCGTAACTCCTATATAGATTATCTTATTATCCGAGGCTACTAAGACCTTCGCTACGCGGTTCTTTTTATAATCCTTAGCGTCTTTTTTCTTTAAGCGGTATCTTCTAGCGAGGTATCCTTTCTTTTTAGAGTTATAGCACTCTCTTATCTCTTTCTTCTTAGTCTATACTTAATTAACTCCTCCTATCTTTATATCGCCGTTATAATTATAAGTATAACTATTATTATTACTATTACGTGGCGCTTAGCCGAACCGTGGCCTTATAGCGAGGGCTTTAAGTCTCTAAGTAATACTTTATATTTTAGTTACCTAAGTATAGTAGTTATTCGGTAGTTTCGCGGTGATAAGGGCGGTATAGAGGCGACTACTAAAAGCTCCCTCTAGGAATATAATCTTCGTAGTATTATCCTATTAACCTTTACCGGCGATAATAAGCTATTATTTATAACCGGGTATAAAGCTTCTAAACGCTTAGTCTTTATATTAGTATAACGTTCTTAGGGCGTTAGCCGCGTAAGGTTATTCGTTAACGTCTTTATATATACGGTTAAGATAATTAAGGAAGTCTTCGGGGTTATATTAACTATCAGTTCCGCTTATAGCCTAAAAGGAGGTAACGACACGGCGGGGAGCTTCGTCTAAGTAGGCGTTAATAACATACTACTTCTCGCGAGCGCTCTAAAAAAGATATTAATCGAGTAGGAGCTTTTCGCGAATCTCGGATAACTAGCTCGCGTACTCGGAGCGTTTACTATTAAACTTCTAGGGTAATGGAAGTGCTTTAGTCCTAAGGTTCGGAATAAGCGTTATATCGGGCGTAGGCGTAGTAACGGGCGGCTAAGGGCCCTATATAGTCTTTTCCGATAATATAATAAGATAAGGCGTGGTTACACGTTATTAGCTTTATATCGCCTATAATAGCTAGTTAATAGTATTCTGTTATTCTTAGATCTAAGTAGTTAAGGTCGTGACCTAAGTCTATAGAGGGTTAATAATCTCCCTCCTCCACTCCGTAGCCTTAGGCGACTCGCCCGCTAGGCGTAACGGAGCGCCGGGAGGTGGATCGAAGTGATAGTCTATCTCTATTAGCGTAGCGTGTAGGTTTCGCTAAGCTTTAGATATATAAGCGGCTAGTTATAAGCTATTTATAGAGTAAGGCCAAATAATTAAATTATCTAAAGCTAAGGAGAAAAGAAGGAAAGGGGAAAACTCTATAGGTGCCTACGACCTAAATATAATATCGCGGCGACCCACTAGGAACACGCTATAATTGGTTGGAAGATCCGGTGCGCTACCGGATTATCTCCACGGGGTTAGCCCGTAATATATATATCCTTAATTAAAAGTATTTACTAAGGAGTTAAAGGAGAGCGGGGTACCCTCTTAGAGAAAAGGATATACTATTATCTAAGAGGCGGTTAGTACTGCCTATATAGGGCTCGCTAAGGGCGGAGGTCCTATAATAGCAGTATAATAACCCTGGGGCGGGGTATATAAGAGCGAATAAGATACCTAAGCTAATTTTAAGAAAGGTTTACTAGGTAAACTTAGCGGCAGACGTTTATAATTATATCGCCGCGTATTTAGCGTGTTAAAGGGTAGAGGTGCCGCGATATAAACCGTATAATTAGGTATAAACGCTACTATTATCTATATATCTATTCTAAGAGAGTACTATAGATTTTACTACGGGTTTACCGTCTATAAAAGGGGTCGATAACTAAATATATAACGCTATCCTAGTAGTTATCAACTGGTATATAAAGTACGCTCTATTTATTTCTATACAGAAGAGCCTAATAGCACCGTAGCTAGCGGAGCTGCTATATAGGGAATTTAAGTGCCGATTCGATAGGCTAGAGGGTATAATAATAGATTAGGATAAGCTATTTATTAGTTAGTTTTAAATAGAGTTTTACCGAGAGTAGGCAAATACTTAGCGACTATCTATTATATATTACCTATAAACGGATAGTTAGATAGAATAAATATATTAGTTACTTATTAAGTACCTATAAACGATCGCCGGCGAGACGATAATATAATAGCCTATCTAGTTATTAAAACCAGGGTTCGCTTATAATAATAACGAATATTCCTTACTTAGTATCTTACTATATAAAGTGTTATATAGGTATTACCCGCGTATAATAGAGTATATTCGACCTAGGCATAATACCCGGGTATAAAGTATTTAAGAATATATTAAGAAACTAGCGGAGGTTCGGCGGAAGGTCCGCGAATACTAGGCGCGTGTTATAGAGTATTAGACTTAGTATTATAATAAACGCTACTAAATATAATAGTATTAGGTAAGCGATATTATTAGACTATCTATAAAGAACTTCTGATTCAGGTAAGGGTTAAAGCTAGCACCGTGATATATTCGGGTATAAGTAACTAAGAGGATCGGCGAGTCGGCGTAGAGGGTTCGCCTTCCTATATAGTACGCGAGGATATATAATATATTGCCGGTATTCTTATTAGAACCGTGGAAAGACTAACTAGCCGCGGAAGTTATAGCGAAGGATCTCCCGCTTCTAGAGGAGTAAGATAAATAAGAGGTAAAAGATATTATTCGTTATAAAGAAGAATAAGGTAAGACGTTGTATCTTATAAAGTGCGTAGGTTAGCCGGCAGAGTATAATACCTAGGAACTAAAGGACTACCTAGAAAATACTCTAGGGATTAGGAAGAGGTACTAGAAGTATAAGAAATATATATAAAAAAGTAGGACGATTACGTGATATAAAGTCGCCAAAGGGTCGTCAGAGTAAGATAAAAACTTAATTATAGGTTATAATAACCTTTTCCTTTAATAATAACTAAATAAAAATAGAGTTAAGCCTTATCTAAACCTAAAGAACTGTCACGGGTATAATTCGTCGAAGCCAGGGATAACCCGAATAGGAGGGAATAATATACCACTAAGGGGATTAGATAGGGTATGGTATTCGGAGATAGGTGGTCGAGTCGGCTCCGGGACTAGTATTATCCGGGCCGGTCTGGTATAGTGTGATAGGGAGGACCACCGGCGGATAGATTATGGTCCTAGGAATACTTTCGGGGGGATTCTATAAGGTTCTCGGGGAAGAGGCTCTGGTTATTTATAAAAGGGATAGGTAAAGCTAAACTCCTAACTTAGAGATTCAGCGAATAATTTAACTCTTAATTCGACCTATTAGTTTATATTACCCTTTTAATTATCTTATAACGTCTCTTTACTCTTTACACGAAAACCCCTAATATATTATTCGCTAAACTGTTTTAACGGGTATAACGACTATTAAGAGTTATAAGTATAATTCACCTTTACTAGTTAGCTAACGAATAACTATACCTCCTTATATACGCTTTAGTACTGCTCCCCCTAAGGACGGAGATTATAAATCAGTTTATAAGTATACGCTATCTCCTGGTCCTAGAAGCGATACTACCGCGCCTCTGCCTAGTAAATAGAAGACTATTATCCCGTAGGGCCCTCTGGAGCCATAGCCAGAACCATCTCTGGCACCTTAGCGTAAGCTCCCTTAACGCAAGATACCCGCGGCTCCCCTGGTTAATACTATAGGGCCACCGTCTTACCCTTAGTCGGATATACGTTTTAATATTAAGGAACTAAAGAACTATCCTCCGGATTAACTAGTTCCCGAGGAACTAGACTTCCTCCTAAACCACTATAAGGAACGTAAGCAGCGAGAGCGTAAGTTAGAGCGCCTAGAAGCTATTTATCGTGGCGAGGACCTAGATACTACCCTACCCCCTTATTCGGCGAACCACTATTATCCCTAAGGTAGTCGCGGCGATTTATTTAAGGTAAACCTTCCTACCCCGAAATAGGATAATAAGTTATACGATTAGTTTAGAACCTTTATAGAAGAGATTAAGGAACGCTTTTACCTCGATCTAGCTAGTTTTATAACGGAGGCGAAAAAGGTCTACTTCGCCGCTAGTTACTTGAAGAGGAATATAAAGTCCTATTAGCGGGCCTATTAGAGGAGGACCTATAGTTCTTCGATAAAGGCGATATAGGCCGAGTTAAAGGCTTTCCTAACCGAGTAATTAATCGATAATAAGACCCGCGAGTTATTAGTTACGGAATAGATCTTTTCGGAACGGACCTCTTAATAACCCGGTTAGACCTATAATTAATTTCTTAATAAGTTAGATTCCTTATTTAACGAGGTATCTATCCCCCTTCCCGATAAGTAGCGTATATAGTTTATTATATCTAAATTAAATAGACCTCTACGCGATTAAATCATTACTAGGATTTTACCTAAGACCTTCTAAAAGCTAAACGTCGCGGCCTATTAGGCTAAGGTTATATTATTTTATAAGGGTAAACCGTCTAATCAGGACCGCGGCTATTATACACCCCGTGATTAGGGTTATAAAAGGAAGCCCGGAACTAATAGTAAACCCTTATTATCCTAAGCTAGTAGTCCTTAAGAAGATTCGCCTACGCCCCCTGCTGCTATAACCGCGGCTACTACCCCTGCCTAATAGCGGGATAACGCTAGTAGAACCTCGGAATTCTCGGGCCCTTAGAAATATTATAAATACGGAGAGGAGGGCTATATTCAACCTTTTTACCCTTATCTATAGAATAGGCGGGCTAACTAAAGTTCTACCTCGGCTACTAACCCTAATTAGGAGGCTATAGCCCCTAGTCGACCTATTTTAGGTTAGGTATAGGCCCTACCCTAAGCCCTATAGGGTTAGGCCTAGGATAACGCGCTATTAGAGTCGGACCCTCCCCCTGGTCTAGTAAGGGTAAAACTTAATATACGACTAAACGGTGGATAGGATTATTAAGTTATAATTCTAGATAGCGCTACCGACTTTAATATTATTAATAAACGCGTAGTGCCCCCCGGTAAAGTAATTACCGGACTACCTAGGGAAGTTAGCTAGGTGAATAAGGAATATATAACCTGGATACTCGGATCGATCTTATTTATGGTTTAGATTATAGATAGTTAGAATTATACGCGGATATAGTATATAGAGTTATATATTATAGATATAGGTGGAGATAGGTCGGAGGTTATCCTAGGGATCCCCTAGTTAACTAAGTATAACCTAATAGTTAACTAGGCGGAGAAGAGTTAGATGTTTCGGATTTAGAAGGAGGAGTTAAAGTTTATAGGTTTATAGAAGGAGTTAAAGAGGGCTATGAATAGGGCGAAGGTAACTATTAGACTTATTAGGTCCTAGGTGGCGCGGGTTAGCTATATTTAAGCTTATATCTTAGAGGACACGACTATACCTACTCCCCTACCTAAACCACTACCCGAACCCCCGGAGGACCCTTTACCCGTGGGTTAAGAAGAGTTATTAGTAGCCGTGCCGGAGCAGTATTATAAGTTCTTAGATATATTTAACGTGGAGGAGGCCGGTAAGCTGCCTAGTTATTATTAGTAGGACTATAGGATCGAGTTAGAGGAAGGGAAGACGCCCCTGCTTAGGCTAATTTATCCGTTAGCGGAGGAAGAGTTAGTAGCGTTATAGGAGTACCTCTAGGGTGCCCTCGCTAAAGGTTAGATTCGTTACTTTACTAGCCCTACGGGTACTCCTATTCTTTTTATACCGAAAAAGGGAGGGAAGTTAAGACTATATATAGATTATCGGGGGTTAAATAAGGTTACTTATAAGGACCGCACGCCGCTCCTATTAATATATAAGATTATAGACCGGCTTTTATCGTTAAAGGTCTTTACTACGCTAGACCTTAAGGATACTTATTATCGACTTTATATACGACCCGGCGATAAGTAGAAAATAGCTTTTAGGACTCGCTATAGTTATTTCGAGTACTTAGTTATACCTTTTAGGCTTACTAATACCCTAGCTAGCTTTTAATAGTATATTAACTAGGTATTAAGTAGGTTAGTCGATACGATTTATATAGTTTATCTAGATAATATCTTAATTTATAGTAAGGACCTCGACGTTTATAGGGTATATATTAAGAAGGTTTTAGGGAGGTTAAGGGAGTAGTTGTTATACGCGAATCCCGAGAAGTATATATTCGAGACTTAAGAGGTGGAGTTCCTAGGGTTTATTATTAGAGTCGATAGAGTTCGTATAGATTAGTCTAAGGTTAAGGCTATCCGCGATTAGTAAGAGCCGAACTCGGTAAAGACTATCTAAATCTTCCTGGGTTTTATTAGGTTCTACCGGCGTTTTATTAAGAACTATTTAAAGATTACGGCGCTACTCTTAGACTTAATAAAGAAGAGTAGAGTAAAGGGGGTGTTCGTGTTATCTATAAGGGAGAAGGAGGCTTTTAACGAGTTACGCTAGAGGTTCTAGGAGGCTCCGGTTCTATAGTATTTCGATCCTAAATTACTGATTTAACTAAAGCCGGATATATCGGGGTTTACTTTAGGGGCGGTGATTAGTTAATATATAGATCGGGTATAGTATCCTATCGCGTTCTTTTCGAGGAAGCTAAAGGGTACGGAGTTAAACTATTCGACTCCGGATACGGAGTTAATAGCTATTATTAAGGTATTCCGGCACTAGAGGCACTACCTAGCCTATAGCCAGACCCTAGTAAAAGGTTTAACGGACCACCTTAATTATCGGTACCTACTAGATAAGCTAAAGATTAAGCTATAGTATACGCGATAGCTAGAGGAGCTATCGGTATTCGACTTTAAGATTAAGTATCGACTAGGGGCTTAGAACCTAGCTAATAGTTTATCACGGAAGCCGTAGTATGCTTCTAGGCAGGCGAATATAGACGCGGAGCGTTAGAAGCCTATTAAGAGGTTTACTCGTAAATTTATATTAAGAGTGGTGGAGAAGGCGGGCAGAGCACCTAGGGTCTCCGAGGACTTATTACTAAGTTTAAAGGAGGAGGTGGCCGACGCCTAAAGGGATAATCTCTTTTATATTTCTTTATCTAGGAAGGACCGGTTATCCCACCCGTGGTTAAGGGATAAAGAGGGCCTAATCCTTTTTAGAGGTCGCCTCTTTATCCTAGATATATAGGGGTTAAGGAAAAAGATCCTATAGGCCTTCCACGATAAACCCACCGCTAGATATTATAGTTCCGGTAAAATAAATAAAAGGATTTCGGACTCGTTCTATTAGGAGCACCTATCCTGGGACGTAAAGAAGTTCGTGCCTATTTATAGGGTTTATTAAAGGACTAAGGGGAGGCAGCATAAGCCTTATAGCCTATTAGCTAGTCTTCCGGTTCCGTCTTAACCGTTCTAGGAGATCTTAATTAATTTTATTACGGGTCTCCCTCTTATTAATTAGGGCGGAAAGAAAAAGGATATAATCCTTATAATAGTTTACTATTATATAAAGTATTCCTTTTATATCCCTTATAGTAGTATACTAACCGCCGAAGGTTTAGCCGATATTATATAGTTAAGAGTCTTTAGTATTTATGGGTTACTAGATAGTATTATTTCGGATCGGGGTTCTTTATTTATAAGTAAGTTTTAAAGGACCCTATACGGTCTCTTAGGCGTCCACTATAGGATATCCACTATATTCCACCCCTAAACTAATAGGCAGACTAAGTATCAGAATTAGAGTATTAAATACTACCTTTATAGCTATTACTCGCGGGAGTAGACCGACTAGGTGGATAAGCTATCCCTTACGCAGTTTACCTATAACACCGTGTAGTACTCGGCTATTAAGTAGACGCCCTCCGTGGCGTTAATAGGCTATAACCCTCGTAGCCCTAATAATATCCGGTTACCTAAGTCGTTAGATATTAGGGCGGTATCCGCTAAATAGCGGGTAAAGCCCCTAATCGCTAATCGTTAAGTAATAGAAACTTTTATTCGGAAGGCTTAAGAGTCTTATAAAAGGTTCTATAACACCGGGCGGACTTAATAGCGGTTTAAGATAGGGGACTACGTCTTAGTCTCCTAGAAAAATATTAAGTAAAAGCGGCCTAATAAGAAACTTTCGGATAAGTACCTCGGGCCGTACCGTATTACCTTAGTTATTAGTTACTATAGCCTCGCCTATAACCTAGACCTCCTATAGTCGATAAAGATCTATAATATTTTCCTAATCTTTTTATTAGAGCCCTGGCGGTCTCGCGATAGATAGGCTCCCGAGCCTATAAAGGTGGATATAAAGCCGTAGGAGTTAGAGGAGTATAAGGTAAAGGAGATTTTAGCTTATCGGTTTAATAGGAAAAGGAGGTAGTATTTAGTTAAGTAGGCGGATTATAGGCATAAGGATAACACCTAGGAGCCGAGGCGTTATATCCTAGAGGGACTCCTTTAGGAATATCATAATCGGTAAGAAAAAAGGGCTCGGAAAGTGCAGAAACTGTTATAACCCTATAGGGTCCTTTATTAGCATTATTAATTTATCTTATTATAACCCCGGAGGGTCTTATTACTATCTCTGTCTCTACTAACTTATTATATTATATCCTAAACGCTAAAAGAAAAATAAGATAGTGGTGGTCGCACTATATATATATAGTGCCTCTTTAATTTAGATTAACGGATCTATTTCTTTTTATATACCCATAGACTAATAAGATTCTCTTTATTATTATTATCGCCGCCGGTCTTAACGCCGCTAGCGACCCGTAGGAGGTCACGGATTTAACGAATAGCTTTTATTAGTCTGCGCGCCTCGCGCGCCTGGATATTATATAAGGTAATTTAAGCCTTCGTAACTACGTCTACCCGATAATACTCGTATCTGGCCGTATTAAAACCACTATAGTTATAGTGCTGATTATTAGTATACGCCCGGCGTAGCTCCCCCTAGAGCTTATAGGCGGCATGCTAATAAAAAGGAGTTAATACGAGTATATAAACGGAAAAGGGGATAGATAACTTATAAGTTCCTTATCGGTGAACCCACCACGTCTAACTATATCTATAAACGTATCTTATATAGCGATAGCGGTATAGGTAGCACGGAGGTTTATTTACGAATAAGTTAGTGTACTAGGGCAGTCTATAGCGGGCAGGGAGTATAACTATACCTCCCTGTATTTCTGACTATTCTGGTCTTCTTAATAGTAATAGTATTTAAACGACTATCGGCTAGAGTTACGGCACGAATAAAAGATAATAGGGCCTTAACTATCTAAGATAATATTAAGGAAACCTAAGCAGCACCGCTAACAGGGAGGGTTATAGAGGTCGCCCCCTATAACCACTTCCTGAACCGGGTAAAGGCCCGAGGGATCGCCGTTATTAGAAGGCGTAGCGTTGCTATCGCCCCTATTAGCCCCCGGACCTTTATCGGTAATATTATCGTTACTAAAGATATTATCACCTAGGAAGCTTTTACCTCCGCTAGGGTCGAAGTTATTATCTCCGCTCTTATCGCTACTAATATAAAGGATACTATCGGCGCTACCCGATATAGTTATATCCCCTTTATAGTTAACGATACTATTATCGATATCGTCGTTATTATCCTTATAGTCTACTAGCGCAGGAGATAAAGTCCTTTAGTCGCCGGCAGACTAGCTACTAGTCGAACTATTATCCGACCTAACTACTAGGAAAAACCGGGCAAGAACCCGGCTAACCTAATAGTCGGGCACCTTAAAGGTCTTCTTAATAGGGAGGGCTAGGCCCCTCGCTTTAGTAAGAGTTATAAGTAACTCCGTACTAAGTACTGCTAACCCCTTCGTTTTAACGGGTATCTTAGACACCACGCTAGGCATAGTGGACCCTTTATTATTTAGGCGCGCTTTAGTAGGAGTTATAAGTGACTCCGTACTAAGCGCGGCCGGCCCCTTTACTTTAGTAGGCGTCTTAGACGCCGTACTAGGTATAGTTAACCCGTTATTAATGCCACCTTTCTTAGTAATCTTCTTAATAGCGCTATCCTTAATAACGGAGGTCTTATTAGTGGCGGTGTTAAGGCCACCGCCGGCCTTTTTACTATTCTTTATAGGAGTAACGGGTTTCTTAGGGGGAGCGGCCTTCTTAGCGGGAGGGGTATTAGCGGCCTTAAGCTAATAAGCTAACTTATTAGCCGTATATAACTAACGCTTCTAAGAAGCTATACCAGAATATAGGGGGTTAGCTATATTTATAGGGCTATACACGACGATTACTTATATTATTATTCTATAAGGAGATAAGGTATATTATTATTAGGAATTATTATTAATTAACTAAGAGACGATTATAATAAGCTACTTTAGATATCAGGACTATTAGAACTAAGGGACGACCGGGGACCTCGCGTAACGTAATAAAAAGACCCTTAGAGAACTCGAGACGAACCACTAAGATAAGACCTTATAAGTTCTTGCGACGGGACGATAAAGGATAACTTATAGATAAAGCTTTAGAATAAGGCTATTATAATAATTACTTAAAAGGGTGAAGGAGGGAAAAGAGGAAAATAATAATAAGCTAGGAGGACTAGCTAGGATATATTCTATGATAATCACCGGACCTTAAGTAAAGCCTACGTGGTTACTCTTGCCTACTCTACGATCTAGGTATACCTGCTATATTAGGAGTGCACCTATAGTTTATTATTTAGATAATAATAAAGCGTCGCGTATACTCCTTTAAGTCTATAGGCTTTATATTTAGTTAGGCGAAACGATTATTCACGGATTATTTATAAGGCCTTTAACGATAGTTTAAAGGCGGAGTATTAAAGGATCTACGAAGCTTTATTTAGGTTTTATTATAATAGTTTAGAGGTTTAAGGGATTAATCTTTGTGTTTATATTTAGCTTTAGCTTTAATAAGTTATTTATAAAAGGCCCTATAGTAGGATATCTATAACCTGGATACGAATAGTGGCTTATAAGCCAGAAGCCTGGTATAGGCTGACTTAAGCTATTCGTAGTCGGGTACCGTCCCGGGCCGAGTCGTCTTTTTCGGAGCTATATCCGGAGGATATAGGTAGACGGGGGAGGGTCCTTATAAGGGCACCCGGTTAACTATATTACTCCTAGGGATATAAGCATTAAAGGAGGGGGCGTGATATCACGGGTATAATTCGTTAAAGCCAGGGATAACCCGAATAGGAGGGAATAATATACCACGAAGGGGATTAGATAGGGTATAGTGTTCGGAGATAAGTGGTCGAGTCGGCTCCGGGACTAGTACTATCCGGGCCGGTCTGGTATAGTGTGATAGGGAGGACTACCGGCGGATAGATCGTGGTCCTAGGAATACTTTCGGGGGGATTCTATAAGGTTCTCGGGGAAGAGGCTCTGGTTATCTATAAAAGGGATAGGTGAAGCTGAACTCCTGACTTAGAGACTTAGCGAAGAATTTAACTCTTAATTCGACCTATTAGTTTATATTATCCTTTTAATTATCTTATAACGTCTCTTTACTCTTTACATAAAAACCCCTAATAGGAACTATAAACTATTAAATAAAATTTAATACTATTATAGGCGACTATTACCGGCGGACGCTTAATAGCTAGAAAGAAAAATTAGTCCTTAAAACCGTAAAAGTCTATTTTATTACTAAAGGTGCTGCCGGATAATCGGCGACGACGGTTAGTGCGGAATAGGCCGAGAAGAGCCTTATTATCCTTATTATTAGCGTTATCGGGAGCTAGTAAAACGGCGTATATAAAGCGGCAAGGAGTATAGACGCCCTTATCGGATACCGCTAACTCCTTAGCAGGAGGATAAATACTATTACTAAAAGAGCGAGGGGCATGGTTATAGCGAGAGGTTATAGAATAGCCAGTGGGGATTAAGGAGGGGACGGAGGGGCTTATTAATAGCCGCTAACCGCTCGGCGAGGACCGGAAGCGAGGGGAAGACTTTTATGCTTTCCTAACAGCCCGTATCAGGATAGGCGTAATAATATATAGCGCGTAAATTAGCGAGATAGCGCCGAAGGGGTATAATATCCCGTAGGTCGTCCTTACGGGGCGGATAAACTTAGTCTAGGAGGACCGTAGCGTTATTATTAGTAATACAGCTAAGGTAATATATAATACTCTAACGGTATAACCGAATAAAACGAAATAACCTTATCTAGGAGGAGCTACCCGTTCTACTAACTATTAATACATAATCGCCGAACCCTCAGCGGAAATAAAAACTTATAGCTTTAATAGGAAGCTGGCGGTCGCTATACAGGACGACCGCCTTAAACTACTTATAGGTAGTTGAAATTCGCGCGGAGGCGCGCTGCCGCTTAATCGCCGATAGATTATCGTTTTATTAAGTATACGCTTATTATAATTCTATAATAGCTAAGCTATACCTATTTAAAACTTAGGAATCTAATAAAAAATTAATACGAAAATAAGGAATGCCGAAGGATCGTCGAATCTATAGCGGTGTATTATTATTACTCGTGGGTGTAAGTAATATAACGACTAGCACCTACCGGACTATTAGATTTATTAAGGTATTCGACCTAAATATAACTACTAAGGCGAGTAATATAACGCTAATAAGGCGCTTTATCTACTATAACTAAAAACAACCCCTAAGTGGTATTAAGTAACCGTTTGCTTATAGCGATAACCACTTATAAAAAATATCCGATATAATAACGGGATAGCAAAGTAACGATAATAGGATAACGGGAGATAATAGTGTGAATGATTTCGAGATAATCTAAGAGGATATAATAGTTATCGTAGGTAACTTCCGTATATATATTAAGAATATTATCACTAGCTTAGAAAAGAAGAAAGAGAGGAAGAGAGAGAGAGAAAAGAATCAGATATATATAGACGAAGGAATAAAGAAGAGAAGGATACTGTATTACGCAGTAGACTTAATATAAGCTTTCTACTTTACGCAATAGTTTACTATTACGTAGTAGACCGCGTTGCGTTACGCAATAGATTCTTATCTTCTCTTCTCGTATTTTATATTACTAACCTTATATATTAATAATCAAGCCATAAATGCTTTATTAATATTATTAATATATATAGGTTAGTATAAAGATATAAATATCTTTATGCTTCTTATTCTTCTGCCTATAACTATATAATAATTATTAATAGCAGATATTAACAAATAGTAAATACTAAGATACCTAGTATTAGGTGCCGGACCTCTAGTACCTAAGTACCGGACGGTTACGAGTCACGATAGGGTTCTAGGCCGGTATAAAGTATAGATAACTACGGAGTAACCGGTCCAGGACCTAACTCGACCCTAGCTATAATATAGTCGGTATCGGGGTATAAGTCGAGTTATCGCTATAAGCTAAGAGATAGTGATTAATCGGGTAGAATAAACTCTTATACTAGACTAAAGCTATATTAGGTGGCGGACCTCCGGCACCCAAGTACCGGATAGTAACGAGTCACGATAGGGTTCTAGACGGGGGCGGATTATAGACGACCACGGAGTATCTAGTCCGGGACCTAACTCGACGCTAGCTATAATATAGTCGGTATCTAGGTATAAGTCGAGTTATCGCTATAAGCTAATAGATAGTGATTAATCGGGTAGAATAGACTTAATTAGGGACTCCCGTGCTAGACTAAAGCTGGCTAGTATATATATAAGAAAGGATAGATAGCCGCCCTTAGGATAAGAAGGCTAGCGATTAATTTAACTCTTTAGCACCCCCTACCTTTTAACTTAAGTATAATTATATCCTAACCACTAAGTGCCCTATCCTGATTATCTCTTTACTTTTCGTGATTACCCACCTAATATATTAATCGCTCTCCCCCTCTAAGGGCGCGAGGACCGTTAAGAAGTTAAGATAAAATAACTAACCTAATTAACGATTAATAGATACTCGATACCGCTAAGTAGCCGGAATAAGCCTAGCCGGATATTAGTTCGCCTATACCTATTAGTAAGATACCGCCGGGTTAGGAGCACGAACCTATGCTTATAATAGAACCTAATACCCCCGAACTTTAATAGGAACCTAACCCCGTTTAAGCTAATTATAGACTACCTATAAAAGGGCGTCCGATTAGCGTTTATTCGACGCCTACCCCTTCGATATCCTCGGGCCCTCTAGCCCGTAAGCCGCTTCCTTTTAGGCCCTCTTACGAGCAGGTCCCTAAGGAGTAGCCGATATACTAGTAACTAAAAGAGTGCCTACGCCACCTAGAATAAGATAGGGAGTATAGACTTAAGCGCTAGCTAG
Source organism: Sodiomyces alcalophilus JCM 7366 (assembly GCF_042370955.1). Lineage (NCBI taxonomy): Eukaryota > Fungi > Ascomycota > Sordariomycetes > Glomerellales > Plectosphaerellaceae > Sodiomyces > Sodiomyces alcalophilus. The sequence continues at coordinate 3,023,142 of NW_027263536.1, read as the reverse complement.
AGCTTAAGGAACTAGCCACCTATTAACTCGGTCTCGATTAGGACCAGCTATAGGATTTTAGCGGTATAGTAGTTAAACGTTTCGTTAGCGGATAAGCGGTTCCGGTCCCTATTAATTAATATACGCCTATAAGAGGTCCCGGTATCTAGACTAATTAGGCTAAGGTTAACTACCCTTTTCCGAAGTAGGACGGGATATCCTAGGCTAAGTACCGGACTTTTATATAGGAGATAAAGGAGCGGTTTATAATTAACCCCTATAGCTTCCTAACTAATACTATTAAGAACTACTTTATTATCTCCTGCTTACCCTACTATCTTAAGGAATATTAGTAGAATAAAGTCCGCTATAAGTATAACGGTTAGTCCGCGCGGGTCTTATAGCTAGCACTTAAGGCTTAGTTAGGCTAATAGGTGGATAACCGGGATACCCGCCTCCGGGAGGTCGCTATTTAGATTATATCCGAGCAGGAGTCCTGCTAGAAATATAATAAGACTTTTTAATAATTTATTCGGAAATAGGAGACCCTAAAGTCCGAACTACTAGAGGAACTACCTAAGTTCTGGCGTATTTAGATAGTCCTGATTAGAGTCTACTTAGCCACCCACGACTATATTATCGCCTAGGGAGTTCTATAGGTGTATAAAGAGCTTACCCCCTTATATCGAAAAGCGGAGGCCTTAACGTACCTTTAGAGAGCCGCTTTAGGGGCAGGCTATAGTCACGATATAGCTAGCGTAACTAGCGTAACGATTAAGGTAATCGATAGGGGTACCGGGATTAGACGGCGGCTTTAACTACTTAGGCCTAGACTATAGGCTAGTCCTAGAGTTCTTCCGACCCAGCACCTAGATAAGGCGAGCTATTTTCTTTTTCCTCCCGTCTACCTATTAAGAATATTACGTATTATAACTACTAATAGTAAGGCCACTATATAAGTACCTATAATAACCCTCGCGTTAAGCGGCAGAACTAAAGGCAGAATCCGAATAACCAGCCTATAGCCGGGATAAGGCTAGCGTTAGGCCGTGTTATAGTCGAAAACCGATAAGAACCTTCCCCGCCTAAGGACGGAAAGGCCCCTAGTAAACCCGTGGAGGCCTATATTAGTATCCGTAGAGGCGGGGGTTAGGTTATAACTCTAGCGCGTCTAGATAGCGGCGCCGACGGTAATATAGTGGACTAGTCCCTTATAGGCCCGGACTAGGTCGTGATAAGACCCCGATTATAGGTAGGATAGTTATTCGATAGCGTAATAATAATAACCCACGGGATAGTATCTAGAATTATTAAGATAAAGGACTATTAGGGCCGTATAAAGATCTAATAGGATAAGTTCTATATTATAGACCTCGACCCGTCTAGCCCTAAGATTATCCTGGGTCTGCCCTGGCTAGGATAAGTTAACCCTAATATCGATTAGGCCTAAAAGACTTAGACTTACCCTATTATAAGAGGTAACCTAGAACTAGTTATATCCCGAAGAAATATAAAAAAGGCAAAAGAAGATATATAGTAGGTGTTAATACTAAAGTTACCTAAAGAAGCCTCCCTTCGGTTAGGCTAGATAAGCCTATAGCAGGATCTAGATAAGGCCGAAACGGAACTATTAAACTAAGAACCGGATAAAAATTATCCCGAGGCTCCCTTTACCCTACCCGACTAATATAAGGACTTTACTAATATATTTAATATTAAGGACGCGGGCCGATTACCCGCCTATTAACGCTAGGACCACGGTATCAATATAAAGGAGGGGAAAACACTACTATTTAGGCCTATCTACCCTCTCGCGATATAAGAACTCGAAGTACTCCGATAATATATTAAGGATATACTCGTAAAGGGTTAGATTAGGCTATTAAGCAGTCCGGCAGGAGCCCCTATCCTATTTATCCCGAAGAAGGGCGGAAAGCTATAGCTTTATATCGACTACCGCGGGCTTAATAAGGTAACGATTAAGGACCATACTCTACTCCTACTAATTCACGAGATCCTAGACAGGCCATCTACCGCTAATTATTACACTAAGCTTAACCTTAAGGACGCCTATTACCGGCTCCGGATCCGGGGAGGGGATAAATAAAAGACGGCTTTCCGGATAAAGTATAGGCACTTTAAATACCTCGTGATACCATTCAGGCTTACGAATACCCCGGTAAGCTTCTAATAATATATTAACTAAGCCCTAGCCGGCCTTATGGACACTATCTATATAATATACCTCGATAATATCTTAATTTATAGTCGGGACCTAGATAAGCACCGGGTTTATATACGTTAGGTACTATAATAACTCCGTGACTAGTCGCTCTTTGCTAATCCCGAGAAATATAAGTTTAAGACCCGTAAGGTCGAATTCCTTGGGTTTATCTATAGTCCTAAGGGAGTCTATATAGACCCTGCACGTATTAAGGCTATCCGCGATTAGGAGGAGCCTAATACCGTTAAGAAGATTTAAGTTTTTACCGGCTTTACCGGGTTCTGTAGGAGATTTATTAAGAACTACTTAAAGGTGGCCGTACCGTTAATAGATCTAACTAAGGGGGGGAACCCCGGGATTATCGTTTTCGGCCTAGAGGCTAAGGCAGTATTTACCGAAATAAAGAGGCTTTTCGTAAAGGCACCCGTCCTTCGGTATTTTAACCCTACGTGGCCTATACGCATTAAGCCCGACGTATCGGCGTTTATAATTAGCGTAGTTATTAGCTAACTTAAGGATAGAGTATAGCGTCCTATCGCGTTTATATCCCGGAAACTATATAGACCCGAACTTAACTATAGTACGCCCGATTTGGAGCTAATAGTAATTATTAAATTATTCCGTACCTAAAGGCACTATATAGCTTATAGCCAGACTCCCGTGTTAGTCCTTACCGATTACCTAAATCACCGATACTTAATAGATAAGCTAAAGTTAAAGGCGTAGTATATATAGTAGCTTAAGGAGATCGTAGCTAATAATCTTAAAATTAAGCACTAGCCGAGCTTATTAAACCTAGCTAATAGCCTTTTACGGAAGCTATAGTATACCCCGAATAACTCTAAAGTTACCTTTAAATATACTAAGGCCGCGGAAGCGTTTTTAAGGAAGTTTATCCTAGGATTAATTACCCTAGGACCGGTCACTAATCCTGACTCGCCCACGTTATATAAAGAAATTATCGAGGCTTAGGCTAAAGACCCGTTTTATATAAACTAGTAAGAAGCTAATAATAGCTAGTAAAGGGCTAGCCCTTAGTCACGAGATAAGTAAGGTGTCCTACGTTTCCGAGGTAAGGTTTTTATACCCGACTACTCCGGTTTACGCAGGAAAGTTCTATAAGTATTCCCCGATAGTCCGATAGCTAGCCACCACGGAATTAAGAGAACCGTCCGACGGATCTCTAGCTATTACTTTTAGAATTATATATCTAAGGATATTCGGGAGTTTATCCCTACCTATCTAGTATACCAGCGTACCACGTCTAGGTATTATAAGCTATATAGCGAGCTAGTAAGTCTCCTTATTCCCGAATATCTATTTTTAGAGATTTCGATTAATTTTATTACCGGTTTACCGCCTATAACGGGGGCAGGCTATAAGAAGGATATAATTTTAGTCGTGGTCTACTATCTAACTAAGTATATAATCTATATTCCGATAAGTAATAGCCTAACGGCGCCCGGGCTCGCGGATATATTATGGATATATGCCTTCCGCCGCTTCGGTCTCCTAGATAGTATTATATTAGATAAGGGGGCCCTTTTTACTAATCGTTTTTAGGTAGCTTTTTATTATCACCTAAGTATAGATCGCCGCCTATCTACTACGTGGTATCTATAGATAAACGGATAAACGGAATAATGGAACCAGAATTTAGAATACTATCTACGAGCTTATTACACGTTATAGTACGACGACTAGGTAGATAAGTTAGGACTTACCGAGTTTACCTATAATATAGCATAGCACTTAGCCACGAAGATAACCCCCGTAAAGGCATTAACAGGCTATAACCCGAGGGGGCCCGACGAAGTGAAGTTATACTAAGCTAGCGAAGTCCGCCCCGTAGAGGCGGACCGGCGCGCCGCCAAACTCGTGGCCGATCGTAAGACTATAGCTAAACTAATTCAGAGGGCTTAGGCGATTTACGAATATTATTATAATCAGGGATATATAGCCTAATAGTTTAAGATAGGTAACTACGTCCTGCTCTTTATAAAGAACCTAAAGCAACGCCGGCTATCTTATAAGTTAAGCGATAAGTATATTAGACCTTATAAGATTACGGGAGTAGTGGGTAGCCACGGACTAGCCTATAGGTTAGAGCTGCCTGTTAGTATAAAGATATATAACGTGGTTCCTATTGCGTTATTTAAGCTATAGAGGTCTCGCGACGGATTACTACCTAAACCGTAAAAGGTCGTGGTCGAACTATAAGAAGATAACGAATACGAGGTAAAAGCTATTTTAACCTACCGCTACTAGGGTAAACGGCGTGAATATCTTATTAAGTGGGCAGGCTAGGGCTATAAAGATAATACCTAGGAACCTATAAGGAATATACTAACGGGACTAATCGACGGATATTTTATACACGTTCTAGCGACAACTATAGCACGGCGAGGACTAGATCGGGATAATATAATAGTGGATTAAGGATATACGGAGTGCCTTAAAAGGATTTTTTATTAAAAAAAAAAAAAAAAAAAAAAAAAAAGAAAAGGAATAAAATTCCCTTCTAAAAAAAAAAAAAAAAAAAAAAGAGGAGGAATTAGTTAGCGGCGAGACTAGTAAGGCTTAGCTATAAGTTATCGTCGAGTTCCTGTATAGGGGTATTAGCGGCAGGAGCAGGGGGAGAAGGAGGAGGAGTCGGTATAGTAGGCGAGGGGGTATCTCTACCCTTATCTTTATCGTCGTTATTAGTTATAGTGTTATCCTCGACTAGAATAGGGGTGGCCTTTTTCTTAGCCTTACCCTTTTTCTAGGCAGATAATAGTCCCGGGGTAGGCGTGCTATAGACGCTGTTACTAGCGCCTAGGTTAGGGAGCACTGCCCTGGTATTACTATTTACGATAGGACCGGTAACCGATCCTATAACGGTAACACTGCCCTAAACCCCTAGGACCTTCTTTAGCAGATCCGGGATCTCTTTCTAGGCCTTTAGGAAGGCCGATATTTCCTTTAATAAGGCCGCGACCCGTTTTAGGGTATCTTATTTAGCGGCGGTAATCTCTTTATTATCGCGCCGCTCGGCTTAGACGCCCTTACCGGAACCACGGGTAGTCTTAGCCTTATACTTACTAAGGCTAACCTTTAAGATTTACTAAGCTTAGAGCGTGGCTTCTTATTATAGCTATTAGTATATAGTTAGGCCCGGGATAAAATATACTTATAACACGGGCTTTATTAAACCCGCCGGGCCGTACCTTAGCGGCCTTTAGGATATCCTATAAAACCTTAGCGGTAGCCTTACCCGTTATTAATAACTAGGATATAGTTAGTATAGAATAGACTATAAAGCGGTTTATAGCGGAGGGAGTATAAGCCTATATCGAGGCATAAACGATTACCGTTAACCTAGTAGTAATAGTATTTCGCCGATTTCTCTAAGAAGGTATATAAGTAAGGAGTTAAAGGCAGACTAATAACAGGATATATACTAGCGCTATATCGGCATAACTCGTATAAGATAGTGCCCTTATCCTTTAAGTCTAAATTAGCCAGGTAGCCGGTATATTATAAGTATAGGGCATAAAGGCCCTTGCCTTTACCCGTGTCGATAAGCTTAGCCACTCTAGGGGTGGCGGTGTTAGCGGCCGGGGTATTAGCGGCGGCGGACTTCTTTTAATATTTACTAGGAGTCCTAGCTATACTATTACTACTAGTAGCGGCGCGCTTCTTATTACTCTTAGGAGCTATAGTGAATAGATAATACTATTATAGTAGTTAGCCCGTGTTCTAACTACGCGTTAAACGATATAGGAGGAACTTATAATAAGGCGGAATAACGTTAGCTATAATAAAAGAATAAGCTAGAATAAAAAGGCCGGAGTTAGCGATAAGACAGAACGCAGATCGATAAAGAGAATAAGTTTATATAAAGCTATTATCGGCTAGTCTTAACTCTATCGCGGGATAGCGTAGGATTACTTATAAAACTAGTTATCCGATCTAATAAAGTTAATTAGAATAAGGTAAAAAGAGGAAAATAATAAGAATAGGATCGTAGGAGAAATAGAATAGGATATCTATAAGGTTAGGTAGGACTAGTCTTTAGTTTTATTTATATAAAAGGAATACTAAAGGTAACCCTATAACTAAAAGGAACGATTACCCTAGTATTATAATAAAGGTAGTCGTAGGCTAGCCTTACTAAAAGGACTTAGGATAATAAAGTAATTAGTAAAGGATTATATTATAATTAGAATAGGGTTATTATAAAGGATAATATTTCGGGATTAGTGATTAAAGGGAGTAATATAATAGGTAGATTAGGCTAGAGTTATAATAGAATCGTTAGGTATATCGGGGGTTAAAAGGATATAAAGGAATACCGGGTCGGAGGAAGATATAAGGATATTAGATTAGTATTAAGGTTTCCGGGACAGAAACTATAAAGACGGGGCGCCCTATTAGGTGCCGGACCTCCGGCACCTAAGTACCGGATAATAACGAGTTATAATAGGGTTCTAGACCGGGGCGGATTATAGACGACCACGGAGTATCTAGTCCAGGACCTAACTCGACGCTGGCTATAATATAGTCGGTATCTAAGCATAAGTCGAGTTATCGCTATAAGCTAATAGATAGTGACTGATCGGGCAGAATAGACTTAATCGGGGACTCCCGTGCTAGACTAAAGCTGGCTAGTATATATATAAGAAAGGATAGATAGCCGCCCTCGGGATAAGAAGGCTAGCGATTAATTTAACTCTTTAGCACCCCTTACCTTTTAACTTAAGTATAATTATATCCTGACTACTAAGTGCCTTATCCTGGTTATCTCTTTACTCTTCGCGATAACCTACTTAATAAGCTAGTTAGTATATAAATAAGAAACGATAGATAGCCGCCCTTAGTATAAGGAGGCCAGCGATTAATTTAAATCTTCGGTACCCCCTAGCTTTTAACTTAAGTATAATTATATCCTAATTACTAAGTACCTTTATCCTAATTATCTCTTTATTATTCGTGATTACCTATTTAATATATTAATCGCTTTTCCCCTTTAAGGGCGCGAGGACTATTAAGAAGTTAAGATAAGATAACTAACCTAATTAATGATTAATAGATACTTAATACCGCTATCTAGCTAGAATAAGCCTACCCGGATACTAGTTTACTTATACCTATTACTAAGGCATTACCGGGTTAGGAGTAAGAACCCGCGCCTACGATAGAATCCGGTTAGCCGAACTCTAATAGGAACCTAACCCCGTCTAAGCTAATAATAGACTGCCTATAAAAAGGCGTCCGATTATTATTTATTCGACGCCTATCCCTCTAACCTCCTTGGCCCCCCTAGCCTATAAGCCACCTCCTTTTAGGCCCCCTTATAAGCAGGTCCTAAAGGAATAGCCGATATACTAATAGCTAAAAGAACGTCTACGCTACTTAGAATAAGATAGGGAGCGTAGACTTAAGCGCTAGCTAGAGCTCGAGGAACTAGCTATACACTAATTCGGTCTTAATTAGGACTAGTAATAGGACTTAGGGGGTATAGCAGTTAAACGTTTCGCTAGTGTATAAGCGGTTTTAGTCCCTATTAATGAGTACGCGGCTATAAGAGGTCCTGGTACTTAGACTAATTAGGCTAAGGTTAACTACCCTCTTCTAAAGTAGGACAGAATATCCTAGGCTAAGTACCGGACGTTTATCTAGGAGATAAAGGAACGGTTTATAATCGACCCCTATAGCTTTCTAACTAATACTATTAAAAACTACTTTATTATCTCCTACTTACCCTATTATTTTAAGGAGTATTAGTAGAATAAAGTCCGCTATAAGTATAACGGTTAATCCATACGGGTCTTATAGCTAGTACTTAAAGCCTGGCTCGGTTAATAGGTAGACGACTAGGATACCTCCCTCTAGGAAATCGCTATTTAGATTATATCCGAGTAGGAGTCCTCCTAGAAATATAATAAAACCTTCTAATAATTTATTCGGAAATAGGAGACTCTAGAGTCCGAATTACTAGAGGAACTACCTAAGTTCTAGCGTATTTAAATAATCGTAACTAGAGTCTACCTAATAACCCGCGACTATATTATCGCTTAGGGAGTCTTATAGGTATATAAAGAACTTACCCCCTTATACCGAAAGGCGGAGGCCTTAATATAACCTTTAAAGAGTCGCTTTAGGGGTAGGCTATAGTCACAATATAGCTAATATAACTAGTATAATAACTAAGGTACTCGATAAGGATACCTAGATTAAATAGCGACTCTGGCTACTTAGTCCTAGACTATAGCGTAGTCCTAGAGTTCTCCTAACTTAGTACCCGGACACGGCGAGATATTTTGTTTTTCCTCCTGTCCACCTATTAAGAATATGACTTATTATAACTACTAATAGTCAGACTACTATACGAGCACCTATAATAACCCTTATATTAAGCGATAGAACCAGAGGCAGAACCTAAACGACTAGATAGTAGCTAAGATAAGGCTAGTATTAGGCCGTGTTATAATCGAGGACCGATAAGAACCTTCCCCGCCTAAGGATAAAAAGGCCCTTATTAAACCCGTAAAGGCCTATATTAGTATCTATAAAGGCGGGGGTTAGGTTATAACTCTAGCGTATATAGATAGCGGCGCTAATAGTAATATAGCGGATCGGTCCCTTATAGGCCTAGATTAGGTTATTATAGGACCCCGATTAAAGGTAGGATAGTTATTTAAGGGTATAACAATAATAACCTATAGAATAGTAATAAGAATTATTAAGATAAAAGACTATTAGGGCTCTATAAAGATCTAACGAGATAAGTTCTATATTATAAACCTTAACCCGTCTAGCCCTAAGATTATCCTGGGTTTACCCTGGTTAGGATAAGTTAACCCTAATATAAATTAGGTCCGAAAGACTTAGACTTACCCTTTTACACGAGGTAACCTAGAGTTAGTTATATTACGAAGAAATATAAGAAAGGCGAGGGAAGACGAGTAGTAGGTGTTAATACTAAAGTTACCTAAAGAGGTTACCCTTCGGATAAGCTAGATAAGCTTATAGTAGTATCCGAATAAGGCAGAAAAGGAACTACTAGATAAAGAACCGGATAAAGATTATACTAAGGCCCCCTTTACCCTACCCGAATAATATAAGGACTTTACTAATATATTTAATATTAAGGACACGGGCCGATTACCCGCCTAATAATACTAGGACCAAGGAGGGGAAAATACCACTATTTAGGCCTATCTATCCTCTCGCGATATGAGGACTTAAAGTACTCCGATAATATATTAAGAATACGCTTATAAAGGGTTAGATTAGACTATTAAGTAGTCCGGCAGGAGCCCTTATCCTATTTATCCCGAAGAAAGGCGGGAAGCTACGGCTTTGCGTTAACTACCACGGGCTTAATAAAGTAACGGTTAAGGACTATACTCTACTCCCACTAATATATAAGATCCTAGATAGGCTATCTACCGCTAATTATTATACTAAGCTTAACCTTAAGGACGCCTACTACCGGCTCTATATCTGGGGGGGGGGGGGGGGGGGGAGATAAATAAAAGACCGCTTTTCGGATAAAGTATAGGCACTTTAAATACCTTATAATACCGTTCGGACTTACGAACGCCCTAGTAAGCTTTTAACGATATATTAACTAGGCCCTGGCCGGTTTTATAGACACTATTTATACAATATACCTCGACGATATTTTAATTTATATTCGGGACCTAGATAAGCACCGGGTATATATATATTAGGTCCTATAGTAACTCCGCGACTAGTCGCTCTTTACTAATCCCGAGAAATATAAGTTTAAGACCCGTAAGGTCGAATTCCTTAGGTTTATCTATAGTCCCGAGGGAGTCTATATAGACCCCGCGCGTAGTAAGGCTATCCGTAATTAGGAGGAGCTAAATACCGTTAAGAAGATATAAGTTTTCACCGGCTTTACCGGGTTCTATAGGAGATTTATTAGGAACTACTTAGAGGTGGCCGTACCGTTAATAAATCTAACTAAGGGGGGGAACCCCGGGATTATTATTTTCGGACTAAAGGCTAAGGCAGTATTTACTAAAATAAAGAGGCTTTTTATAAAGGTACCCGTCCTTTAGCACTTTAACCCTATATTACCTATACATATTAAGCCTAACGCGTCGGCGTTTATAATCGATATAATTATAAGCTAGCTTAAAAATAAAATATAATACCCTATCGCGTTTATATCCCGGAAACTATATAGACCCGAACTTAATTATATAATACGTAATTTAGAGCTAATAGCGATTATTAAATTATTCCACACCTAAAGGCATTACGTTGCTTATAGCCAGACTCCTATATTAGTCCTGACTAACTACCTAAATCACCGATACTTAATAGACAAGCTAAAGTTAAAGGTATAGTATACACGTTAGCTTAAAGAGATTATAGCCTATAATTTCGAAATTAAGTACCGGCCGGGCTTATTAAACCTAGCTAATAGCCTTTTACGGAAGCTATAGTATACCCAGAATAACTCTAAAGTTACCTCTAAACGCGCCAAGGCTATAGAAACGTTTTTAAGAAAGTTTATACTAGGATTAATTACCCTAGGAGCAGTCGGTAATCCCGACTCGCCTATATTATATAAAGAAATTATTAAGGCTTAGGCTAAAGACCCGTTTTATATAAACTAATAAGAAGCTAATAAGGACCGTAAAGGGCTAGCCCCTGGTCACAAGATAAGTAAGGTGTTTTATATTTTCGAGAGAAGGTTTTTATACCGGATTATTCCAGTTTACGCAGAAAAGCCAATAGCTAGCAACTACGGGATTATAAGGACCGTCTAATGGATCTCTGGCTATTACTTTTAGAATTATATATCTAAGGATATTCGGGAGTTTATCCCTCCCTATCTAGTATAGTAGGATACTATATCCAGGTATTCTAAGCTATATAGTGAACTAATAAGTCTTCCTATTCCCGAATATCTATTTATAGAGATTTTAATTAATTTTATTATTAGCCTACCGCCTATAACGGGGGCAGGCCGTAAAAAGGATATAATCTTAGTCGTGGTCTATTATCTGACTAAGTATATAATATATGTTCCGATAAGTAGTGGCCTAACGGCGCCCGGACTCGCGGATATATTATAGATATATATCTTCCGCCGGTTTAGTCTCCTAGATAGTATTATTTTAGATAGGGGGGCCTTTTTACTGGTTGTTTTTAGGCAGCTCTTTATTATTACCTAAGTATAGATCGCCGCCTATCCAACCCGTAGTATCTATAAACAGAGGGATAAACGGAATAATATAATTAGAATTTAGAATACCACTTATAAGCTTATTATATATAATAATAAGACGACGAGGTGGATAAGTTAGGACCAGCTAAGTTCACGTGTCATATAGTATAGTATTTAGCCATAAAGATAAACCCTATAAAGGCATTAATAGGCTATAACCCGAGGGGGCCCAATAAAGTGAAGTTATACTAAGCTAGCGAAGTCCGCTCCGTAAAGGCGGAACGGTATACCGCTTAACTTAGAGCCGATTATAAGACCCTAGCTAAACTAATTCGGAGGGCTTAGGCTATATATAAATATTATTATAATCGGGGACGTATAGCCTAACGGTTTAAGATAGATGACTATATCCTGCTCTCTATAAAGAACCTAAAGTAACGCCGACTATCCTATAAACTAAGCGATAAGTATATTAGACCCTATAAGATCACGTGGGTAATAGGCAGCCATAGACTAGCCTATAGGTTAGAGCTACCCGCTAGTATAAAGATATATAATATATTCCTTATTTTGTTACTTAAGCTATAAAGGTCTCGCGACGTATTATTACCCGAACTATAGGAGGTCGCGGTTAAGCTATAAGAAAACGATAAATACGAGGTAGAAGCAATTATAGCCTACCGCTATTAGGGTCAACGATGTGAATATCTTATTAACTAGGTAGGTTAGGGCTCTAAAGATAATACCTAGGAACCTATTAGGAATATACCGGCGGGAGTAATCGATAAATATTTTATATATATTATAGCGATAACTATAGCATAGCGGGGACTAGATCGGGACGATATAGTAGTGGAGTAAGGATACACGGAGTGCTAATAAAAGGATTTTTTATGGAAAAAAAGAACAAAAAAGAAAAGGAATAAAATTCCTTTCTAAAAAAAAAAAAAAAAGAAAAAGAAAAAAGAGGATTAGTCGGTAGCGAGGCCGGCGAGACTTAGCTATAGGTTATCGTCGTGTTCTTATACGGGGGTATTAGCGGCTGGAGTCGGAGTAGTAGATAAGGGGGTATCTCTACCCTTATCTTCGTTATTATTATTGGTTATAGTGTTATCCTCGACTAGAATAGGAACGGCCTTCTTCTTAGCCTTACCCTTCTTCTTGGTATATAGCGGCTATAGGGTAGGCGTGCTACGGATACCGTCACTAAGTACCCGGGTTAGGGAGTATTAACCTGGTATTACTATTTATAATAGGACCGGTAACCGATCCCGTAGCGGTAATACCGCCCTAAACCCCTAGGAACTACTTTAGTAGATCCGGAATTTCCTTCTAGGCCTTTAAGGAGGCCGATATTTCCTTTAATAAGGCCGCGGCCCGCTTTAGGGTATCCTGCTTAGCGGCGGTAATTTCCTTATTATCGTACCGCTCGGCCCGCGCGCCCTTACCGGAACCACGGGTAGTCTTGGCCTTATACTTACCGAGGCTAGCCTTTAAGATTTATTAACCTTAGAGCGTAGCTTCCTATTATAACCGTTAATACGTAATTAAATATAGGATAGAGCGTACTTATAATACGGGCTTTATTAAACCCGCTAGCCCGTACCTTAGCGGCCTCTAGGATATCCTATAAGACTTCAGCGGTAGCCTTACCCGCTATTAGTAACTAGGAGATAGTTAGTATAGAACGGACTATAGAGCGGTTTATAGCAGAGGGAGTATAAACCTATATTAAGGTATAAATGACTACTATTAACCTAGTAATAATAATACTTCGCCGATTTCTTTTAAAAGGTATACAAGTAAGGTGTTAAATATAGCCTAATAACAAGATACGCACTAGCGCTATATCGGCACGACTTATATAAGATAATACCTATATCGTTTAAGTCTAAATCGGCTAGGTGGCTAGTATACTATACGTATAGGGTATAAAGGCCCTCGCCTTTACTTATATCGATAAGCTTAGCCACTCTAAGGGTAGCGGCATTAGCGGCCGGGGCGTTAATAGCGGCAGCCTTTTTCTAACGGTTACTAAGGGTCCTAGCTATACTATTACCACTATTAGCGGCACGTTTTTTATTACTCTTAGGAGCTATAGTAAATAAATAACGCTACGATAATAGTTAGCTTATGCTCTAACCACGCGTTAAATAATATAGGAGGAACTTATAATAACGCGAAGGTTAGGATAGTTAAAAGAGAACATAAGACTATATTAAAGAAATAGAGATTAGTAATAAGACGCGACGCAGATTAATAAGGGGCACGAAGTTATAGGAAGCCGTTATCGGCTAGTCTCGACTTTATCACGGAGTAGCGCGGGATTATTTATAAAGCTTAGTATCTAATCTAATAAAGTTAATTAGAATAAAGTAACAAGAGAAAAATAATAGGAATAGGATTATAAAAAAACAGAATAGGATATCTATAAGGTTGGGTAGGACTAATCTCCTATTTTACTTATATAAAAGGAATAATAAAGACTAGCCTTATTAAAGGTATTTAGGATAATAAAATAGTCGGTAAAGGATTATATTAGGACTAGAATAAGGTTATTATAAGGGACGATATTCCGGAATAGGTAATTAAAAGGAGGAACGTAATAAGTAGATTAAGCTAAAGTTATAATAGACTTATTAGGCGGATTAGGGGTAAAGAGGATATAAAGGAATATTGGGTTAGAGGAAGATATAAGGATATTAGATTAGTATTAAGGTTCCCGGGACGGAAACCATAGAGATAGGGGCCCTATTAGGTACCGGACGGTTACGAGTCATGATAAGGTTCTAGGCCGGTATAGCGTATAAACGACTACGGAGTAACCGGTCCAGGACCTAACTCGATACTAGCTATAACGTGGTCGGTATTAGCGTATAAGTCGAGTTATAGCTATAACCTAATAGATAGTAATTAATTAGGCAGAATAAACTTTTATACTAGACTAAAGCTAGCTAGTATATATATAAGAAAGGATAGATAGCCGCCCTTAGGATAAAGAGGCCAGCGATTAATTTAACTTTTGGGTACTCTTTACCTTTTAACTTAAGTATAATCACGTCCTAACCACTAAGTACCTTTATCCTAGTATAGAGGGGTGGATCGGAGACCTAGTGCTATATCGTTAGGATATTATATAACGTTATAAGACGCGCGCATCTTTTTCATTTGTCTTGTACATTATATATACGTGGCGACGCCACCTAGACACAGAGGATACTTATTATCCTACACAATCATTATCCTTTTAACCCTAAGTTTTGCTATATTTATTGTATTCACTTCGTTTAAGCTACGTTACCCTGATTAGAGCAGCGCGCACCTCCAGGAACCCTTTCTGAAGGTGTCCTTGTTATGTGTGTTGTTTTGGTTATATATACTTCGTGGTCTTGAGTATTCCTGTTGTCGAAGACTTATCCTAGATTATACTGCCTAAGCCGTTCTGTATAGTGACGGCTTCTCCTCTCTTTACTAGGTATTTCTTTACTCTTCGCGATTACCTACTTAATACCTAAATAAATAATATCGCCGTACATTCGGCGATTTTTATAAATAACGATAGTTATAAAAGGAATATCGAAAGCTATAAGGAGAATTACGTAAAGGAATTATATACCTATAAGACCTGTTATTCTAACTATACCACTTAGTTATTCCGACTATAGTTCGGTTATAGACCTATACTTATAGCTAATTAAATATAAATATCTACTTTCTATCCACCGCCTTCCTATTTAATAGTTTATTTTAATCGTTATTAAATCCTTTAATCTATTAATTAATCGATTAACCTCTAAGCCTATTAACCTATTAATCCGTTAATCCGTTAATCGATTAATGGATTAATTTATTTATTAACGCCGCGATAGCGCTCCTGCCGCTTATCTTCTTTGCCTTAGGCTACGAAGAATTCGAGGATCCGGTCAGCCTCGTATTACGCCTAAAGATATCCCGGTTATATTAATCCTATATAGCAGGAATCTATAGAGGCAGGTATAACGGGCTTATGCTCGTGGGCCCTCTGAATAGAAACTAGAGGAATAACGGGTGGCGGCTTGGCAGGAAGAAGTGGCGGCGAGGTTTACCTAGTAGTAGTAGTAGTAGTAATAATTCTAATAATAAGGCAGTTATAATAATCGTGCGTGGCCGTGGCCGTGGCCGTGGAGGCAGAGGAGGCAGAGGAGGCAGAGGAGGCAGAGGAGGCAGAGGAGGCAGAGGAGGCAGAGGAGCTATCGATACTATAATCGGCTTTAATTAAACAGATAAGCTTATCTCATAATTGTAATAGAAGTAGTAGTAGTAGTTAGATATATAAGTGATAGATAGATAGCGAGCTAGATTCTGTAATGTGGCCATAATTAGTGGTATTTTAACTATAATATAAAATAATAGTTCTTAATCCGAGTTATTAAGATCATATCTGCTACTGTCTTTAATTAACTTAAGGCGTTGACTTAGCTCCTATATGAAAAGCTTAAAAACAGCGTTATAGTAGTCTATAATTATAATGATTATACATTATACGTACTTATATATAGAAAATGGTATTTCGAAACGGGAAATTTATGGCTTAATAACCGAATTATAGTCGGAATGATTAAGTGGTATAGTCGGAATAACGGGTCTTTATACTTATCGCCGAGCGGTCACTTAAGGCTAGGTATAATATCCACGAAAGGTTAGATAACTATCGGTAATAATAATAAGTATCATGGAGTTTCCACAGTAATATTCGGATAGATTACGAAGTATATAGTCAGCGATAGACTAGCGATAGAACGCCGACGTAAATAAAGGAGCGGCTAGTCTTTTTTCCTATAGGTTTTAAACGAGGGCTCGTCTAGAACCAGATAAAGGTAAATTAATCGCGATAAACGCGTAATTGAAGGTATCACGATAACACGAGTCTACGGGATTAGACTCGTTAAAGGGGGGATAGTATAAGGAGATAATCGCAGAGCCGTCGGGATATAATCGGCCCGATAGTCGCGCACGGGCTACCGATCCGAACCTATCTTAGAGTGCGTTAAGGAAAACATTTTAACCCCTTAAGTTAAAGTCTTGGTTTGATGTTAGCGCTTAGTTAACGAATACACTGCGATTACTCTGCCATTCTAAGCTATCGAGCCTTTTCTATGGAATCTTTTCCTGGACTAAAGTCTACAGACTTTCCTTTCGTTACATTTACACACTCGCGCAACAAGCACTAATCCTACGGATCTACGAATTCAATAGCTTTTGCTTGATTTTCCTCTCTTCCGCTAGAATAGCCTACTACTTACAGCCTAATTTATTAAAGCTTTCAGCACTAGTTTAGCCGCTAGGTACGGGTCTTTAAGTATAGTAATAAACTAATATAATCACACGAAATCCAGGGCTTAAGTAAGGACATCGGTGTCTATCGAGAGTTCTCTTTAGCAAAGACTCCCACCTAAAACGGTGGTGCCGAAGCATCTAGAACTATTATCATGATTAAGGTATAAGGTATACAAATCCACTCCCGATTACCCGCTTTTCTATAGGTTAAAGTCGTTCTATATACCGCTTATATATATATAATAAAACACCTAAATAACGGCTTGGTTAGAAGACCCCTTTTAACGTCCTCCATTAACCTAGCCGTAACTAGCTTACCTTCGAGCCTACGGTTATAAAGCTTTTCTTGTAACCCGAGCAGCCCTAACTAAGTCTGGTAAGCTTTAAAACCGGCCAGCGCCGCGAGCCTATATCGGCTACCTTATTAGCTACGATTCAACTAATATTTATCGTATCTAGGTGCCAGGCCTTAAAAGCAACCGTATCGTCCGTATATATAACGTTCTATTTAATAAATAGGAGTATTTTACCGGGAGCCTCGAAGCTCTAAAGGAAACTATATATTAAATAATAGAAGAAGAGCTGGCGGATATTATTAATTAGATCTGCCTATTAGATATATATATAACTAAGTAAGATAAGACCGAACTATCGTACGATATGTATATAATAGCATACTTCGAGCCTATTCTCTGGTTAGGCAGTGAGGTTAACGAACCTCTCCTAAGGGCTACGCCTGCGGGCCTCGAGGCCCGGGGCCTGGAATCGTTTATAGAGCTTATAAGGCCAGAACGGAGGGAGGAGGTTATAGCGCTTATAAGGCGAGAGCTAGAAAAGGACTCTTCCATGGCCGCGATTTGTCACTAACGCCCGGATAGTCACCTCCCTACTCTACTGGAAACCCCTCCTAAGGCAGGGCTTATAGCGGCTGCCTTCACAGGCTATATACTTATAGGGCAAGGGGGAGCCAAATTTCGAAGCTATAGTAATCACGTCTAGATATCCGCGTTTAACGCTAGAAGATATACGCTGTTGGTCTGTAAATTAAGTAGTAAGCCGCTAATAAACTTAAAAATTAAGAAGGCACTTAAAAGATCACCACGAAGAGTGACGCCGAAGACCGTAACTCCTACGCCCTGACCTCATAAGATATACCGTAGGCACCTGCCGGCCCCTCTAAAAATCAGCGAGACCTCGAAGACTACCCGTATAAGGCCCTATTCCGATAAGCCTAAAGGGATTATCTAAAAAGTGATATAGAGATAGACTTATGAATTATAGTCCGAGAAGATAAGGCGAAGGGATATTAAGTGCTTAGTTACATATAGATGATAATATATAAGTTCTATAGACACGGCTTCCTATAGAAATATAAGAAGGTAAGGCCGAATAATTGAATTATCTAAAGCTAAGGACAAAAGGAGGAAAAGGAGAAATCTCTATAGGCGCTTACGACCTAAATATAATATCGCGTCGACGCACTAGAAACACGATATAATTAGTTAAAAGATCCGGTGCTTTACCGGATCACCTCTACTGGGTTAACCCGTAATATTACCCCCCTCCTCCCCTTAGTAAGTCATCGATTTTCGGTATAGGTTAGTAAAACGTTATTATTTATTTAAATAACGCCTCTTTATTAATTAAATAACGGCCTCTAGTAGCTCTTTTATCCTAAATAGCCCTTTTATTCGTTAAAGAGTACTCGAGGCGAGCCTTTTTTATAGTTATACGATTAATTAAAGTCCTGCGTAAGGATATTATTATTAGTCGTAGGCGGCACACGGGGTTATTCCTTTTATATAAGGAACCCTTATAGCGTACCTTCCCTAACCGTGTCACTTACTTATAACGATAATAATAACCTCGCCGTTACCTCCGTGGTTCTATTTTTTCTTCTCTTCTTTAATAATATCTATTATTATCCGTAATATATTTTCTATCGCCCACGACTCCTTTACACGCCGTTGTATTATTCTAACCTCTTAACTCTCTCTTTAAAAGATATTTAAATTTTTAGGATTATCTCAGGCCCTTAAGGTACGTCTTCTTATCCTTCCTATAAGCCACGCGTAACGTTTACTAACTTATATATATAATATAGGGGGCTAATACTAATAATAATAATAATACTAGCGAGGAGGTACCTACTCCCGCCCTAGCTAGTAAGGAGATCACTACTCTTGCCTTAGGAATAGACCGCCGTGCCTAGCTAGCCCGAGCCGCTAAGGCTAAGGGTAAGCGTTCCGCGGGCGATACTTTTATAGTAGTTAAGAGCCCCGTAAAGCGCGTTCGTGGAATAAAATATCCTCTTAAAGGGATCTATAAGATCTTCTGCCATACTTATATAAAAGCGGTTACTAACGGCTAGAATAGGCGGCGCTACCGCGATTAGTTAGGACCCGGAGCGAGGATAGCCGATCCTAAATACTATAACTACTTAAAGGGCGGTTATAAGTGCCTTCCTCCTCTGCCTAGGATAGCTCGTCTATTAGTAGTATTCCTAGAAGCATTAAAGGTAGTTAACGACGACCCCTTTTATAGCCTTAAGGCGATAAAGGCGCTTATAACGGCTCGTTTAGCCTTCTAGAAGGCGTCGGAGGTCTCGAAAAAGGCTTCTAGCACTTTATAGGAGGACGAGTCTATCTTAACGCCTATTAACTTAGGAGCCGGTAAGCCTCGCTTATCGGTATATATTACCGCCTCCCCCCCCCCCCCCCCCCCCACGGGGACTCCTATATTATAGTAGGTGGACCTATACCTATTATAGCGCCTCTTATTATCGTTACGCCTATCCCTAGTATAATAATTACCTTTATAAGGGTAAAAGGCCTATACTGGTTTAACCGGTTTATATAGGTAATTAAGAGTATCGTGGGGGTTATAATTGTTAAGGTAGAGGACGTTAAGTCCTTTACGGGAAAGAAAAATGATAGGCAGGCTAAGGTCGCGCCGTTAATACTATCTCCCGTTATCCCTAAAAGCGATAATAGTTACGAGGATGGTCGTAATGATATTGACCTTAACGCCTAAACCTGATAGCTAAGGGCGGGGCTTATCCGTCCTAACTTAATTAATATAGGCAGCTTTACTATCTTTCTAACCTTTATTTAACCTTTACTGCCTTTGCTATAACTCTTCTTCTTTTTATAACGCTCGCGGGGTCTATTATTAGTTTTAATCGGGCTATACTTCTTTTTGTAGCGATCCAGGGCCCTTAGTTCTTATAAGGACTCTATTAGTTCCCAGGATATCTAGGTATACCCTTCCTACTTTACTAACGCTTCTTTTATCACGCCTCTACCCACTATCCTATTCCTAGCGTATAGGATCTCTTCTACCGTCTACTCGTCTTCTTCTAGGCTATCACGAATCGGGGTAGGTTAGGAGTCGTATAGAACTTAACTAAGGAGCGGGTCCTTACTTATGCATTATAGAACGTCTATATAGAACCTCGGGTATACGTTTAAAGGTATATCTAATTCTACTATATACGGCTTAATAACCTTAGTCACCCTATACTTCTAATATAGGTAGCTTTATTAACGCGATAATCGCGGGGTAAAGTAGTTTATAAGTAAAAGCTAAATAAGGTCGCCCTCTATCAGGGGTTTTCGTGTAAAGAGTAAAGAGACGTTATAAGATAATTAAAAGGGTAATATAAACTAATAGGTTAAATTAAGAGTTGAATTATTCGCTAAACCTCTAAGTTAGGAGTTTAGCTTTATATACCGCTTTTATAGATAACCAGAGCCTTTTCCCCGGGAACCTTAGAGAATCCCCTCGAAACTATTCTTAGGACCACGACCTATTTATCGGTGGTCCTCCCTATTATACTATACCAGGCCGGTCCGGAAAATACTAGTCCCGGAGCCGACTCGGCCGCCTATCTCCGAACACTATGTCCTATCTAATCCCCTTTATAACTATCAGGATATATTATTCCCTCCTATTTAGGCTATCCCCAGCTTCGATAAATTATGCCTATAATATCACGCCCCCTCTTCTAGTGCTTATATCCCTAGGAATAATATAGTTAACCGGGTACCCTCGTAAGGACCCTCTCCTGTCTAATCTATATCCTCCGGACATAGCCCCCGGAAAAGACGACTCGGCCCAGGATAGTACCCGACTATAAACAGCTCGAGTCAGCCTATACTAGGGTTCTAGCTCGTAAGCCACTATTCGTATCCAGGTTATAGCTATCCTATTATAGGACCTTTTATAAATAACTTATTAAAGCCAGAGCTAAATATAAATATAAAAATTAACCTTCCTAAACCTCTAAGCTATTATCATAAAGCTTAAATAAAGCTTCGTGGGTCCTTTAACGCTCCGCCTTTACGCTATCGTTAAAGGCCTTATAAATAATCCGTAAATAATCGTATCGCCTAGCTAAACACAAAGCCTATAGACTTAAAGGAGTGTACACGACGCTTTATTATTATCTAAATAATAAACCATAGGTATACTCCTAATATAGCAGGTATACCTAGATTATAGAGTCGGCAGGAGTAACCGTGGAGGCTCTACTTAAGGTCCGATAACTATTATAGAATATATCCTAGCTAGTCCTCCTAGCTTATTAATATTATCCTTCTTCTCCTCCTTACCTATTTAAGTAATTATTATAATAGCCTTATTCCGAAGCTTTATCTATAAGTCAACTCTTTTATTATCGTATCTCAGCCACTTATAAGGCATTATCTTAGCGGTTCGTCTCGAGTTCTCTAGGGGTCTTTTTATCGCGTTACGCGAGGTTCCTAGCCGTTCGTTAATTCTATTAATCCAATATCTAGAGTAGCTTATCTTAATTATCTCTTATACGAATAATAATAATCCCTATCGACGATATACCTTAATTCCGTGTAGAATAATAATATAAGGGATTATCGTGTATACTTCCCTAGGCTCGACTAACCCTTATATTCTAGTATAGCTCCTTAGAAACGTTAGTTATATTCGGCTAATAAGTTAGCCCGTTAGCTTAAGTCTATTAATAATTCCCCGGTTAAGAAGACAGTTACGCCTATAAAGAATAGTAAGAAGGCCGGCGGTGGCCTTAACACCGCTATTAATAAGTCCCCCGTTAGTAAGGACGGCGTTATTAAAAAGACCACTAAGAAGGGTAGCACTAATAACGGGTTAACTATACCCGGTACGGCGTCTAAGGCGCTTACTAAAGTAAAGGGGCCGGCCGCGCCTAGTACGGAGTTACTTATAACTCCTACTAAAGCGCGCCTAAATAATAAAGAGTCCGTTATACCTGGCGTGGTGTCTAAGATACCCGTTAAAATAAAGAGGTTAGCTGCACCTAGTACAGGGTCGCTTATAACTCCTATTAAAGCGAGGGGCCTAGCCCTCCCTAATAAGGAGTCCTTTATAATTCCTAACCCCTAGGTTAGCAGGGTCCTCGCCCGTTTCTTCCTAGTAATTAGGTCGGATAATAGTTCGCCTAGTAGCTAATCCCCCGGTAACTAAAGGACTCCGACTCCGGCTCTAGTAGACTACGATAACGATAATAATAATATTAATAATAGTATCGTCGACTATAAAGGGGATATAACTATATCGGGTAGCCCCGATAGTATTCTCCTTATTAGTAGCGATAAAAGCGAGGATAATAACTTTATCCCTAGTAAAGGTAAGAGCTCCCTAGGTAATAATATCTTTAGTAATAATAACGTTACCGATAAAGGTCCGGGGGCTAACAGGGGCGATAGTAACGCTACGCCTTTTAATAATAGCACTCCCTTAGGCCTTTACCCGGTTCAGGAAGTAATTATAGAGGGCGACCTCTATAATCCTCCCTATTAGCGGTGCTACTCAGGATTCCTTAATATTATCATAGATAGCCAGGGTCCTATTATCTTTTATTCGTATCGTAACTCGGGCCGATAGTTATTTAAATACCACTACTATTAGGAGGACTAGAATAGCAAGAAGTATAAAGAGGTATAGTTATACTCCCCGCCCGATATAGACCGCCCCGGGACACTAATCTATTTATAGGTAAACCTTGATACTACTCGTGCCGCTATCGCTATATAGGAGGCGCTTAGAGATACTATGAAATACGGTAGATTTACTAATGAAAACTTATAAGTTATCTCTCCCTTATTTCGTCTATATACTTATACTAATTTCTTTTTGCTAGCATACCGCCTATAAGCTCTAGGGGGAGCTACGTTATATATACACTAATAACCAGTATTATAATTCCCACGACTTTAATATAGCGCGATATAAGCATCGCCAGATAATACGGTTACGGAGGCTCGAATTACCTCCTATGATATCTAGGCGCGAGAGTCCCGTAAATAGATAACAGTCCTTCGTTGGATCCTTAACCTACTAAAGGTTAGTAATAGTATAGAGGATAATAATAATACTAGTAACGATAAGGAGTTTTTTAATAGTCTATAGGTATATAGTAAGAAGTGGTTCTAATAATCTAACCTAGAGTGGCACTATATATATATAGCACGACTACTATTATTTTATTTTTTAGCGTTTAGAATATATAACGAATTTTAATAATAATAAGACCCTCCGGGGTTATAATATAATAAATTGAGAAAGATAATAAAGGACCCTATAGGGTTATAATAGTCTCTGCACTTTCCGAGCCCTCTCCTCCTCCCGATTATAATAGTCCTAAAGAGGTTCCTCCGGGCAATAACGCCTCGGTTCCTAGGTATTATCCTTATACCTATAATCCGCTCACTTAACTAAATACTACTTCCTCTTCCTATTAAACCAATAAGCTAAAATCTCCTCCGCCTTATACTCCTCTAACTCCTATAGCTCTATATCCACCTTTATAGGCTCGGGAGCCTAACCATCACGAGACCGCCAGGGCTCTAATAAAGAGATCGGGAAGATATTATAAACCTTTATCGACTACGGGAGGTCTAGCTTATAGGCGAGACTATAATAACCGATAACTAAGATAATATAGTACGGCCCGAGGTACTTATCCAAGAGTTTCTTACTAGGCCGTTTTTACTTAATATATTTCGAGGAGACTAAAACATAGTCCCTTACCTTAAACCGCTATTAAGTCATCCTTCCTATATCTACCGATAACCACCCCTACTTTTATTAGTACGGGAGGTGATTTCCTAGCTAAATCGTTAATAGCCACCCTACTCCTAGGCATTACCCTGGACTTTAGGTTTAGATAAAGTCGCCTAAAACGGGGGAAAAGGGTATCTGCTAAGAGCCCTTAACACACGCTTCTTAGTAGTGTTACGCGCACTACTTTACGGCACCTACGCCACGCTATAGACGCCTTAGAAGGACGCTACGGTGTTACCTCCCTTTAAAAAGGAGACCGAAAAATCTTTTCACGGACCTATAATAGCTAGACAGAAGAAGCCCTAAGCGCCTTAACCGCTAGCTAATAGCGGTATATAACTAACCACTAAACCCACCCTATTAGGTATAACGCTATAAGATAAGACTTTCGCGGATAAAGCCTAGAACTAGTGCTAATACTCGATAAATAATGCCCTATAGGTGCTATAGCGTCGAGGATATACTATCGATATTCTTATTTAGGCAGTTAAGGGAGGAATCGATAAAGCGAAGGTATCTAAAAACGCCGACGTAATACTCGCTGCCTAGCTTAGTAACGAATTTATTAACCTGATTAAGACTAGAGGCCTAAGCCTGCTTATAGGAACCCAGGCTACTAATAGGATAAAAGAGGGTGCCCTGGCCCCCCCCGCTAAACCGCCGGCTAGCGCTAAGCCGGCTAGCTAGACTAATCCTAGCTCGCTATCCGCTAGTATACCCCCTAGAACCTTAAAGGATCTAGGCTAGTAAAATAACCCCTAGATATAGACTACCGTTATAGAAAAGGGTAGAAAGAATATAACCCCGAAGGGTATTATAAAGCCCTCGGAGAAGCAGCTATAGGGAGGGAAGTAAAAGGCAGACTATAGGATCTTCCTCCGATTCCTATCCTAGATTATCCCGGAGCTAAAACGCCGTAAAGCACTTATAGTTATTAGGCGTACTATTACTAAGACCCGGAAGGTAAACGACTAGGATATTATCCGAATTAACTATACCCGTACCGGGGTCGCCCTATATCTAAGGAATACCTAAGCTAAATAAAAGATTCTAAAGGCAGGGGATAATATTATCGCCGCGACTAACGCCTTAGGTATATAACGCGCGGAAGTCTAGTATACCTATATAATCTATAAGGTAATCGACTAGATTAATAACCTTAAGGTCATAGAGGATATAGTGGAAGATAAAGCCCTACGGAGGATAAGGCTAAAGCCGGTACGGGTCTAGATACAAAACCGACTAAACTATAATAGGCTCGCGAGCTGGTTTATCTTATTCTAGTTATAGTAAACCACCCTATAGCCACCTATAAATCCCACGGCGGTTATACTCACGCCTAAACAGTTATAGCAGATAATAAGTCTTTTTACCGAAAGAACCGCTACTACGACTAAGGCGGTAGGCGGGTATAAAAACAGGAATAATAACGGCGATACCGCTTAGAGTAATAACGGATAATAGGGATTCCGCCGTAAACTAACGGCTATCGGAGCTTTTAGCCCTCCTAAATATATATCTCTAACCTTTACCCCCTAGTCTATCTCCGGTAATAAGGTACTCTAGCACGATATTAAACTTTTTATTCACAATATTAAGGAGTAGGTAACTACTCCTGAAATAGTAGAGGAAGCCCGTATTAACCTGTATACTTTATTCGTGGGCGAAGACGCCTCCTAGTAGCTAACTAGTCTTATAGCCATATAGTATAGTAAGGTACGTTATTCTTTAAATAAATAGTACGCGGCACTTCGTAGACGCTAGCAAATTAATCCAGAAACTATAGCGGTAAAGATAATAGACCTACGGTTTATAGCTAGAGATATCGTTAATAGAAAAGCCTTCGCCGAATAGGCGAATCACCTTACTTAACTATATAGAGCTTCCGGAGTTAACCCCCGAACTAACCTGGATATATAATAGGAGATCTAGAACCGGATTAACCTATGGCTATAAGAAATCTATACACGGCCCGATATAAATAGACACCTAGACGAGTTCATTAGATAGATCGAAGATTAGATTACTAACCGATAGCTCTTACTTAGATACTAACTATAGCACGGAATATTCCGAGCAGACTAGCTAGGACCCTTATCGACTTAGTAGACTACACCCTATAGTAATATCCCTGTATAGACGGTTCCCGAGAATCGCCTAATCATATATATAGCGGAGGTCACCCCTATAAACCACGTGAATAAAGCTAACGAGTATATAAACTAGGGACCCTAGAGCGGAGGCCCCGAATAAGGCCGATTTAACAACGGCGGAAACCGATTTAGTAACTATAGCGGCTTCGCAAAAGGCCGATTATAGGTAAATAATTTTAGTAATCGCGATAGATTTTTCTAGAGCCGTCGAGGCGGCGATAACCGTGGTAATTATGGTCGTAGGGGCCGATAATTCCGTAGAGGGGGACGTTAGTTCCACGAAGAATATTGCCCGTATTAATAATATATATAATAGTGGGTAAGAAGTAGTAGTAATCGCGATTACTAAGTGGTGTATATAGCGGAGGATAATCCCGGCAGAGATATTAATAAAGAAGACTTATATAAAAAGGGTTACATTCTTATTAATAAAGTACTTAGCGAAGGTAAGAAGATATATATTTATAAGATTACGGAGGAGGACTTAGCCGATAGCGAAATTAACGTCTATTATTCTTATTTTATAGGCTAGACCGGCTAACCTCGTATAAGTAACCGATAAATATATAAATATAGGTTAAAGGTCCGAACTATTATACGCTAATAACAGACCCTATAGACTCCCGATATACCTTAATCGCCTAAGCTACCGATACACTAATATAGAAAATACGACGCTTACTTTACTAGTAATATATAGCTATTCCGGCACGTGTTCTCGAACACCTATATAGAGCTAAAGCCTAAAGGATAGGGGCCTTATAAAGCCCTTATTCTTCTAGTAACGACCAGGCTTATAACCCTAGAGGAACCGGAGACACCGTCCGAGTCAGGGACCTGTATAAACGACTAAATACCGAAGCCACCGGATAAACCGGAAACCTATATAAAAGACCCACTATAATCCACCGATACCCAGTACGGATCCGATACTATATATATATAGTCGACTATACACACGCAGTTAGCCGATAAGGAGGCTAAGCTGATAATAGCCGATATAAAGCCACTATAACCACCTAAGCCCGATAAGCTTAGCTGCTACTTCGTATTTAAGCTATATAAGATTATTAACGTATAGGCGTTAGTTAAACCCGGATTTAAGCGATATACATACTATAAGATAGGAATTAAGTTTATACCCGACGGTAAGACCACGGAGGTATATATAGACTTCGCATATACCTTAATTCTGGTTAATAGAAACTAGCTAGCAAAACACGGGAGGAATATATAATATAGGAAAGCTATAAAACCAAAGCCGATAAAGGGACTTATAGGAATAATCTAAGTATAGGAGGTCGCTACTTTCGACTTCTATATAGGCGGCTATATTTAAGACACCCCCGTTATAGGTTACTTTATAGTTATAGCCTAAGTGATTAATAAGGTAGAACTAAATATACTGCTTAGAGGAACCTTCCTAAAGATATTCGGCGTCGATATCCTATATTCCTCCGGCACCCTAAGGATAGCAGGATATTATAGTATACGGATCCTAATTATCGGGTATCGTAGAAAGCCTATAAGTAAACACTAACGCCGAGTTATAATAGCATAAACCACTATAGTGCCGCTATATATAGCTATATTTATACCTATACGGTATATAAATTTACCTAAGAACCACGAATTTCACTTTAATCTAGACCCAAAACACGACGTGATACGGTATATATACGATATCGACACCCCTAAGGTGGTGTATTATATAAACGATTCGGATAAACCTAAAGTATTACGTAGAAACGAAAAAATAGGCCGACTAATACACTTATAGAATAATAAAGAAGTCGAGGAGGTTAACTAGGTAAACGCTTATATATTATTAGGAATAGAAGAGCACGGAGAGTTCGAGGACTCTAAATTAGTGCGCCGATTACTAAGAGTCACCCCCGAGGAACTCGAGAAGATTATAGTAAACGACACGGTATAGAATAAAAAAAGCGATAAACCGAGAGCAGACAGAGAGAAGCATAGCGATATAAAGACTAAATAACCGGATAACGTACCCGAGGTCACGATGAAGGATAGCGTATACGTATATCTAATAGACTTACCGAAGGCTCGTGAATTCGTTAAGTTATTAGAATCTTTCGATATATAGCGTGATAAAGGAATTATACCTTTACCTCTAGATAAACGAATACGAGTCGACCTAGTCGACGGCTAGTAGAAAATAAACTTATACTTAAGGCCTTTTTAACTTAGCGGAGAAGATTATAGCCTACTCGACGATAAGTTCGACGGGATATATAAAGTCGGATATATAATATAGCAGAAGCTGCCGACTCCTTTCGCTTTCCTAGTATTTATAGTATAGCGTATAGTATAGAAGCTAAAAAAAGGCAGAGTGGTCGTGGACCTACGGAAGCTTAACGCTACTATTCTACCGGATATATATCCGATTCTATCGCAGGACGAAATTATTTAGTATCTATAAGGAAAGAAGTGGTTTAACGTTTTCGACGCTAGCTTATTTTTCTATTAGCCACTAGTAAAGGAAAAGCATAAAAAAAGGATAATAATCGTATCCCCTAGAGGCTTAGAGCGCCCGGAAATAGTACTAATAGGCTTTCGTAACTAACTACCGTTTATATAACGGTTTATAGACTAGAGACTATTTAAGTATCGCCACTTCTATAGAGCGTATATTAACGATATTATTATCTTCTTAGACACTTTTAAAGAGTATATAGAATATCTTAGGACTATACTAAAACTATTCGAAGATATTCGGGTAGCGTTATCCCTGGTAAAATCGTTTTATACGTATAATTCGGTACGATTACTCGGTTTTAAGGTGGACGGCTTAGGTTTATACACCATATCCGATTATATTAAGGCTCTATAACAGATTAAAATACCCGAAAAGCTTAGCGACTTAGAGATATACGTCGGTAAAGTAGGATTCCTACGGCGATTTATCCTATAGTTCCGGGTTAAGGTTAAGCCTTTATAGCGACGGAAGACGACTATACTTAATAATATAGAAAGAGGCCGGATAGATTACCGTATACGCACCTAAGTATTTAAGGCAGAAATAAACAGGCAAGTTAACTTATAAACCTATAGATATCGAATAGCAGGCTTTTAAAATTATATAGAAGTAAGTTATAAAGGAAATAAGGTTATATCACTATATCCCCAATAAAACTATTTTCCTAAACCTAGATACTAGTACGAATAGTCTAGGAGTATTCCTCTTTTACCTAGCAAAGCCGTAGGACGGTGGTAAAATCCTAGTTAATACTATTTAGCGGATGCTTTTCCTTTTAAGAAAGCTAATAGTAACGGAATCGCGATATAAAGTAATAGAGCTAGAGATCTACGCCCTAGTCTAGGCTTATAAAATGCTTCGAACAC
Organism: Sodiomyces alcalophilus JCM 7366; assembly: GCF_042370955.1. Taxonomy (NCBI): domain Eukaryota; kingdom Fungi; phylum Ascomycota; class Sordariomycetes; order Glomerellales; family Plectosphaerellaceae; genus Sodiomyces; species Sodiomyces alcalophilus. The sequence goes on along the minus strand of NW_027263536.1, from coordinate 2,993,831 downwards.
GTTTATAATCCTGCTATAAGTCTATAATAGTCCTTATCGATTATTAAGTAACTAAGGGAATAGTCAGATAAATATCCCTTAAGACGATAGACGTTAATAAACTAAACCCGCGCCTAATAACGGCGTCCACTTTTCTTAGTTAATTTTGCCTAGATATCCGTTATATTCTAGGATAATAAAACGTGGTGTTAGACGTATTATCCCGACTACTAACGGTAAACGATAAGGACTTTAAAGCACTAATAGGAACGAAAAAAGCGAAAAGAACGGATAAGAAGAAATAAGCTTATAATAGCGAATTAGACGATATATAGACCGAATATAACGAAGTATTAGCAGTATATATAGCTATTTCGGACTTAAGGCTGCTAATAGATATAGACGAATGCTTTTTAATATATATATCGGTGGATTATACGATACTAGACGATTTAAAGAGGGAGTTTTAATAGGTATATTAGGAGGATCTAAAATATAAAGCTATAATCGATAAAGTTAACGTGATATAGACTAATAGACGAATTTCTAGTAGCAGACTAATAAGACCTCTACTAACCCGGCTTAAGAACGGACTATTATATATACTCGGAGAAGTAAATAAACTAAGGTTAGTGGTGCCCCGTAAACTTATTAAAAAGGTTCTATAGATAGTATATAACGATAATCACTACTTCGGCGAAAAACGAATAATACACGCCCTAGATAACTTTAGCTTTAAAGGTAAAGGACGCGCCGTGGTAGACTAGATAAGATACTGCCTAGTATGCCTAGAGAATATCACGGATCGATAAAAGCCGCTTAAAGAACTATAACTGATCCCGCCGCCGATAACACCTTTCTTTATAATCACGATCGACTTTATAATCGGTTTACCTTCTACCGAATACCGATAACCTTTCTAGAGAATTAAAGATAAACTAGTAGATAGACTCGATACCTTACTTATAGTCACCTATAAGACTAGTAAAAAGACGATTCTTATTCCCGGATATTCGATATACACGGTAAAGGATTAGGCGGAACTATTACTTCGAATACTTAAGCTAATAGATTAGGGCTTACTAATAAGGATTATATCCGATAAAGATCCTAAATTTATATCCGAATTCTGGTATAAGTTATTTAAGGTACTAGGAGTGCTACTAGTAATCTTAATAGTATAGTATATATAAACTAACGGATTATCCGAGTAAAAGAACTAGTTAGTTGAAATTACTCTACGGTATTATACTTCTATAAGCGATATTCCGTGGCTAGATATTATTCCGGTAGTATAACACGCCCTGAATTAAGCGTATACCAAAATACTTAATACCTTACTAAACGAATTCTTGCTTAGATTCCGTCCTTAGACGGTAATAGATCTCACGGTTAGCACGGGTATCCTATAAACGTATAATAAGGAATAGACCGAATATATCAGATAACTATACTAATAAGAGGCAGAGTACCTAGCGATAATTACGATAGCCGATATAAAACGATAATACGATATAACGCGACGGCCATATACCTTCGATATAGGGGACTCGGTTTACTTACGATTATATAAAGGATATAAGCTGCCTGGATATATAAGAGATTCAAGAAAATAGTCGTCGTAAAGAGTCGGACCGTTTCGTATTATTAGGGTGATTAATCTACTAGTATACGAACTAGACTTCCCCCGGTTATAGAGAGTTTATAGAGTAGTATCGATTATATAGCTAATACCGGCGCTAATAGGAGACCCTTTTAGCAGGGAGCGGATAAAGCCAGGGCCTATAATAGTCGACGGAGATAAGAATAAGTAGAGGTCCTATAAGATCGAAAGACTATAAAGGCGATAAGTAGTAAAATCTAAAGGGCGTCTATAAACAGAGTATATAGTTAAATAGAAAGGTTAGCCGGTATAATACGACGAGTAGTACCTATAATAGCTACTTATAGAGAACGCGAGCGATATAGTCTATGACTTTAAGAGGCGGAATCCGATTATAATAGCAGAACTAGCAGGCTAGATGATAGGTAACGGTGAGACAGAAAAGAGGATAGTCGAAGCTAGTAGATAGGGATATTAGAGGCATATAGAATTAGTACTACCACATAGCTAATACAGGGATAACGAAGAATATTATAAGATAAGCTCTAAAGAAATTAACTAAAAAAAAACGATAGCATGGAAGCCTAACGCAGCGAGGCTAAGCACGTTTAACGATAAAGAAACACCTTTTCCCCTTTCCTCTCTTTCCCTTTATACCTTACTTACCCCTTTTTTCCTTATATATCCCTTATATATTTAGACCCACTCCCTTATATAAAAACCCAAGAAGAACGATTTACACGAAGATAAACGTAATTATATCCCCTATAAGAAAGGCTATATAAACGAAAGAAAGAACGCCATATAACTTACCGTTTCCGGAAAGGAGGCGTAATTAGATATCTCTTATATCACCTTCTACTCCCGCTTAACCTAGCTATACTTAGAATAAAGCAGAAGGATATAATTTCCCTCTGCCCTAGAACTCGGTAATAACTTATACCTCTTACTTTACTCTCGGGACCTTATAGAACCGGATATACTTTAGTTAGCTATATATCGACGATAGCCGATATTCTAATACCCTATAAACGAATATATAACCACGACCGACCTTATAACTTAAGATAGTAAAGAGGGATACTACCGTAAACGTTACTAAATATTAGTTTATCTTTAATAAGACCGAGGAAAATATTAAATTATTCCGTAAGGTCTTAAAATACCTCTATAAGTACTACTATTCGTACGAATAGTTTCACTATATGCTGCTGTTTTTATTAGCGGAATAGAGGCGAAATAATTAGGAGAGAAAGGTAACTATAACGTTTTATACGAGTTAGATAATCGTGGTAGGTAGTACTAATAAAAAGGTAGATAACTTTAATAAGTTTATCGATAAACACGATATAAGCCCGTACCTATTAGAAGCTTAGTAGGCAGCTTACTATATCCAAATTAACAGAGTAAAACGCTAAATAGAAGATTAGTAAGAAGTATGGAACGCCGTGGAAAAACGCATATAAGATAATAACTACCTACCCGATAATAAGAATGCTCTATAACTCTTCGAGAGGGTATTAGAGGACACTACGACCTTTAGATACTAGGAAGACCTAGACTTTATAATAGACGCTTAGGACGGTAATTCCGTGGAAAAAGATAGATTCTAGACCATGGATTATATAAACTTCGAAATATCGGATAATAGTATTTACCTGTATAGAGATAACGACTTTAGCCCCTATAACAGGGATAACACGGGTAATAGCGTAAACCAGCCATAGACGATAACTCCTTAGCCGGCGATAAATTAACTAATAGACCCCGACTAGTACTAAACGAACACCCTATAGCAGGGTATAACGCTATAGATAACTAATAACGTAGTCCCGTAACCTTCTAATAGCATAGCCGCTCCGTAGCAGACGGCCGGCACTAGTTAGGCATAGATAAGCCACGACGATAATCGAGTAAAGTAAATGTTTATAGATTAGTGATTTATTATTATAGGAGCCGAGGGGGTAATTAACTAGTACACGGCCGCTAAAGTAGATTATCTATTAGGATCTATGTTCTTTAATTATATAGACTTAGTAGTTAGACTTAAGAATAAGCTAGACGCCGGAAAATTATCCGCTAAACACTATATTATCGCCTTAGCGCTTAGGGATAGAGGAGCTATCGGATCTAACTAGCTAGACACGCTAAACTAAGACGTTATTATCGACGAGATTCTATAGTGGCGACTAAGAGGAGAAAACGATAGATAGCGAAAACGCCTAGTATCCCCTAGCGATATACAGGATTTCTTTAACGTAAACCCTAGAAAGAAGAAGAAGACCGCCTATAAACCCAATACTATAGCCGCGAAAACGGTAACTCCTATATAAGCGCTAAGTACGGCTCCGGCATAGACGACCATATAGGCGATAAATTATACGATAAAGGATAAGATAAAGGTATCGGACGCGAGGCTAAATAACTATATTAAGCGGCCTAAGAGAATAATAGATAACCGGGATAAAGCGTTCGATAGCAGACTTACTTAGTAAGTAGACGATTTCTAGAAGTAACTAGACTATAGGGCGGACGTCACGCTAAAAGGATAGGAGAGGAACTTTCTCCGAATTAACGAGCTAAAGGATAAAGATGAAAAACGATAGACGGAGTTATAACGTGTCGATATAAAGATCGAAGATAATTAAGTAAAGACGGATATAAGTATTATAGCACTAAAGACGTAAATTAGAGCCCTATAAAGAGAGGTCGCTTAACTAAAGAAGAATACTATAGCATCGAAGAATAAAAAGTCGGTATACCTAAAATCGACCTAGCTAACCTCGGCGTAACCATAGTTACAAGCACCACGGCCAAAGTCAGCCAAGCCATAACCAGCATAATAATAGCCGCTATCCTCGTAAATATAAGCTCCCTCTATATCGCGATAAAATTCCTTATCTATAGACTAGCTAGAAGACTCCGAATAATCTCGAGGATATACTACGGTAGACAGGAAGGGTATATGGTATAGAAAAGACTAAACGGGAAGTATATATAAAATAATTTTGCGTTAATAACGAATATCAGCCTTTACGCTTACTTATTAAAAGAAAAAAGAAAAAAAAGAAAAAAAAGGGGGGGAGAGGACGAACATATTAAAATACGGGGTATAAGAGAGTATAGCGGTAATCGGGACGATTGCTTTACGTGGAAGGGCACTTAATACGTAATAATCATTAGCTTAGTCACACACTCTCTTTAGTTAGCAGGACCGTTATAGATATTAGTCTATAACCTCACAGAGCTCTACGAGCTCACACTTTTACAATACATCTTCATTTCTCACAAATCTGTTTGCACACGTCTGTGATGCCACAAACGCGGGATTTCAGCATGGCAAGGGTTCTATTATTTATTCTAAAATTAAGGACCCGAATATAAAGCAACTTAGTATAAGGGCATTAGGGGGTGCTTTAATAAGTTTTAATAACTATAACTATAAGACTTATAACTAAGTAACTAGAAAGACTGGTTAGTTTCGAGATGTTTATATCTTAGAAAATCAGTTTCTTTACTCTTTTTTAGATAACTATAATAATAACTATATAGCTAAAAACTTTAATAACCTCCCTCCTTATATTAATACTCAGGTACATAATCAGGTTTCTAACCGTGGGCCTAATTAAGCTGTTAAGTATAATAAAGGAATCACTTTTAGTGAAAATACCAGTTAATTTTTATAAAATATTCCTTCGCGCCTTTCGAAACGTTCTATTAAGTCTATTTAACCTAAACAAGAGAATAGTAATAGACGAAAGAGTCTACGGGCAGCGGGCTCTAAAGTTCCAGCTATTGATAATAATAATAATAATAATAATAATAATAATAATAATAATAATAATAATAATAATAATAAAACTCTCCCAATTCCTACTATCTTAATAGATATTGAGAGTATGAAGAAGCTCGTCGAAAGCCCTGAATTCCATAAACAGGTAAAGCATATCGACAGGCAGTATCACTATTACAGACAATAGCTTCATAATAATAATATAAAAATCGTATATATAAAGACGAAATTTAATATAGCTAATATAATAACTAGAGGTCTAGTAAAAGAGATATATAATGGTCTTTGCGATTATATAAACCTAGGTCGCAAAGACGATACGTTACCTGAGTATGATTTACCGTCTTATAATAATATTAAAGAATTAAAATACTAGGTTTTAATACTTAGTATTTGTAGTTCTTTATAAGGGTGTATGACTAGGTTTTTTACCTTCGGGTTTTTCTAGAATATTAATTTTTTTCTTCACTTTCCTTTAAATAATATACTATAACAATAACAAGAGTTGTTTAAAGTTTCCCTTAAATTAAAAAGAAGAGGTTCTCCCAATCTTTCCCCTATATATTCTAGTCTTAGATAGGCTGGAATTACTACGCTATAACATAACATAACTATAACCTAACTAAGCTGCACTTATTATATAAGAGTTAGCTTACGGCGGGGTATTGATATTATACTTATAATAAGTAATAATCATAATAACAGTATGTATAATATCTAAGTCGAAATAAATAGTATATAGTTATACCTATATAACTAGACGTCTACTTTATAACCAGCTTAACCTATACTATAATACTATATGTATTATACGTGTATATATACTGAGCTTATAATATATATTATATAAATACACTAGGTATCGTAAATACGATATCTTGGTTATTACTTAAGCTAATAACGTCGCGTGATAACCGTCGCATAGGCTATTAACGAAACACTCGCCACCCAATCCTCCAGGGTCTTTTACCAGCCCCGTATGCAGGAAGCAATCCCAGAAGTCAGCTCTTTACACATAGCTATATACTCGCGCAACAAGCAGTAATCCTATGCAGCTACGAAGAATTCAACAGCTTTTGCTTGATTTTCCTCTCTTTCGCGCTTACAGCCTACTACTCATAGCCTAATCTCTTAACAATATTAATGACTTTGGAGTCGATTGAATCATTTCTATCGTCTATATTTTAAGATATAAGGTTTATAACCTTTTATTCTTTTCAGACAGTTTATCTCTTTTAGATAGAAGATTTAGAATCTGCCGATCTTTTTTAGATAAATTAACTGAATTAGGTATAGTGTTCTTATCTTTTTGCTTAAAGACCTTTCACTGTTTACCTCCCTTAAATTTAAACTAACTAGGCTTTTTCTCGCAGTCTAATTTAAAGCAGTCGGGAGTATTATACCTAAACTTGTTATAATAGTCACAGTGTTTTCCCTTAGTCTTTTTTCAAGTTTGCGAGAACTTCTTACGTCCCTTATTTAAGAGTAAACTAGTATCAGAGCGTTCCACTTTACGGGAGGCGTTAATTAATTCGCCTATAAGCCTATTAAGAGAATATTCTTAAATATTATAGCTTAGGGCTTAGGTTATTTAGCCGGTAATAGAATTACATCTATTATAAAGGCTATTTAAGATCCAGGCAAAAATAACCTTATCTAATAGTTCTATATTACGAGTTTATAGCTGAACTATCTTTTCTTATATCTTATACAGAAAGGTTTCTAACTTAGAGAAATCTGATACTATAAGGTTAAATAGTAAGCGTAGAACTTTATAATTAGCCGAGACGCCTTTGGCTTTATATAACTGTTAAAGCCTTTCCTATATTTTGTGTAGGCCCCTATGGCGCACTAGTGGTGCCCAGGTATATAACCACGAGGCGGTTAGGTCGGTTCGAATCCGGCTAGGGGCACGCGCAAATTTTTTACGTTACCTGGCCCTATTCGCGGGTGGCCCTTATCTATCTTAGTAAGCACGATAAGGGTTAAATAGGGGGGGCCCGATAGCCCCACTGCCCGGCTTATAGCTAGTCGATAATAGGCGCCGGTAGCTCTGCCGCTAAGGCCGACACGCCTATATCGTAAACTAAGGCAGGTAGGCCCTACGATAAACAGGGTCGTAGCGGATTAGTCGCCCGTTACATATATAGAGACGGTACCGCGCTCCGGAGCGCGTAAAAATATCCCGGCGGGACCTATATAAAACATAGGAGCTACGAACCGTACGTTATACTACGTATAAGGCCGTCTATAGATAACGTAAAAAGCTTAAACGTGGGTCTAGGATACGTTAAATCCTATAAATAGGGTTACTAGCTTAGGATAGAATGAATTACTAAGGGTCTGTCTTGGTAATAAATAAAAGGATAATAGGGACTAGGATAAAAGGAGTGTGGAGCTTATATTAGTGGCTTTATTATACGAATAGTGTTAATATAGCGGGCGCATAGTGTCTTCGCGGCGGCCGAGCACGTGGAACGAATTTTATTATTATAAGGAGGAAGGGGTTTTTATCCGAAGAGGTTTTCCCCCCTTCCAAAATCTGATAGAGTATTGCCTAGGAAGGCTAGCCTAGTATTAGCTAAGCGATAATGGAGTAAGAATAAATAAATAAATATTTCGTGTAGGGTATTAAGGTTATAAACGCGGGTTAAAAGTCTAGCCGCTAAGGTCGATAAAATATCTCCTATAGCTCTTAAAGCCTCTTCTTTTTATTTATTAGAAGGGTTAGGCGGAAGTAGGCCTATAACCTCTTATAAAAGCTTTCCTTTTCGAAAGAAATAAGCTTTAATATTCAGAGTCCAGGTCTTATAATCTTCGCGACCTCGAAGTTTAGAGATAGAACTCTCGTTAATATCATCGTTATTTCCAAGTTTTAATATAACAAAAAAGGAAAGTAAGATCTTTCTTTATAGCACGAATAAATAGAGGAATTTAGAGCTAAAAACGGTATTTAAAACGGTTAATTTCAATAGATAAGATCTTATATATAAGACTTCTACGTAACTATACCTAAGTATATATACTTATTAGGCATTTATGCCTAAGGTCCCCGATAAGCCCGATAGGTTATATTCGAAGAGCCACGTCACACACAGCGCTGAATACGGCGGTACTTGTATTAGACATATCATAGTGCTTTTTCTCCTCTTTTACCCATATATTTGATATCGTAGACTAGTACTCTTTTATAGTCTATCCTGATAGTTATAAGCCCGACGCTCTGGTAATACGCCTCTATGCCGGTCCATCTAATAGTTCTAAGCTCTATACCTCTCTCTTTTAAAACCCTCTTTCTAAAGCTCTTAATCATTACAATTAAGCCTCTTTTTAAGTCCCTGCTCTATCACGGATAGGGTCGTCTACTAGCCCGTCCGCCTGACTATTATCACTAACCCCTTTAACCGCCTCTATTAATTCCTCCTCCTTTTCTTTGTCCTTACCCTACTCTATCTAATTAGCTTTTAGTCCACGCCGTCACGTTAACTTCAGTTGTACTAACCTCCTCTAAGGACTGGTATTAATAGTATCTGCGTATAATAGAAATCGCCCTGTTTAACGAGGTTATTAACCTCGTGGACCCGGATCGTAACGATAATAAACGTCCGGAACGCCTCTAAAGGATTAGCCCCCCTGCCGAATGCAAAGGTAGCAATTAGGACTAAAGATATAGGCTATAGCTCTTCGCCTATAATGAATATAAGGAGGAGAAAGCCGTCATTAAGGCGGTGCTGGATTATATCACCACCACTATAGACCGGAGCCTCGTGGAGTCCTTCCCCGGTAAAAACGACCCGAAAGAAATCCTACGAATCCTAAAGGCATGCCTTAAGCATACTAACGCTGCCTAGAGGTCACTTATTAAGCGCCGTTAGGACGATTATATATAATCTAAAGACCCGTTATTCCGACTATACCACTTAGTTATTCCGACTATAATTCGGTTATAGACCCATGTCTATAGCTAATTAAATATAACTTTCTACTTTCCACTCACCGCCTTCCTATTCGACCGTTAATTTTAATCATAGTCCACTTAATCTATTAATTAATCGATCAATCTTTAACCCTATTAACCCGTTAATCTGTTAACCCGTTAATCGATTAATCGATTAATCAACGCCGCGATAGCGCTCCTACCGCCTATCTTCCTTGCCTTAAGCTACGAAGAATTTAAGGATCTTTTAACCTCCATAAATAACCACGTAAAGGAATACGGATATACGATTATAATCCGTCGATCCTCTAATAAGGATAAAAGCGGCTGATATCGACGGAAGGAGCTCTATTACGATCGTGGTAGTAGCGAGCATAAATCCTAGGCTACTAGCGCGGGCCTAAATACTACTTCCAGGAAGGCTAAGTATCCTTTTACTATTATAGCGACCTTTAAAGATAATCGCTGGTTTATAGATATCACGAACCCCGACCATAGTCATAATACCACCCTCGATATAGCCTCGTATCCGATCCACTATAAATATACCTAGACCTCCGATTAACGTAACGAGATATGTTAACACTTTAAAATAAGCCTTACCTCCGCTGGCGATATCACGATATCACGGCGTTTATAAAAGAGAAATACCCTAACTAGACCTAGGTTCGTTCCGATATTTATAATAAGATATCCAAAGCTTAAGAGGAATCCCTTATAGGATATACGCCCACGTAAGCTCTAGTCCGCGAGTTCCGCGAGCGTGGTATCAAGCATTTCTTCCGCTAATAAGATAGTCGTGTCTCAGGCATTATCTAGACGATACTATAGTATAAAGAGATAGAGAAAAGTAACCCGGAGGTCCTCTTTATAGATAATATATATAAAACCAATAGATTTAAGATACCGCTAATAGATATCTATAGGGTCACGAATATCGGCTTAATATTTAATATCGCGTTTGCCTTACTAAATAAAGAAGACGAAGATACTTATATATAGATAATAGAACGTCTTAAAGAGCTGCGTTACTAGCTTATTATCCCCCGCCTATATATTATTATCACTAATATTAATCGGGCTCTAAAGAACGCTATCGCGAATACCTACGACGACGTGGAGTAATAGATCTACGTATAGCATATGAATAAGAACGTCGCTAGTAAGGTTAAAGATAGATAGTATTAGGAAGGCGATTACTAAGAATAGTAATAATAACGGCAGGCGTTTAAGTCTCACGAAGCGCCTTTTTTTAGTGAGCTTACTCTTATAGACCAGGAGATAGCCGATGTTACCCTCCTAAGAGGATCGGATATTATATATGACTCTGGTGGCTTCTTAATAATCTAGAAGGTAGTTATCTACGCTAAGAGAGAAAAGGATTTTAAAAAGGCCTAGTTATATCTACTTACGTAATTCCGAGAGTAAAAGGAGGTTATCTAGTATATCCTCTAGATATAGCTACCTTGGCGGAAGTAATTTTTAACTTATTAGACCGCGAAGAATAGGAATTAGGGTTATCGTATAACGGCTCGAACTAAGGTTAATTATAGCTTAATTCAGGGCTATCTTCTTAACTCCTCTATAAATATTAAGTTCCTAGCCAAGCGGATTAAGTGAATACTAATAAATAGTCAAGCGGAGTATAAGAGGCTAGAGTCTAATTGAGCCTAGCGTTAAATTCAAGACTACTATACGCGTAATTAGATAGGTGACTTAAGGTAATTATATAGCAGGGTCGCCTTAAAGCTCTTATTAAAGTAATTCTATCACGCCGTCGGCGTTACTAAATCACGACCACGAGTATAGCTTTAAGCACCTTATACCAGGTAATTTAGACGGTAATTCGGCGTCCTTTACTACCACGAGATTATAGCTCACGAATAAATCTAAAACACCTTTTAGCTATACCGACTTCTACCCTTATTAGTATCTTAGCCGCGACCTTAGGCGTCTACTAGATAACGATATACGCCGGATTCTTAACCCTCTTATTATAATCATTAGCTTTAGTCGGCCTTATATTACGCGTAAAGATATCCCGGTTACGTTAATCCTACACGGTAGTAATCTATAGAGGCAGGCATAACGGGCTCACGCTCGTAAGCCCTCCGAATAGGAACTAAAGGAATAACGGGCGGCGGCTCGGCAGGAAAAAGGGATAGCGAGGTTTACCTAGTAGCAGTAGTAGTAATAACCATAATAATAAGGCGGTTATAATAACTGTGGCTATAGGCGTGGCCGTGGGCATGGCCGTAGCCGTGGGCGTGGCTATAGAGGCAGAGGAGGCAGTGGAGCTATTAATACTATAATCGGCTTTAATCGAACGGATAAGCTTATCCGTTAATTATAACAGCAATAGTAGCAGTAATTGGATATACGAGTAATAGATGGATAGGCAGCTGGATTCCGTAATATAGCCTTAATTAGTGTTATATAACTATAATATATAACGATAGTTCGTAATCCGAGTCATTAAGATCATATCTACTACTACCTTTAATTAACTCAAGGCGTTAAATTAGCTCCTACGTGAAAAGCTTAAAAACAGTGTTATAATAGTCTATAATTATAATAATTATACGTACTTATATATATAAAATAGTACTCTGAAATAGGAAATTTATAGGTCTATAACCGAACTATAGTCGGAAAAACCAAGTGGTATAGTCGGAGTAATAGGTCTTATAATCTATTAGGAAGATACCTTACTAACGCTAGCTTAACGACTTCTATCAGTTATTATTATTATTATTATTATTATTATTATTATTCTCTTACTCCGCTATCCTAACTAGTCTAGGAGCCCGGCTTGGGCTATACGGTCCTTCTTAGCTAGTTATAGGGGGGAAAAACCCGTTTAGGTGGAAAAGCCCCTATACTCTCCTTAATAGGATCGGTGCCGCGTCGTGACCTTAGCGGTCCCGGTAATAACTCGATACGTATCTAGATCACACCTCCAGTCTAGTGGCTAACAGGAAGGTAGCAGGCTAGGGATTTCGGGTTAGCCTAGGGTACGGCATACTATATAGGGGGCTAAAAGAAGTCCGCGGCGGTTCCGCGTACTAGGAATCCTCCCTATATCGGGGTAGCCGGTTATATTTACGCCTTCCTTTTAGACAGGAGGTTTTAATAGGGGCTCCTGCCTTTATTATATATACCTGCCGAATTCGGTAGCCTTCTATAACTATAGCTAGGTTAATAGAAAATTTTAAGGGCCTCCGCCCTTCTTCTTATTTTTCCTCCTTTAACCCTCTTATCGCGATATTATAGGTTCCCCTTTAAGCCGCCCACCCCTTTACTCCCGTCTTTATTCCCGGCCCTATACCGTAGTTGCTAACGAAGCGTTAGGTGGTTTATTAATAGATAGGGTCGCTTCTTTTTCGGGGTCGTCGATTTCTAAGTGGCAGCGCGGGTAGGAGGTTAGCGATTTTAGGGTGGGCTAATAGGAAGGGCTATAAGTAATTAAATAATAATAATTAAATTAATCTATAACGGCGCCGTTAATATAAGTTTCAGGGGGTGCTATAGGGGGGATATATCGGGTCTAAGTTCTATACTAATAGTTTCTAAGATACCGCCTAAGAAAAAGCTATCTAAGAAGAAAAATAATTCCCGCTATTATAAGGCTAGAACTATACGGGTACTACTATAGGTATTCCTAGAGGTGCCCTTAGGGTGTCATAGTAATACCGTTAAGTAGCCGACTATAATTTCTAATAGATATCTTAGATACACTAAACGCCTCGGGGGCGATAAGCCCGAAGATATAGGAGTATATACTAATACTATTCCGAAAAGAGCGGTATATTCTTAGTATACTAATAGTTAATAAACTTATAAAGATATAAGTCGGTCTTATAGTGGTATCTTAGTAGTGCCGGAGCGGTGGTAGCGGGGTTCTAATAATTAGTCTAGGTTCCGGCTATAGCCCTAAAGCACTAACAGCGAGTCCTTAAGCGTTACTAGGAACTTATAGCGGCTATTAGTAAGGGTAGAGACGGAGCGGTTATAAGTCGTGTCCCTAGGGGTACCGAAACTATACCGCGCTAACTTTAGGTAGGCTCGGGGTCGCCTTATAGCGGCGGTGGTATCCTTTAAGCGCGCCGCTAGCCGTGCTTACCCTGTTAGCCACCGCCGCGGTAGCGACGCTATATTAGCGAGTCTATAGCGTCGACTAAATAGGCTAGAGGGGATAATCGCTATCCTATTAAGGTGGCTATAAGTCCCCTAATAGTCTCTTAGCGGTCTTTTAGCGGTATAATAGTGCTAATATAGTAGGATAGGGACACGAATATCTTACTAATAGCGATAATACCTCCGATAATAAGGGTAGGGGGGAGGATAATAGTAAGACTAAGGCTAAGTAGAGGGCAGAGACCGTTATAATACGCCCCTTTAGTACCGCCGGGGTCCCGGCTTATAGGGCCCTAGTGAATATAAAAGTCTAGATTAGGTGCTATCTTTATTTCGTGTATTTTATACCGGGGTAGTCCTATTATAGGGTCTCTAATATATAGTTCCTTATAATTTCTAGGGCAAGGCGGAAGTCGTTTACGCGGCTAAGATATAGGAACTATTTCGTAATTACTTTTACCTCCTTAGAGTGGTTTAGGGCGGCGAAAAGGTCTCCCCTAGTTAAGATCGGTCTCCTTATAACACTATAAAGGTCCCTTCGCGACTCCGGAGTAGTGTTATAATACTATAGGATAATATATTCCGTTATCTCCGCCCCTCTATCTCTATAAGGGTACCGGGCAGTAATAAAGCCGGGAACCCTCATTTTAAACAGGAAGGCCCTAAGGTATAGTTTCTAGGAGCGGATCTAGGTAAGGACGGAGCTTTATGGCTTTAGAAGGCCTTTATATCTCTAAAGGTCTTTTGTATAGAGGTTTCGGTCTGGTACCGCCACGGTATAGATTAGGTTCCGCGTAAACCCTATATCCTTTTACCTTTTTTTCTATTCCCCTTAAAGGGTGGTATCTAGGTTACTATTATTTACTTAGTTTTAGGCGGTAAAGGATTAAGCGGGCTAAGCGAGTGCTTACTAGATAATATAATAGCGCCTTAGTACCGCCAATACTCTTATAGCGGCCTAGGTATTAGCTAGGATAAATCCCTTAGTTCCAGTATTTTAGTAATTAAGAGCTCTTTTAGCTATAAGGCGGGTAAGATATAGATTAAGGAGGGGGATATATATCTCTTTTTCTAGGATCCGGATCGGTATAGCCTTATAGGCTCCTATAATAATCCTAAGGCACTTATTCTAGGCTAAGCTAAGAGCTATAGCGAGGCTATAGCGGGGCCTATTAGTAATTCTATAAAAGGTAAGGGCGTAATAAAAGATAGCTAAGCGGATTACGGCGATATAAAGGCGCCGGGTATTAGCGAAGCTATAGCCCTAGGCTATTACGGTAAGCCGGGTTAGGCCGTAATTCTATATTACTAGTTTACTCTAGATCTCCTTCCTATACTATAAGAAATTTAGTTTCCGGTCTAGCTATACCCCGAGGAACCTAGTTTCCGTTAAGGGTAGTACTAGCACGGTGCTAAGGTAGAGAGGCGATAAGGATAGGGAGTAGGATTTTACGAAGGGTATAAATATATATTTAAAGGGCTTAAATTAAAGACTACTCGCTTAGGACTAAGCATTATATATTTATTAGGTGGAGGCCAGTCGGTACTGTGTTTAGGCCTCTATATAGCTAAAGGCGATAATATTTATATTATCGGTAAAGCCGATAATAATAATTCTCGTAGTATACTTACGTTCTTCGTATAAAGTAGAAATATATAACATAAAAAGAATTAAGGAGACCGGGGACCCCTACAATACGCCGGCGAGGAGGGGCCGCGGGGCTACCGCCTAGCCGTTAAAGAGGAGGTAGACTATCCGGTCCTAAAGGAAGCTGCCGGTTAGTTAGACGGCCTAGTCTAGGAATCCCTTACGCTTAAAGGACTTAAGCAGTCTAGTATAGGGGACGGTGTCGAAGGCCCTGTATATATCTAGCTAGAGTATCGCGGGGGCGCCGCCTAGGGCCTAGGCGGCTTTAATAGCCTTTATTACGCGCTATATAGCCGTCTCTATACTACGCCTAGGTTTATTTCTTATTTAGCTATTAGGGAGTAGCCGGTATTCTTCTACTATAGCCGCGAAACGGTCCGCTATAATACCTTTAAGTAGCTTTCCTATTATATTAAGGAGAAGATCGGCCTCTAGCCTTTTACTATCTCGTAGTCGCTTTATAGGCGGCCCCTTTTCGGATAATTATAATAGTAGCGGTATAATAATAGCGCGGGAAATAGCTTAGGGATAGGCAGGCTAAGAGGATCGTGGCTAGGATCTAGTATAGGACTAGGTTATAGGCCTTTAGAAGGCCTATTAAAAAGCTATCCGGGCCTGGAGCGGCCTATAGCTTAGTCCGGCAAAGGCGGCCCTGGATATCCGCCGCGATAACGCTCCGGTCTATATCCTACCCGGAGGGGTACTCTCGCCCTAGGGGTTTAGGATCTAAGTCTCCGGGGGGAGGGAAAAACTTAGCGCATAGGATATCTGCTTTCTTAATATAAAAGATCGCTATGTCGCGGTATAGTGGAGGTATAGTAGGGGGCCCGGGTAGTTAGTATCCTTTAGTTCGGGCCTACCTCTAGAGTATTTATAGGAGCCCGTTATTGGCTTAGGTTAAGTAAAGGAGGTAACGCTAATACTATCTTTTCGCTACCGCTATAGCTTTATCGCAGCGGAGCTTAGCTTACCTATACTCTTCCTACCTATTCCGTGATTTCCTAGCTATATATCGCCTATATAGTCTACGCGCTTCTTAGGTTAGGGACGTTAGCTTATTAGTCTACCACAGGTAAGGTAGGCGACTAGGGAGGCCGGTTCGGCGTCGCGGGGCGGACTAATCGGTAATAATAGTAAGGTCCCAGGTTAGCTAGTTAAGGGCCCTATTAATATTAAAAGGCGTTAATAGGGGGCCTGGTTATATAAGAATCCCGGGGGCTGCCTAGTAAGTAAGGGAAGGTATAAATTCCTTTTAGACCTAGTATAGGTAGTCGGGAGGGTCGGGGAGCCATAGCGGGGCTAGATCGGCAGGGCGGTCCGCGTTAAGGTAAATAGTCGCGGTTTAGGAGAGGTGGTTTAATCCGATAACCTCGCTATCTATACCGTTATAGCCGTAGCGGAGCCCCTAGGATGCCTAGATAAGGTTAATAGTGCTTAGCCGCCGGCCTAGCCTATAATAAGTGGTTATTCCGGGGGGGGGGGGGGTAATAAGCTTAAGGTTCTAGCGGGTAGTTAGTTCTAGGAGGGTACTAGACTTAGGATAGAATCTAGGGTAGCTAGCCTAAAGGGGATAATAAAGATTAAAGTCTCCGAGAAGGATATAGCGGCCCTAGGGGGGGACCCCGGCGAGGTCTATAGTTAAAGGGGTATACCACGGGGTAAAGGCGGATTAGTAATTCTTAGAGTAAATTAAATCGTGACGGCTTAGTTACCTACGCTAAAAGTAACTATATAGGAGTCCCGGTAAGCCTGCTATATCCACGTGCTAAGGGGGTATTATTTATAGATATAAAGTAGGGCTCGGCTATGTCCCTAAATTAGGAGGTGCGGGGCCCTACTTAGGGCTTTTAGCCCCTTCGTGAAAGGGTTAAGCCCTAGCTCTTAGATAGCTATTACGTTATACTTAGTGCGGGCCCGTAGCGGGAGCTTTACTTAGGCCTATTTAGCTCTTATATTCTAGGTTAGGACACGGAGTTTTATTATTTAAAGGGGGAGGGGTTCGACGCCGATTCGGTAAGTACGGCCTCCTAGGTATTGAAGAAAGGCAAAGCCGTCACTGTGCAGAACGGCTCCGCTAGGGCCAAAACAAACAACTAACTAATAGGCTAGCCGAAAGGAAGGGTCAGGCTCGTCACGGGTCCGTATCTAGAGCTAAGGGTCCCGAGGAGACGGTCGCCGGGCCTCTAGAAGGGTCGGTAGTGGTCCGATCAGGGGAACGAATAGCTAGATAGGCAGGCGGGCCTACGGTCGGCTCTTCTGGATCGTCTAGATATCCGGAAAAGGAAGGATAATATAAATTATGATTATAATAGGTGATAGGTGATAATCGTAAAAGATGGGACGAAAAGCTAGCTAGATATAGTGGGTCTATTCCGAGGAATAGCCGTATATAAGACCAGATCCCTAGGACCGCGTATATGGTTACGTGATATCTATAACGTCTAGACCCGGAACACGGGTCTACCCCTTTATAATCGGCCCCAAATTATTAAGCCATGCCTCGTGGTCTTAATAATTTCTAAACACAAATAGCAACTATCCTAAATATATCTCTATTACCCTAATCAGGGTATCTATAAGCAGTCTATATAGCTTCCGTATCGTCTACCTCTTCTAGCTATATATAGTAGCAGTCCTTCTTTCCTTACCGTGTATTCCTAAAAACGCCTCTCGAAGATGCGGGCTTAAAGGATAATAACCTTATAGATAGAGGTAACCTCGTAGGTCCTTTATACGTAAGCTAGGCGGCGGCGGCGGCTTCTTCGGTTCCGTGGCAAGGAATAAGGTAACACGGCGGCCCTAGTAAAAGATTAACGACGCAGAACGCAGAACCAGGTAACGGCAGCGCAGAGTATATCTATCTCTTTTAACTACCTTAATTAAGGCAGGCAGTCCACTTATCGGTTCGTAGGCGTAAAGCACGTAGGTCGGATCTTTTCGTGGCGTGGGCATAGCACGTAAAAAGGGTCGGTTTATCGGGTCTTATAGTAGGAATCGCGGCAGGCTTATTAAGGCGGCAATATCGTGGCCGGGCTTAAAGGAATAGGAAGAAAAAAAGCAGGATTAACGGGATTAACTATAGGTAGGCGGATTAGGCTCGGGCCGATTAGAGGAACGAAGATATCGGGAAAAGAAGAGTAGTAAAAATAATCGGAAAAAGAGGAAAAAGGGAAAAGCTCGTGGTAACTCTGCCGGTAGAAAACGGTAGGCAGGATCGAGATCCAAAAAAGAGTAGGCAGGATTAGTGGCACGTAATCTGCCTCGAAGACAGTAAAAATCCAACGCGTACCACTAAACTAACCGATAATAACTTAATAACTAGTAGGCTAAATTAATTAAAATCAGAGCCGTTTAATTACCCTTCTTCTGATCAGGCTAACGTGGTTACGAGCGAAAGAAATAGTAAAGAACTATAAAAGATATAGCTAAAAGAAAAGCTGAAAATCCGTGTAGGCGGAGACTTATAGGCTAGGCCCTGGGCCTAGTTGTCTATCGGCCCTAAAGCTATACGAAGAAGCTCCTACGCGTATAGCTTTCTACACGAAAGGGAAGAAAAAGGAATAGCCTTGTGATTAGGGTATTCGCGTAGAAAAGAAAAGAGGCGGGCAGGGTGGAAGCAGGGGAGGGCAGGACTCTGTTTCTATCGGCCCTAAAGCTATACAAAGAGGTCCCCCTCGAGGGCAGCTTTTAAATAACCCAAAAACAAATAAAAAATAAGAAGAAGGGCAGAAATAATAGATCCTGATTAGGCTAATAGAGCAGCTTCGGGAAAAAAGAAATCCGGCCCTAGGGTGTAATCCAAAGAGACGCGGCCCTAGATTCGAACCCACGATCTTTAGAAGACGCGGCCCCCGTCAGGAACTAAAACAGCTCCTACGGAGTCCTTAAGCGACTTCTGCTTCCGAAAAAAACGATTCTAGTACCCTAATAGGGTAAAGGCAAAGGCGGGAATAAGGGAAAGGAGGCGGGAAAAGGAAAAGGGAACAGAGGTAGGAGGAGGGAGAGGAAGATAATAAGGAAAATAGGATTAAAAATCCCTTAGCCCTAGGTATAAATCCACTAAAGACGTTAACGTCCGTTAAGAACTAGAAAAAGCTCTTATAACCTCGCGAATATCTTTATCTCCCGAAAACGATTACCTTAACGCCTAATTATAAAGGCCCTGCTTTCGCCACACCTCTGCTTCTATCGTCTCTATTACCTGCTATAAAGCTTAGATCTCTACTATCTTCACTTCCTTTTTAAGGGAGCTACCGAATAGCTGTTCGATTTATAGCCGGCTTAAGGGACTATAATAGCCTAGATACCACTATAGATAAGGATTTTCGAAGCTATCGGGCAGAAAGAAACCCGTCTACCTAGGTAGGCGGGTAAGCAGGTTAATAAACGGATCGGGACCGGCTTCTATAGCAGGAGGCAGGCCTATAGTATATCGTCGCTCATCTTCTTCGGCCTTTTCCGTATACTTATTAACGTATACCTATATTTCCTCTTCTAAGCCTAGAGGTAGATAGAAACACAGGTCGTTAAGCGGAGTAAAGGCAGACTAATCGATAGGAACGGTGGAGTCTATAGGAGGACTCTGGATTAAAGGAACGGAAGGGGCGGTGGCGGCGGTAACGGCGACGGCAGGTTCCTTTATCACGGAGTCTATAGAAGGACTCTTCGGAACCATAGAGCTAACGGGGCTCTTCTTCTCGGCGCGCGCGGCAGAGCTAGCACGGGAACTCTACGGCGGAATAACAGGAACGGCGGGGTCCACGGGAGGACTCTTTTCCACTATAGGAACGGTAAGCGTCTTCTTCTCCTTTATAGAGCCCACGGGAGGACTCTGGACCAGGGGAACGGTAGGAGGGGCGGTGGTAGCGGTAACGGTAACGATAGGTTCCTTTATTACGGAGTCCACGGGAGGACTCTTCGGAACTAGTGCCACGGAATCGGTGGAGGCAGGGGAGCTAGTATAGGAGCTTAACGTCGGAATAATAGGATTAACGGAACTAACGCGCCAGTTCCTCTAAAGCGCAGAGCTACCATGGGAGCTCTTCCGGATCATAAAGCCAACAGGGCTCTTCTTCTAGTATATACGCCGACGGTGACCTTCCTAACCGCAGGAATAGCACCTGATTAGGCGAATAGGATCGTGCTAGGCGGCGGGACTCTTTTCCTGACTCTGCTACCGAATCGGGCTCTTCCGTGGAGTTATACTTCTACCGCGGCGGCGGCGGCTCTTCCGACTATTACCTCGGCTCGGGCTACCGGTAGTAGATTACCTATAAATAACGTTACTATTAGTCTAATTAGACGAACGGGAAGTAAACGGTAAAGAGTCTTCCGATTATAAAGCGTATAGCTCCTATAGGGCTGCCTTATACGCCCTAAGCATGACTCTCGCGACGACCTTAAAACAGGACATGAAGCCGATTAGGAAGAATAGGAATATATCCCACGCGCGACTATAACCACCCTGGTATTATATCCTCCTTTTTTATGATATCGTCGTGACGTCTTCCTTTTATATTAGGACTATTCTTTCTAAGCAGGTAGTATCTGCTTTTCCGGATCCATGGTACTCAGGACCGTTAAACTGGATCCGTGGGACTATTAATATATAGGCAGTCTCTGCGTTAATCTGTGGGACTATTAGTATACAGGTAGTCTCTATATCGGGATATTTCGTGGCTATTACTAATAAGCGGGCAGCCTCTGCTCTTCCGAAGCACTATCAGGATCGCTCTTCCGGAGGCTCGGGCCCCGGGAAACTATTTTTGTTTTTATTATTTTTATAGTTATTACTATATTATATCCAGAATCAGAACTCGTATTATAACCTTCTCTTTCTTCTTTTCTGCTACCCACGTAACGCGCTATTCTTCCGGGCCTTAACCTAAGCCCTTCGGCCGCTATTAGAGGGTAAATCAAAACCGTGCTGTATCTGAAGCTATACTATATCTAAAACCGTATCGTGTTCGAAGCCTATGCCGTATCCAAAACTATATCGAAACCAAACCGAAGCTATATCTAAAACCGTGCCGTATCCTAAACCGAAGCTATATCGTAACTAAGACTTAAAGACTTAAGACCGAAGACTTAAAGGGAAAACCATGACCGTATCGAATTAGGACTAACACGTGTTAATAGGCCGTTCGTTTAGGCAGGCCGAACTACCCTCGTGCGCAGGATTATAATCTCCCACGCCGATTATATCCGCCTCCGAGCACTAATTAAAGAAAGGCGAAGCCGTTACTATACAGAACGGCTCCGCTAGGACCAAAATAAACAACTAACTAATAGGCTAGCCGAAAGGAAGGGTTAGGCTCGTCACGGGTCCGTATCTAGAGCTAAGGGTCCCGAGGAGACGGTCGCCGGGCCTCTAGAAGGGTCGGTAGTGGTCCGATTAGGGGAACAAATAGCTAGATAGGCAGGCGGGCCTACGGTCGGCTCTTCTGGATCGTCTAGATATCCGGAAAAGAAAGGATAATATAAATTATAATTATAATAGGTGATAGGTGACGATCGTGAAAGATCGGACGAAAAGCTAGCTAAATATAGTGGGTCTATTCCGAAGAATAGCCGCATACAAGACCAGATCCCTGGGACCGCGTATATGGTCACGTGATATCCATAACGTCCAGACCCGGAACACGGGTCTGCCCCTCTATAGTATCTCGTGTTAGAGTCGGGTTAGTCCCGCGGGGAATAAGGAACGGCTTTAGGGGTTTAAAGGCCGGGGGGTATTCGCGGGGTCTTTTTAGCGGGCGGCCGGGCCTATAGCGGATAGGGGCGGCCTATAATAGGGTAGGGGAGGGGGAGGGGGAGGGATATTAAAGGCGGGGTTATAGGTACGCCGCTTCGGTTTATCTTATAATATCGAATTCTCTTACCCGGTACTTATATACTTCTTAGGCTCTCGCGGCTTCCCATTTCTTAACTTAGTAGGCGTTATCGAAGGCACCGTGGTTCCTATTATATACGGCGTATCTCCGGATAGCCTTTAGGGCCGATACTAGGTAGTTTTCGAACCTATTCTGGTAGGTACACTCGGGTTTAGCATAGTAGCGGCACCTACTCTCCGCCTTTAGGCACTAAGCAGCTCTATACCCGAATTATAAGCAGTTAAAGCATTATAAGAGGTTTATATCGGGGTTATAGGGCTCGTATAGGTAGCTACCGCCCTTTAGCAGGAGGCTATTCTTTATAAGGTTCTCTACGCCTTCCGGTAAGGTAGTCTTAAGAAATAGTATCGCTACCTTACTAGTACCGTATCTAGGGAGCCAGGTCCTTACTTAGTGTATTTTCGTATTAGGATTAGAGGTGCGTAGGGACTATAGGAGCTTATTTTCGGATAATAGGCCTAGGATCGAATAGGGGATAGCTTTTACTAGGATTACGAAGGTACGGGTAGTTATTTTAGCTCCGGCGCCAAAGGCCTGTTTAACCTAGTGGTTAGTAAAGGCGGACTACTATTATACCCCCCCGGTAAAGGTTAGGTATATATCGCTATTAGGTAGTCTCTAAGCCACTTCGGCGTTATGATAGCTAGCGGCCGTGTTTATAGTTTAGATAATCTTTTTTAGCGACCAGGCTCAGAATACCTGGTTTAGCTAGTCTCCGTGTTTAATAATTAGTTTTTTATAGTGTCGAGCTAGAATTACTTTAAGGGGGGCTAGGTCTTATAGAGGCGCTATAGCAGGCAGCGTCACGGCTATTATAGCCTAGGTCGGCTTTATTCCTTTTTAGAGTTCCTCACTAATCGTACTCTATATAATAGCGTAGAGGTATATAATCAGGGTCATTATAGCGCTCTAACTATTAAGGCAGTATAGCTTAATAAGCTCCTCTATTAGCTTTATAACCTAATTAATTATATTCCTATTAGCTAGTAGACTTTAGATTAACGCCTCGATTTATTAGATCTTTATTCTAGGGGCCCGCGGAGCCCCTGTATCGGTCTTAGTTCGGGTATATACGGGATTACCCTGGTTTAGGCGGTAGGAGTCGAGTAGTGGTCGTTATTAATAGGGGCGGTTTAAAGAGTTTTTAGGTGGTAGGCCGGTCGCCACCACCTATTGTCGCACAGGCTGGCCCAAAGTAGGTCCGGAGCGGGTTATTCCGGGCCCGAAAGTGGGAGTGGATCTGCCGCAGGAATAAGGGCAGGAATTTAGCACTACGATTAGAGATTTCTATAGAGAGAATTAAATAAATAGATCGATCGATTATTTTATATAATTAAGTTATACGCTATTTATAATAATTAAGAGTCTTATTTTTACTCGATAACCTATTAAAGCTATTTACGCCGAGCTGCCTATAGCTATAACTATGACCTTAAATACGACTATCTATATAAGCCACGAAGACTAGGAGCTGTGGAAGCGCCTCTATAAAGTTAGGGCCCGTAGTAACGGAGTCTGGGACTTCCTACGCCCTGACGATCCAGCACCTAGGCCGTAGTAAGCCACCCGTCCCGAATTTGCCTCCTACGCCTTTATCGCTAATATTAACGGATAACCCACTAATATATCCGAGCTAACGGTTATAGGCAAGGCCGTATATACAGAAGACTACCGCCGATATAAAGAAGATCGTAAAGACTATAAAACCTATTAAAAGGGTATTAACGGTATGCTTAAGTGGGTGGAGGAGTCTATCGTAGTAAAGCGACGGAAGGCCCTTATAAAGGGTATAACCCCGGAAGAAATCTACGTAGCAGTATAAGCCGACGCCGCACCCTATATCGCGACCCGTATAAAAGACTTATAAAAGAACTACGATATATATAAGAATAAGCAGCCTATTAACCCTCGGAAGGTGGGCGCCTAGCTAGACGATTAGCAGGATCGGCTTTAGGACTGCTATAACGTCGGGATATATAATAAGCCTCGGGAGATTTAGATTAACGATTTCTTTAACGCTATACGACCTACCCTGGGTAACTAGGTGGATATATAGGAACTAACGCTGGACCTTAAGATAGTAACGGCGATAACCCTTATCGCGGAAGGGAAGAAGGCGGCGGAATAACTTAACGTACCGCCTACTCGAAGCCATAGAACCGTAGCCTTCCTGGCCCTAAACCTAGGTAAAGGCGATAATAATAAAGGGCCGTAACGGACTAGGAGGGCTAACCGTACCGGAGCCTAGCGGGGCCGTAGTGCCTACCCTAAAGGTAAGTCTACTAACCGTATAAGCTCTAAGCGCCGGTAATCCCTCTTTTATAAGGACGAGTGCCCCGCGTGCTACCGGCGCGGCCACGATCTATAGGGCTACAAGATACTATTCCTAGAGTTAGCGCCGGAGGGCTTTTAAGCTAACGACTCTATTAGGAGGCTTATAGAGAAGTCCCTTAGGATAGACCGGGACCTATAAGGTGCCGTGGAGAAGATTAGGTCCTAGAATAAAAAGAAGAGGACCGCCGCTACCGCCGCTATTAAATATAAAGTGACTAATAATAATAATAAAGGCGGCGGCGGCGGTAACGGCGATAATAATAACGAAGCCCTTAAGGAGGCGTGACTATATACGGCTATAAGAGCTACCGCCACCGAATATAAAGTAACTAATAATAATAAAGTCGGTGGCGGCGGCGAGGTCTCCTTTAAAATTAAGGAGACCATAAAGCTAGAAAAGCTTATAAATGCATTCTATAAAGAGTAAGGTAAGGCGTTGAATACCGTCCATTACGAGCCACGCCGGCTAGAAGCCCCGGCGGCCGCCCTCTTAGCCGCCGTATATCCTTTACGGTAATCCGCTATATTAGACTTAGGTGCTATATCCCACGTTTTCTATAATAAAAGCAGATTTACGGATTATAGACCGGCCCGGCCCGATAACGTTATAATCGCCGGCACTATAACGGTGCCGATCCAAGGATATAAAGACGTTATTATTATAATAGAAGGAATAGCCGGCCCGATAAAGTTCCCTTTAAAAGACGTAGCCTACTACGAAGATTTTGTCTATAACCTGGTCTCTAATAAGAAGATACGGTTAGAACGGTTATTAGTGGGATTAAGAGCCACTAAACGATTATATACGCCGCTATAACCGATTAATCCTTTATAAGCTAAGTGTCTACTATAATTAAACCGTTATAGAGCTGTTTCTAGTTACTAACGCCCCCGTTACTACTACTCTTCTAGCCCCGAGTCTATTAATCCGAAAACCGATTAAGAGGGTAGCTAGCTAAGCCGATAGTAACCTGTGGTATCTCTGGTTAGGGCACGCTAGCCCCGATATAATAAAATAACTAGAAGAGTAGTTATAGGGCGTTAAACTAAAGGGGCCCGGAATAGTAGAATATAACGCCTGCGCTTAATCGAAGATAAGTCGTTAGATTATTAGGCGGAGCCGTATAGCTCTAAGCTACGCTGGTAAGAGGTAGGCGATCGATTTCATAGAGTTCCTACTAACCGGTAACGGATATATACGGATTATATTCTTCACGGATCGATATAGCGGATTCGTGGCCTGCTATATTATAACGTTAAAGAGGGCCTCCGATATCTATATAGTCATAAACCAATATATCCGATAGGTTCAGAGTTAATTTAACCGGTAGGTACGGGTCTTTAGGTATAATAACGAACTAATATAATCGCTCGAAATATAGGGCTTAGCTAAGGGTTTTAGTATCTAATTAGAGTCCTTTTTAGCAGAGACCCCCGTAAAGAATAGTAGTGCCGAAAGATCTAGGGCTATTATAGTATAGAAGGCATAGGCTATACGAATATACTCCCGATTACCTGATTTCCTATAAGTTAAAGTCGTTCCTATTACCGCTTACGTATAAAACGGAACGCCTAAACAACGCCGTAGCTAGAAGACCCTATTTAAAGTTATCTATTAACGTAAGCCGTAGCTAGGGCACCTTCGGGCCTTTAGTTATAAAGCTTTTCCTATAACCAGAGCAGCTTTAATAAGGCCTAGAAAGCTTTAAAACCGGCTAGCGCCGCGGGCCTATATCGGTTACCTCGTAGGCTATAATTTAACTAATATTTACCGTATTTAGGTTCCTGGCCTTCGAAGGAATAGGATCGTCCGTACACGTAATATTATCTTTAACGAATAAGAGTATTTTAATGGTAGACTTAAAGCCCTAAAGGACGACTTATATTCATTAACGGAAGAGTAGCGAGTAGATATTATTAATTAGATCCGCCTACTAGAGTTATATATAATTAAATAAGGCGAGCCGTAAGATAAGGCAGCCGATACGTTTATAATAGTATACTTCGAGCCTATTCTCTAGTCGGGCAGCGAGGTTAACGAACCTCTCCTAAGGGCTACGCCTGCCGGCCTCGAGGCTCGGGGGGTAGAACCGTTTATAGAGCCTAAGAGGCCGGAACGGTAGGAGGAGCTTATAGAGCCTGCGAGGCCGGAGCTAGAAAAAGACTCTTCCATGGCCGCGATTAATCACTAACGCCTAGATAGTCACCTTCTAACTCTACTAGAAACCCCTCCTTAGATAGGGCTTACGGCGGCTGCTTTCACGGGCTATATGCCTTTAAAGCAGGGGGGAGCTAAATTTCGAAGCTATAGCAGTAACCGAGTCTGGATCTCTGCTTTTAATATAGGAAGATATACCCTATTAGTCCGTAATTTAAATAGTAAGCCGTTAACGAAGTTAAAAATTAAAAAGGCACTTAAAAGACCCTGTAAGATATACTATAAGTAATTGCCAGCCCCTCCGAGAAGTTAACGAGACCTTCAAAACCACCTATATAAAATCCTGTTCCGATAAGCCTAAAGGGATCACTTAAAGAGTTATAAAGAGATAGGCTTATAGATCATAGTGCCGAAGGATAGGGCGAAGGGGCATTAAGTGCTTAGCTATATATCGGTGATAACCTATAAGTTTAATAAGCACGGCTTTCTATAGAAGTATAAGGCTAGATTGGTGGTCCGCGGAGATTAATAATATCAGGACTTATTAGAAGATATATATACAGCCACTCTTACCGGTCGCTCTTTTAGGTCGTTAATAGCGATCGCCGCTCGCTTCGACCTATCCTTAATATAGTATAACGTTATTAACGCTTTCGTGCACGCCCCTTTACCCCACGATATATATATACGATTCCTGCCCGGGACCGCGGTGCCGGGTTGATTATTATTACTAAAGAAGGCGTTATACGGGCTGCGGGAGTCTCTATTACTATAGTAAAAGCATATTATAGAAGTGCTAAAAAGAGACGGGCTTAAGATAGTGCCGTAAGAGCCCTGCTGCTTTATACGCCGTGGGTTAATCCTATTCTTCTATATAGATAATATCGTGATCGGCTTTAAGGAAGACTTTAGAGAAGAGATAGAACAGGGCATCGCGAGCCTATAAAAACACTACGCCCTATAAGGCGGGCAGCCACTATAGTGGTTCCTTAGGATTAAGGTTATTCGGGACCGTCCCTCGAGGAAGATATAGCTATTATAACGCGATTATATCGTGAAGGTAGGATATCTATTATTAACGGTATCTAACTATAAACCCATAAGCCCTATAAAGCCGGCAGAGCTGTTACTATATACTAGGAAGTCTATTACCGTTAAAAGCTATTAATATAAGATAGAATCCGTTCTGTACGCCGTAATAATTACACGACCAGATATCGCCTTTATAATATCACGACTCCACAGATTTAACGTAAATCCAAGCCGTTAGTATCACGAAGCAGCTAACTATTTAATCCGATACCTGCTAGCCATATAAACCTACGCCTTAGAACTAGGTGGTGGCGACTCTATTAAGGTGTTCACCGACGCGTCCTTTACTAATAATTTAATTAATCGAAAGAGCAGCTAGGCGTTTATAATACGCCTATTTAGAGGCATAGTAGCCTAGCAAGCTAATAAATAAGTAACGGTGACCACGCTAATAATAGAGGCAGAGCTGCTCTCGCTAGTATAAGGTGCGAAGGAAGGGATATTCACGAAGAGGCTAGTAGAGGCGATAGGTGTGATATTCGACGATCCACGATTAAAGATATAATACGATAACAGCTAAACGATGCGCCTACTAATAGCGGAGATCGCTTAATTAAATACGCGATTACGGCACGTGGATATATATAACTATTAGTTACGAGAGGCGTAATAGAGTGGAAGGATCGAAGTCAGTTACGTTATAAGCGTCGATATAATCGCTGATAGTCTAATAAAGGCCCTGACTAGGGAAAAGTTTATAAGCTTTAGGAAACAGGTAGGAGTGATAGATATATAGGGACATCTCTATATAAATAGGCTAGAGGAGATCTTACCGGAGTATCTGGAAGAGCTGGAAAAGAAGTTCGATAAAAGCTACGTGGACGTTATAGAAGGGGATATATCGATAGAAGACGCCTATGAATAACGTTAACTAAGCAACTATCATATAGTTATTTAGTTAGGGGGGTGTGTCGTATAGGCTGGCCCAAAGTAGGTCCGGAGCGGGTTATTCCGGGCCCGAAAGTGGGAGTGAATCTGCCGCAGGAATAAGGGCAGGAATTCAGCACTACGATCAGAGATTTCCATAGAGACAATTAAATAAACAGATCGATCGATTATTTTACATAATTAAGTTATACGCTATTTACAACACCTATTCTATCGTATCTACCCCCGCGTCCGTATTACGGCTTCTACTTAGTGCTATTATAGCGTAGAGGAGGGAGTTAGGTTCCTTCTCTAATTAGTTTCGTCGTTTTTACTTAAGTTACGCGTCGGCTAGCTTAAGTCCCATCGTTTCGTTTTTTATATCTAAAAGATAATCGCTAGCATAAAATCTTGTTTTATAAGTTATATAAAAGATAAAGACGTATTAGGTTCGCCCGATCGATTCGAAGATAGACTGGCTTAATAGATTTTTTAACATGATCGGATCGATTTCCCCGGAATAGTTAGAAGCCCGGTTTTCTATAATACTAACAGAAAAGGACAAGGCTAAATTACCGGATATAGAGACCGTTATTAACGGATATACTACCTGATTATATTATAGGCACTATCTGCGTTTAGATTAGAAGTCGTGGGTATTATCGTTTTATATAGCCACGTTTCTAAGAAAAGACAAAGAAGGTTAGTAACCGGATAGAAAGGATCGTTAATAGGGTCAGGGTGCTAAAAGGGAATATATCTATAATTGCTATATAGCCCGGAAGACTATACCTACTATAGACTATTTTAGACCTACCCGAATATTAACCCGGTCCGAAGAGGGAAGACCTTTAAGCTATCTAAGGAGACGGAAGAACGCTATAACCGGATTATCGCTAGCTACAGTGGGTAATCAAAACTAACGATGAAATTTACCCCACCAACGCGTTACAACGCGTCTTCCTCCTTTAACACTATTAACCCTTTAACATTAAAATTCGTTAAAAATCGGAAAATGCCCCTAATTACGCCGCGCGTTAAGCATTCGCCTTATAAACGGACCCTGATTACGCACGCGTATCGTAGTGGCCTTAGTTACAAGGAGATCATGTTTAAATTCGATATCTCGCCAGGGTCTATATAGGGCATCGCGCGCCGCTACGAAACATAAATATTAGCCCCATTAAAACCACGGTCTAGCCGCCCTAGACACTTAACGTGTATAAAAAAGGCGTATTTTACGTACTATCGGTACTAAACCTTTTATATCACCTATGGATTTAAAGAATCAACTAGGTCTTCCTTATTTAAAACTCACTTTATTACGATACCTTCGTTCAGAGGACTTTAACCACTTCTGCGCATTACACCGCCCGACCCTGACTCTAAGGCACGCGCAAATACGCTTAGAATAGTGCCTACGCCACGCCTCTAAGCCCCTAGAGTAGTGTAAACGGGTTATCTTTTCGGATAAAGCCATAGTCGCGTGCGGGGATAGGCAGAGGCAGAAATGGGTTTTCTGCTATTCTATAGTTTGACTTTATCGATATATTATACCTTTACTAATAAATTTATAGGAAAAGTGACTTTAATAGCATATTATCTAGCCTTATAATAAGCCTACGCGCTATTCGTAGATATTCTAGGCCGGCTTTTCGTATAGTAAACGCACCGAATTAATCGCCCTTCACGGTGACGGCTCTACACCGCGTAGAGGCGTTACGGTAGCCGTTATTAAGCGCACGCTTAAGGAAGCGCTTCCTACGATATACGAACCGGGTAGTATATTCGTTTAAGATAACGCTGCCGTATATAAGGCGCGCCTCGTTTAAAATAAGTTACTGCCTTAGGGTTTAGAGAATAAGGTTACTATCCTGGACTAGCCGCCGTATTCGTCTAATCTTAATCCTATCGAAAACCTATAGAAAATACTAAAAGAGAGGATCCATTTACGGAATCCTACTCTAGCGAAGATAGCCACTACGATAACATTACACGAGCTACTCTGCGCTGCCCGGCGCCTGCTGCGTCCCTGGAGGTATATACTAGGTAGCCGACCACTGTATTTAGCTAGGAGGATACCCGAGAGATACTTAAAAATATCCATACTATATTATGACTCGACGTTATACCGGGACCTTACGCCCAGAGTGTCCGAAAATATACCTTAGCAACCTATCCTAAAAGGGTAAGGCCTATGCCAGATACCAGACAAGGTTCTCCGGGATACTGGTACTCCTATAGGATAACGAACGCCGAAAGAGGTTCTAAAGCAACCTTAAAAAGGATACTGAAAGTAAAGGTAATAAGGGTTAATAGAACTCACCCTTAAAAGACCCTTCTAAGGATTTATCTAATTTCGTAGCCACTAGGGGCGCTGCTTCGGACTCGGATTCGCATAATAAAACCGGATCGTATAGTATATATAACTTTTTATTAATAGCAGCCGTAGCTTAACCCTTTTAAAACAAGCAATTAGTTAATTCCGGCACTATAAGGCAGGTCACTAATAAACGTCACCTGCTAGAAGACTATCGGCCCGCGGAAAAGTTCATAACGTTCGATACCGGTAAAGGAGAGTCAGATCCGGTTACCGGATTCGGCGCTATAAGGATGTAAGTAAAAGATCAGGATCGTTAGCCATATATACTGAATTTTAAGGATATAGCGTATATTAAGGGATATCCTAAAATCCTTATATCACCCCTCCGCCTACTTCTAATAGGATCGCTCGTCACCGGTAGATAGGCATTGGAAATCAAGGAAAAAGGTAGGACCGTTACCCTGCCCTTAAAGAACGTGGGTGGTTAGTTTACCCTCTAACTAACGGCTTAATATAATAGCAGAGCTTTTTTAATAGCTCGAGAGCCCCGATTATAAGTATCGCCGACGCTTATTTATAGTATAAGCGACTAGGCCACGTAAGCGCCGAAGCCCTTAAATATATCACGACCGCCTATATAGGCGGTGCCGTCTCTAGAGGGGAGTTTCCCCTAAAGATCGAGTACGAGAGCTGCTCTAGCAGTAAGGCCCGGAGGCTAGTATCATAACGGCCACCTAACTATACGCCTACACGCCCTTAGTAGCGTGTAGATATCGATATCTTCTCTAACAACAAGTCCTTTAATAGGCTTATAAAACTAATACTATACCACTGCCCCTGCACACACTTTATCGTGGGGGACTGCCTAAAGGACCTTAAGTCAGCCTTTGTATCGGTGATATCCTTCGAGCTATATACGGTAAGGCACTACCTTTATACTATTATAGTAATCCGCCTAGATAATAAGCGAGCTTTATAGAGTAATCTTAATAACTAGGCTTATATTAGGGGGATCCTAATCGAGAGGTCGTTACTAAATACGGCCATATAGAACGCCGGAGCGGAACTCCACGGAGCTATTATATACGCTATCGCTCAGACCCTCGCTATCGCCTCCGGCTTCTACTAGGATATATAGTCGGAGATCGTCGCTGCCGTAATATATCTATATAACCTGATTCCATGCTATAACCTTAGGTAGAAGTCGCCGAAGGGTTATATAGATAAGTAGGTTAATAAGAGAGGTATCGAGCGTATTACTAGCACCCCTTTCATCGGTCACCTAAAAAGGTATGGTTACCGTGCCTATCGATGAACTACTAACTACTAGCGTAGCCGCCGGAAGAATAAGAAGCTCGCAGAGAGGGCTTATATCGGTTATTTAATCGGATACGAGAGAACTAATATTTGTCGGATTTAGGTACTAAAGCTCGGAAGGGTCCTAAGTATAAGAGACGTTAGCTTTAACGAAAAGCTCCTGTATAAGGATCGTAACGTGGACCTATCTATTCTAATAGAGCTTTTTAAAGAGCTTAATCTGCCTAACGATAGTAAAAAGTGTAAGAGTTTGGATAAAATCCATAAGCTTAACTAGAAGCCGTAGATTAAAGACGGAGATAGTAAAAGGTGCTTGAGTATTAGAAGGCTGAGTGAATTCAATAGAGTAATATTCCATAATACTGACAGTAGAATAGAGTAAAATAATACAAAAGAAGAGTAAGAAAAGGAGTGAAAGAAGAAGATAAGGAAGCAGCTATATAGGTAAACAGCATATAGTGTAGAGGGGCAGACCCGTGTTCCGGGTCAGGACGTTGGATATCACGTGACCACTCGGTCCCAGAGATCTGGTCTTGTATGCGGCTATTCTTCGGAATAGACCCACTATATCTAGCTAGCTTTTTCGTCCGATCTTTCACGATTATCACCTATCACCTATCATAATCATAATTTATATTATCCTTCCCTTTTTGGTTATCTAGACGATCCAGAAGAGCCGACCGTAGGCCCGCCTGCCTATCTATAGCTATTCGTTCCCCTGATCAGACCACTGCCGACCCTTCTAGAGGCCCGGCGACCGTCTCCTCGGGACCCTTTAGCTTTAGATACGGACCCGTGATGAGCCTGACCCTCCCTTCGGCTAGCCTATTGGTTGGTTGTTTGTTTTGGCCCTAGCGGAGCCGTTCTGCATAGTGACGGCTTCGCCTTTCTTCAATTGGTGCTCGGAGGCGGATATAATCGGCGTGGGAGATCATAATCCTGCGCACGAGGGTAGTTCCGGCCTGCCTAAACGAACGGCCTGTTAACACGTTGTTGATACGATACGGTCACGGTTTCCTTTGTTCTGTTTTAAGCGTTTGAGCTTCGGTTTTTGAGTCTTCGAGTCTAGAGCGTTCGGATACGATACGGTTGCTGGTTGGTCCTCTAATGACGGGCGAAGGGCTCTAGAAAAGGCCTGGAAGAATGTCGCGTTACGTGGGCACCAGAAGAAGAGGTCCGAAAGAAGATTCTGTTTTGAGTTTGTGTTCTGATTCCGGTTACGATATAAAAACAACAAAAACACTAAAAATAATATCCCGGGGCCCGAGTCTCCGGAAGAGCGATCCCGATAGTGCTTCGGAAGAGCAGAGGCTGCCTGCTCGTTAGTAATAGCCGCAACCCATCCCGACGCAGAGACTGCCTGCAGATCAACAGTCCGATACCAGTTCCGATTCGACGGGTCCCGGTACCACGGATACGGAAGAGCAGAGACTGCCTGCTTTGAAAGAATAGTCTAATCCGACGCAGAGACTGCCTGCAGATCAATAGTCCATCCCGACGCAGAGACTGCCTGTATACTAATAGTCGAATACACAGAGGAAGGCATCGCGACGGCGACGTTGTGGAAAGAGGAGGATATAATACCGAGGTGGTCGCGCGTGGGATATGTTCCTGTTCCTTTTGATCGGGTTGACCTGTTGTTTTGAGGTCCTCGCGAGAGTCGCGCTGAAGGCGTGCTAGGCAGCCCTGGAGGAGCTTTATACTCTGAGGTCCTGCCGTGATGGTCACGATATCTCTTTGCCGTTGTTTGCTTCCCGTTCGTCTGATCAGACCAGCGGTGACGTTGTTGCGCGTGGGCAGCCCACCGGGGGCAGCTAAAGCAGCCGAAGCAGTAGTCGGAAAAGCCGCCGCCGCGGCAGAAGTACGACTCCACGGAAGAGTCCCGCCCTGTAGCAGAAGAGTCCCGCCGCCCGGCACGTTCCTGTTCGCCTGATTAGGTGTTATTCCTGTGGTCAGGATGGTTACTGTCGGCGTACGTGCCCGGGAAGGAAGAGCCCTGTTGGCTCTGTGATCCGGAAGAGCTCCCGTGATAGCTCCGCGCTTTAGAAGAACTGGCGTGTTGAGTCCGTTGATCCCGAGACTTCGAAGAGCTCCCGTGCTAGCTCCCCTGCCTCCACCGATTCCGTGGCACCGGTTCCGAAGAGTCCTCCCGTGGACTCCGTGGCGAAGGAACCTGCCGTTGCCGCTGCCACCGCCTCCCCTGCCGTTCCCCTGGTTTAGAGTCCGCCCGTGGACTCTGTGAAGAAGGAGACGCCCGCTGCGCCTACCGTTCCTGTAGTGGAAAAGAGTCCTCCCGTGGACTCCACCGTTCTGCCGCAGAGCTCCCGTGCTAGCTCTGCCGCGCCCGCCGTGGAGAAGAGCCCCGTTGGCTCTATGGTCCCGAAGAGTCCGCCTGCCGATAAGACTACCGGCACTATCGGCTTCGTGATGGAAGATCGGGTGGTTGAATCTGTTCCTACCGATCGGCCTGATCCCACTGCCGACCTGCTTTCCCTTCTGCCTCCCGACTTCGAAATTAGCTGCCCGGAGTGGTACGGGCGTTACCTTAATCCGTACCTCCGGAAAGAGATCGAAGAGACCTTCGGAGACTCTCTTGAAGGTGCGCTTGAAGAGGTATATACGCAGGTTGATAAGTAGATAGCAGAGGCGATCGAAAAGGCACGAAGTCAGAGTCTTTACGGGCGTTGACGTCTTCTTTGGTGGATTTGCCTCTGGGGCCGAGGGACTTTTCCTTGCTGTCTTCCTCCTCCCTCCACTTACCTCTTTTCCCTTTTCCTTTTTCCGCCCCCTTTCCTCTTTTCCCTTTTCCTTTTTCCCGCCTTTGCCTTTGCCTGATTAGGGTAATAGAATCGTTTTCGGAAGCAGAAGTCGTTCGTGGAGTCCGTGAGAGCTTTTCTAGTTCCTGACGGGGGCCGCGTTCGTGGACTTGTATCTGGGGCCGCGTCTCTTTTGGACTACGCCCTGGAGCCGGATTTTTTTTTCCCGAGGCAGCTCTGTTGGCCTGATCAGGATGTTTTTGTTTGTTTTTTGGGTTGTTTAAAAGCTGCCCTCGAGGGGGACCTCTTCGTATAGCTTTGGGGCCGATGGATATTCCTGCCCTCCCCCGATTTTACCCTCTTTTCTTTTCTACACGAATACTATGATCCAGCCTGTTATTTGTGTGGAAAGCTGTACGCGCAGGAGCTCTCTCGTATAGCTTTGGGGCCGATGGATAACTGGGCCCGGGGCCTAGCCTATGAGTCTGTGGGAGCCTGCCGATTTTTCATAGATTTTTCCCCGCCTATGAGTCTGTGGGAGCCGCCTGCACGGATTTTTAGCTTTTCTTTGGCTGTATCTTTTATAGTTTTTTACCGTTTCTTTCGCTCGTAACCACGTTGGCCTGATCGGAAGAACAGTAATCGAACGGCTCCGATTTCGATTGATTTGGCCTGCTGGTTGTTGAGTTGTTGGTTGGTTTAGTGGTACGCGTTAGATATCTTCGCCGTCTATTCGAAGCAGATCACGTGCCACTAATCCCGCCTACCCTTTTGATCCTGCCTGCCGTTTTTCTGCTGGCAGAGTCACCACGAGCTTGACCTGCTCACTCTTTTCTTTATTTTTCCTCCTTTTTCCTACCCTTTTACTACTCTTCTTTTCCCGATATCTTCGTTCCTCTGATTAGCCCGAGCCTGATCCGCCTGCCTGTAGTTGATCCGACTGATCCTGTTGATCCGATTGATCTAGTTGATCCCGTCGATCCTGCTGCTCTTCTTCCTGTTCCTTCGAGCCCGGCCACGATACTGCCGCCTTAAAGATCCTGCCGCGATTCCTACCACAAGACCCGACGAACCGACCTGCCACGCCACCGCCAAAAAAGATCCGACCTGCGTGCTTTACGCCTACGAACCGAAGTGGACTGCCTGCCTTAATCTGGGTAGTGGAAAGAAATGGATATACTCTGCGAGAGACGTGGGAATACCGAGACCTTTGTGTGGGCCCGTCGCTCACGATATTCCTATGGACCCCGAGAATATGTGGTTCCGAAATCCTGACTAGTCTATGGACCTCGAGACTCTCTATTACCTGCTCTTGCGAGCTACGCCGTTGATTCTTCTGTTACGATCTTCACGGCTATCGCTTGGTTCTGCGTTTTACGTCGTTGATCTTTTACTGGGGCCGCCGCCTTGTTCCTATAGAAGGCCGCCGCCTGCCCTGTGTGTGTGTTTATTATCACGGTCTTCTCGAAGACTACGCTGGGGCCGCCGCCTGTTTGCCGCCGCCCACTGCCACTGCCGCCGCCGCCGCGTTGCTTGTTCCTGTGGTCACGACCAGGAACCGAGGAAGCCGCCGCCGCCGCCGCCTGGCTTGCGTACGAAGGACCTGCGAGGTTACCTCTACGTCTTTGAGGTTACCGTCCTTCGAGCCTGTGTCTTCGAGAGACGCCTGTAGGAATACACGTACGCGAGGAAAGAAGGACTGCTACTACGTGTAGCTGGAAGAAGTGGACGATACGGAAGCTGTCCATGCTGCTTGTGGATGCCCTGATCAGGGTAATGGAGATATATTTGGGACGGTTATGATGTTGTTTTGGTTGTGTTGAAATTATCAAGACCACGAGGCGTGGCTTGATAATTTGGGGCCGATTGTAGAGGGGTAGACCCGTGTTCCGGGTCTAGACGTTATGGATATCACGTGACCACGTACGCGGTCCTAGAGATCTGGTCTTGTATGCGGCTATTCTTCGGAATAGACCCACTATATCTAGCTAGCTTTTTTATCCGATCTTTCACGATTATTACCTATCACCTATCATAATCATAATTTGTATTATCCTTCCCTTTTTGATTATCTAGACGATCCAGAAGAGCCGACCGTAGGCCCACCTGCCTATCTATAGCTATTCGTTCCCCTGATTAGACCACTGCCGTCCCTTCTAGAGGCCCGGCGACCGTCTCCTCAGGACCCTTTAGCTCTAGATACGGACCCGTGACGAGCCTGACCCTCCCTTCGGCTAGCCTATTGGTTGGTTGTTTGTTTTGGCCCTAGCGGAGCCGTTCTGCACAGTGACGGCTTCGCCTTTCTTCAGTAAGATCAGTAGTAACTTTTAATTCGTTTATTAATTTGTTTATTAATTCGGGAAATAAATATAAAGGTGGTATAAAAGGATAGCGAATCTATTAATTCCTTTATTTTTATTTAATATTTTCTTTTACTTCCGTTACTTCGTCGAAAGTACCTATATAGTCTATATAAGGGCGTAGGTTTTTATATAGGATATAATAAGTAGACGAGAAGCAGGTTTCTTCTTTATAAATAGCTTCTTATTGCCTTTTCTCGAAATAAGCTAATATATAATCGTTATAAGGGAGCGTGTTAGGGGTTTTCGTGTAAAGAGTAAAGAGACGTTATAAGATAATTAAAAAGGCAATATAAATTAATGGGTCGAATTAAGAGTTAAATTATTCGCTAAACCTCTAAGTCAGGAGTTTAGCTTCACCTATCCCTTTTATAGATAACCAGAGCCTCTTCCCCGAGAACCTTATAGAATCCCCCCGAAAGCATTCCTAGGGCCACGATCTATCCGCCGGTGGTCCTCCCTATTATACTATACCAGACAGGCCCGGATAGTACTAGTCCCGGAGCCGACTCGACCGCCTATCTCCGAATACTATACCCTATCTAATCCCCTTTATAACCATTAAGATATATTATTTCCTCTTATTTAAGCTATCCCTAGCTTTAATAAATTATACCCGTGATATCACGCCCCCTCCTTTAGTGCTTATGTTAGGCATTTGTGCCTAAATGCCCCGATATCCTATTAGGTATATTCGCAGAACCACGTCACATACTGCTCCGAATACGGCGGTACTTCTATTAGATGTATTATAGTGTTATTTCCCCTCTATTAAGGTATATATAGGATATCGTAGACTGGTACTCTTTCATAGTCTATAATAAATATAAGTCATACTTCGTACGATATTAGTGTCCTGATAGTTATAAGCCCGGCGCTCTGGTGAAACGCCTCTATTCCGGTCGATCTAATAGTTTAAGGCTCTATGCCTCTCTCTTTTAAAGCCCTCTTTTTAAAGCTTTTGATCGTTACGATAGAGCCTCTTTTTAAGTCCCTGCTCTGTTACGGATAGAGTCGTCCACTAGCCTATCCGCCTGCCTATTATTACTAACCCCTTTAACCGCCTCTATCTATTCCTCCCTTCTACGCCGTCACGATGACTTTAGTTATACTAACCTCGTCTAAGGATTAGTATTAGTGGTATCTACGTATAATAGAAGTCGCTTTATCTAATAAGGTTACGAAGCTCGTGGATCCGGATCTTAACGATACTAAACGTCCGTAGCGCCTTAAAAAGGTTAACCCTCCTGCCGTAAGCAAAGACGAAAGCTAGGATTAAAAATATAAGCTATAGCTCTTCTCCTATAACGAATATAAGCAGGAGAAGGCCGCGATAAAGGCCGTTCTGGATTATATCACTACCACTATGGACCGGAGCCTTACGGAGTCTTTCGCCGGTAAAGATAACCTAAAGGAAATCCTGCGAATCCTAAAGGCACGCCTTAAGCCCACTAACGCCGCCTAAAGGTTACTGGTTAAGCGCCGTTAGGACGATTATATATAATCTATTAGGAAGATGCCTTACTAACGCTGGCTTAACGACTTCCGTAAGTTATATAAAGAGGTAAAGACGTATTAGGTTCGCGTAATTGATTCGAAGATAGACTAGCTTAACGGATTTTTTAACACGATCGGATCGATTTCCCCGGAGTGGTCGGAAGCCCGGTTTTCTATAATATTAACGGAAGAAGACGAGGCTAAATTACCGGATATCGAGAGCGTTATTAACGAATATACCACCTAGTTACGTTATAGGCACCCTCTGCGTCTAGATTAGAAGCCGGGATCGTTATTATTCTATATAGCCACGTTCCTAGGAAAGGATAAAGAAGGTTAGTAACCGGATCGTTAATCGGATTATTAAAAGGATTATTAATAGGGTGCTAAACGGGAATTTATTTACGATTACCGTATAGCCCGGAAGACCCGCACCTACTATAAGCTAATTTAGACCTGCCCGAATATTAACCCGGCCCGAAAAGGGAAGAACTTTAAGCTATCCAAGGAAACGGAAGAACGTTATAACCGGATTATCGCTAGCTAGGATAAAGATCGCCGAAAGAGGTTCTAGAGTAACCTTAAAAAGGACGCCGAAAGTAAGGGAAATAAGGGTTAATAGAAGTCACCCTCGAAAGACCCTTCTAAGGATTTATCTAATTTCGTGGCTACCGGGGGCGCCGCTTCGGACTCGGATTCGGAAGATAGAACCGGATCGTATAGCATATATAGCTTTTTATTAACTATAGCCGGAGCCTTTAAAAATAAGCTATTAGTTAATTCCGGCACTATAAGGCATATTACTAATAAGCGCCACCTTCTAGAAGACTACCGGCCCGCGGAAAAGCATATAACGTTCGATACCGGCGGAGGAGAGTCGGATCCGGTTACCGGATTCGGTACTATAAGGCTATAAGTTAAAGATCGGGATCGTTAGCCGTATACGCTGATTTTAAAGGAAATAGCGTATATCGAGGGATATCCTATAACCCTTATATCAGCCCTCCGCCTGCTTCTAATAGGATCGCTTATTACCGGTAGATAGGCGTTGGAAATTAAGGAAAAAGGTAGGACCGTTACCCTGCCTTTAAAGAACGTGGGAGGTTAGTTTGCCCTTAAACCCACGGAATAATAACAGAGCTTTTTTAATAGCTTAAGAGCCCCGATTATAAGCGTCGCCGACGCTCGTTTATAGCATAAGCGGCTAGGCTATATAAGCGCCGACGCCCTTAAATATATCACGACCGCCTATATAGGCGGCATAGTCTTTAGAGGGGATTTTCCCCTTATAATAGAGTACGAGAGCTGCTCCGGTAGTAAGGCCCGAAGACTAGTATCACGAAGGCCACTAAACTACTAGCCTATACGCCCTTAGCAGCGTATAGATATCGACCTTTTCTTTAACGACGAGTCCTTTAATAGCCTTATAAAGCTAATGCTATACCACTGCCCCTATATATACTTTATCGTGGGGGACTTCCTAAAGGACCTTAAGTCAGCTTTTCTATCGGTGACGTCCTTCGAGCTATAAACGGCATAGCAGTATTACCGCCCTATTATAGTGATACGCCTAGATAATAAATAAGCCCTTTAGAGTAACCTTAATAACTGGGCGTATAATAGAGGGATCCTGATCGAGAGGTCGTTACTAAATACGGCCGCTTAGAACGCCGGAGCGGAACGCCACGGGGCTATTATATACGCTATCGCCCGGGCCCTCGCTATCGCCTCCGGCTTTTAGTAGGATATATAGCCGGAGATCGTCGCCGCCGCGATATATCTATATAATCTAATTCCACGCCGTGACCTTAAGTGGAAGTCGCCGAAGGGTTATATAGATAAGTGGGTGAATAAGATAGGTATCGAACGTATTACTAGCACCCTATTAATCGGTCACCTAAAGAGGTATAGGTACCGTGCCCATCTATTAACTACTAACTATTAACGTGGGCGCCGGAAGAATAGGAAGCTCGCGGAGAGGGCTTATATCGGTTATCTAATCGGCTACGAGAGCACTAATATTTATCGGATTTAGGTACTAAAGCTCGGGAGGGTCCTGCGTATAAGAGATATTAGCTTTAATAAGAAGATCCTGTATAAGGATCGTGACGTGGACCTACCTGTTACGATAGAGCTTTTTAAAGAGCTTAATTTGCCTGACGATGCCGAAAAGGACGCCCTTGCGTCTATTAGCGTGATGCCGAAATACGATTAGTTTATAGTGATATAGCAGAATACGACGATGGAGTCGTTCTAGGATATTAGAAGGCCGGAATAGCTTGAAGTAATTAAAAGAGCTGTAGTTAAAGTAATTAAGTAGGTTAAAGAAGAAGAGGTTAAAGCAGTAGCTGTTAAAGTAATAGAAAATTCGACTCCCTCGCCTAATTCTAGGGGGGTAGATAAGTTATAATAGCGATCGAAGCCGCCTAAAACGGCAGCTATAGTGGCTACCCGGGTTGCTCCTTCCACTAAAGAGCAGCCGGCCCGAGCTTAGGGCTCTGCTATAACGCCGGCTATAATTACTGCTATAATTACCTCTAAAACCTCTCCTATAATAACCTCTCCTAAAGCAACGCCCTCTTCTTCTTTTTCCCCTCCTATAATAACGCCTCTAGCTTCACGTTAATTAACGCCTATAGTAGCTATTCTAGATACAGCTATAAGCTAATTGCCACCTCCAGCTCCTATAACGCCGGTAGTAACCGCCGCTGCCTTTAATGACGATAACTCCGATAACGATAATAACTCGGATAAAGATTCCTCTGATTCCGACGACTCTAACGATACTGTTACGCCTGCCGCAGGCGCCGCCGGCGCCGCCGCCGGTATAACCATGGCCATAGGTTTATTATCCTCTGATCAGTTAGTTCTAGAGGATAAAATAACGATTGCCGCCACGGCTGCCGTAACGGTAGCCCCGGGGCACTCCACCACTCCTACGGCAGCTGCTTAATAGCTGCCTCCACCGGCTGCCTTTTTAACGCCGGCTAGCAGTTTATCTTCGGACTGTCCAGCGCCGGATACCCGTCTATCCTTGTCCACGGCGGGTGCCCTATCTATAGAGCCTTTAGCGCCAGCTGCCA
This sequence comes from Sodiomyces alcalophilus JCM 7366, assembly GCF_042370955.1. NCBI lineage: Eukaryota > Fungi > Ascomycota > Sordariomycetes > Glomerellales > Plectosphaerellaceae > Sodiomyces > Sodiomyces alcalophilus. The sequence goes on along the minus strand of NW_027263536.1, from coordinate 2,952,054 downwards.
CGCTGGCAGCCTTTACTTGGCCGTAACGTAACCGCCGGCCACCGTAACGATACGCCGATTCTGCCTTCCTGTATCTTAACCGCTTTGATATACCGAAGAAGCCGCTGCTATGCCGTGATATGCCCGAAGAGCCCTTTAATTAGAGCTAGATAATAAGGTCTCTATACAGAACGTAATAGGTTATAGCCGCCTCTAAAGAGGTATAGGCCCTTATTAAGATAGGCACGTTTAAAGCAGTAAAATAGTATACTGCCGTTCCGAGCCGCCCTTTAGATCTAATATAGGTATTTAAATATAAGGTTAATCTATCTGGCTAGGTTACTAAATTCAAGGCACGCCTCTGCGTTCGTGGTGATTAATAGCCTTAAAATCACCTTAACGCCTACGCCTCCACCCTGGCCGGCAGGACCTTTAAAACGCTTATAGCTATTACTGCCCACTTCGATCTAGAGACCCGTTAACTTAATACCATTAACGCGTTCACGAACGCTCGCCTTAATAAAGAGGTCTATATTAGAGACCCGCCGGGATAGAATATCCTGCAGGCCGCCTCTACCGTAAACGTCACTAACGAGGCCGGATTAGAACTGTTTTTAAGCCTCTTACGCCCCACGAACCGTGGGATTAACCGGCTACGCCGGGCCCTGTATAGGCTGCGCCGATCGCCGAAGCTATAGTACTAGGAGCTCTCTTCCATTTTAGGCAAGTATGGACTCACGCAGTTAAAGGAGGACGATTACGTCTTTAGAAGCGATAAGCTGCTTATATTCTTTTATATTAACGATATAGTTCTACTATATTAAAAAGATCACGTTAACGCAGCCGAAGACCTGATTAAGTAGCTGTAGGAGCGCTTCTAGATCCGGATTTAGGACCTATTAAGTAGTTTCTTAGTATTAGGGTTATAAGGGATCGTTAACGCCGAAGGCTATGGTTATTACTTAATAACTATATTAACGAGAAGATAAAGGCGTTAAATATCGTTACTAGCCGGAGGGTCACTATACCGCTTACCTTTCCCGATACGTTAGAACCGAATAGCTCGTAAGTATTAGAGGACTCTATCCACCTATATCTATAAAAGGTCGGATCGATTAACTACGCCGCCTATTAAACAAGGCCGGATATCGCAAAGGCTGCTTCTAGACTAGCCGAATTCGCCACTAATCTATCCGGTCAGTATCACGAAGCCGCTAACAGATACCTTAAGTACCTCGACTTAATAAGGTCCCTCTGCCTATCCTTTAGGCCACGGGATTCCGAAGAAACCCTAGCTAAATACGCCCTCTTTTATATAAGTAACGCCGCCTTTAAAGACGATCGTGAGACTCGGTATAGCTCCTAAGGATATATAACTATGCTTTTTAGAGGTCCTATCGATTAGAAGGCGAATAAGTAAATAAGCGTTATTATATCGAGCACCGAAGCAGAGCTTATAGCTCTAAGCGCCGCCGCTTAGTAGTATATCGCGACGCTACGATTAATAAAGGACTTAACGTTAACCTTTAAGGTTAACCCTATTACTATCTACTACGATAATAATTAGACCCGTTAGCTATTAGAAAGCCCGCGCCCATAGGTGACGTCGAAATTAAAGCATCTTGATATATAGGCCCTATGGATCCGGTAGATCGTATAACGCCAGGAGATCGTTATTAATTAGATCGCTACTAACGAAATGGTTAGCGATGGGATAACGAAGACGTTGCCGCCGTAAAAGCACGCTATGTTCGTTAAGATGCTTAGGATAGAAAAGAGCCTTTCCGGCTTAGTTTAAGCGGATCGATTCCCACCGCCTTAACGGCGGTGGGATCGATTACCACCGCCTTAACGGTGGTTCGGATTAATTACTATCGACTTAATAGTGGTTTGGATTAGATTACGATCGCGATCGCGATCGTTAGATTAACTATAATTATATAATAATTATCACGTTGTTTTTAGGATTATAATAAGGCACGAGCTGTTTAATAAGCCGTTAACCTTTGGATTAATATCTAGGCTTAAACTACCCTAGATTTTAAGCTTTAATTCGATCAGAACCGTTAGGATTAATCCTGCGGATCTAGGGGGGTGTGTTAGGCATTTATGCCTAAATGCCCCGATATCCTGTTAGGTATATTCGCAGAACCACGTTATATACTGCTCCGAATACGGCGGTACTTCTATTAGATATATCATAGTGTCATTTCCCCTCTATTAAGGTATATATAGGACATCGTAGACTGGTACTCTTTCATAGTCTGCAATAAACACAAGTCACACTTTGTACGATATTAGTGTCCTGACAGCTTATATCCCTAGGAGTAATATAGTTAGCCGGGTATCCTTATAAGGACCCTCTCCCGTCTAGTCTATATCCTCCGGATATAGCTCCGAAAAAGACGACTCGGCCCGGGACGGTACCCGACTATAAATAGCTTAAATTAGCCTATACTAGGCTTCTAGCTCGTAAGCCACTATTCGTATCTAGGTTATAGCTATCCTATTATAGGACCTTTTATAAATAACTTATTAAAGCCAGAGCTAAATATAAATATAAAGATTAACCTTCCCTAAACCTCTAAGCTATTATAATAAAGCCTAAATAAAGCTTTGTAGATCCTTTAATACTCCGCCTTTAAACTATTATTTAAGGTTTCGTGAATAACCCGGGAATAATCGGGTAGCCTAGTTAAATATAAAGCCTATAGACCTAAAGGAGTGTACGCGACGCTTTATTATTACCTAAATAATAAACTATAGGTGCGCTCCTAATATAGCAGGTATACCCAGATTATAGAGTAGGCAGGAGTAACTATATATACTCTACTTAAGGTCTAGTGACTATTATAGAATATATCCCTAGCTAGTCCTCCTAGCTTATTATTATTTTCTTCTCTTCCCTTTTTTACCCTTTCGACTCATTATTATAATAGCCTTATCCTAAAGCTTTATCTATAAGTTATTCTCTATCGTCCCGTTATAGTAACTTATAAGGTCTTATCTTAGTGGTTTGTCTTGAGTTCTCCGAGGGTCTTTCTAACGCGTTACGCGAGGTCCCCGGCCGTCCCTTGGTTCTAGTGGTCCTGATATCCCGTCTCCTTATGGAATAACAATATGAGTGATTATTATGCGTGGCCCTATAAACTCAGCTAACCCCTGTATTCTAGTATGGCTCCCTAGAAGCGTTAGTTACGTGCGGCTAATAAGTTAGCTTATTAGCTTAAGGCTGCTAATACCCCTCCCGCTAAGAAGCCCGCTCCCCCTAAGAAGCCCGTTGCTCCTATAAAGAACGGTAAAAAGGCCGGCGGTAGCCTTAATACCGCTACTAATAAGACCTCTATTATTAAGGATAGCACTATTAAGAAGACTACTAAGAAAGGTGGTATTAATAACAGGTTAACTATACCTAGCACGGCGTCTAAGACGCCTACTAAAGTGTAGGGGCCGGCCGCGCCTAGTACGGAGTCACTTATAACTCCTACTAAAGCGCGCCTAAATAATAAAGGGTCCGCTATACCCGGCGTGGTATCTAAGATACCCGTTAAAACGAAGGGGTTAGCCGTACCTAATACGGAGTTACTTATAGCTCCTATTAAAGCGAGGGGCCTAGCCCTCTCTAATAAGAAGACCTTTACGGTCCCCGACTACTAGGTTAGCCGGGTTCTTACCCGGTTTTTCTTAGTGATTAGGTTAGACGATAGTTCGCCCGGTGGCTAGTCCACCGGTAACTAAAGGACTCCGTCTCCGTCGCTAATAGGCCACGAGGGCGATAATAACGACGATAATATCGATAATAGTATCGTCGACTATAAAGGGGATATAACTATATCGGGTAGCGCCGATAGTATCCTTTATATTAATAGTAATAAGGGCGAAGATAATAACTTCGTCCCTAGCGGAGGTAAGAGCTCCCTAGGTAATAATATCTTTAGTAACGATAACGTTACCGATAAAGGTCCGGGGGCTAATAGGGGCGATAACGACGCTACGGCTTCTAATAACGGCGATCCCTCGGGCCTTTACCCGGTTCAGGAAGTGGTTATAGGGGGCGACCTCCGTGACCCTCCTTATTAGCGGTGCTACTCGGGTTTCCTTAATATTATCTTAGATAGTTAAGGCCCTATTATCTTTTGTTTATGCCGTAACTCTAGCCGATAATCGTTTAAATACTATTACTATTAGGAGGACCAGAATAATAAGAAGTGCGAAGAGGTATAGTTATACTCCCCGCTAGCTATAGACCGCCCTAGTATACTAACCTATTCTTAGATAAACCTTCGGGCTATCTATACCGCCGTTACTATATAAAACGTATTTATAGATACTATTAGATACGGTGGATTTATAGATAAGAAACTTATAAATTATCTCTCTCCTCTTTCGCTAGTATACTCGTGCTAACTCCTCTCTGCTAGCGTGCCGCCTATAAGCTCTAGGGGGAGCTACGCCGCGTATATACTAATAATTAGCACTATAACTTTAGTAGTTTCGATACGGCTCGGTATAAGTATTATCGAGCGGATATAGTTACGGAGGCTTAAATTACCTTATATAACACTTAGGCCCGGGAATCCTATAAATATATAAAGGCTCTTCGTTAAATTCGTAACCTCCTTCGGGTCGCTAGCGGCGTCGAGACCGATAGCGATAGTAACGATAAGAAGCATTTTATTAGTCTATAGGCATAGGATAAAAAGTGGATCTAATAGTTTAATACGGTCGGGCACTATTCGTATACTATACGAGCACCACTATTTTGTTTTCTTTTGGCGTTTAGGATATAATATAATAAGTTAGTAGAGATAGAGATAATAATAAGACCCTCCGGGGTTATAATATAATGAATTAATAATAACGACGAAAGACCCTATAGGGTTATAATAGTCTCTGCACTTTTCGCGCCCTTTCCTCTTACTAATCATAATATTCCTAAAGAAGTTCCTCCGGGATATACCGCCTTAGTTCCTAGGTATTATCCTTATACCTATAATCCCCCTACTTAACTAAATACTGCCTCCTCTTCCTATTAAACCGATAAGCCAAGATCTCCTTTACCTTATACTCCTCCGACTCCTACGGCTCTATATCCACCTTTATAGGCTTAGGAGCCTAACTATCATAAGACCGCTAAGGCTCTAACAAAGAGATTAGGAAAATATTATAAATCTTTATTAACTACGGGAGGTCTAGCTTATAGGCGAGACTATAGTAACCGATAACTAAGATAATACGGTATAGCCCGAGGTACTTATCCGAGAGTTTTTTATTAGGCCGTTTCTGCTTAATATTTTTCGAGGAGACTAACACGTAGTCCCCTACCTTAAACCGCTATTAAGTCCGTCCGGTGTTATAGAACCTTTTATAGGACTCTTAAGCCTTCCGGATAAAAGTTTCTATTACTTAACGATTAGCGATTAGGTGCTTTACCTATTATTTAGCGGATACCGCCCTAATATTTAACGACTTAGGTAACTAGACGTTATTAGGGCTATAAGGGTTATAGCCTATTAACGCTATAAAAGGCGTCTACTTAATTACTAAGTGCTACGCGGTATTATAGGTAAACTATATAAGGGATAGCTTATCCACTTAGTCGGTCTGCTCCCGTAAGTAATAACTATAAAGATAGTGCTTAATACTCTAATTCTAACGCTTAGTCTAGCCGTCGGTTTAAGGATAGAACGTAATAGATATCCTATAATAAACACCTAAAAGGCTATATAGGGTCCTCTAAAACTTACTTATAAATAAAGAACCCCGATCCGAAATAATACTATTTAGTAACCCGTGAACACTAAAGACCCTTAACTATATAATATCGGCTAAACCTTTAGCGGTTAGTGCACTATTATAAAGGATATAAAGGGAATACTTCGTATAACGGTAAACTACTATAAGAATTATATCTTCTTTTTTTCCGCCCTAATTAATAGGAGGCAGACCCGTAATAAAATTAATTAAGATCTCCTAGAACGGATAAGACGGAACCGGAAGACTAGCTAATAGACTATAAGGCTTATACTATTTCCCCTTAGTCCTCTAATAAACCCTATATATAGGCATAAACTTCTTTACGTCCCGGGATATATACTCCTAATAGAATAAGTCCGAAATCCTCTTAATCGTTCTACCGGAACTATAATATCTAGCGGTAGGTTTATTATAAAAGGCCTATGGGATCTTTTTCCTTAACCCCTATATATTAAGGATAAAAAGGTAACCTCTAAAAAGGATTAGGCCCTTTTTATCCTTTAACTACGGGTCAGATAACCGGTCGTTCCTAGATAAGGAAATATAAAAGGGATTATCCTTTTAGGTATCGGCCACCTCCTCCTTTAAACTTAGTAATAAGTCCTCGGAGACCCTAGGTATTCTGCCCGCCCTCTCCACCACTCTTAATATAAACTTATAAGTAAACCTCTTAATAGCCTTTTAACGTTCCGCGTCTAGGTCCGCCTACCTAGAAGTATACTATAGCTTCTACGATAGACTATTAGCCGGATTCTAAGCTCCCGGCTAGTGCTTAATCTCAAAGTCGAACACCGATAGCTCCTCTAACTATCGTGTATACTATAGGTTAATCTTTGGTTTATCTATTAGGTACCGATAAGTAAGGTGGTCCGTTAGAACTTCTATTAGGGTCTAGCTATAGGCTAGGTAATACCTTTAATACCGGAATACCTTAATAATAGCTATTAACTCCGTGTCCGGAGTTAAATAGTTTAACTCCGTACCCTTAAGCTTCCTCGAAAAGAACGCGATAAGATACTATACCCGATCTATATTCTAACTAATCACTACCCCTAAAGCGAACCCTAAAGTATCCGGCTCTAATCGAATAGGTAACTTAGGATCGAAATACTATAGAACCGGAGCCTCCTAAAACCTCTAGCGTAACTCGTCGAAAGCCTCCTTCTCCCTTATAGATAACACGAACACCCCCTTTACTCTACTCTTCTTCGTTAAGTCTAAGAGCGGCGCTATAATCTTTTATCAGGACACTAATATCGTACGAAGTATGACTTGTGTTTATTGCAGACTATGAAAGAGTACCAGTCTACGATGTCAAATATATAGGCAAAAGAGGGGAAATAACACTGTGATACATCTAATAGAAGTACCACCGTATTCGGAGTAGTGTGTAACGTGGCTCTGCGAATATACCTAATAGGATATCGGGGTATTTGGGCATAAATGCCTGACACACACCCCCAGAACTATAGGATTGATCCTGACGGTTCTGATCGAATTAAAGCTTAAAAACAACGTAAAAATCTAGGGTTTTTAAGCCTAGATATTAATCTAAAGGTTATCGGCTTATTAAATAGCTCGTGCCTTATGATCCTAAAATAACGTGGTAATTATTATATAATTATAGTTAATCTAACGATCACGTTAATCGCGATCGTAATCTAATCTAAACCACCGTTAAGTCGATAGTAGTTAATCTAACTGCTATTAAGGCGGTGGTAATCCATCCGCTTAAACTAAGCCGGTAGGGCTCTTTTCTATCCTAAGTATCTTAACGAACGTAGCGTGCTTTTGCGGAGGCAACGCCTTCGTTATCCTATCGCTAACTATCTTATTAGTAGCGATCTAATTAATCACGATCTCCCGGCATTATATAATCTCCCGGATCTATAGGGCCTGTATATCGAGATAATTTAATTTCGGCGTTACCTATAGACGCGGGCTTTCTAATAGCCGACGGGTTTGATTATTATCGTAATAGATGGTGATAGGGTTAACCTTAAAGGTTAACGTTAGATCCTTTATTAAACGCAGCGTCGCGATATACTGCTAAGCGGCGGCGCTTAGAGCTACGAGCTCTGCTTCGGTGCTTGATATAATAACGCTTATTTGCTTATTCGCCTTTTAGTCGATAGGACTTCTAAAAAGCATGGTTATAAACCCTGGGAGCTGTACCGAGTCTCACGATTATCTCTAAAGGCGGCGTCGCTTATATAAAAAAGGGCGTATTTAGCTAGGTTTTTATCGGAATCCCGTGGCCTAAAGGATAAGCAGAGGGACCTCGTTAAGTCGAGGTACTTAAGGCACCTGTTAGCGGCCTTATAATGCTAACTGGATGGATTAGTGGCGAATTCGGCTAGTCTGGAAGCAGCCTTTGCTATATCCGGCCTTGTTTAATAGGCGGCGTAGTTAATCGATCTAACCTTTTATAGATATAGGTGGATAGAGTCTTCTAAAGCCTAAGAGCTATTCGGTTCTAATGTATCGGGAAAGGTAAGCGGCGTGGTGACCCTCTGGCTAGTAACGATATTTAACGCCTTTATCTTTTCGTTAATATAGTTATTAAGTAATAACTATAGCTTTCGACGTTAACGATCCCTTATAACCCTGATATTAAGGAACTATTTAATAGGGCCTAAATCCCGAACCTAGAACTCCTCCTATAGCTGCTTAATTAAATCTTCGGCGTTATTAATATAGTCCTTACGGTATAATAGTACGATATCGTTAATATAGAAGAATATAAGCAGCTTATCGCTTCGGAAAACGTAATCGTCCTCCTTTAACTGCGTAAGCCTATACTTGCCTAAAATAGAAGAGAGCTCCTGATGCCATAGCTTAGGGGAACGGCGTAGGCTATATAGGGCCCGGCGTAGCCGGTTAATCCTATGGTTCGAGGGGCGTGGGAGGCTTAAAAACGGTTCTAAACCGGCCTTATTAGTGACGTTAGCGGTAGAGGCGGCCTATAGGATATTTTATCCCGGCGGGTCTCTAATATAGACCTCTTCGTTAAGGCGGGCGTTCGTAAACGCGTTAACGGTATTAAGTTAGCGGGTCTCTAGATCGAAGTGGGCAGTAATAGCTATAAGCGTTTTAAAGGTCCTTCCGGCCAGTATAGAGGCGTAGGCATTAAGGTGATTTTAAGGTTATTAATCACTATAAACGCAGAGGCGTGCCTTGAATTTGGTGATATAGCTAGATGGATTAACCTTATATTTAAATACCTATATTAGATCTATAGGGCGGCTCGGAAGGGCAGAAGATAACGGAGTCTTAATAGCTTTAAACGTGCCTATCTTAACGAGAGCCTAAACCTCTTTAGAGGCGGCTATAACTCATTATGTCCTATATAGAGACCTTATTATCTGGCTCTAATTGGACGGCTCTTCGAGTATATCACGGCATAGCAGCGGCTTCTTCGGTATATCGAAGCGGTTAAGATAGAGGAACGTAGAGTCGGCGTATCGTTGCGGTGGCCGGCGGTTACGTTATGGCCGAGAGGAGGCTGCCGGCGTGGTAGCCGGCGCTAAAGGCTTTAAAGATAGGGTACCCGCCGTGGACGAAGATGGACGGGTATCCGGCGTTAAAGAGGTAGCCGGTGGAGGTAGCTATTAAGCAGTTGCCTTAGAAGAAGGGCTCGGGGCTGCCGTTACGGTAGCCGTGGCGGTAGTCGTTATTTTATCCTCTAGAACTGACTGATTAGGGGATAATAAACCTGTGGCCGTGGTTATGCCGGCGGCGCCGGTGGTAGGCGTAATAGTATTATTAGAGTCATCGGAATCGGAGGAATCTTTATCTGAGTTATCGTTATTAGAGTTATCGGAGTTATCGTCAGAGGCAGCGGCGGTTATTGCTGCTAACGTTATAAGAGCTAGAGGCGGTAATTGGCTTATAGCTATAGCTGGAATAGCTGCTGTTAGCGTTGATTAACGTGAAGCTGGAGGCGTTGTTATAGGAGGGGAAAAAGAGGAAGAGGGCGTTGCTTTAGGAGAGGTTGTTATAGGAGAGGTTTTAGAGGTAATTATAGTAGTAATTATCGCCGGCGTTATGGCAGAGCCCTAAGCCGTGGCTGCTATAATAGAAGGAGTAACCCGGGTAGCCACTATAGCTACCGTTTTAGGCGGCTGCGATCGCTATAGTGACTTATCCACCCCCCCAGAATTAGGCGAGGGAGTCGAATTTTCTATTACTTTAATAGCTGCTACTTTAACCTCTTCTTATTTAACCTATTTAACTACTTTAACTGCTTTAACAGCAGCTCTTTTAATTGCTTTAAGCTGTTCCGGCCTTCTAATATCCTGGAACGACTCTATCGGTATATTCTGCTATATTACTATAAACTAATCGTATATCGGTATTACGCTAACGGATACCAGGGCGTCCTTTTCGGTGTTATTAGGCTGATTAAGCTCTTTAAAAAGCTCCATCGCTATAGGTGGGTCCACGTCACGATCCTTATACAGGATCTTCTTATTAAAGCTAATATCTCTTATACGCAGGACCCTTCCGAGCTTTAGCACCTAAATCCGATATATATTAGTGCTTTTATAGCCGATTAGATAACCGATATAAACCCTCTCCGCGAGCTTCTTATTTTTCCGGCGCCTATATTAGTAGTTAGTAGTTAATAGATAGGCACGGTAACCGTACCTCTTTAGGTGACCGATTAAAGGGGTGCTAGTAATACGTTCGATCCTTATCTTAGTAACCCATTTATCTATATAACCCTTCGGCGACTTCCACCTAAGGTCACGGCGTGGAATTAGGTTATATAGGTATATCACGGCCGCGACGATCTCCGGCTATATATCCTATTAGAAGCCGGAGGCGATAGCGAGGGCCTAGGCGATAGCGTATATAATAGCCCCGTGCCGTTCCGCTCCGGCATTCTATACGGCCGTATTAGGTAACGACCTTTCGATTAGGATCCCTCTTTAGTAAGCCTAGTTATTAAGATTGCTTTGCAGGGCTCGTTTATTATCTAGGCGTATCACTATAATAGGACAGTGGTACTGCCGTGGCGTACGCAGCTTAAAGGCGGTGACCGATAGAAAAGCTGACTTAAGGTCCTTTAGGAAGTCCCCCACGATAAAGTGCGTATAGGGGCAGTGGTATAGTATTAGCTTTATAAGGCTATTAAAGGACTCGTTATTAGAGAAGATATCGATATCTATACGTTGCTAAGGGCGTATAGGCCGGTGGTTAGGAGTGCGCTGTGCTATTAGTCTGCGGGCCTTGCTGCCGGAGTAGCTCTTGTATTCTATTATAAGGGGAAAATCGTCTCCTCTAGAGACGGTGCTGCCTATACAGGCGGTCGTGATGTGTTTAAGGGCTTCGGCGCTTATATGGCCTAGCCGCTTATGCTATAAACGAGCGTCGGCGAGGCTTATAATCGGCGCTCTTAAGCTATTAAAAAAGCTTTATTATTCCGTTGGTTAGAGGGTAAACTAACCTCCTATGTTCTTTAAAGGCAGGGTAACGGTCCTACCTTTTTCCTTAATTTCTAACGCCTATCTTCCGGTAATAAGCGATCCTATTAGAAGTAATCGGAGGGCTAATATAAGGGTTATAGGACATCCCTCGATATACGCTATATCCTTTAAAATCAGCGTATACGGCTAATAATCCCGATCTTTAACTTCTAGCCTTATAGTTCCGAATCCGGTAACCGGATCCGACTCTCCTTTACCGGTATTGAACGTTACGAGCTTTTCCGCGGGCCGATAGTCTTTTAGAAGGTAACGCTTATTAGTAATATACCTTATAGTGCCGGAATTAATTAATAGCTCGTTTTTAAAGGGTCCGTCTGCGGCTCTGGTTGATAAAAAGCTGTATATGCCGTACGATCCAGTTCTATCGTCCGAATCCGAGTCCGAAGAACCGGCGCCCCCGGTGGCTACGAAATTAGATGAATCCTTGGAAGGGTCTTTCGAGGGTGACTTCTATTAACCCTTATTTCCCTTACTTTCGGCGTCCTTTTTAAGGTTACTCTGGAACCTCTTTCGGCGATCGTTATCCTAGCTAGCGATAATCCGGTTATAACGTTCTTCCGTTTCCTTAGATAGCTTAAAGTTCTTCCCTCTTCGGGCCGGGTTAATATTCGGGCAGGTCTAAATTAGCTTATAGTAGCTTCGGGTCTTCCGGGCTATACGGTAGTCGTGGATAAGTTCCCTTTTAGTACCCTGACCCTATTAACGATCCTTTTGGCGATCCGGTTACTGACCTTCTTTATCCTTTCCTAGGAACATGGCTATATAGAATAATAACGATCTCGGCTTCCGATCTAAATATAGAGGGTGCCTATAACGTAACCAGGTAGTATATTCGTTAACGATGCTCTTAATATCCAGTAAATCGTCCTTATCTTCTTCTGCTAATATTTTAGAAAACCGGGCTTCTAACTATTCCTAGGAAATCGATCCGATCGCGTTAAAAAATCCGTTAAGCTGGTTTATCTTCGAATCGATCGCGCGAACCTTATACGTCTTTGCCTTTTTATATAACTTACGGAAGGTATTAAGCTAGCGTTAGTATGGTATCTTCCTAATAGATTATATATAATCGTCTTAATAGAGCTTAATAAGTGACCTCTAGGCGGCGTTAGTGGGCTTAAGGCGTGCCTTTAGGATTCGTAGGATTTCCTTTAGGTCGTCTTTGCCGGCGAAGGACTCCGCGAGGCTTTAGTCCACGGTGGTGGTGATATAGTCTAGTATAGCCTTTATCGCGGCCTTTTCCTGCTTATATTCGTTATAGGAGAAGAGCCATAGCTTATACTTTTGATCCTAATTTTCGTCTTTGCTTGCGGTAGGAGGGTTAACCTTTTAGAGGCGTTTTAGACGTTTGGTATCGTTAAGATCCGGATCCACGAGCTTCGTAACCTCGTTAGAGAGAGCGACTTCTATCACACGCAGATACTACTAGTACTAGTCCTTTAAAGAGGTTAGTATAATTAAGGTTATCTTGATAGCGTGGACGGGCAGTTAATTAGATAGAGTGGAAGAAGGAGAAGGAAAAGGAGAAGGAGGAGGAATAGATAGAGGCGGTTAAAGGGGTTAGTAATAATAAGTAGGCGGACGGGCTGGTAGACGACTCTATCCGTAATAGAGGAGGGACTTAAAAAGAGAGGCTCTAATCGTAACGATTAAGAGCTTTAAAAAGGGGGCTTTAAAAAGAGGTAGAATAGGGAGAGGCTATAACGCCTATAACTATTAGATTAACCGGAATAGAGGCGTATCACCAGAGCGCCGGGCTTATAACTGTTAGGACACTAATATCGTACGAAGTGTGACTTGTGTTTATTATAGACTATAAAAGAGTACTAGTCTACGATGTTAAATATATAGGTAAAAGAGGGGAAATGACACTATGATATATCTAATAGAAGTACCGCCGTATTCGGAGTAGTGTGTGACGTGGCTCTACGAATGTACCTAATAGGATATTAGGGCATTTGAGTATAAATGTCACGGGTATAATTCGTTAAAGCCAGGGATAGCCTGAATAGGAGGGAATAATGTGTCTTGATAGTCACGAAGGGGATTAGATAGGGTATGGTGTTCGGAGATAGGAGGTTAGGTTAGCTCCGGGACTAGTACTATCCGGGCCGGTCTGGTATAGTGTGATAAGGAGGACTACCGGCGGATAGATTATAGTCCTAGGAATGCTTTCGGGGGGATTCTATAAGATTCTTAGGGAAGAGGCTCTAGTTATCTATAAAAGGGATAGGTAAAGCTAAACTCCTAACTTAGAGGTTTAGTAAATAATTTAACTCTTAATTCGACCTATTAGTTTATATTACCTTTTGAATTATCTTATAATATCTCTTTACTCTTTATATAAAAACCTCCTAATATATTATTCGCTTAACTATTCTAATAGGTATAATAACCGTTAAGAGTTATAAGTATAATTCACTTTTATTAGTTAGCTAATAAATAACTATACCTCCTTATACGCGCTTTAGTACTATTCCCCCTAAAGACGGAGATCACGAATCGGTTTATAAGTATACGCTATCTCCTAGTCCTAGAAGTAACACCACCGCGCTTTTACCTAGTAAATAAGAGACTATTATCCCGTAGGGCCCTTTAGAGCTATAGCCAGAACCGTCTTTAGCACCCTAGCGTAAGCCTCCTATAGCCCCTTAGCGCGAGACACCCGTGGTTTAATCGTCTAACACTATAAAGCTATAACTTAATCTTTAGTTAGGTATACGTTATAATATTAAGGAACTAAAGAATTATCCCACGGATTAACTGCTTCCCGAGGAGCTAGACTTCCTCCTAAGCTATTATAAGGAATATAGGGAATCAGAGCGTAAGTTAAAGCGTCTAGAAGCTATCCGTTATAGCGAAGACCCGGACGCTACCCTACCCCCTTACTTAGTAAACCACTACCCTCCCCGAAGTGGTCGTGGCGATCTATTTAAGGTAAACCTCCTTACCCTAAAATAGGATAATAAGTTATATAACTAGTTTAGGACCTTTATAAAAGAGATTAAGGAACGCTTTTACCTTAATCTACCTAGTTTTACGATAAAGGCGAAGAAGGTCTATTTTACCGCTAGTTACTTTAAGAGGAATACGAAGTCCTATTAGCGAGCTTATTAAAGGAGGACCTATGGTTTTTCGATAAAGGCGATATAGGCCGAGCTAAAGGCCTTCCTGACTAAGTAATTAGTTAATAATAAGACCCGCGAGTTATTAGTTATAGAATAGATCTTTTCGGGACGGACCTCTTAGTAACCTGGTTAGACCTATAATTAATTTCTTAATAAGTTAGATTCCTTATTTAATAAGCTGTTTATCCCCCTTCCTAATAAGTGGCGTATATAGTTTATTATATCTTAGCTAAATAGACCTCTACGCGATTAAATTATTACTAGAATTTTACTTAAGACCTTCTAGGAGCTAAATATTACTACTTATTAGGCTAAGGTTATATTATCTTATAAGAGTAAACCGTCTAATCGGGATCGCGGCTATTACTCGTATATACCCTGTGATTAGGGTTATAAGAGGAAGCGCGGAACTAGTAGTGAACCCTTATTACCCTAAGCCAGCGGCTTTTATAAAAGCTCGCCTACGCCCCCTACTACTATAACCGCGGCTATTACTACTACCCCTGCCTAATAGCGGGATAACCCTAGCGGAACCTCGGAATTCTCGGGCCCTCGGAAATATTACAAATACGGAGAAAAGGGCTATATTCAACCTTTTTGCCTTTATTTACGGAATTAGCGGACCGGCTAAAGTTCTACCTCGGCTACTAACCCTAATTAGGAGGCCGTGGCTTCTAGTTAACCCACTTTAGGTTAGGTGTAGGCCCTACCCTAAGCCTTATAGGGTTAGGCCTAGGATAACGCGCCGTTAGAGTCGAACCCTCCCCCTAGACTAATAAGGGTAAAGCTTAATATACGACTAAATAATAGATAGGACTATTAAGTTATAATTCTGGATAGCGCTACCGACTTTAATATTATTAGAAACGCGTAGTACCCCCTAGTAAAGTAATTACCGGACCCCCTAAAGAAGTTAGCTAGGTGAATAAGGAATATATAACCTAGACGCTCGGATCGATCTTATCTATAGTTCGGATTATAGATAATTAGAATCGTATATAGATATAGTATATAGAGTTATATATTATAGATATAGGTGATAATAGGTCGGAGGTTATCCTTAGGATCCCCTGGTTAACTAAGTATAACCTAATAGTTAACTAAATAGAGAAGAGTTGGATATTTTAGATTTAGAAGGAGGAGTTAAAGTTTATGGGTTTATAGAAGGAGTTAAAGAGGGCTACGAATAGGGTAAAGGTGACTATTAGGCTTATTAGGGCCTAGGTGGCGCGGGTTAGCCGTATCTAAGCTTATATCTTAGAGGATACGATTCCGCCTACTCCCTTACCTAAACTATTACCTAAACCCCCGGAGGACCCTTTGCTTATAGGTTAGGAAGAGTTAATAGTAGCCGTGCCGGAGTAGTATTATAAGTTCCTAGATATATTTAATATAGAGGAGGCAGGTAAGCTGCCTAGTTATTATTAATAGGACCACGGGATTAAGTTATAGGAAGGGAAGACGCCCCTGTTTAGGCCGATTTATCTATTAGCGGAGGAGGAGTTAGCGGTATTACGGGAGTACCTCTAGGGCGCCCTCGCTAAAGGATAGATTCGTTATTCTACTAGCCCTACGGGTACTCCTATTCTTTTTATACCGAAGAAGGGTAGGAAGTTAAGACTATATATAGACTATTAGGGGTTAAATAAGGTTACTCGTAAAGACCGCACGCCGCTTTTATTAATATATAAGATTATAGACCGGCTTTTATCGTTAAAGGTCTTTACTAAGCTAGACCTTAAGGACGCCTATTATCGACTTTATATACGACCCGGTAATAAGTAGAAGATAGCTTTTAGGACTCGTTATAGTTATTTTAAGTATATAGTTATACCCTTTAGGCTTACTAATACCCTAGCTAGCTTTTAATAGTATATTAACTAGGCCTTAAGTTAGTTAGTCGATACGATTTATATAGTCTATCTACATAATATCTTAATTTATAGTAAGGACCTTAAGGTTTATTAAGTATACGTTAAGGATGTTTTAGGAAGGTTAAGGGAGTGGTTATTATACGCGAATCCCGAGAAGTATATATTCGACACTTAAGAGGTAGAGTTCCTAGGGTTTATTATTAGAGTAGATAGGGTTTATATACATTAGTCTAGGGTCGAGGCTATCCGTGATTAGTAGGGGCCGAACTCTATAAAGACTATCTAAATCTTCCTGGGTTTTACTAGGTTTTACCGGCGTTTTATTAAGAATTATTAAAAGATTATAGCGCCGCTCTCGGACTTAATAAAGAAGAGTAGAGTGAAGGGGGTGTTTATGTTATCTATAAGGGAGAAGGAGGCTTTCGACGAGTTATGCTAAAGGTTTTAGGAGGCTCCGGTTTTATAGTATTTCGATCCTAAGTTACCTATTCGACTAAAGCCGGATATATCGGGGTTCGCTTTAGGGGCAGTGATTAGTTAGTATATAGATCGGGTATAGTATCTTATTATATTCTTTTCGAGGAAGCTTAGGGGTACCGAGTTAAACTACTCGACTCCGGATACGGAGTTAATAGCTATTATTAAGGTATTCTGGTATTAAAGGTATTACCTAGCCTATAGCTAAACCCTAGTAGAAGTTTTAACGGACCACCTTAATTATTAGTACCTAATAAATAAGCTAAAGATTAAGCCGTAGTATATATAATAGCTAAAGGAGCTATCGGTATTTAACTTTAAGACTAAGCACCGGCCGGGGGCTTAGAATCCGGCTAATAGTCTATCTTAAAAGCCATAGTATACTTCTAGGTAGGCGGACCTAGACACGGAGCGTTAGAAGCCTATTAAATGGTTTACCCGTAAGTTTATATTAAGAGTGGTGGAGAAGGCGGGTAGAGTACCTAGGGTCTCCGAGGACTTATTACTAAGTTTAAAGGAGGAGGTGGCCGATACCTAAAAGGGGGATCCCTTTTATATTTCTTTATCGGGGAAGGACCGGTTATCCGACCCGTGGTTAAAGGATAAAGAGGGCCTAATCCTTTTTAGGGGTCGCCTCTTTATCCCGACTATATAGGGGTTAAGGAAGAAAATCTTATAGGCCTTCTATAATAAACCCACCGCTAAATATTATAGTTCTAGTAGAACGTTTAAGAGGATTTCGGACTTATTCTATTAGGAGTATATATCCCGGGATATAAAGAAGTTCGTGCCTATATATAGGGTTTATTAAAAGATTAAGGGGAGATAGTATAAGCCGTATAGCCTATTAGCTAGTTTTTTAGTTCCGTCTTATCCGTTCTAAAAGATCTCGATTAATTTTATTACGGGTCTCCCTCCTATTAATTAGGGCGGAAAGAAAAAGGATACGATCCTTATAGTGGTTTACCGTTATATAAAGTATTCCCTTTATATCCCTTATAGTAATACACTAACCGCTAAAGGTTTAGCCGATATTATATAGTTAAGAGTCTTTAGTGTTTACGGGTTACCGGATAGGATTATTTTAGATCGGGGTTCTTTATTTATAAGTAAGTTTTAAAGGACTCTATATAGTCTTTTAGGTATTTACCGTAGAATATCCACTACGTTCTATCCTTAAACCGATAGCTAGATAAAGCGTTAGAATTAGAGTGTCGAGCACTACCTTCGTAGTTATTATTTATAGGAGCAGACCGATTAGGTGGATAAGCTATCCCTTACGTAGTTTACCTATAATACCGCGTAGCACTTAGTAATTAAGTAGACGTCCTCCGTGGCGTTAATAGGCTATAATCCTTATAGTCCTAATAATATCCAGTTACTTAAATCGTTATACGTTAGGGCGGTATCCGCTAAATAATAAGTAAAGCACCTAATCGCTAATCGTTAAGTAATAAAAACTTTTATCCGGAGGGCTTAAGAGTCTTATAAGAGGTTCTATAATACCGGACGGACTTAATAGCGGTTTAAGGTAGGAGACTATATCTTAGTCTCCTTAAAAAATATTAAGCAGAAACGGCCTAGTAAGAAACTCTTGGATAAGTACCTGGGGCCGTACCGTATTATCTTAGTGTAGAGGGGCAGACCCGTGTTCCGGGTCTGGACGTTATGGATATCACGTGACTACTCGGTCCTAGAGATCTGGTCTTGTATGCGGCTATTCTTCGGAATAGACCCACTATATCTAGCCAGCTTTTCGTCCGATCTTTTACGATTATCACCTATCACCTATTATAATTATAATTTATATTATCCTTCCCTTTTTAGTTATCTAGACGATCTAGAAGAGCCGACCGTAGGCCCGCCTGCCTATTTATAGCTATTCGTTCCCCTGATCGGACCACTGCCGACCCTTCTAGAGGCCCGGCGACCGTCTCCTCGGGACCCTTATCTCTAGATACGGACCCGTGACGAGCCTGACCCTTCCCTTCGGCTAGCCTATTAGTTGGTTGTTTGTTTTGGCCCTAGCGGAGCCGTTCTGCATAGTGACGGCTTCGCCTTCCTTTATTAGTTATCGGTTATTATAGTCTCGCCTATAAGCTGGATCTCCTATAGTCGATAAAGATTTATAATGTTTTCCTGATCTTTTTATTAGAGCCCTAGCGGTCCCGTGATGGTTAGGCCCCCGAGCCTATCAAGGTGGATATAAAGCTATAGGAGTTAGAGGAGTATAAGGTTAAGGAGATTTTGGTTTATCGGTTTAATATGAAGAGGAGGTAATACTTAGTTAAGTAGGCGGATTATAGGTATAACGATAATACCTAAGAGCCGAGGCGTTATATCCCGGAGGAACTTCTTTAAGAATATTATAATCGGTAAGAGGAGAGGGCGCGAAAAGTGCAAAGACTGTTATAACCCTATAGGGTCCTTTATCGTTATTATTAATTTATTATATTATAGCCTTAGAGGGCCCTATTGTTATTAAAATTCGTTATATATCCTAAACGCCTAAAACGAAGAACTATGTCTATAGATTAACTAGCGTATCGATAACGCCCCCTAGCTAAACTCTTATGCCACCTTACTTATCCTGCTAGCTATTGGCGGCCCGACCTCCTTAGCGACGATAAAGTCTATTATCGTCTATATCCCTAGTCTTAGGGAAGTTATAGAACCCCTCTAGGAACTTATTAGCCCTCTTTATCTCCCTTACTATAGACTGCTTATACTATATACGGTGATCCGTTCGTTCGGCGCGGAGATAGCGGTTATACTCCTTTTTATTAAAACCGTCGGTATTATAACGTTGGTTACCGGCTAGAGCCCGGCGTAGGCGTCCCTATAGGTACCTTATATACTATAGCTTATTATCCCTTATTCCGCCGAACTTAATAGCGTTAAGTAAAATTTTCTGGAAGGTATAGGCGGCTTTAGTGGCGGCCTAGTTTAACTACGGTTTTATTAGTGACCCGGGGCGGTTTATAGTAGGGAGGGGGTATAACCTATAGTCTCGTAATTAGTATTATTACGAATAGCCTGATAGTAGAAGCACTTAGTAGACGCTATGGACTTGCTTGAGTCCCGGCACGAATAAAAGATAGTAGGACCCTTACTATCCAGGATAATATTAAGGAATCTATAATAGCACTGCTAGCAGGGATTATCGCAGAGGTCGCCCCCCTTAATAACCTTTATTACCGGGTATAGGTTAGCGGGATTATCGCTATTAGGAGGTATAGTATCGCTATCACCCCTATTAGCCCCCGGACCGACGTTAGTAACGTTTTTATTATTAAAGATATCGTTACCCTAGGAGCTTTTACCTTTACTAGGGATAAAGTTATTATAATCGTCTTTATTACTATTAATATAGATAATACCATCGGCGTTACCCGATATAGTTATATCCCTATTATAGTTAACGATACCACCTTTATTATCGGCACTATTATCACTATTATAGTTAACTAGATATCCGACTAGAGTCTTCTAGTTAGCGGTGGACGGACTACTAGCCGAACTATCGTCTAAGTCGAACGCTAGGAATAGCTTCTTTAGCACTTTTTTAGCCTTATAGCTAACCTTATTAAGGGTATCTTTATTAAGGAGGGCAGAGCCCCTCGCTTTAGTAGGAGTCGTAAACGACTTTATACCGGGTACGGCTAACCCCTTTATTTTAGTAGGCGTTTTAATAACTATACCGGGTATAGTTAACTTATTATTATTATAGCGCGCTTTAGTAAGCGCGGCGAGGCCCCTTATTTTAGTGGGATTCGTGGACGACTCTATACCGGGTACGGCTAACCTATTATTATTATTACCACCTTTATTAGTGGTCTTTTTAATAATACTATTTTAAATAATAATAGACTTTTTCTTAGTGGTATTAAGGCCACTACCGGCCTTATCGGGGCTTTTCTAGACCGCGGCCGCTTTTTTCTTAGGGGTCCTATTAGGAGAGGTATTAGTGATACTAACTAAGTTAACCCGTTTAGCTAACTTCCGGGCTATACGTAACTATTTCTTCTAGGAGACTATAATACTACGAGACACGGGGATTAGTACAGGTCTAGGAATAGGCACGCGATCACTTATATTATTATTCTACACGAAATTAAGGTATATTATCGATAGGGGTTATTATTATTCGTATAAGGGATGATTATAATAAGCTATTTTAGATATTAGAACCACTAGAACTAAGGGACTATAGGGAACCTTGCGTAACACGATAGAAAGACCCCTAGGAAACTTAAGATAAACCACTAAGATAAGGCTTTACGAGTAGATAAGATACGGAGATAAGGATTAACCTATAGATAAAGCTTCGGAATAAGGCTATTATAATAATTACTCGAATAGGTAAAGAGGAGAAAAGAAGAAAATAATAATAAGCTAGGAGGACTAGCTAGGATATATTCTATAATAGTTACCGAACCTTAAGTAGATCCTGCGTGGTTACTCCTGCCTACTCTATAATCTAGGTATACCTACTATATTAGGAGCGTACTTATAGTTTATTATTTAGATAATAATAAAGTGTCGCGTACACTCCTTTAAGTCTATAGGCTTTATATTTAGCTAGGCGATATAATTAATCACGGATTATTTATAAGGCCTTTAATAATAGTTTAAAGGCGGAGCGTTAAAGGACCTACGAAGCTTTATTAAGGCTTTAGTATAATAGTTTAGAGGTTTAGGGGAATTAATCTTTATATTTATATTTAGCTTTAGCTTTAGTAGGTTATTTATAAGAGGCCCTATAATAGGATAGCTATAATCTGGATTCGAATAGTGGCTTACGAGCTAGAAGCCTAGTATAGGCTAACTTAAGCTATTCGTAATCGGGTACTATCCCGGGCCGAGTCGTCTTTTTCGGAGCTATATCCAGAGGATATAGGTTAGACAAGAGAGGGTCCTTATAAGGATACCCGGTTAACTATATTACTCCTAGGGATATAAGCACTAAAGGAGGGGGCGTGATATTACGGGTATAATTCGTTAAAGCCAGGGATAGCCTAAATAGGAGGGAATAATATATTTTAATAATCATAAAGGGGATTAGATAGGGTATAGTGTTCGGAGATAGGTAGTCGAGTCGGCTCCGGGACTAGTACTATCCGGGCCGGTCTAGTATAGTGTAATAAGGAGGACCACCGGCGGATAGATCGTGGTCCTAGGAATGCTTTCGGGGGGATTCTATAAGGTTCTCGGGGAAAAGGCTCTGGTTATTTATAAAAGGGATAGGTGAAGCTAAACTCCTGACTTAGAGGTTTAGCGAATAATTTAACTCTTAATTCGACCTATTAGTTTATATTACCTTTTTAATTATCTTATAACGTCTTTTTACTCTTTATATAAAAACCCCCTAATAATAAATACCTAATATCTTTAAATAATTCTTAATAAAACGCTAATAGAACCTAGTAAAACCTAGGAAGATTTAGATAGTCTTTACCGAGTTCGGCTCTTACTAATCGCAGATAGCCTCGACCCTAGACTAATCTATATAAACCCTATCCACTCTAATAATAAACCCTAGGAACTCCACCTCTTAAGTCTCGAATATATACTTCTTAGGATTCGCGTATAACGACTACTCCCTTAACCTTCCTAAAACCTCCTTAACGTGCACTTAAGAGACCTCGAGGTCCTTACTATAAATTAAGATATCGTTTAGATAGACTACGTAAATCGTATCGACTAGCCTACTTAAGGCCTAGTTAATATACCGTTAAAAACTAGCTAGAGTATTAGTAAGCCTAAAAGGTATAACTAAGTACTCGAAATAACTATAATAAGTCCTAAAAGCTATCTTTTACTTGCCGCCGGGTCGTATACGAAGTCGATAATAGGCGTCCTTAAGGTCTAACTTAGTAAAAACCTTTAATAATAAAAGCCGGCCTATAATCTCGTGTATTAATAGGAGTAGCGTGTGGTCCTTACGAGTAACCTTATTTAACCCCCGACAGTCTATATATAGTCTTAACTTTCCCCCTTTCTTCGGTATAAAAAGAATAGGAGCACCCGTAAAGCTAGTAAAGTAACGAATCTAACCTTTAGCGAGGGCACCCTAGAGGTACTCCTATAACGCCGCTAACTCCTCCTCTACTAACGGATAAATCGGCCTAAATAGGCGTGTTTTCCTTTCCTCTAACTTAATCCCGTAGTCCTACTAATAATAACTGGGCAGCTTACCGGCCTCCTCCACGTTAAATATATCTAAGAATTTATAATACTGCTCCGGTATAGCTACTAATAACTCTTTTTAACCTATAGGCAAGGGGTCCTCCGGGGGTTTAGGTAGTGGTTTAGGTAAGGGAGTAGGCGTGGTCGTGTCCTCTAAGATATAAGCTTAAATATAACTAACCCGCGCCACCTAGGCCCTAATAAGCCTAACGGTCACCTTCGCCCTATTTGTAGCCCTCTTTAACTTCTTCCGCGAACCTATAAACTTTAACTCCTCCTTCTAAATCCGAAACGTCTAACTCTTCTTTACCTAGTTAACTATTAGGTTATACTTAGTTAACTAGGGGATCCCTAGGATAACCTCCGACCTATCTTTACCTATATCTATAATATATAACTCTATATACTATATCCGTGTACGATTCTAACTATCTATAATCCGAACTATAGATAAGATCGATCCGAGTATCCAGGTTATATATTCCTTATTCACCTAGCTAACTTCCCTAGGTAGTCCGGTAATTACTTTACCGGGGGGCACTATACGTTTATTAATAATATCGAAGTCGGTAGCGCTATCTAGAATTATAACTCGACGGTCCTATCCACTATTTAGTCGTATATTAAGCTTTACCCTTACTAGACTAAGGGGAGGGTCCGACTCTAACGGCGTGTTATCCTAGGCCTAACCCTATAGGGCTTAAGGTGGGGCCTATAGCTAACCCAAAGTGGGTCGACTAGGGGCCACGGCATCCTGATTAGGGTTAGTAGCCGAGGTAGAACTTTAGCCGGCCCGCCTATTCCGTAAATAAGGGGAAAAAAGTCGAATATAGCCCTCCTCTCCGTATTCGTAATATTTCCGAGGGCCTAAGAATTCTAAGGTTCTGCTAGGGTTATCCCGCTATTAGGCAGGGGTAGTAGCCGCGGTTATAATAGTAAGGGGCGTAGGCGAATCTTCTTAAGAACTACTAGCTTAAGATAATAAGGGTTTACTATTAGTTCCGCGCTCCCTTTTATAACCCTAATTACGGGGTGTATAATAGCCGCGGTCCTGATCGGATAGTTTACCCTTATAAGATAATATAACCTTAGCCTAATAAGCCGCGATATTTAGCTCTTAGAAGGTCTTAGGCAAAATCCTAGTAATAATTTAATCGCGTAGAGGTCTATTCAGCTTCGATATAATAAACTATATACGCCACTTATCGGGAAGGGGGATAGACACCTTATTAAATAAGGAATCTAACTTATTAAGAAATTAATTATAGGTCTAACCGGGTTACTAAGAGGTCCGTTCTAAAAAGATCTATTCCGTGACTAATAACTCGCGGGTCTTGCTATCGACTAATTACTCGGTTAAGAAGGTCTTTAGCTTAGCCTATATCGACTTTATCGAAGAACCGTAGGTCCTCCTCTAGTAGACACGCTAATAGGACTTTATATTTCTCTTAAGGCAGCTAGCGGTAAAGTGGACCTTCTTCGCCTCCGTTATAAAGCTAGCGGGATTAAGGTAAAAGCGTTCCTTAATCTTTTCTATAAAGGTTCTAAACTAATTATACGACTTACCGTCCTATTTTAGGTTTAGGAGGTTTACCTTAAATAGATCGCCGCGACCTCCTCGGGGATAATAGTGGTTCGTTAAGGGTCCGTAAGGGGGTAGGGTAACGTCCGGATCCTTATTACGGCGGATAGCCTCCAGACGTTTTAACTTACGTTCGCGTTCCCTGTGTTCCTTATAGTGGCTTAGGAGGAAGTCTAGCTTTTCGGGGAGTAGCTAATCCGTAGGGTGATTCTCTAGCTCCTTAATATTATACCGCGTGCCTGACTAAGGATAGGGCTATGGCTCTATAGTATTAGACGATTAAGCCGCGGGTATCTCGCGCTAGGAAACTATAGGAGGCTTACGCTAGAGTGCTAAAGACGTTTCTGGCTATAGCTCTAGAGGACCCTACGGGATAATAGTCTCCTATTTACTAGGTAAAGGCGTAGTGGTATCGCTTCTAGGGCTAGGAGATAGCGTGTATTTACGAACCGATTCGTGATCTCTGTCCTTAGGGGGAATAATACTAAAGCGCGTATAAGGAGGTATAGTTATTTATTAGCTAACTAGTAGAGGTAAATAGTACTTATAACTCTTAATAGTCGTTATACCCGTTAGAACGGTATAGCGAATAATATATTAGGGGCTTTCGTGTAAAGAGTAAAGAGACGTTATAAGATAATTAAAAAGGTAATATAAATTAATAAGTCGAATTAAGAGTTAAATTATTCGCTAAACCTCTAAATCAGGAGTTTAGCTTTACTTATCCCTTTTATAGATAACTAGAGCCTCTTCCCCGAGAACCTTATAGAATCCCCCTAAAAGCATCCCTAGGGCTATAATCTATCCGCCGGTAGTCCTCCCTATTATACTATACCAGACCGGCCCGGATAGTATTAGTCCCGGAGCCGACTCGACCGCCTATCTCCGAACACTATACCCTATATAATCCCCTTTATAACCATTAAGACATATTATTTCCTCCTATTTAAGCTATCCCTGGCTTCGATAAATTATACCCGTGACAGAGCGAGGAAAGATTCTTGTTATAAAGGAAAGGGGGGAAATCCGTGACTATTAATCGAAGGAGTTCGTTATAATTCAGAAGGTACTAAATACTTCCGAGAAGCGCGATCGGCCAAGCTCTTATATTAAGGGCGTAACTTTTAAGAACTAGCTGGAAATAAGCTTCTTCTTCGTTATTTTTAAGTTGGTTTCCGAGCTTTAAGTAGTGAATAAAGGGATTTATAAACCCTAGCGCCTACAGATATTTAAGCTTGCCAGGCTTATAGCCGGTGAGTGTTTAGATATAATCTACTAGCTTAACTAAAAGCCGTAGGTTAAAGAAAGAAACAGTAAGAGGTGCTAGAGTAATACAAGGTCGAGTGGACTTAATAGAGTAATACTCTATAGTACTAATAGTAGAATATAGTAGTAAATAAGAAGAGTAAGAAAGAGGGTATAAGAAGGAGATAATGGAGATATATCTAGATAAACGGGATATAGAGCTACTAGTCCTAAAGCAGTAATAATAAGCTTTGCGTATTATATAGTAGACTTAGCAGAGTGTTCTTTATATTATGTAGTAGACTCTTTATTATATAATATATTACGTAGTAGATTCTTGACGGCGTAATACACTTTTTGTCCCGGCTTATATCTTGAATCTCTATATTACTAATTACCTGTATTAATAATCAGATATTAAGATACGTAAATTAGTATAAAGATATATATCTTTCTATTCCTTATTCCACTGCCTATAACTATAAAGTAGTTATTAATAGCAGATATTAGCAGTAAGTATTAAGCCCGAGGCTTATTATAAAGCTTAGATCTGTTAATTATCCCCTTTATTAATTATCGCACGTAAGTAACTATAGATAAAAGGAGGTTGATAATGTTTTAGTAATATAATAGTTTATACTAACTATACACTGCTTCGTATCCTAGTAGTGCTTTACTAAGCTACTTAAATAAGACAATCATTATAGAAAGAATATCTAGCCCAGAGGCTCGATAATAGCCAGGCTTTTACTGAATTTATCTATAGCTTAAAAGTAAATGTCTATAGTGGCTTAGTACTATATACCACGCTTAGCAGCTATTCCGATTAACTAAATGATAGCTCCTATAGCCCTCAGCGGAAATATAAATACCCCTACCAGCGCTCCTATAACTAGAAACCCTGAGAGTGCTACTATTTAGAAACATGATTGCCAGTAAATACCAGCACTATTACTTTAGGCTAGCTGAGGCCTGGTGTAAAGAAACCGGAGTAGAATACTAGAAGCCTTATTGAAAACAGCTCCGTATTAGCCAAGTAAAGGCAGGCTAGATTATTAAAGTATATTTGTTAAAAGGAAGCTCTTTAGCCTGCCCTAGGTATATTAAAGATATACGAAGCCGTCATAGTATAGAAGGCATATGCAGGACAAAACAATTAAACTAAGTAATAGGATAGCCGAAGAATAGCCGGAGATAAGATCAGATGCCTAGGACTGCGTGTATAGTGATATAATACTTATAGCGTCTGGACCCAGAATACGGGTCTGCCTTTCTATAATCGGCACTAAATTATTAAGCCCCGCCTTATTGTCTTAATAATCTTAATGTAAATAAGTAACTTATAGGATAACTATTATAAATATATCTCTATTGCCCTTATCAGAGTATCTATAAGCAGCCAATACAGCTTTTCTTCTAGCTGCGCGTCATTGTAATCCTCCTTGCCTCGCATATATCCCTAAAGACATCTCTTCGAGACACTAGTTAGGTGGGGGCGGCGGCAGTGGCTTCCTTAGTTCCGTATAAGGAATAAGTAATGCAGCGGCAGTAGTAGTAATAGGCGGCGGCAAGGAGGCGGCGGCCCTAGCATATTCTTCGAGAAGACCGTGATATAGGAGACATAGTAACATGGCTACGAACGCATATACAGGGTGGGCGGCGGTAAGTAGGCAGCGGCCCTAGTAAAGGATTAACCACGTAGAGTATAGAATCTGGTAGGTAACAGCTGTGAAGATCGTGATACAGAGGTTAACGGCATACCTCGCGTCTCAAAGAGAATATATCTATCTTTTTCTACTACTTAGATTAAGGTAGGTACTCTACTTTAGTTCGTAGCCGCAAAGCATATAGGTCGGGGCTTTCCGTGGCATAGCATAGTATATAAGAGGAAGGACAGTTTATTAGGTCTTAGTAGAAATCGCGGTAGACTTTTTTAGGTGGTAAAGTTATAGCTAGACTCGAATAGGAAAAAGAGGAGTAAGATTAACAGAATTAACTATAGGCAGGCGGATTAGGCTCGGGCCGCTTTAAGAAACGACGATATTAGGAAAAGGAGGAGTACTAAAAAGAGTAGTAAAAGAGCTAAAAATGAAGAAAAGCTGAGTAATAGCTTATAATAAGAGGATTATAGAGCTATCGGTATATAATCAGGCCGATGGCCGGGTATAAACCACCGATGCGAACCTATCTTACTATATACGTTTAGAAATATAGTTTAATCTCCTAAATTAAACTCTTAGTTTAAAATTGGCGCTTAGTTAACGATAATATAAGGACTACTATACGAGTTTGAGCTATTAACTCTTTTCTATAACTTCTTTCCTTAAATAGAGTCTATGGACTTTCTTTTTGTCATAATTCTTTAACTTCTATACCTTTTAGGTAGTCCGACTAAAGATACCACTAAGAAGACCTCACGGAATCGGCGTCCCCCCGGGGGGAGTTAGCGAAGCGGACGCTAGGCAGGGGGCGCCTATTATACCTACATCAATTCAAACAGTGCCTAAGCAGAGACCTGATAAAGATCAAGAGTCCAGGATACGTCGGGTATACTTCGTCCTAAAGATAGTAGTTTATAGGTCAATTAGTTGTCTATCGCCGACTCCTAGTCGATATAAAAGACATTAATCGCGATATTTTCGGAGCACCTCTAATCATAAAGGGAAGTTAATCGCGTAATTATAAAGACGCTTACTTAACGACTAGCACCCGGTGGGATTATAAGGGACCGCTGGTATATAACTATAAGCTAACTAAAGAGTTCCTTATAGTTATAAATATCCATAATTAGCGAGTAATTAAGGCCAGGAACTAGTTTAGGCCTAGGGCTTTAGTATTATAGCAGATCGAATAGCCTTTAATAAAGCTCGAATACGCCTTTTATATATCCTAAAGATATAATATAAACACGATTACTAATCTATATTAGAATAACCTCATAGCGTTTATTTAGTAAAAGTACCTCTTCTAGGATATATAGCGGTATTATTATACTAAAAATATTTTATAAGCTATAGATAACCAGTGATATAACGCTAATAAACCGATTCGAATAATAGGAGAACCTATATAGCCTATAAGGCCAGGAAATAAACAGAAATAAACAATTATAGGTAGTTACGTCTACGTATTAAAGATCAGATATAAGAGCGGAAGACTAAGCTACATAAGGCTATGATATTAGCTTAAAAGTCATACCTATTTTAGGATATAACCTCCATTAAAAAGGCGAGCAATAAGCGACTAGATACCTGTTATAAAAGGACCTTATCTACCTTCTAGCGTTCAGATAGTTGGTCTAGTTAGGGAAGCACCCTAGTCATAGGTCGGCATATACCCGCTAACCTAAATAAGATATTAGACTCGATGGGAGCGCCCCTAATAGCTTAAAGGGGTTCGGGCTCGGCCCTAGAGCCCTTATAAGTATAGAGTATACGCGTATTTACTAGTAGTTGCTATAACTGCGGTAAAGAGTGTTGCAGCTCTAAGGACTACCATAGTAATCGGGAATAATAGACTACCGATAATAGGGCGGCGAAGAATCGCGCCCGTGTTAGTAATAAGCATACTATAAATAATAACCTCGATAATAATATTTGGGTTAAAGAACTTTATTCGTCGGGAAATAAGTCAGTATATATAGGGGTGCCTAACCTATACCCAATAACTAGCCGGTATCGCTATAAATAACATAGCAAAATCAACAACGATTATAATTCGCTATAAGAAGGAGATCTATTTTAGTATCGATTTAGATACCTATATATAGATAGATATTAGTAGCCTAGTATTAGGAGAACGCCTAGGGCTTACGCCGCTCTTAAAGATCGAAACCCCCGAGATTAAAGCCTTTAATAGTAGCCTGGTAAGCGCCCACAGAGCGTATAGCCTTGCTTTTCATCTACTAGACGTAAAGGGACAGCTATGGCTATTAAAGAAGGTCTTCTTGTATATAAATCGACCTAAAGGAACCGGATAATTACTACTCTTAAAAAATAATATCGGTTAGGAAGGTATTATAATTAACACGGCTAGCCGGATATTCGTTTATAGGCTGATTTCTATTATAAACTCCGACCTATAGGCGCGCGAGGTTATCAAGTAGCGGCTAAAGGCGTATATAATATATACCGCTACCGCCAGTACTATTATACCACGGACGCCGGATAGAAGTATTCGGTCTATAGATAACGATAAGGTAATATATAGATTACTTATCTAGCTACTACTAGAGACCACCGACTATTAGGATATGTTTTCGGAATAGGCTATAAAGGAGCCACCCTTGTTAAAGGACGTCGAATACATGATTAACTTATAAAATGGGAAGAAACCACTATTCGGGGCATTATATCTCTTATTTTCGCCCTCGCTAAAGGAGCTAAAGAAGTATATTGCCAAAGGGATAGCGACTGGTCGTATTTAATACTTAATAAGCCCGGCGGGCTTATTAATACTATTTATGCCTAAGAAGAATAGCAGCTTACTACTTTATAACGATTATCCAGGGTTAAACGCTATAATGATTAAGAATAGATACTCTCTACCATTACTTGGCGAGCTATTAGCTAGGCTTGCCCGGGGCAGAGTATTTCTTAAAGGTGGATATCCGAGATATCTATTACTATATCCGTATTAAAAAGGAGGACCGCTAAGATAAAATGTTTAGAATATAATATAGTTACTATAAGTATACAGTTATGAAGTTCAGGCTAATAAATACTCCTATAACATTTAGGCGTATTTTCACCAAGCGCTTATTAGTTTACTAAACATATATTATATTACTGACTTTAATAATATCCTTCCAATCTTTATTAGCAATAGCTAGTTATTACTCGGACCCGGGTATAAAGCTTTTAAATACATAGGCCTCGCGCTATTATAATATCCTCAGGGCATTAGCCGTATAGGGTTTTTTGATAAATTGGGCTACGAGTAGTAGGCTGTACGCGCGGAAGAGAGGAAACTCAAGCAAAAAGCTATTGTTTTCGTAGATCCGTAGGATTACTGCTTATTGCGCGAACGTGTAAAGAGCTGATTTCTGGGATTTCTTCCTGGATCCGGGGCTGGCAAAAGACCCTAGAAGATTGGGTGGCGACTGTTACGTCAACAGCCTACGCGACGGTTATCACGCTACGTTATTGACTTAAGTAATAACCAAGATATCGTATTTAAGATACCTAGTGTATTTATATACTATATATTGTAAGCCAAGTAGATATACACGTATAATACGTATAGTACTATGGTATAGGTTAACCGGGTTATAAAGTAGACGTTTAGTTATATAGCTATAACTATATACTGTTTATTTTGGCTTAGATATTATCCTTATTATTAGTATTATTATTACTTATTATACGTATAATATTAGAACCCGCCCGAAAGCTGGCTCTTATATAAAAAGTGTAGCTTAGTCAGGTTACAGTTATGTTATAGCGTAGTAATCCTAGTCTATTGAAGACTAGAATACATAGAGGAAAGATATGAAAAAACCTCTTCTTTTTAATTTAAGGGAAAATTTCAAAAAACCCTTATCATTATTATAGTCTATTATTCAAAGGAAAGTTCAGAAAAACCTTTAATATTTAGGAAAACACGAAGGTAAAAGACCTAGTTATACACCCTTATAAAGAACTAAGAATACTAAGTATTAAAACCTAGCATTTTAATTCTTTAATATTATTATAAGGTGGTAAATCATATATAGGCAACGTATCGTCCTTATAACCTAGGTTTATTTAACCGGACAGAGTATTATAAGTCTCTTTTGCTAGATCTTTAGTTATTATATCAGCTATATTACGTTGTGTATTTATATATACGATATTTATCTTTTTATTATATAGCCATTACCTATAATAGTTATACTGCCTATCGATATGCTTTACTCGTTTATAAAATTCAGGGTTTTCGGCGAGCCTCTTTATACTCTTACTATCTATTAAGATAATAGGAATATTAAGAGTTTTATTATTATTATTATTATTATTATTATTATTATGCCTCTATAGTATAGTGGTGGTATACCTGGCACACGGTTAAGGTAACCGGGTCGGTTCGAATCCGGCTATAGGCGCACGTAAAAGAGGAACCCCTTTTCCTTTTTTACGCTACTCGGATCCTGTTCTGGGGGGCCCTTATCTGCCTTAGCATATACGATAAGGGTTAAACAGGGGGCCTATTAGACCCACCTTCCGCGCGGCTTCGCTAGTCGTTAATAGGTGCCACGTGGGAGTTAGTCGCCTTATCGTGGAAATAAGAAAACGGTATCGCGCTGTCCCTAAGCGTGTAAGTAAAATATGCTACGTCTTTTCCACGATCCGGAAGTAGCCTCTTATGCTATTACGTAAGCGTTCTACGTAGGCATATAGCCTATATTAGCTCCACCTATAGCTATCTAAAGAGTAAGGGAAGCTTAGGAGCTTTAACCCTCGGAAGCGTATATATATATATAAGTCGCCTATAAATAGGCCCGTAGGGGTTAGCCCTAGGGCATATAGAAGGCGTATAAATAAATAGAGATAACTATGCGCGCGCCGTTAATTTAAGCACGTAGTCGGCTTTAAAGCCGTTACGAGCTATATTATAGGCTTCCTAGTACCGAAGCCACGAGTTTCGTATTAGTAGATAGGATTAGCACCGGGGCCGCCATGGTACCCGTATAAGGCAGTAATCCTAAAAAAGAGGAGAGTATATGGGTTTTTATCTAAGTTATATACTAGTTCCCTAAGTCTTATGCTATGGTTTTCCCCCCTATAGGCATCAGAGAAGGACCGTATAATTAGAATTCTAACTCCGAGCTACTTAGGTAGGATAAGGATAGCGGAGTAAGAGACAATAAATAAATAAAAAAATAAATAAAGTATTATTATTATTATTATTATTGTTATTATTATTATTATTATTATTATTATTATTATTATTATTATTATTATTATTATTATTATTATTATTATTATTATTATTATTATTATTATTATTATTATTATTATTATTATTATTATTATTATTATTATTATTATTATTATTATTATTATTATTATTATTATTATTATTATTATTATTATTATTATTACTGCTACTTATATTATAATCTAGACCTAGAGTCTATAGTATATCTTTATATAGAGTATAAAGATATATTCTTACTTTAGAAGCTTCTATAAGAGCCATATATTCGGCCTTAGTTAATAATAAAGCAACGACTTTTTATTAAGTTAAGGTCTAACTAACGGGGTTATTTACTCCTACGTAGTAAATATATCCTAAAGTTAAGGTTCTATCTTCGATTATATCTAAAAAGATAGTATCAGAATAACCCTAAATACTAAGGTCTCCTTTATTATAGTTATATAAAAGACCGATATTAGGATATATAGTTATATAAGCCTAGATTCGATTTAACGTAGTAAAGTAGTTTTACTAGGGATTACTTATATAGCGAGAATACTAGTTAACTATATAACTTACGGCAGAATCATCCTTCCTATATCTGCCGACCACCACTCCCACTTTTATTAGTGCAGGAGGTGATTTCCTAGCTAAATCGTTAATGGCTACCCTATTCCTAGGTATTACCCTAGACTTTAGGTTTAGGTAAGGTCGCTTAAAATAAGGGAAAGAGGGTATCTATTAAGAGCCCTTAACACACGATTCTTAGTGGTATTACTCGCACTACTTTATAGTACCTACGTCACCCTATAAACGCCTTAGAAGGACTCTACGGTGCTACCTCCCTTAGAAAAGGAGACCGAAAAATCTTTTTATAGACCTATAATAGCTAGAGAAGGCCTAAGCGCCTTAACCGCTAGCTAATAGCGGGCCGTAACTAACCACCGAACCCACCCTACTAGGAATAACGGTATAAGATAAGACTTTCGCGAATAAAGCCCGGAAATAGTGCCAATAGACGATAAACGAAGCCTTAAAGGTGCTATAGCGTCGAGGATAAATTATCGATATCCTTATTTAGGCGGTCGAGGGAGGAATTAATAAAGTAAAGGCGTGCGTAGACCCCGATATAGCGCTTATAGTCTGGTTTAGTAACGAATTTATTAACCTGATTAAGACTAAAGGCCTAACCCGGCTTATAGGAACCTAGACCGATAATAGGATAAAGGAGGGTGCCCCGGCCCCTTTATTAAACCGCTAACTAGTATTAAGCCGGCTAGCTAGACTAACCATTGCTTATTATCTGCTAGTATACCCCCTAGAACCTTAATAGAACGAGGCTAGTAAGATAACCCCTAGATAGAGATTATAGTCGTTAGAAAGTGCTACGCACTACTATCCCGCACTATACCAGGACCTAAAACCATATAGCTCCGGATTAGTGCTAGCACTATACGGGCACTAAACCCGTATAGCGCTAGATAAGCGCTAGCCCTATACTGGCACTAAACCAGTATAGCGCTAGACCTGTACTAGCACTGTTCTAGCACTATACCCAGCATAGCGCCTAGCCTTAGATAGTCCGAGGTTCCCCCGTAGATATATAGAGCAGGAACCTCGCCCTCTCCTTTAGAGAATCTATTCTATTTATATATTATTTACTATACCCTAAGGTTACCTAACTTAAATCCTCTTATAGGTTCTATAGTACTGGCTGGCTAGAGATATATACGGTTAGTGTATATTAAATAGTAGTAACTAGAATAAGATTATTCGATCTTAGTAAGGTTCGCGTACCGATCCTATTAAACGACTATATACACTATTCTAGTTACACGATCCTAGGGTAAGTAACTATCCGTCGTTAATAAAGTGCCTCCCTTTAAATAGGATTAGGCGACGAGTAGCGATTATCGAGCTATAGCCTAATAGCGCCGATAAGGAACTGCTTACCCACGGACCCCTTACTATTTTTATTAGCCCTTTAGCGTGATACGTAAAGGTCTATATACTAAAACCCTTATTTAGTTAAATAGCTATATATAGCGCCCTAAGCGGACACGTAGCTAAACCGGTACCGGTTAACCGTAGTCTATTAAATAAAGCGCCTCTCCTTTATTAGGACTAGGTGAGTAAGCGATAAGTATAAGAGCCCACGAGTACTAGTTATCTGATAGGCCCCTATCTAAAATAACCTATTAAATACTAAATAGTATTATTATAATACCTGTATAATAATAACCGACGCTCCTTACCCCGTTCTCCTAGACTCTCCCCTAATACTAAGGGATCTAAAAGGCGTATATCCCCTCGCCGCGATAACGAACGCCTATCCAGATATAGCCGAAAAGGTTCTTTTACCCAAATATCGGCTACTCCTTTTATAGCCGAGTAAGCAGGGAACCTCCCTAGTACTAGTAGAGCTAGTTATACCACGACCTTTAAAGGACGAGTCTCTAAAGCTATCGTGCCTCCCTAGCTAACCTATCCCGCGAAGTAGGTTACCTATTATAACTCTTTGGTAAAGATATTCTGTAATTAGCTAAAAAAGGAGCCTAAGTATATCGACCTTTATAAGTCTATAGTCGTACCCCGTAGCGTAATAAAAGGAAAGGAGCTAGCCCCCTTTACCGCTGGCTATAATTCTCCGCCGGTAGAACTAAAGATTAAGGTTAAGGGATCGGAATCGCTGTTAATCCGCCCCGCTATAAGTATAGTCGAACGGCTAGTCAGAAGTCTCGCTAAGGATATAGCGGAAAGCCTTTCTCTAAAGTACGCTAAACCCTTTAAAGGAATACCCGATTATACCCTAATACTCGATAACCGTATACTATTCTCTAACTAGGAAAGTCACTAAGCCGATACTATAAGCCACCGCGACGATTATATAAGCCCTACGCCCTCCGATATTATATACTACCCGTATAAGTAGATAGAGTATATCGGAACCGGGAATAATAGGAATCCGGAATACTAGTAGCACCGGGCAGCCCCTCCGGGTAATAATACCCATAACACGGCCCTCCTAATATAGGCCCTCCCCTAAGGAATATACCAGATATTAACTACCCGAAACTATACCTATATATACGATAATCGGATTTACTCGCTATTCTTCGCTAACACAATAATTAAACGCACCAATTTAAGGCCGATAGCCTAAGTTACTTTAAGCCTTCCTTATACTTCGCTACCGACTAGGATCTTAAGACTAAAGGAACTAAACTAATTTATATAGAAGTTTTCCGCTTTATTAACGTAATAGACTAGTATACCGGCCTAAGTGCCTAGCACCGCGAGTCCCTTCCCCGTGGACTAGCCCGCTATCTATTAGGCGAGGCCTCTATATAGTTTATAAGCCTCGATAAGGGACGATATTCGTACCTTACTATAATAGTAACCGTTATCGAATAGAAGACCGCCTTATAAGAAAGGTTCCGATTACTTTAAAAGGAAGCCGAGTATAAGCTAAGACGCGAGGGATATACCCTAGACGATATAGTTACCCGCTATAATATCCGTGTCTATATAGATTAGGTAATCCAATTAGTAAAGGCGGCTAATAAACCTAGAGGTAAGTATTTAGCTTTTATATAGGACCGCTTAGATACTAACCTAATAAACGCTATTCCTTATCCCGGACCGGGAACTATAGCGACCGACTTTATAAATAGCCTAGCTAGTATAATACCAGGATAGTACTGGAATTATACTAATAAAGCCTAGAAGGTACTTATTACTTAATAAACCCTGCCACGGATCGAATAGATATCGATATTAAACTAATCCTCCTAGGTATATTCGCCCTTTCCCTAGTACCCGGATCGACGCGGTAGCCTAGCTCCACGCCGCTCGCTATAGCCTAAACGATATTCCCTAGTGCCGGATCGTTATTTACTATTACCGGAATATCTCTTACTAGGACTAGGATAATTCCGCCGGAACGACCACGCCCTGCTAGCCCTAAGAACACTAAACCGTTATATAAACGAACACGGCTAACGGCTCTTAGCTAATAATATATCCGATTAACTAGCGCGCGGAAATAGGAACTTCCGCTAAGAGCGATCCTGGGACCCTATAAATACTGCTATTAACGATAAGGTCTCTGATAAGGGATATAAGAACGATAAGGAACTAAAGAACCTATACTATTTCGAGGAGGAGTCTAATAGTTCCGAGGACCTTATAGATAATAAAGCCGAGACCGATAAAGGCAGTGATTAATTATACTAGGTCGCCGATAAACCCGGATTTATACCTAAGTACCGTAATCTCTATTAGGTACGACGATAATATACTAGGTATAGATAGCTAATAAGATCTAATAATAAGGCCCTCCGCTACGAGAAGTCCTATTCCTATTTATTCCTAATAGAGGAATAAGGCGGTTAGGACTCTCCGCTAATTAAAAGCGCTTTATAGGAAGTAATAGACCCCGTAGCCGGCCCGTACGGTTATATCTATATAAGGGTCTAAGTCCGAGTAACCATAGATAGCGCTCCCTTTAAAGCTTATATTAATTTAGGTGCCTTACGATATATTATAAGCTAATGCTGAAGAAAGGCGAAGCCTTCACTGTGCAGAACGGCTCCGCGTAGGGCCAAAACAAACAACCAACCAATAGGCTAGCCGAAGGGAGGGTTAGGCTCGTCACGGGTCCGTATCTAGAGCTAAACGGGTCCCGAGGAGACGGTCGCCGGGCCTCTAGAAGGGTCGGCAGTGGTCTGATCAGGGGAACGAATAGCTAGATAGGGAGGCGGGCCTACGGTCGGCTTTTCTGGATCGTCTAGATAACCAAAAAAGGAAGGATGATGCAAATTGTGATTGTGATGGGTGATAGGTGACGATCGTGAAAGATCGGACGAAAAGCTAGCTAGATATAGTGGGTCTATTCCGAAGAATAGCCGTATATAAGACCAGATCCCTGGGACCGCGTACGTGGTCACGTGATATCCATAACGTCCAGACCCGGAACACGGGTCTGCCCCTCTATAATACCTTCTCCCTTACCTCCCCAATATAGCAGTCGATATATCTAAGAGATCTACGCTTTATAGCGTGGGTATTTCGGATATTATCAGGTAGGTATTATTTACCCTACTAGTATAGAGTATATTGGATAGCTAGCCTTAAATAGGACTGCCATATATAAAGGCTTAGGTAGTTCCTAAGCTAAAAGCCGGTCTGCTCCTTAGACAGGAATTTAACTATCCGAATAAGGTCGATATCCATAACTCGCGGGACGCTATCTAGATTAGGTCCTATAAAGGTCTTATTATCCCGGTATATATCTTCGCTAAACGCTTATTAGTCCGGCGTTGACTAAAAGCCGCTAAAAAGGTTATTATTTTACTATATTAGTATAGATTCGTCCTATTTAAGGAACGGAACGTAACCTTAGACTTTATAGAATTCTAGCCGGATATTAAGGGTTTACTAAACTATATCCTTAGCGAAGGGATATCCGTTCTAATCTATAACGCTAATAACCGGCCACTACTTATTTCCCGGGGTAATAAGCTAGGGTATACGGATCCCTTTTATATGGATAGATATTTTAATATAGAGCAGGATAATACCCGTAATATTTTAATATAACGCCTAAAGGCCGCTAAGAAGTCCCCGAGTCCGGAAGGATAAGGCGATATCTTTAGAGGGTATTTACCTATTAGAGGGTATCTTAGAATCGCTAAGAGCCTAGATACCCCGACTAAAGCGACTCTAGAAGGCTTGATTATCTATAACTACGGAACCCGCTTTATATAACGCTTTATTAGGATTATCGGGAATTATCCTAAGGTTTAGATAGACTAAGGCGTTATCGATATAGATAAAAAGAACTATATACGCGTTCCTCTAATTGACGGGTAGTATACCTAAAGGACTAGCTAAACGCTATATCCGCTTAGCTATAAGGACTAAGCCTTTTTAGACTAGACCCTAGACGGACTCTATAACTAGGACCGTATAGAATAAACGTTAGTATTAACGCCCTTTAGTACTCCGGTTTTTATTATATAGTAAAAGGTAAAAGGTAAATATAAAGGCTATATAGTTATTAACTATTATACCCTAAATAAGGTTATTATCCTAGATACGTACTCGATACCGCTTTAGGATAAGGTTATTAAGCGATTATACTAGAAAAGGTTTATGTCCGTTATTAATACCCGGACTTTCTTCTACTAATTCCCTATATATAAACCGTACTATAAGCGGTTTACTATTATTTCCTAATAAGGATAGGAATAACTAAAGGTCGCCCTGGTAGGCTTCTATACCTCGCCCGCGTATATTTAACGCTATATAGACTAGCTCCTTTACCTATACCAGGACTTTATCTCCGCCTTTATCGATAATATCGTTATTATATCGGATACTAAGACCGATTATACTAAGCACTTAAACACGGTGCTCTCCTTATATAGTAAAAAGAGGATTAATATCTTTCCCGATAAGTCCTTTATTAGATATCCGTTAGTCTAACTACTAGGATTTAATATTAATACCCTTAGGCTATCGGATACTAAAGAACGTACCGAGGCTTTATAAAAGATTCGCCCTCCGACTTCTCTTTAATCTATAAAACATTAGATCGGGATAACAGGGTAGCTTCGCTATCTTATTCCCGGATTCTTTTATCGAATCGCTCCCCCTTAGTAATAGAAAACGACTCTTCTTACTAAGGCTTATTAGATCGGGAAAGATAAAGGATAAGGCCGTAAAGCGTATACTAAACGTATAACGTTTAAGGCCACTACTAAAGAGTTAGCTACGTTCTATAATATCACCGGCGCTCTTACCTCGGACGCTTTCCTATTCCACTATATCCCTACTAAGATCCTTTTTATCTAGCTAGACGCCTCTAAAAAGCACGGGTTCTCCGCTATACTTTTTTAATTAATCGATAAGACTAAATAGCTTATTAAAAAGACCTTTAAGAAAACCGATATTTAATTAGTGCTTTATATTAGCAAAGGGCTTAACGCCGCCGAAGAGAAATACTAGCCTATAGAACTCAAGGTCGTCTATCTAGTATAGGCCGTTTATAAGACCCGTACTATTATTTAGTCCGCTTATCGTAACCTAACCGTGGTCCTTATAGACCACGCCGCTATTATCGGTATTATAAAGTTAACTATCCTATCTAGCACCGATAAGACTAGGTGAATATAAAGCTTATCCTCTTCTCCCAATTTCTTAGCTAATTCTAGCTACATTATCGATATATCCCCGGTAAGACTAATATAGTAGCTAACGCTGTATTTTAGCTGCCTACTACTAATAGCCCCCTAGCTAGAGGCCTAGGCGAATTAGACCGGATTTAGGAAGACTAGGCTATATACTATATTAGCGAAATCTAAATAAAGAACGATATACAATAAAGGATTATTAAAGGATACGTTAACGATTCGAAATAGGCACCTATCCTTACCTAAACCACTAACTATAACTTATTGGTTAAGATCCTTTCCGAGGTGGATAATAGCCTCTTATACTAGGTGGAATTAAATAAGAGAAAACGCCTTTATATCTCTTTCTCCTTATATAAGGAATTCCTTTAGGCCGCCCACGATAACTAGTATTATTTCGGAGCTAAATAGATATATTATAATCTGGTTAGCCGCTTCGTAATCCTATAACTCCGTAAAGAGGTCGACTTATATATCGCTTAATATAAGATATATCGTACCTACTAAACGGATTAGCAGGCTCCCCTTAGTAAGATATAGCTTATCCTAATACCCCTAATCCCTTTTTATATAATCGCTATAGACTTTATTATCAGACTGCCTGAAATACCCTTTATAGGGACACCTTAGTAGCGCGAAGGCTTCCCTTTATTTAACGCCCTCCTAACCGTCACGGATAAGTTCTTAAAGGCCTCCCTGCTTATCCCTGGCTATAGCACCTATACCGTAAAGGACTAGGCGTCCGTGCTCTTTTAAGTCCTCTAGATAAGTAACTAGGGTATCCCCTATGCTATTATCTCGGATCGTGATCCTAAGTTCTTATTAGACTTCTAGATAGCTCTATGGAAGGTAACCGGAACTAAGCTAAAGTTCTTAACGGCTTAGTATCCCTAAACCGATAGTATTTCCGAAAAGAAGAACTAGACTATTAAGGTCGGGATACGTATATACCTAGCGGATAACCTAAACGCCCTATAGCCGAAGGTGATTATACTTTTATAGTTTAACTTAAATAACGCCTTTAATAAGATACTAGGCTATATACTAAATAAGATACTATATAGTACTAAACGAATAGTCCGCGCGACCTAATCGGTAATATTAATCCTAAGTTTATATATAAGATATTCTAGGAGGATATAAAACTTATTATAATAATAGCTTATATATATAAAAAGCGCCTATATAATAAGAAACGGTATAATATCCGGTTTTAGCCCGGTAACCGTGTATATATCCGCCTTAGCCGCGGATACTCGCTCCTAGGCAAGGCTAGCTATAAGCTTAGCGCTTAACGGATAGGCCCCTTTAAGGTCTTTAAGTAAGTATCGCCGCTAGCGTACCGATTAGATCTGCCTAAGACCCTTAACTTGCACCCCGTGATTAGTATTACTTAGCTCTAAACCGTTAGGTTCGCGGAGATAACTAAGACTAAAGGACCCGTCGACGTTTAAGACGGAGACCGAGAGTAATAGCGGGACCTATATAAGCACTACGAGATTAAGGCTATCCTAGATAAACGGATCACTTATAAAGGACGGGGCAGGCTATATACCGAGTACCTTATTGGATAAAAGGACTGGCCGGACTAGTGGAACATCTGGATACCGGCGGATATAATAGAAGCTCCGGATTTAGTAAAGGAATTCGAAAACCGCTAAAGAGCTTTAGAGGTGCTTTGTTTAGTATTAAAGGGAATAAAAGAGGTTAAAAGACCCGAGTCTGGTAAGCTCTAAAGAACTAAAGGGACCTATTTAGCCTCGCGGCAAGGCTAGGCTAGAACCAAAGAACCGTCCCCCTTAATAACAGAAACTCCTTTAGAAGGCACGACCGATATAGCAGGAATAACACTATCTAATCTTAAACTAGTAAGAATAGAAGCCCTACTAGCTATATAGCCCCGGCGTACACGTAAATTAGTATAGCTAGCTCGAAAATAAAAGATTTCCTTAGCCGCCTATAGCTTCGCTATTTTCCTTTATCCTTTACCTATAGTTAAGCGATCACGATTATAGTTAACTATACCCCTCGCTTAACTATCTATCCTCCTATATATCCACTATCCCTATTATAGTTAACTCGTCCTTTATTATTAATTATCTTACCGTATAAGCCATCACGATCCGTCTAAAACCTATAACTCTATTATCGTCCCTATTTACCCCTAATACAACGCGGCCTTAAAAGCCGAAGGTTATCTAAATAGATCTATGCCCCCTAATATAATATTTTATATCGTCGTATACCTAACCGATATTTATAGATCTAAGGACCAGGAACTCCAGGAGAAGTTTATACGCTGGTTTAGAAACGGTCGGCACGGGTTAGGCCTAACCTTCGAGGGCTACTTTAGAGCTCTTATATTATTTAGGGATAAAAACGGTATAACACACCACCTTACTACCGCCGGGCTAGTATTTAAATAGTGGGTCGCGGAATATAATATTATTATTAAGCGATACTGCTATTAAGTAACTAAGAGAGGGTACGATAACCCTTAGAATAGACGGCTAGAACGCACTATATTTATACTAGAGCCTATTATAAATAAGAGTATCACTATAGCCAGAGCACGGTAAATCGTGCTAGAATACCCGTAACCATAGTTCTTACTAGATAATAACTATACTATTACTTAGTAGCCCTAGTATAAATAATCGTTTAAGTAATACCTTATTATAGCCCGATATAATACGCCCCGCGGACTAGATAGTTAATTTCTGCACGGGTCGGCCCGTAGGGCTAGCTAAATTATAGTCACTAAAAGAGGCTCCCCTATACGAGTCACTAACACGCCGCTTAATCGCTAAAGCCCCGCGCTTCGTAGCGCTAACCTATCGGCTAAGATAATTAATAAGATTAACAAAACTAATAGTATTAGCCCCGCGTTAGTAAAGGTAATTAATAAGCTTAGTAACGGGGTTATTAATCTAGACTTATTTATTGTAGCCACGAAGGAATACCGTGAATATATCTAGTAGCACGCCACGGCTATTAAGTCTTATATATAATCACTTAAAGAATGTCCTATACTAGCTATACGTTTAGTAATAGATACTCTAAGTTAAATAAGCCTGAATCCTTCCCCGAACGCCGGCGAACTATCTATACCCGCTATCACCAGTACTAATAAACGCGCCCGCGAGGAGTCGGGATCCGCGCTAGCAGCTAAACATCTACTATTTACCGTTCAGAACGAGCATAAATATAGATCCAAGCCACTAAAGCATTTATAGGCCGCCTTAAGGACGCTAATATATAAGTTAGGCGGGACGATTTCGAAAGCTATAGCTATAAGTTAGCTATCGTGACTTAGCGCTAACACGCTATTATGACACTATTACCTATAGCTAAATTCGTAATAGACTTTATTAATAAGCACGTCGTTAATAATAATATCTAGTAAGCTACGGATATACTATTCCTGGTCGTAATATAGCGTATAGAGGCGCTTATCTAAGTCGCTAAACTAAAAGAGGATAAAAGCTTAGACGATAATAAGCGTATCACTATAGCGAATAGACTAACGAGTAATACCTAGCTAATTATAAACGCTATCCACTATATAGCGGTTATCTATAACTACTATAAGAATAACTAACGCAAAGGATTACTAGTATTATACGATTTACTCGGCGGTAAGCTCAAACACTATAAGAATAATATCTAGCCTGCAGATACGGAAATGATCCTCGAGATACTCTTAGAGGAATAGGGTTTGCCCAATCTAGAGCCGGGAGCCCTTGACGTTAAAGTCCTATAATAGAGTAGAAATAGACGATACTAGTGATTTTCACTTTTTATTTTCATTTTATTTATATTAAGTCCCGGGTTAGTAATTATATAACGGAGGGACGGGCGGCCAGGTATAGTTACTAGTGCTATAAATAAAGCCTAACGGAGTTAGGGAACTACGCTATAGAGCGCTATTATATACTATAGTTTTTTTTTCTTTTCTTTTTATTTATTTAGCCTTAGCTAAGAATAAGAAACTATACCCACGCCTACTACTTATCACTAGTATAATAATCGGTCACGCCGAGTCCAAGTTGGATATCATAGGCCTTAAGAGACGGGGAAGCCCG
Source organism: Sodiomyces alcalophilus JCM 7366 (assembly GCF_042370955.1). Classification (NCBI taxonomy): domain Eukaryota; kingdom Fungi; phylum Ascomycota; class Sordariomycetes; order Glomerellales; family Plectosphaerellaceae; genus Sodiomyces; species Sodiomyces alcalophilus. Next base: position 2,908,153 of record NW_027263536.1, on the reverse strand, counting down.
CGGGACGCAGGGCTTTATCTCTCCCGGTATATTTACTACGCACCACTATCGGGCACTATACCAGGACCTAAAACTATATAGCTCCGGATTAATACTAGCATTATACGGGCACAAAACCCGTATAGCGCTAGATTAGCGCTAGCCCTATACTAGCACTAAACTAGTATAGCGCTAGACCGGTGCCAGTACTATTCTAGCACTATACCTAGTATAGCGCCTAGCGTTAGATAGTCCGAGGTTCCCCCGCAGATATACAGAGCAGGAACCTCGCCCTCTCCTTTAAAGAATCCATCCTATTTACACATCATTTACTACACCCTAAGGTTACCTAACTTAAATCCTGTCGTAGGTCCTATAGTACTGGCTGGCTAAAAATATATACCGTTAGTGTATATCAGAAAGCGTAAGAAGAATATAACCCCGAAGGCTACCACGAAGCCCCTCGAGAACTAGCTATAAGGAGGAAAGCAGAAGGTAGATTATAGGATCTTCCTCCGCTTTCTACCCTAGATTATCCCGGAGCTAAAACCCCGTGAAGTATTTATAATTATAAAGTATACTATTATTAAGACCCGGAAGGTAAATAACTAGGATATTATCTGAATTAACTATACCCGTACTAGGGTCTCCTTATACCCGAGGAATACCTAAGCTAAATAGAAGATTCTGGAGGTAGGGGATAATATTATCGCCGCGACTAATACCCTAGGTATATAAGGTATAGAAGTCTAGTATACCTATATAATCTATATAGTAGTCTGTTGATATCTTCTATTAATAACTACTTTATAGTTATAGGCAGCAGAATCAGGAGCGAAAAGATATATATCTCTATACTAATTTACCTATCTTAATACCTGATTATTAATATAGGTAGTTAGTAATACAGAGATATAAGATATAAGCAGAGACAAAAGTCTATTACGTAATAAAGAGTCTACTGCGTAATATATTATATAATAAAGAGTCTACTGCATAATAAGCAACTAGTCTACTATATAATAAGCAAAGCTTATTATTACTGCGTTAAGACTAGTCTCTCTATATACTGTTTATCTATATATATCTGCTTCCTCTCCTTCTTTTTTTACTCCTTTTCTTACTCTTTCTTTTGATTATTACTGTATTCTACTATTAGTACTATGGAATATTACTCTATTAAATTCACTCAGCCTTCTATTACTTAAGCCCCTTTTACTGTCTCCTTCTGTAATCTACGGCTTCTGGTTAAGCTCGTAGACTTTATCTAAACTCTTATAGGTTATAAGGCCGGTAAGCTTAAATACACGTAGGCGCTAGGTTTTATAAATCCCTTTATTCACTACTTAAAGCTCGAAATCTATCTTAAAAACAACGAAGAAGAAGTTCCTTTCCTACTAATTCTTAAACGCTACGCTCTTAATATAAGAGCTTCGCTAATCGAGCCTCTTAGAAGTATTTAGTATTTTCTGGATTAAAACAGACTCTTTCGACTAATAGTCTTAGACTCCCCTCTTTTTATTTATAGGGAGAGCCTCTCCTTTCTCCCCCACGACGATTATTTAGTATCCTATCTCGAAAAGAGGCAATAAGAGTTTATTTAACAAAAGGAGACCTGTTTCTTAACTCCTTATTATATACTGAATAAAAGCCTTCGACCTTATATCGACTACTAAGAGCCGTTCTTCGAAGTAACAGAAATCGCGTAAAATATTAAATAAAATAAAAGGAATTAATAACTTCGCTATCCTTCTATACTACGTATATATCCTTTTCCTTAACTAAGAAATAACCTAATCGACGAGTCTAAAGATATTATCGATCTTATTAACGAAAATCAGGATTAATTTTTATCCTAAAGCAACTTAGGTCCTGGTATTTACTCTCCTGGATTATCCCTTTAGGAATTATTCTTATATAGTTCTTTTTTATCGGTCGTGTTTCTAATTTATTAATCCACGGTTCTTTTCTATCGGTCGCGTTTCTAATTTATTAATTCACAGTTCTTCTTTATCAGTCGTATTTCTAATTTATTAACTCACGGCTCTTTTCTATTAGTCGCGTTTCTAATTTATCGGTTCTATAATCCCTTCTATCGGCTTAATTACCTCCTTTAACCGATAAAGGTTACACAGTTCCGTTCTATCGGTTCCACGATCCATCCTATCGGTTTAATTACCTTTTCTAAGTGATAAAGGTTACACGGTTCCGTTTTATCGGTTCCACGATCTATCCTATCGGTTTAATTACCTCTTCTGACCGATAGAGGTTATTTAAATTGTCACCCTTCGAATCGATCTGATTACAGTGGGTAAGCAAAAGTGGCGATTAGAAATACCTCACCAACGCGTTACAGCGCGTTTTCCTCCTTCAACACTATCAACCCTTTAACTTTAAAAATTCGCCAAAAATCAGAAAATGCCCCTAATTACGCCGCGCGTTGAGCATTCGCCTTATAAACGGACCCTGATTGCGCACGCCTATTTTAGTAGGCTTAGTTAAAGGGAGGTAGGGATCAAATTCAATATATCTCCAGGGTTAGTTTCTAGCATCGCGCGCCGCTATGAATTATAAATATCAGCCCGATTAAAACCATGGTCTGGCCGGCCCTAGGCCCTTGATACGTACGAAAAAAGACGTATCCTACGTACTATCGGTATTAACCCTTTTATATCACCTACTAAATTAAAGATTAAGCTAGGCCTTACTTGCTTAAAACACACTATTATACGATACCTTCGTTTACAGGGCTTCTAGCACTCCCGCCCGCTATGCCGGCCGACCCTGACCCTAAGGCACGCGTAAAGACGTTTAGAGTGGTGCCTACGCCACGTCTCTAAACCCCTAGACTAGTGGAAACGGGTTATTTTTGGTTCGAGTTATTCCGACTATACCACTTGGTTATTCCGACTGTAGTTTAGACATAGACCCTTCGTAATCTTCCTACTAATCGTCCTTATCAATCTATATCGTTAATCTACGTCGTTAATCTACGTCGTCAATCTACGTCGTCAATCTGCGTCGTTAATCTATATCGTCAATCTACGTCGTTAATCTACGTCGTTAATCTACGTCGTTAATCTACGTCGTTAATCTACGTCGTTAATCTATGTCGTCAATCTACGTCGTTAATCTACGTCGTCAATCTACGTCGTTAACCTACGTCGTCAATCTACGTCGTCAGTCTACGTCGTCAATCTACGTCGTTAATCTACGTCGTTAATCTACGTCGTTAATCTACGTCGTTAATCTACGTCGTTAATCTACGTCGTTAATCTACGTCGTTAATCTACGTCGTTAATCTATATATACAGGCAGCGCGTTCTGTTACCTTATTATATAAAGTAAGAATAAGATAGCCGCGGTCGCGTGGGCGTGGGTATGGGTATGGACGTGGAAGACGAAGAGGAAGACGAAGACGAAGGCGAAGAGGAAGATAAAGGAGTTAATGCTACTGCTGCTACTAGCTCGATCGTACGAATAAGCTATCTGTTAATTAAGTCTAAGCGATTAAATTAATAAAAAAAAAAGACGTCAAAGTGGTTTACGACCGTGGTTACGAAGGGTCTATGTCTGAACTATAATCGGAATAACTAAGTGGTATAGTCGGAATAACTCGAACCTTATTTTTTCGGATAAAACCACAGTCGCGCGCGGAGAAGGGCAGAGGCAGAAATAGGTTTTCTGCCGTGCTATAAGTTAACTTTATCGATACGTTATACCTTTACTTATAAATATATAGGGAAAGCGACTTTAATATAATATTATCTAGCCTCGTGATAAGCCTACGCGCTATTCGTAGATATTCTAGGCCGGTTTTTTATGTAATAAACGCACCGAATTAATCGCCCTTTACAGCGACCCTGATACACCGCGCAGAGGCGTTACGGTAGCCGTTATTAAGCGCACGCTTAAAGAAGCACTTCCTATAATATACGAACCGGGTAGTGTATTCGTTTAAGATAACGCTGCCGTATATAAGGTGCGCCTCGTTTAAAATTACTTACTGCCGTGGGGTCTAAAGAATAAGGTTACTATCCTGGATTAGCCGCCGTATTCGCCTAATCTTAATCCTATCGAAAACCTATAGAAAATACTAAAAGAGAGGATCTATTTACGGAATCTTAGTCTAGCACGGATAGGCTCTACGATAATATCGTACGAATTACTCTGCCGGGCCGCAGAGGAGGTGTGGAACGATTTTAAAGAGGAGCTTCTATAGGCTCTAATTGAGTCGATGCCGCGAAGGGTTGAGGCTTATATCGCGGCTAGGGGGTGGTACACAAAGTATTAAAAAGATATAACTAGATATTCCTTTTATATGGTCACTCCCCTCTATAAATCTGATTGAAGTAGTATTCGTAAAGTCATTTATATTTGCATTCGAAGGGTCAAAATGAGGTTCTCGTGATGATATTTGGATGTGGGTCGCCTAATCGCCACTTTTGCTTACTTACTGTACCTATTATAAAGAAAAAATCAGAAAAACACAAAAATATAAAAATAAGTATTAATAAGAGCGGGAATTAAACGTGTAAAACAGCTGTATCTTTACTACTGCGTTACTATGCCGCTATGTATATAGTGACTTGTAATTAACTGGTATATATACTTAGTTATGGTTAAGTAGAAGTCTTGTATATCAGATATTATCTATAAAAATCAACCGTTTTAAATACCCCTTTTAGTTTCTAATTCCTCTAGTATTCGTGTTATAAAACCCGACCTTATTTTCTATCTTTATTTATTTAAAAATAGGAAATAAGGAAGATATTAAAGAGATTTCTATCTCTAAACTTCGAGGTCGAGAAGGCTATAAAACATAGACTCTTAATATTAAAGCTTACTTCTTTTGAAAAGGAAAGCTTCTAGAAGAGGTTATAGCCCCCCTTCCGGCTAACCCTTCAAATAAATAAAGAGAAGAGTACTTAAAAGCTATAGGAGATATTCTATCTACCTTATTAGCTGGACCTTTAACCCACGTTTAAAAAAGAAAAAAAAAACTAACCTTAACTCCCTACACGAAATATAGGAAAGGCTTAAAGAATTATATAAAGCTAAAGGCTTTTAGGCTGAATACGAGGTCTTACGTTCACTATTTAACCTTATAGTATTAGACTTCTCTAAGCTAGAAATCTTTCTGTATAAGGTATAAGAAAAGATAGTAGAGCTATAAACCCGTAGTATAGAACTATTAGATAAGGTTATTTTTGCTTGGATTTTAAATAGCCTTAATGATAGATATGGTTCTATAACTAGCTAAATAACTTAAGCCTTACGCTACAATATTTAAGAATATTCCCTTAATAGGCTTTTAGGCGAGTTAATCGACGCCTCCCGTAAAGTGGAACGCTCTGATACTACTTTACTCTTAAATAAGGGACGTAAAAAGTCCTTGAAACCCTGCAAAAGGACTAAGGGACAACACTGTGATTACTATAAGAAAGCGAGTTATAATACCGCCGATTGCTTTAAATTACACCCCGAGAAAAAGCCTAGTTAGTTTAAATCTAGGAGGGGTAAATAGTAAAAAGTCTCTAAGGAAAAGGATAAAAATACCGGATCTAAATCTGTTAATTTATCTAAAAGAGATCGGCAGATTTTAAATCTTCTATCTAAAGGAGACTAGTTATCTAAAAAAGAATAAAAGGTTATAAACCTTATTTCTTGAAGTCTAGAGAAAGAAAATAATTTGAATAACTCCGAAGTCGTTAATATTAGATAATAACGTTAATAAAGCCCTACTATTAATACTAGAGAACCTAGTATTAATAATGATATTATTTTTAAGGATATATATCCTTTACCTATCTTTACGGACAAAATAGATATAATAGAAGATAAAGAAGAGGTATTAAACCATTAATCCTCTTTATATTAACTATAATTCACTGATTTAAATATAGATCGAATAGTGGAAAAAATACAAGAAGTTTAGTTATCTTCGTGCCCTTTAGATCTCGAACAGAACTTTCATATTAATAGTGGAGCTACGTCTTACGTTATATCTAATAAGGAATTATTTATTTCTATTAAATCTATATCCAGAATAGCTAAATAGGGACGAGCAAACAGTATTTTAATTACTTAAATTAGAGATGCCCTAGTTAGATTTAAGGATACTAATAAACAGCTTCTTTTAAAGGACTATTTATATATTCCTAAACTAGGTACTACTATTATTAGTCTTCCTGTTTTAGACACCGAAAATATTCGAGGTCTTATAGGTAATGAAAGACTAGTAATTTTTGATAATAAATCTTTATTAAAATATACTGCTGCTTTATTATATAAAGGTCTTTACTGGACCACTATACGGACTGTACGGGTTAAAAAATCTAAGCTACTTATAGCTGATGATAAGCTTTAAAAACAAAAAAGAAGGAATCTAAAAAGAAGATCCCTTTATTTAAAAGACACTTTATCTTTATGGCATAACCGACTAGGCTATATAAATCCTACGGCTTTAAGCAGTTTATTATAAAATACCTTGCTTCTAAAAGATATATCTATACCTGACGAAGAGCTATAAAGGATTAATAGCTGCTATGCCTATAAAAGCGTCAAACATATTACTTTAGCTAATAGGTATTCGGTTAATAAAAATAGGGTATACACCTATTTAGAGCGTGTTTATATAGACCTATATAGCCCTATTACACCTATAACCTATAACTAAAAACATAGGATCTTATTAATTTAAGACCGATTAACTAGATATATTTGGGTTATTTGATTACCCGGTAAATCTAAGGAACTTGTTACTATGGCCGTTACAGAATAGACGCTATAAGTCGAAAACATATCTAAAACCACTATTAAAGAAGTGGATACCGATAGGGGAAGCGAATTCGTTAATGATTCGTTTAAACGTCTTTTTATAGGTGCTATACATTATATTAAACCCCCTTATACACACGAACCTTAAGGCTCTATTAAAAGAGTAATAGGGATTATAATTATTAAAATTAGGACTCTATTATGTTATTCAGAGCTACCTTTTTATCTTTAGGGGGAAGCAGTAATAACTGCAGGGTATATATATAACCGAACCCCTAATTCAGCTATAGGCTTTAAGACGCTATATAAGCTAAAGAATAATAAAAAGCCCGATATTTTAAATATTAATGTATAGGGGTCTATAACATATTATCGAAATACGGACCCGAACCTTCAAAAATTAGGCCCACGAAATCTATTAATAGGCTTTAATAATTATAACTATGAAGTATATAATCTAGACTTAAAAAGAATGATTTGGGTTCGACATATATATATTATTAAAAATCGGGGTTTAAAGTCTTTAACACAGCGCTAGGAGTCTGATTTATTAAACTCATAGATCAGACTAAAACTTCCCCTTAAAGCGATCCTATAGAAAATACCTCTATCTAAAAAGAAAACAATTTACGGGCTACCTCCTATAATAGCAATAGAGCTCTAACCGGGACTATAAATCCTAAAAAAGACCCACTATAAATAGGATTATCAACCACTTATAAAGGTGATAATAAGGCTATTAAATATTCTAGAAACCCTCTAGATAATCTAGAAGTGGTGCTTCCAGCTTTTAAAGAAAAGGGAAGCTATAAGGATTTTATCTCTAAGTCCTTACATTAATTTATAGATCAAAGAAGTAAGGCCTTACTATATCTATTAGGAGATACTCTATTAGGAAGTTTTTAGCAGCTTACTATAAAGTTTATACTCTTAACTATAAACACTATACTTAAACCAGCTATATATAAATAAGCCTTAAAAAGCCCTGAAAAAGACTACTGGATAGAGGCTATAGAAGCTGAGATTCAAGAATTAAATAAAAGAAATACCTGGAATATTATTAACATTAATACACTTCTAGAAAAGGAAAAACGCAGCCTATATATCTTAGGGGGGCGGTGGGTCTATAAAGTTAAATGCGATAATACGGGAAAGCCTATAAGATATAGGGCCCGTTGAGTTATATAAGGTTTTAATTAGGTGCTCGGTATAGATAACCTTAAGACCTTTAGTACTACCTATAGACCAGAAGGCTATAGGCCAGCCCTTATCCTTAGCGTGTGTCTCGGTTGGAAATTTAAATAACTGGATGTTATAAATGCGTTTGTACACGCTGATATAGATATTATAAATATCTATACTATATAGCCTATTAGTTTTAAAAACCAAAATAAGGCTAATAGTCGAATATACAGGCTTAATAAGGCACTGTATGGGTTAAAACAAAGCCCTCGTCTATAGTATTAGTACCTTACTAAAATCCTAAATAATTTAGGAGTAAAGGTATTACCTATGGATAATGGAATATTTACGTATTATAAAGATAACGAAAAAGCCTTATTTTTATATCACGTTAATAATATAATTATAATAAGCCCTGATAAAAAGACTATAAATTATTTTTATACGGAATTATCTAGGCATATATCCCTTAAAGATTTAGGAACCTTAAGTACGTTTTTAGGCTATTAAATTACTATTAATTCCGAAAGGAAAGTACTTTATATAAGTTAAACGGCCTATACCGCTAGAATATTATAGCGGTATTAAAAGCAAAGCCTTAAACCGGCTGATACTCCTACTATTATAAAAATAACTTTGTTTCCTAACCAGGAAACTGCCTGTTAGGCCGATATAAATCAATATCAACAGGAAATATGAGCACTACTATATTTATTACTATATACTAGACCTGATCTAGCCTTTACAGTTAATAGATATACAAGGTATATAAGCAATCCTTTAAAAGATTATTTTATGGCTTTAAATAGAATCTAGGCTTATTTAAATACCTATCCTGATATTAGTCTTATTTACGACTATAATAAAGACCTTAATATATTCGGTTACTCTGATTCAAGCTAGTCTGATATACCAGAAGACAGAACCTTAACAGGCGGTTATACCTGCTATATAGGGTTAAATAATCCTATAAGCTGGAATTCATAGAAATAAAAAACTATAGCCTTATTATCTATAGAAGCCGAATACATGGCCTTAACTGAATCCTGTAAGGAAGTCGTATATATCTATAACCTATATCAGGACCTTATTATAGGTCTTGGGCCAGATATATTATTACAAACTCCTATCGTTTTACTCGATAATGAAGGAGCAAAGAAAATAACCTAAAATCCCGAATTTTATAAAAGAGTAACATATATCGACAGGTAATATCATTATTGCCATTAATTATACTCAGACGGGAAAATTCAACCCGTATATATTAATACGGATTATAATATAGCCGACATATTAACTAAGAGCCTAGCTGCTCTAAAGCATAAAGCTCTTAGTGGCTATATAAATTTAGGCATTATAGAAGAACTTCCGACAGAATATAAGAAACCTGATTTTACTTTATTAACTGAATTTAAATATTAACAGTTCAACAATTAACAAAATCAGAGTAACTATGGGTTTTTTATTCCTAAAAGAGGAATTTTCCTATAAAATCAGTGGGTTTTTACCTATACAGGTTTTTCATACTATAAATACACTTAGGATATTTTTTTCTCTAGTATCAGGGTGTTTTACCTAAGTTAAATAACACCTTTAATAAGCATAAATTGCTTTTAAACTTATTATAACCAATAAGAAGAAATTAGGAAACAAAGAAAATAACTTTGATACCTCCTATAGCAGCTATCAAGCTAATCTAAGCTAGATAGTCTAGCTTACGAGGGGCTGTTGATATCTGCTATTAATAACTACTTTATAGTTATAGGCAGCGGAATCAGAAGCAAAAAGATATATATCTCTATACTAATTTACCTATCTTAATACCTGATTATTAATATAGGTAGTTAGTAATACAGAGATACAAGATATAAGCAGAGACAAAAGTCTATTACGCAATAAAGAGTCTACTGCGTAATATATTATACTATAAAGAGTCTACTGCATAATAAGCAACTAGTTTACTGCATAATAAGCAAAGCTTATTATTACTGCTTTAAGACTAGTCTCTCTATATGCTGTTTATCTATATATATCTGCTTCCTCTCCTTCTTCTTTCACTCCTTTTCTTACTCTTCTTTTTGATTATTACTATATTCTACTATCAGTACTATGGCATATTACTCTATTAAATTCACTCAGCCTTCTATTACTCAAGCCCCTTTTACCGTCTCCTTCTTTAATCTACGGCTTCCAGTTAAGCTCGTAGACTTTATCCCAACTCTCACATAGTCGACTAGATTAGTAACCTTAAGGTCACGGAGGATAGGGTAGAAAACGAAGCCTTATAGAGGACCGGGCTAAAGCCGGTACGGGTTTAGAGACTAAACCGACTAAACTATAGCAGGCTTTTAAGCTGGTTTATCTTATTCTAGTTATAGCCGAAATATCGGTTCCGACTATTTAAGAGGTCTATAACCGCGAAGCCCTAGGAAAATAAGCGCTCTATTATATAATATAATAAATAGTAGGGTTTCTACCCTCGGCACGCCTATTATAGGAAGACCCGGTATAAGGGGTATGGCTTTATTACCGAAGACTATACCTATAGAAACCGATATATTAACTGCTTTAGACCTTACCTAGTAAATAATCTAAATTACCTGGCCCGACTAAAGAGAGTAAATAGGGAAGTTACCTCCCCCTTTAAGGCGGAGCTTAATAAGATTCGCGAGAAGGGCGAAGCTCTTTAAGCAAAGCTTAGAGCACTATCCTAGACCTCCACGGGTAAGGCCGATACCCCTAGAGATAGCAATACTGCCTAGGGGGAAGCTAGCTCCGACGCTAGCAAAGCTAATATTAATAATAACGAAGAGGATAACGACCCTAATACTAGCGATAGCAAGGAAACCTAGAATAGCGTCGAGATAAACGTCGATAACCCTAAGACCCCCGAAGGGGACCCTGTTTAGCACCTATTATAGATTCCTAAGAGGAAGTCCGTAAAAAGGGATAATAGGACCCCGATACTAGTATAGAATAAGAAACCCACGCTAATATAGGTATAGCTATAGAAGGCACCCCTTCTAGCCGAAGAGGCTAAGGACTCCCCCGCTAAAGCTATAATAACCCAAACCCTAAAGGATAAATCGTCGGCCTAGACGCTAGTATAGCTACTAGGTGGCCGGAATAAGCTAGTTAGCTCCAATATATATTAAATAGAACGTAAATAAGAACCGAGTGCTATTTAGAGTAGCATTAGCGATAATATAAGAGGCCCGCCTTAATATACTAATATATTAAGAACCCTTAAAAGGAGACGCTAGGAATAGGATACTAGCGAACCTTCCTGACTATAAGAAATACTCCCCGATACGTATATAGCCCGACCTAGGGATAAACCCAGGGTTATTATATATATAAAGGCAAGCCTATACTTATAGTAACTGGAGTCGCCCCTACCCGGATACAGGGACCTACTACTAGTTAAGATAAATAGTATAAGCTTCTTAAATATCTACCGCAGTATAATAGGTAATACTGATATATAGGAAGACTTTAAAGCCTCCGGATAAACACCCCCTATTAATATAACGATCCGGGGGGACTTTAATATATAATATAATAACTAGGAACCGGGAGTCTCCGAGGTTACTAGTAAAGGTAATAAGATTACTAAGTAGATAGAGTAGTATAGGCAAAGCCTATATAATACCCCCGGAGAGGTAACTTGTAGCCGGGGGGCGTATATACAGTTATAGAGTTAGTCTTCTCGACGGCACCACTTATAGATATTAGAGTAAAGGTAAAGGCCGGCCCCCCGGTCCACTATTACCCGCTACTTGGATAGATAGGCACCGTGTATATTACTCCGGAAAATACTATTATTAGACCGGACTGCTTTAAATTACTAGAGGAAGCAGAAAAGCGTGCTACGATCCGGAGGGAGGTTGTAGATAGCCTATAGCTAGTCGACGCCCTTAGGTAAGGACCCTAGACTTAATCGATAGGTGGGCTAAATACTTAGTCGATATTATTATAAGCCTATTACAACGGCTTAGTAAGAAATACTATAAGCTAGCTAATAATAGGAAACTATAATAGAATAACGAATATTAAGCAGCCTACAGGGCAGCGACAAACCATAGATATTATAACTTCGACGGTACTAAAGTATAAGATACCTTGGGGAAAACTGTGAAACGGGTTAGCAGGGAATACTAGAATAAGAGGATTAAGGGCGTTAAGAACGCTAATAAACTATATAAGATCGTCGGTTAGTATAAAATAAGAGATAGTATAGCCGCCCCTCTAATCTTTTACAATAGTCTAGGCTACTTTAAGGATACTAAGAAAGGAGAGCTCCTCCGACAGACGAAACTGGCTAGGCGATTAGATACCCCGGACCTAGAGGACCTATAGAACTACCCGCTAAAGGGACTAGATAGGGGTATTCTAGAGGATAACCCTATCCTAAGGGATAAAGTAAGATACTATACGGTAGAGGTTAATACTATTACCCTAGGTAATAATAATATTAGCGTTCCCTTACTCTAACTAATCTAGCCTAAAACCGAAAAGGAGGTTATAGAACTCTTCGAAGCGTATAGGCTAACCGGCTACTACCCCCGACCCTTCTATAAAGAAGATATAGTAATAATTAATAAATCAGTGAAGGATACTAGCTTTATCGCCGGCTATAAGCCGATTTAGTTACTTAGCGTATTAGGTAAGGGCCTAGAACGTATTATAATAAGCAGGACGGCTTATGGGGTAATAAATACAGGAATCCTAAACCTATAGTATATCGGAGTATTACCGGGATAATCTATAATCGATCTAGCAGCGATCCTAATATATAAGGTTAAGTTATAGCTCGCATAGGGTAAGCAGATTATTATAGTAACTAATAATATAAAAGGGGTATTCGACTCTATACTATACGGATGATGTATTTATAGACTATGTAAATAAGGCTAAGACGAACCAATAATACGATAATAGGAGAGCTTCGTCTTAGCACGAAACACTAGAGTAATCTTCGGAATATTATACCCCGAAGAGTATACCGCGCTAGACCTAGTAAGCCTCCCGTAAAGCTCCCTGGCCTTACTAATCGGCTATGCACTTAGTATCGTAGAAATACACCGTCTACCTAATAAAGAGAACCGATTCGGATATATTAATGATATATATATCGTTATAGCGTATGCCGATATTAAGACGATAGTAAAGATAATTAAGGAGATACTATAATAGTAACTCTAATAGTATAAGGATAACGGGGTTAAGCTAGACTATAGTAAAGCCGAAGCCTAACTCTTCTCCCGCTAAAGGATCCCCTAGTTCCCTATAATAGAACTATCCTTATTCGACTATAAGGTTATAGTCGCTTATGCCGTTAACCTATAGGGATAGAAGCTATTAGCCCCGATTAGGTGGCTTAGTATATATATAGATAGATACCTCGACTTCTAGGACTACGCGGAGATATAAGTAAAAAAAGGCTTTAAGGTCGCTAACTATATACGGGGCCTTGCTAAAGCCACCTATAAACCGAACCTAGCTCTACTACGCCACGCTGCCTTAGTATATATCCTAACTATTACCTATTACGCGGCGAAGATCTAATAGGAGGGACGCCGTGTAAGAGGCATCAAGAGGGCTTGTTAATTCGTGTTATCAGGTTCTGGGCTTCCTACCAGTGCTTAGTACGAGCTTATCGCACAAGCTATAGAGGCCTCTCGTGAAGAGGTTCTAGAGGCTTACGTGTTAACCACCAGGTGGCTTCGTGTTTAGAGAAGGCTTACCGTGCATTTAGAATACAAAAGCTAGCTTAGAGTATATAAAGGGGGTAATAGCCTTTATAGCAAGGCTACCTAGTTTACGAAGGTCCCTTAGTTACTCTAAGAGGAGATTATATAGCTAATACCTTCCTATTAGGTAGCACCCAGAGGTCTATAAGTAAGGCCCTCTATACCTATATCTTCTTAAAGGAACTTAACGAATAATCTTAGTATAGCACCCCCTCCCTTGGTCTACTAGTAGGCCTCCTTATTTGTCTTATAATAGCTTCCTTTACTCCTTACTTAAATCCTATAATATTTTATTTATTCTCCCCTTCTATACGGGTATAACGACTATTAGAAGCTATTAGCAGACTTCGATTAAGCACCTTACTAGTTATCCTCTTAGTAGGAACTCGCCTTTTATCGTAATATAGGTCCTAGACGCCGCCCTCCCCCTAGTCCTAAACCAGAACCTAAGAGCTCTAGACTTAGTGACCCGCCCTCCGACCCCCAAGAATCCAACAGTAAAGCTATTATAATAACCTCCTACCCTTTAACTCCTAATAGATAGCCCCTAGGCACCCCTAGCCCCGTTACTACTACTATTATACTATCTTTATATTATCTAGTAGAACGGTTCCGTCCCGCACCTGCTTATTATACTTAGGGAGAGTCCTCGAGAGCGGCTCGCCCTCTATAAGCTAAGTATTCTAATCTAATATTAAGAAGTCTAAAAGGGAAAGGAAGAGAGACTTCCTTACCCCTGCCTAACTATAGGTCCCGGACCCAGGTCCCCCTTAACTATTTAGTCGAATATTATAATCCTTAGTAGGAGGATACTCCCCCTAAAGAGCTTACCGATAAACAGTTAGAAGCTATCCTATTACGTATCGCTAACCGGAAAGCTCGAGAACGCCGTGAAAAAAAACTACCTCGTCTATAATATAGGAAAGACCCAGATAATAACGATCTATTACCCGACTGCCGGAAGCGTTATCGCCGTTAAGACTCCTTTTCGCCCCCTAGTCGAGGTCGTTTATCGTCGCCGCGGCGTAAGCGTAATAATTAGACTAGAGTTAATTACCCCTTGCCGAAATAAGATAGTAAGTCCTATAATTGGTTCTAGACCTTCGTAGAGGAGCTATAGGAAAGGTTTAATCTAGATTATCATTACTTTACTACTAAGAGGCAGAAAGTATACTATACTAGTAGGTGTCTACCGCCTTTAATAAAGTCTAGGTAGCGTGCCTACTAGCGGTGAGCCTATAACCCTATAAAAGGAGGGAAGCCCGCTTAATAGGTCGATATTCGTAATTTTCTTACTAGCTAGCTAGTAGACCACGATACTCGTAAGATATCTATTACGGACGTCCTGCTTTCCGTCGAGGCATAGCTACTAATAATAGCTTATAATCCTCTTAGCCCTCTAGCTCTGCCCCCGCCGCCTTATCCTCCTCTACCCTATCTACCTCTACTTCTACTTAGCCTTCTTCTAATAGTCCTCCTATTGCTTTATCTATAGAGGGTCCGTCCTAGGACTCTACTAAACGTTAACCCCTCTTAGAAGTCGAATACTACTATTATTATTAGTTCGGTTATTATAAGTCTATATACCCTAAGTTAGCTAACTTATCTTTTACTAATCCCTCTAGTTCTAACACGCCCGGCAGTAGTAATTATTAACTGTATAACACTTATACTCCGCCTACCCGCTCTATGCCCCCGCCTTAGTCTAATCCTAACGATTAGCCTATTAATCCGAAGAAATAAATCGTTAGATAAGTTTAAGCTAATAACCCGCTAATAGCCCCCTAGGATTAGTCCCTACCTAGCTCGCCGGCCCTAGAAACTAGGACCCTTAAGACTAAGCTCCTAGTACGGCTAGGTGGTAGTTAGAGATAATATCTTATATCTATAGATTATAAAGCCAGTATTAACCTTATTAACCGCCACGCCCTGCCTCTAGGTATTAACCTAATTAGCCCCCTAGAATATCTAAATTAGGGACTTTCTAAAGTTAAAAAAAGCACCTACGGTTCTATTATATTATTTATTAAGGCCACCGACGATTAGGGCCGTACTCGTATATATCGCACTTTATTCCGTATTATTAACCTTACTGAAGGTTCCTAAGTTCTTCTAGGTATCCCCTAATTAACTACCTATAACCCGTATATCGATTAGACCGACCGCCTTTAGAATTTTCGTATCGATAAAGAAGACTTTAGATTAGCTACTAGTAAAAGAGGGATAGTCTAAAGCCCTAAAGAAATTAAAAAAGGAAGAAAACGCGCCCGCGTAATTACCCGATTAGTTAATTTAGCGGTGGTCCCTTTAGGAGATACTCTCTATATAGGCCGTGTTATAGTTCCTGATTCCGACTAGGCCGCCTATTCCGATTCCGTTTCGCCTAAATCCAGTATCCCCCTAAAGGACGTTACCCCTGCCCCTAACGCCCTCCCGAAGTTACCCGAGTCCTTTTTACCCGAATGGTATCGAGATTTTACCGACGTTTTTAATATTATTAAGGCTAGTCGCCTCTCGCCGTATTATAGGTAGGACCACGCTATTAAGTTAGAAGACGGTTAGACCCTACCGTTTAGTCCTATCTATACCC
This sequence comes from Sodiomyces alcalophilus JCM 7366, assembly GCF_042370955.1. Lineage (NCBI taxonomy): Eukaryota > Fungi > Ascomycota > Sordariomycetes > Glomerellales > Plectosphaerellaceae > Sodiomyces > Sodiomyces alcalophilus. The sequence goes on along the minus strand of NW_027263536.1, from coordinate 2,891,869 downwards.
TTACCGAGGAAGAGTTAGAGACTCTACGATAGTATATTAAAGACGCTTTAGCTAAAGGTTAGATTCGAAATTCTATTAGCCCTATAGGTAGCCCCGTACTCTTTATCCTAAAGAAAGGAGGTAAGCTTTATCTTTATATCGACTATAAAGGACTTAATAAGATTACTCGTAAGGATCGTACCCCCCTCCCCTTAATTTATAAGATTTTGGATCGCTTATCTAAAGCGAAGGTATATACTAAGTTGGATTTAAAAGATACTTATTATAGGCTATGTATAAAAGAAGGGGATAAGTGGAACACTATATTTTATACTAAGTATAGTCACTTTAAGTATTTAGTTATACCTTTTAGACTTTATAATACCTCTGCTAGTTTTTAGCGATATATTAACGAGGCATTATATAGTCTTATAGATACTAGTTATATTATTTACTTAGATGATATTTCGATTTATAGTTTAGAGGAGGATACCCACCGTGTGTATATACGCGAGGTCCTCTAGAGGTTAAGAGATTAGTCTTTATACGCGAATCCGGAAAAGTGTGTCTTTAAGTATTAGGAAGTAGAATTTCTTAGTTTTATTGATAAGGCTAATAGTATTTATATAGATCCTTAGCGGGTAGAAGCTATTCGCGAGTAGGAGGAGCCTAATTCTATTTATAAGGTATAGGCTTTTATTAGTTTTACTAGGTTCTACCGCCGCTTTATTAAGGGGTACTCTAAGATAGCTAGGCCACTAACCGACCTATTAAAAGGGTATAGCTAGCTAGGGGTATTTACCCTTTTTAATAAATAAACAACGTCTTTTAAGAAGCTCCGAGATATATTCTAAGACGCCCCCGTCCTCCGCTATTTCGACCCCCGTCTTCCCATCCGAATCAAGCTAGACGCCTCTAACTTTATAATTAGCATAGTTATTAGCTAACTAAAGGACCGTACTTAGCGACCCGTCGCGTTCTTCTCTTATAAGCTTCGAGGAGTTAAGTAGAACTACCTAACCTCTAATACTAAGTTTATAGCTATTTATAAAGCGTTCCGTTATTAGCGATACTATATAGCCTATACCTAGACCCTAGTTAAAGCGCTTACTAACTATTTAAACTATTACTACCTCTTAAATAAGCCTTATATTAAGGTATAATATACCCGCTAATTAGAGGAGTTAGCCGTTTATAATTTCGAAATTCGCTACTATCCGGGCGTCTAGAACCCTGCTAATAGACTATCCCGTACACCCTAGTATACCGCTAACCCCGCTAAAATCGATTAAAAAAGGCGCTATCCTATTAAAGAGTTTATAAAGAAGTTTATTATTAGCCTCCTAAAGCTCGCTAATAGGGAGAAGCCTACCCTGCTAAGTCTAGGGGAGGAAGCTATTAAAGCCTAGAAAAATAAACTCTTTTATTCTGCCGATACTAAACTACCCACCTAGTAGACTCGGGATACTAATAGTATAGTCTATTTTCGTGATCGTCTTTTTATCCCCGGTAAGTCCGGTCTTCGAGACGTAGTTATATAGGCTCTCCACGACGCCCCTATTACTAGCCACTATAGTACCGGCAGAACCAGTAAGCGTATTTCTAATACCTTTTTCTAGGAGTTTATATCCTAGGATATTAAGAAGTTTATCCTAAGCTATCCTGTGTATTAGCATACTAAGCCTAGGCACTATAAGCCCTATAGCTGTCTTACTAGTTTACCTATTCCTAGCCGTCCTTTTTAAAAGATATCGATTAATTTTATTACTAGCCTCCCCCCGGTCACCTATTAGGGTAAAAAGAGAGATATAGTATTAGTGGTTATTTACTATGTAACTAAGTATACCCTATATATCCCTTATAGGAGCGGGTTATTTGTAGACAGGCTCGCCGACCTTTTATAGTTACACGTTTTTAGTAATTTCGGCCTCCCTAATAGGATTATCTCCGACTAAGGCTCTCTTTTTATTAATAAGTTTTAGACCACCTTTTATTATTATCTCGGTATTAGCCGCCGGTTATCCACCGCCTTTTATTTATAGACCGATAGTTAGATGTAACGTTAGAATCAGAACTTAGAATACTATTTTCGATCCTATTATTGCCTTTAGCAGGATAACTAGGTCGAAAAGTTATCTATTACTTAGTTTACGTATAATATAGCCTAGCACTCTGCTATCCGTAAGACCCCCGCCTTTACCCTAATAGGATTTAACTCCCGAGGTTCCGATAAGATTAAATTACCTAAGTCCGGAGAAGTCCGCGCTGCCTAAGCCGAATAGCGTGCTAGTCACCTAGTATAAAACCGCTAAGCTATATAAGTCCTTATCCAGCGTGCATAGAGGACCTATAAATATTACTATAACGCCGGTCGCACCTATTAGCACTTCTAAGTAGGTAACTACGTGTTAATTTCTTCGAAGAATATTAAGTAAGGTTAACTAAGTCGTAAATTTTCCGATAAGTTCCTTAGTCCTTTTAGAGTTATCGGTATTATAGGTAACCACGGATTAGCCTACCGGTTAGAACTCCCTCCGTCTATAAAGATTTATAACGTCTTCCTTATTTCGCTTTTAGAATCTTAGGTCTCTCGCGATAATCAGCCTCCACCTATCCCTATAGAAGTCGACGTTAAGCCTTAAGAGTCGAATAAGTATAAAGTCGAAAAAGTCCTTAGCTACTATTATAATAAGAAACGCCGCGAGTATCTTATTAAGTGGGCGGACTACGGATTCGAAGATTATACTTAGGAACCTAAAAGCCACTTACCGGACTCCCTCTTAGAATAATACTATAGTTAGACACCACGTTAAGTCAGTTAATCGTTATTAGTATAAGGTTACTATATAATAGTAACTCCGTTAATTATTAGTATCTTTATACTCTAAAAACGAAAAACAAAAAATTGCTAGCATCGTTTAGTATATAGCACTTATAGTGCCTACTACCCCCCTTTATCCCTTACTCCTATTACTCGTCTGCCTACTCAGCCCGCTATATCAGGTACTTAACACTATAGGTAATCCTCTAGGCGTAATCCGCTATCTTATTACGCCACTCTTACTTAGCTTAAGCTTTCTTTTTAGCCTTTTTAACCGCCTTTTACTCTGCCCGACGCCGCTTATTAGCCTTATCTTTAGCCCTATCCCGGTTCTTAGCCTTAAACTCCGATAGCGCCTTACGCAGCTTAGTCTGGTTAGTCAGGCCTTTAACCTATTATATAGTTAATAGTAGTAGGGCACCACGTTCTAAGTTCGATATACCCGTTCACGGTTAATTAAGCCGCCGTTCTCGATGGCCTTTAGCAGAATCTTCTATAGCCCGGTAGCTACCCGAGTAGCGGTAACCGAAAGCTAGTCCCCGTTTTATTAGCACCCACCCAGTAGTCTATCAGAATAGCAGACTCATAACTCAGTAATGCTTTAACTTACGCACTTAGTATCGTTAGTATATAAACGAGGCCGTAACGCTATGGCGGCAGGCCGCGAATTTAATATCCCAACGGCTTTTATTATCCAACTCTAGTTCTAGCTAATAACGAGTATACCGGCTATATAGTATTATAACCTTAAGTCCGTTAACCTTCTTACGTATAATATAAGGCTCGGGAGCCTCGTTTACTATATTATCGTTATTATTATAGGTAGCATTCTAGTAGCCACCCGCACTATTATCCTCGTTACTAGCAGCAGCATTATCGTTAGTATCCATTATAGCGGTATCGCCGCCCGTTGCAGTGTCCTTATAGCGCTTATTATTATAACCTCCGTTAGCGCCGCTTATTATAATATCAACGTCCCCCTGTATACTCGATTAATTAATGCTATTACTGGCGTTATTATTACCCACCCTATAGGACTTTTTAATAGCCTTAGCCACCTTATAAGCTTTTTTCTTAGCCAGCTTACAAGCCGCTTTCGCGGACTTACTCTTAATATTACTGATATTAGGCATAGTGGCTTCCACAATATTAGTAACGGTCACGTATAGGGCACTATCACGGCACTTATATTACGGAGAAATTAGTTAAGTTATAAGAGTTATTATTATAAGAAGCTGTCTCTCTATTAGTTCTATCTATTACTTTCCACCGCCCGGCTACTAGGAATAAATTCGAATCCGATAACAAACTCCGCGAAGTTAATAAGAGACTTTAAGCTGAATATATAGCTTTATACTACCAGGAGGGAATTAACTTATATATATAGTTATCTAATATTCTAAATTAAGAACATAGACGATAGCTAAAGAGAATAAGAAGAAGAAAAAACAATAAGAGTTAGGAGTTAACGAAAAGTTCATATAGATAAGTTAGGAATTGCCTATAGGTGCCTAGTAGCCTGATCTCTCGTGGAAGATAGCCGTGTTTATATATTATAACTTCCCTTTTTAGAAGCACCTTCTATGTTTATATATTATAAGTTATGGTTATAGGCCTTTAGCAGGCAAAGGAGTATTATATAGGTTATTTAAAGATTAGACGATAAGTTAGGAGCTCGTAGTAGAATCCCTTAGAAGAGTTCTTAGTTATAGTCTCTTTGCTTTTACAGGGCCTTTATATTTATAGTATTAGCCGCTAATCGGGTTATCTTAGGATAATTCTCTTTATTAAGGAACTTTATTCTCTATAATCACGTTTATCTATATAGTCTTTAAGAGGAATCTTTATAGTTATAAGCTTTATCCCCTTTTCTTTTATCTCTTGCTTTAATCTCTTATTCTTTAGTGCTTACTTTAGGGGTAATATTATTCTATAGGTGGGATAAAAGGAGGTTCCTAGATTAGGCGGAGTTCTTCGCGTAGAAGAGTTACCGGGCTAAGGGAGTCGTTCTTTTTTATCACCTCTAGACCTTTATTACTCCTAAGGGCAGGAGTTAAACAAAGGTGGGGTAATCTATAAGAGGCATTAAGAGAGCTTATTAATTCGTGTTATTAGGTTCTAGGCTTCCTACTAGTGCTTAGTACGAGCTTATCGCGTAAGCTATAGAGGCCTCTCGTAAAGAGGCTCTAGAGGCTTACGTGTTAACTACTAGGTGGAAGGCTTATCGTGTATTTAGAATACGAAAGCTAGCTTAGAGTATATAGAGGGGGTGGTAGCCTTTATAGTGAGGCTACCTAGTTTATAAAGGTGCCTTAGTTGCTCCGAGAGGAGATTATATAGCTAATACCTTCCTATTAGGTGGCACCCAGAGGTCTATAAGTAAGGACCTCTATGCCTATGTTTTCTTAAAAGAACTTAACGAATAATCTTAGCATAGTACCCCCTCCCTTGGTCCACTAGTAGGCCTCCTTGTTCGTCTTGTGATAGCTTCCTTTACTCTTTACTTGAATCCTATAATACCCCGGGCCCTGGCCTAAGGCCGCTATAACGTTATCTATAAAAAGTAATACTAGTTACCCTCCGGATACCTACCTAAACCTAATACGATAACCCGAGTATAGATAATTATAATTAGAACTATACTCCTAGCCTAGAAATCGGTCCCGGTGCTAGCCCTATACCGGGAATCAGGGATCCCTATAATACAAAACCAGGCGGAGTACTTACGGTAAAGGTATATAACCTAAATCGCTAGAGTCGAGAAGGACTACCCCGTGGTATAAGGTATCTCCCCGATTATTTAAGGGGACACAAGACGGACTAAGGCCCTAACACGGCGGTTAAGGGTGCTATGGATAAAGGAACTAGTATATATAAGGCCGCTATAGTATTAACTAATAAGACCCTAGTTTACGGGATAAAGCTACTAGGATAAGGTCCTATTTAACGATAGGACTAAGGAAAAAGCCACGGAGACTTTTAATAGGTAGGTCGATAAGGTAGACCCGGAGTGTACCTTAGTATTCTTAGACGGGTTATAAAGAGGCTAAAATATAACCTAGGCCTACCTAATATAGCGCGGCGGAAAAGAAATTACCTTTAATCACGGATATATCCGTGATATAGTGGTTTTTAATAGGGAGGTAACGGGGGTAGCTAGGAGACTAGCCATAGCGGTCCGCCTCCCTGGAATAAAAGAGATTATCTATTATATTCATAACTAAGTAGTATTCTAGGGGCTTACCGGTATAGCATTTAGATTATCGCTATAAGAGTTCCTATAATAGTAGCGCCTAGTAATAATCTACCCGACCTACTTACGGGAATTACCGGGGTATATAAGAATCCCGGGTAATAAATAGGCAGATAAGCTGTACTCGAGTAAACACGCCCAGGGGATCCTACCCGAAAATAAAAGGCCGACATAGGCTAGGGTAAAAGCTATTATAATAGCCCGCTATAAGACTAGGCTTTAAAAATGGCACGCTAAGTCCCGGCTATACCGGTATAAAGCGGCTATATAGAAGAAGCTAGGGTTTAGTTAAAGAGAACTAAAAGAACTAACCCTCTCCTAAAAGACCCTAATACGCCTTATCTAAGTAAGGATAGGATATAAGGGCTTTAAAGAATACTATAAAAGGTTTTATCATAATCGCTACGTGGCCTATTACGGTTACGGCTATATAAACACTCGGGAGCACTTCGCCTACTACTATAAGGTTAGAAGCTCCCGTAGATAGCTAGACGAACTCTGGTACTACGAAGACGGGAGGAAAACTCGCTGTTTTAACCCCTAGGAGACCCTTATATAGATCCTAATAAATAACGCGGCCTTTGCCGCGCTAACGGATATAACGGGCTTCCGTAATAGGATCTGCCCGATTCCTTCGTATAAAAGGAGTATTAGCTAGAAGGTGGACGGTGACTAGTAGATAGTGGGATAACTATAGGCACGCAGACCCCCGAGGGTATACGGCGAGATATAGGGACTTTCTTTTATCTTATATACTTTCTTTAAGAATATAGTATATATATTATTAGTTATTATAATTCAGGAGGCATAGGGTTAAGCGATTAGCACTATACGGCCCAGGTATAAATATATAGATATCTTACCGCCTAATATCCCGATAACAGGACGCGGTACTAGTTTTCAATGGCTACCGCCAAGGCGTTAAATAGAAACACACACATACACACACACACTATATCAATTATATCTAGCCTTAAATACAAGGCTAGATATAATAAAGCCTCGATTTCCTATTAGTATTTATTGATATTATTAGTTATTGCTTATTTAGAATTTAGTATAAGGACCTTCTTATATATATAAGGGGTATTAAACCTTTTCAGACTTTATTTATTATACCTTTTAAGTATCTTATTAGTATAAGGTAGTTAACTTATAGAAAGAGTCTTATTATCTTTATTTATGTTTATTATATAACCTAGAAAGGTATTTATCTTACCCAGGTCTTTAAGTGTTATATCTTTAGACATCTCCTTAAAGAAATAATCTAATGTTCTTAGAGCCACTATATCGTTAACGTAGTACAGAAGAATAGCTCGTTCTTCCATTGTTTTAATTTTATTATATTTATAAAAGCAAAAAGTCCGTTATTATATTCAGAGGCCCGGCAACCTAGCTTAGATAATATCTTAACTAAATAATTATACCAGAGTCTAGGACTTTATTTGAACCCGTACAAAGCTTTATTAAGCTTACATAGTGTTATATTATTATTATTATTAATTTCTGCACTGTCTTCTTTCTCGAAGCCTATAGGTTCTATAGCGTATATCAGGATATCTATACCGGCACAAACGAACGCGTTTTTAATATTGAACTGCCTGAATTTCTAGCCGTATGATACGCCTAGTATTAAAACTAGTTTATAGCTTTCTGGCCGGCACGTAGTAGAAAAGGTTTTAAGATAATTAATACCTAGAACCTAATTAAACTCCTAAATAACCCACCGAGCTTTATATTGAATAGCTTCGCCAGAGCTATTATATTTGATCTTAAAGACTTAACGACCTCCTAGTACGTGGTAGTCTTCTCTTATTTTATTATAATCATTAGGCGTATTCTTTATAGTTATTAAGTCCCAGGTCTTTCTCTTTTCGAGTTTAGTTATTTCTGCTACTATCACGTCTATCCATTTATCTTTATCTAGGCAGTTTATAGCGTGTTTATAAGTAGCTGGTTCGTTAATCGAATTTATAGTTAAAAGAAATAGGGAATTTTCTTAAAACTTATTACGGGTTGACCCCGTCGAGATGATCCGGTAGAGCACCGGATCTTCCGACTAATCACATCGCGCGTCTAGTGGGTCGCCGCGATATTATATTTAGGTCGTAAGCGCCTATAGAGATTTCTCCTTTTCCTCCTTTTCTTTTTAGCTTTAGATAATTTAATTTTTCGGCCTTACTCTATAAATAACTTATAACTAGCCGCTTATATATCTAAAGCTTAGCGAAACCTATACGCTGCGCCTATAAAGATAGATTATTAGCTCGATCTACCTCCCGGCGCTCTGTTACGCCTAGCGGGCGAGTCGCCTAAGGCCGCGGAGTAGAGGAGGGAGATTATTAACCCTTTATAGACTTAGGTCGCTACCTTAACCACCTAGATCTAAGAATAATAAAATACTATTAACTAACTATTATAAGCGATATAAAACTAATAATATATAGCTACGCCGCGCCTAGCCACTCTATTAAAGGAGGTTATATAAGGCTCCTAAATGCGTACCCTGATATATACGTCCGACCTAACGCCCGCTACGAACCCACGAACTAAAGCACTCCCACCACTATAAAAGTTTAACGGAAAACGCTTAGAGTATATAAGCTAGTTATCCGAAATACGCGAGAAGCTCCTATTAGATTAATACCTCTTTTAGAGCCCTTACGAGAAGTGGTACTTTATTAACGCCTATCTAGACGAAGCCCCTTGCTATATCGTTACCTCCTTTTAGGCGGCGGGCGGAACCGACAGTTATTATAACCCCGAAGACTTCCTTAATTACCTTAATCGTATATATAAGGACGTTAACGAATAACCTTACGCGGCTAACGCCTTATAAACGTTATAATAACGCGAAGACTAAGTATTCGGTAGTTTTATACCCGGCTTTAAACGATAGCTAGCTATCGCGGGCGGAGGTTAATAGGATAATACTACGAAGATCACGTTCCTAGAAGGAGCTCTTAGTAGCCGCCTCCGTGCCGCTTTTATTACCGCGAAACTTCTAAATAGTTACTATACTTAGGTAGTAAAGGTATAGAGTATTACTTAGATACTTAAAGCCCTCGCCACGAGGCTATATTTTAGTTAAATACCCTATAATAATAATAATAATAATAAATATACCCGCGACTATAATAATAATATAAAGATAGGAGGAGTTAATCGAGTATAGACTAAGAGGAAAGAGATAAAAGAGTGCTATAACTACGGAAAGAAGGCATACCTTACTAGGAAATACCGTTTAAAACAGAAGGACGCCGAAGATTAAAGGGAGAGCCGTGTAGCTAAGGTCTCGGTAACCTTAGACGACAAGATAACCTATATAGGAGTTATAGATAACGACGAAGACTCGGAAAAAGAATAGCTCTAGTACGAAAACGGGTATTAGAGCCTACTATAAAGGAATAAAGGGATTAAAAAGAGTTTATATTATAGTCGCGAAGTAGTTACTTAGCTATTATATAAGCGTGGATAAATAAGAAGTTAATTACCGCTCTTATAGATACTAGATATAACTATTACGCTATTATAAGCGAACGTTTTATAAAGTCCCTCCGCCTCCCGTTAATCGATAAGACTAGAAGACCCCTCTCGGGGTTCTCTAATACTATAGGGTCTATTAAGAGTTCCGGTATTACCGTATATAATCTCGAGATTAGTGGATATATATAATAATTATTCGCCTATATAATACTAGGATTAGATTATAATATATTCCTAGGGAAACCTTAGATAGAATATAACGATATCACTTATTACGTAAAGAGGCGTCGCTTTTACCACGGAGTGGCTCGGATTAATATCCGACTCTAGGGCGAAGAAGAGCCTAATAATATTAGAGCTATTCGCGGAGCTTAAGTAATGACCGGGTCGGTATTCGCCGGTATTATACGTTAGTTATAAAGAAAGTAACGGTTTAAAAAAGAGGAACTAGCGCTTTACGCAGTTAGTATTAAAGATATCTATAAGGCCCTCCGAGGTAAGTCTTTAGTCGACCCCCGGAAGTATATCCTAGAGGAGATCCTATAATAATTTCTTAACTTATTCTCCGATTCGTAAGCAAACCGCCTTCCCCCTTATCGACCCGGGGTTAACTATAAAATATACCTTATATAAGGGCCTAATAGTAAGGAGCTAGAACTACCCTAGGGCCCTTTTTATAATATATCTAGAGAAAAACTGCTAGTCCTATGGAAGACCCTTGCTAACCTAATCGATAAGGGGTTTATACGAGCTAGTAGCTTAGCTGCTAGAGCTCCTATTCTATTTATAAAGAAGCTAGGAGGTAGGCTATAATTCTATTACGATTACCGCGCCTTAAATGCGATTATATAAAGAGACCGCTACCCTCTCCTACTAATTATAAAGATACTCCGAAACCTAGAGCGAGCTAAGTAGTTTATAAAACTCGATATAGTTACTATATTCTATAAGATCCGAATAGCCGCCGGCCACGAAGCGAAGATAGTATTCTAAGCCCGATTCGGCTTCTTTAAATAGTTAGTATACCCTTTCGGACTTAATAGCGCCCCCGTATCCTTTTAACGATATATTAATAAGACGCTATAGCGTTACCTTAACGATTTCGTTACCGCCTATATCGACGATATCCTGATTTACTTAAATAGATCCCTACGCGACCACGAGAAGAAGGTTAACCTAGTACTATAGTCGCTAGGCGATATAGGGTTAACGCTTAACCTAGCCAAGTGCGAGTTTAGCGTAAAGACTTTAAAGTACTTAGGGTTTATAGTTACCGCCGGTTAGGGTGTTTTATATAACCCTGATAAACTAAAGGCGACCCGAGAGTAAGAAGCCCCGACCTTAGTAAAGGGAGTCCGAAGCTTCTTAGGCTTTATAAACTATTACCGTATATTCGTGGAGAACTTCGCCTATATTATAGCCGCCCTAATAAGACTAATAAAGAAGGATCGAGTATTCTCCTAGGGTCCTAATAAATAAGCGGCCTTCGAAGAGGTTAAGAAGAGGTTTTAGAAGGAACCGATCCTACGGTAATGGGTCTTAAGTAATAAGACCTTTATAGAAACCGACTACTCGGGATTTATATTAGGAGGTATATTAGTTTAAGAAGACGAATAGGGACGTTATTATATAGTCGCTTATTACTAAGGCGACTCACGGGAGCTAAGTATAATTACCCTATCTACGATAAGGAGATATTAGCGATTATAAGTTATATAATATATTAAAGAGTAGAGCTCCTAAGTTATAGTCGCTTTATAATCCTGTCCGACTATAAGGCCTTAGAATACTTTATAATAAAGAAGATACTTAATAAGAGATAAAGCCGATAGGCCGGCGAACTAGCTTAGTTTAACTTTATACTAGCATACTATAAGGGTGCTAATAACTATACTGCCGATACTCTCTCGCGAAGAGAATAAGACGAACTAAAGGACTTCTCTGATAAACGGGAATAGGCATGATATATATAGTTAATCCTAGAGACCTTAATCCCCCTAAAGATCCCCCTCCTTCGCGAATACCTATAAGTATTTAAAGCCGATAACGAATTATAATAGCTATAGGACGCTATAGTAGAAGAAGATAACTAGTATTACTAAGCTATATAAGCCGTATCTAAGGGCGATTAATAGTTTCCTCCTGTATTAGGTCTCTAAGCCTAGATTGCCGAATACGGGACTACCTTATAAGGACTACTAATATTCTAAGATCGCCTATAGATACCGGGAGCCTAAGAAGGGAGCACGTTACGAACGCGAGTAATTTAATTTATATATAACTCTATAATTAGAAGCTATCCAGGACGAGATAATATAATTACTCTTATAGCGAGACGCTTTTTCTGGCTAGGAATAAACCGAGATATATATAGGTTTATACGTAACTACGATATTTATAACTAGAGCTATATATAGAGGAACGCTTAACGAGGACTCTTAAAACCGCTCCCGATTCCTAAACGAATAAGCAGTAACTTATTAATAGACTTTATAACGGATCTGCCCCCTGCTAAGGAGAAGAAGTATAGGTACCTATAGGTTATAACTAATTAACTTATAAAGGCTATTACTCTTAAAGCGATAGACTTTATAGAAGCGGAAGCATGCGCCGAATAGTTCCTATACTATTATTTTCGGTTCTATGGTATACCTTATTTAATCGTAAGCGATATAGGCTTTAACTGGATAAGTCGCTTTTAGCGATACTTCTATAAATTAGCTAGAATCGAATAACGATTAAGCACGGCTTATTACCCTTAGACTAATAAAACCACCGAATAAGCGAATTAAGAAGTATAGGCGTACCTCCGAGCCTTTATTTACTACGCCCAGGATAATTAGTATAAGTTACTACCCGCCGCCTAATTAGCGTTAAATAATCGGGAGAGCTATACTACTAAGATAAGTCCGTTTTCCCTTAAACACGGCTACTATATCGACCCGATCTAGATTTATAAGGAACTAAGTAGCGATACTTAGGAGTTCGTAGCCTATAACCTGCTCCGCGGCCTTTAAGAAGCTACGTCGTTCGCCTAAGCCTTAATAGCAGTTATATAGCTATAATAAGAAGAGTTAGCGAATAAGCGTTAGATCCTTACTAAACGGCTTTATAATGGCGACCTTATATAGCTTTTACTTATAAACCATTCTACTCCACGATTATCGCGTAAATTAAGCTAGCTATACTGGAAGTATAGGGTTACTAAGGTTATTAACCCGTATATTATAGAACTAGACGTACCTTTGAATATATACCCGAGGTTCTATATAGACCTCTTAGGATATACGAGCGAAGACCCGCTTCCTAGTTAAGTCGTATATAACCCCTAACCCGGACCGATTCGTGACGGTCTAGAGGAAAATAAATGAATAGTAGAGGAAATCCTATATACTAGGAATAGGAAGGTAGGTAAAGGCGTAATAAGGGAGGCGTTAGTAAAGTAAGAAGGATACGCCTAGATATCTTAGGAACCGACGGAGTCCCTATAAGAATTAACTGCCCTAGACCGCTACGAAAAGAAGTATAGCCTGATTAAAGTTAATAACGGATTACTCGAATATTATAAAAAGAAAAAAGGTTATAGGAAAGGCGGTAAGGATTAAATAAAGGTTAGAATAATAGTAAAACCGTCTATATTAATTAAATCGGAGTGGATAAGCCCCGCCTCTAGCTACCGGGTTTAGGCGTTAAGATTAATATTATTACGTTTATCCTTATAACCGTTAACGCTTTCGGCGATAATAGGAGACGATATAGATAGCGCGACCTCGGCCGGCCTATCCTTTTTCTTTCCCTTAGAGGACTTAACGTCCTTTACCTTAACTATAACCCCCACGACGTTCTTAACTACCTATAGGAACCGGTTAAGCCAGCGTAGGCCTTTTACCCCTATAAAGGTAATCGTCACGCTAGGAACGGGCGTAACGATAATAGGAGGCGCTATAATAGTTATAGGTCTACCTGCTATAATATAGGAGTCCCCCCGGGGGGGGAGGCGGTGGCTTATACCGATAAGCGAGGCTTACTGGGTCCTAAGTCGATAGGCGTTAAGATAGGCTTATCCTTTTATAAAGTGCTAGAAGCCTTTTTTAAGACCCTGGACGCCTTTTAGAAGGCTAAATAAGCCGCTACGAGCGCCTTTATCGCCTTAGAGCTATAGAAGGGGTTATTATTAACTACCTTCGCCGCCTCTAAGAGTGCTGCCGATAAACTAGCTATCCTAGGCGGAGGAGGAAGGCACTTATAACCGCCCTTTAAGTAGTTATAGTATTTAGGGCCGGCTAACCTCGCTGTAGGTCCCGACTAGTCGCGATAGCGCCGCCTATCCTGGCCGGAGGTAACTGCTTTTATATAAGTGAAATAAAAGTCCTCGCGGGTTCCTTTAGGAGGATGCTTTATCCTATAAGCGCGCTTTACGGGGCTCTTAACCACTATAAAAGCACCGCCCGCGGAACGCTTACCCTTAGCCTTAGCGGCTCGGGCTAGCTAGGCGCGGCGGTCTATAGCCGAGGCAGGAGTAATAATCTCCTTACTAGCCGGGGCGGGAGTAGGTGCCTCCTTGCTAGTATTATTATTATTAATATTATTAGCCCCCTCTATTATATATATAAGTTAGTAAACGTCGCGCGAGGCTTATAAGAAGAATAAGAAGACGTACCTTAGGGGCCGGAGATAATCCTAAAAACTTAAATATCTTCTAGAGAGAGAGATAATAGGTTAGAATAATAAAACGGTGTGCGAAAGGGTGGTGGGCGATAGAAAACGTACTATTAATAGTAAAGGATATTATTAAAGAAAAGAAGAAAAATAGAACCACGGAGGTAACGGTAAAGTTAGTATTATTAATAAGCGAGTTATATAGTTAGGGAAGGTACGTATATCGGTTGCTTATATAGAAGGAACGATCCTACGACCCGCTTACGAATAATAATAATATCCTTATATAACACGTTAATTAACCTTATAACTATAAAGAAAGCCCGCCTTAAGTGCCCTTTAATAAATAAAAGGGTTAGTTAGGGTAGAAGAGCTGCTAGAGGTCGTTGTTTAATCGATAAAGAGCTGTTATATAATTAAATAATAACGCTTTACTAATACACCGAAAATCGATAGCTTACCGAGGGGAGGAGGGGGGTAATATTACGGGTTAACCCTATGGAGATAATCCGGTAGAGCACCGGATCTTCCGACTAATTATATCGCGTGTCTGGTGGGTCGCCGCGATATTATATTTAGGTCGTAAGCGCCTATAGAGATTTCTCCTTTTCCTCCCTTTCTGCTTAGCTTTAGATAATTCAATTATTCGGCCTTACTCTGTGAATAACTTATGACTAGCCGCTTATAAAACTAGGGCTTGTTTGGAACGACCGTAAGTCCTACTACTACGACCGTAACTAGTGGGCCAATGACATGACGCCCGACCTCTCTATGTATCACACCCAATTTGTATATACAAGTACATAAAATCACTATAGGTACATAGATACAACGTGTTTCCCTTATCTTATCAATTATCAAAATTTTCCGAGGTACCTAGGTACCTAGGCAACACAGGAAACCACACAGGCAGATAACGCCTTAGGTAGACGATTCCCGTTATATCATAATTTAGGTCTTATTATAGCTGAGTTTAGGGGTGAAATGGATGTATTGATAAGGAGGCTACCTACCTACCTTTATAAGGACGATATGAATTGAATACTTATTATACCTGTATATGGCTACGAAGGCTATATCGGTATGTTTTGTGCCTGTGGGTCAGTATGCAACGCTATATGGAGCTGGGGAAATACGTTCCGTTTTACTATGGTACTACCTAGTACTTTGTGAATAACCCGCCCGCCTGGATCACTGCGTTGCATCGATCAGGCATCATACTAATCTGCTCTTCTAAAAAGTCTTTAGGCAGTTGATTCCACGCCTCTGTAACCCATTCGCGTAGCCGCGTTTTCCTGCGTTATTAATATCGTGGAAGGGAAAATCAGGTATTAATATCGTGATGTAGTTACAAAAAAGGAAGTATAAAGGTAACGAGTCGTAAAAAGATGTACTGAAAAGTGTCTGTTCCTAAATAGGAAATAGGTGGGTCCCAGAGTACTTTCGGACATGACAAAACTTATGCCCTCAACCTTCGTAAGGTAGTAGACGAGACAGGAGGTAGTTATACGAAGTAGAAAGTACCGACCCAACTCTGTACATGCGATACAATATGTCACTATATAGACCCACCAGGACCCATAAGTTACGGTCGTAGTAGTAGGACTTACGGTCGTTCCAGTCAAGCCCTAAAACTATAGGTTTCTAAGTATAGTATCTTTTATATAATATAGTAAGTGCGTATTATTATTATAGGATATTAAATCCTTATAGTCCGGTTTTAATAGTTCGAAAGGTACTTAGACTTTTAGCCTAGTACTTTAGCTACTGTTATTATTATTAGCCGGGCTATAGTTATTATTATTAGTATTATTATTATTATTATTATTATTATTATTATTATTATTATTATTATTATTATTAATAGCTAGAACTTCATAGCCCGCTGCCCGTAGCCTCTTTCGTCTATTATTATTATCCTCTTCTTCAGGTTAAATAGACTCAATAGAACGTTTCGAAACGCACGAAGGAATATTTTATAAAAATTAACCGGTATTTTTACTAAAAGTACTTCCTTTATTATACTCAACGGGCTAATAAGACCCGCGGTTAGAAGCCTGATCATATGCCTGAGTATTAATATAAGGAGGGAGGTTATTATAGTTTTTAGGCGTATAGTTATTATTATAGTTATCTAAAGAAAAGTGAAGAACCTGATTTTCTAAGACATAAACGTCTCGAAACCAACTAGTCCTTCTAGTTACTAGGTTATAAGCCTTATAGTTATAGTCGTTAAAACCTATTAAAGCACCTCGTAGTGCCCTTATATCTAGATTCTTTATATTCGGGGCGTTATTTTGATAATAAATATTAAAACCCTAAACCCGTATATTATTAATATTAGGTTTCTAACGTTGTAAAAGCTTATAGAAACTCTAAGAATTAAGAGCTGAATTAGGTGATCTGTTATATATATAAACAGCTAATAGTATAGCTTCACCCTAAAGATATCTAGGTAGCCCTGAGTGGAAAGAGAAATCTGGATCCTTTTCTATTATAGTTCTTGTAACTCGTTTAATAGAGCTTTAAGCTTTATAAGTGTATAGTGGTTTTATATTATGCTTTACGCCTTTAAAGAGGCGTTAAAAAGAGGCGTTATTATATTCTTTTCCACCGTCAGTATCTACTTCTTTAATAAAGAAGTGATATTTATTATTATTACTATTTTCTACCCAAGCTTTCCACTCTTTTATAGCTGTTACTACCATCGTTTTAGACTTATCTAAGAGTAGTTATGCCTATAGAAACCGGGTAGAACGGTCTAGTATAAATAAAATCCAACGCTTTTTATTATAAGAAAGAGGTTCGATCGGCCCGTAAAGATCTATATAAACCTTTTCTAAATAGGAAAAGTCTTTATATTTATTAACGAGATCTTTATTAAGAAGCGTAATAGACTTACTTCTCTTATAGGCATTATAGCTGTGTATTTTAGTTAACTCTTCGTTAGTTATATTATAATCCATTTAAAGAGTATTAGTATAGAGACTTTTTAAGGTAACAGAGTTTATATAACCTATCCTGTTATGCCATAGCGTTGTGCTTTTATTTATAGAAGTAGTCCTTCGACGGTTATTACGGTCTCTTTATTTATAAAGCTCTTCTTAAGGTTAAAGAGGCTATAGAGATTAAGGTTTCTTTAGTATATTATTTCTTTATTAAGGTTTAACTAACTCTTTTATTATATTTCCTTATTTATTTAGGTCCGTTAAAACCTGTTTTTAAACCTTTAAAACCTCTTTGTTCTAGTTAAGTCCCCTGGCTGCTTTTTAAGTATTTCCTTCATATTTATTATATTTATTTTCAGAGACTCAGCCCCCCTATACAAGAGTGCCCATGCTATAGCCCAGTATAGCCCGTTATAAAGCAGAGCCGGGATATAAAGAAAAAGGGGCTCTTTATTACTAGATAATAAGAGGTTTTTATTTCTAGTAAGACCGCGAGCTTCACTATTAAGATCAGAGAGACTAGTAATATTAGTGCCTATTTCCGGTATATAAAGGCACTCTTTTAAAAGCAGAAGCTTTCTAGTATCCTTGAATTTTATCACGTAGTCTCCTTCACCTTACATCTTTATTTCCGTTGCCTAACCCTAATAAATAGTTCTTTTTTTAGTATTATAAGTAGAAAAGAGTCTTTTATTTATAGTAATATACGCTATAGGCCCGTTATCCACACAGGAATTCAGATCTAATTTAATACTATTTACTGCGTATATTTTATAAATCTTTTCTACTAACTAATCTATATTAAGGTTAACATTATTAGTATTTATCTTATTATTATCATCTTTAGAGGAGATAATAAATACCTAATCTATATCTATTAGCTCCTTTATAAAAATTCGGACGATTTAGAAGACGGAAAGGAGGAGGGAGGGCGTCATCAAAGATAACGCCGGCCTCTTTATGTTTATTATCGTCTTCCCATTCATTGTCTTTTTCCTGCGGCTAATCTTATAGTTAATTTTACTAATCTATAATTATATTAACCGCAGCAGACTCATCGTCATTCTCCTCTTCTTCTAAAGACGTATCTAAGGCGTGCTATTCCTTTACCTTTGGTATAAGGTTTATTACACGCTTCTCTCTTCGAGAGAGACTCGT
The DNA here is from genome assembly GCF_042370955.1 of Sodiomyces alcalophilus JCM 7366. Taxonomy (NCBI): domain Eukaryota; kingdom Fungi; phylum Ascomycota; class Sordariomycetes; order Glomerellales; family Plectosphaerellaceae; genus Sodiomyces; species Sodiomyces alcalophilus. The sequence continues at coordinate 2,873,565 of NW_027263536.1, read as the reverse complement.
CTTTCCTCCTTTCTTTTCCTTATCCTTTCAAGAGGACTAGGATTTATTTACCCTATTCTAGGTATTTTTTCTTAATCCTGAATTATCCGTTATTACCTAGTTCTTAGGTGCTTTTTTAGGATAAAGAAAGTAATAGTTAGGCGGCGTATAGCTAGGCTCCTTATAGTTGTCATAGAAGAAACCCTTCGTTTTCTTCCAGGGTTTCTTATTCTTCTATGATTTCAAACCTTATATAAGGAGAGTATTCGACGGGTAATCGACCTTTCTTAAAGCGTCTATTAATTCCGCTATTAATTTATCCAGTATATAACTAGTAATATTATAACGGAGAGCTTAAGTTATTTGCCTTATTACCGATTCGTATCTTTTATCAAGACTATTAAGAATCCAGGTAAAGACGACCTTATCAGAAAAGGATATATCTCTTTAATTTAAGGTAAGTAGTCTCTTTTATATTTTATATAAATACGCTTTGAGATTTGGGAATTCTCAAGGCGAGAAGTTAAAAAAAGAAGTTAGGGCGATACAGTCGGCCTAGAATCCCTTTACTTTATATAAATCCTTTAGTTTATCCTATACTTTAGAAGCTTTGTTTATTCCTTAAACCTGGGTTAAGGGACCGTCTAAAGAGCACAGAGTATATCTCTAGCTACCTGTAGAGACTCCTCCTTCTATTTTATAGAAGGATTTACTAGAAGGGGCTTTATAACGTCGTCTAGATATTTTCCTTTACGAGCGAAGTAACTGTGTATTCCTATAATCCAGTTTTAGTAGTCTATACAGCCCTAAAGCTTCCGGACAGAGATTTCTTTAAGAGTCATTTATTAACCTATTTTTAAGTAGCAGAACGGTATTTTTTGTTCTTTATTTAGGTTAGGATTAACTAAGTTATTTAACGATTTATTTTTATTATTTTTTTATTACTTTTTCTTTATTACGTTATCGATAAAGGATAGAAATAGAGAATACCGAGCTAAAGGTAAGGTTCTTATTAGCCTAGGTTCGAAAAGTGGGTCTAGAAGTGGGTTTAAACGGTGCAGCTATTTATAGATCTCGCAGCCCGAAGAAAAGCGATGCTCGTACTAAGTGAAAAACAGGATTTCTATAAGCGGACTTTTTACTAAAGGCTTATATACCATGTTATGGTATCCTGTTATTATAGGCACCGCGGTAGGTTAAGTGGCCTAATTATTATAGCTGTTATTCGTGGAGCTATAGTAACTATAAAAGCAGCTGCTGTTAATATACGTATTCGTTGTTTTTCTTCTTATTTAAACATTCCTTCGTAGAATAAGGAAAGATATATCCGATTATAATAAAGACTCTTATTCCGGTCGTGTAGTTCTTCCTGGTCTAGAATAAAGAGCGGGGCTCTTGGCATGGCTCTTGGCGACCGTATTAGGAAGGGTAAAGAGCATTAAACCGTGGTATCGATACGAACGGTTCGATTCAATTAGCTATCTTCGGGAGATAAAGGGATTTCGTATAGTCGAAGATAAGGATCCACAACCGGGCGAGGATAGAAGGATAGCCTAAAGAGGCAGGTAGCTAAGAGTCTTTTTAGTATTTAAGTAGCCTAAAAAGGCGGGTGTCTTTTTAGTATATTAAGTAGAATAAAAGGGTAGAAAAGAGTAGATTTCCGTCTTTACTAACCCGGACTTATAACCTTTTAATAAATTAGGCTATAAGTAGTAGGCTATACATACGGAAGAGAGGAAAATCAAGCAAAAGGCTGTTGTTTTCGTAGATCCGTAGGATTACTGCTTATTACGCGAACGTGTTAAGAGCTGACTTCTGCGATTTCTTCCTGGATCCGGCGCTGGCATAAGACCCTGGAAGATTAGGTGGCGACTATTACGTTAATAGCCTACGCGACGGTTATCACGCTACGGTATTAGCTTATATTACGGGTTAACCCCGAGGGGATAATCCGGTAGAGCACCGGATCTTCCGACTAATTATATTATATTCCTAGTGGGTCGCCGCGATATTATATTTAGGTTGTAAGCGCCTATAGAGATTTCTCCTCTTCCTCCTTTTCTCCTTAGCTTTAGATAAGTTAATTATTCGGCCTTACCTTATAAATAACTCGTAACTAGCCGCTTATATATCTAATGCTTAGCGAAACCCACGCGCTGCGCTAATAGAGATAGACTATTACTTCGATCTACCTCCTAGCGCTCTGTTATGCTTATTAGGCGAGTCGTATAAGGCTACGGAGTAAAGGAGAGAAATTATTAACCCTTTATAGACTTAGGTTATAACCTTAACTACCTAGATCTAAGAATAAGAAAATACTATTAACTAGCTCCTATAAGCGATATAAAACTAATAATATATAGCTATACCGCGCCTAGCTACCTTATTCGAAAAAGCTATATAAGACTCCTAACCGGCTGCCCCGATGTATATACCCGAGCTAATACCTATTTCGAACCCTCGTACTAAAGCACTCCTATTACCGTGGAAGTTCAACAGTAAACGCTTAGAGTACGCGAGCTAGTTATCCGAGATTCGCGAGAAGCTCCTGCTCTATTAATATCTTTTCTAGACCCCTCGCGAGAAGTGGTACTTTATCAACGCGTACCTTAATAAAGCCCCCCGCCGTGTCGTCGCCTCCTTTTAAGCCGCGGGTGGAACTAATAGTTAATACGACTCCGAAGACTTCCTTTACTACGAGACCAACTTATATCCTTATAAGTTCGACGACTATTAGAATACTAGTAGTATACCGCTCCCTTTTAAATAGTATTAGCGTATACTTTTATATCCTCGGGTTTTTCGCCCCTAAGAGGCTTAGTGTATCTAAGATAACTATTTAGAGTTAGAAACGGCCGGCTATCGGTATTACTTTGGCACCCTAAAGGCGCCCCCGGGAACACTTATAGCAGAACTCGTATAGCACCGGCCTTATAGTAGCGCGTATTATTTTTCTTTTTAGGTTATTTTTTCTTAGGAGGTATGTTAGAAGTAGTTAGCACCGAACCCGAAACCGACACGCGCCCCCTATAGCACCCCTTTACTTATAGTAACGGACTTAGGTTATTAATTAATCTAACTATTACTATTTAACTAACTATAATCTATCCTATTAGCCCGCCCTAAGACTACCGGCTTCCCGCCCACGCTACTACTTATAAATGAATAATACTAAAAAGAAAAGAAGACCCTATCTATTTATAAGGCGCCGAACGCGTATTAGTAGTAACTATAGTATAGAGTCGGGGGCGGAGATAGGAATAAAGGGGCGGGTAGCTTAAAGGAAAACCTATAATATCGGGAAGAGAGGGTTAAAGGAGGAAAAATAAAAAGAAGGGCGGAGGCCCTTGAACTTTTTAATTAACCTAATTATAGCTACAGAAGGCTACTAAATTCGGCGGGTACATATAATAAAGGCAGGAGCCCCTACTAGATCCCCCGCCTAAAAGGAAGGTGCTAATAAAGCCGGCCACCCCGATATAGGGAGGATTCCCAAAATACGGAACCGCCGCGGACCTCTTTCGGCCCCCTATATAGTATACCGCACCCTAGGCTAACCGGAAATCCCTAGCCTACTACCTTCCTGTTAGCTACCAGACTAAAGGTATAATCTTGATACGTATCGAGTCACTACTAGGACCGTCGAGGCCCCGACGCGGCACCGATCCTAATAAGGAGAGTATAGGGGTTTTTCTACCCGCACGGGTTTTTCCCCCCTATAGCTAGCTAAGAAGGACTGTATAGCCTAAGCCGGGTTCCTAGATTAGTTAGGATAGCGGAGTAAAAGAATAATAATAATAATAATAATAATAATAATAGTTAAAGGGATAAATAATTCTTTTTTTTTTATTCTTACTCTGTTATCGCTTAGCTAATACTAGGCTAGCCTTCTAGGCAATAGTCCCTCTTAGATTTTAGAAGGGGGGAAAACCTCTTCGGATAAAAACCCCTCCCCTCTTATAGTAATAAAATTCGTTCCACGTGCGCGGCCGCCGCGAAGATACTATACGGCCGCTGTATTTAACACTGTTCGTTTTACGAAGCCACTGATATAAGCTACACACTCCTTTGTCCTAGTCCCTGTTATCCTTTTATTTATTACTAAGACAGACCCTTAGTAATTAATTCTATCCTAAGCCAGTAACCCTATCTATAGGATTTAACGTATCCTGGACCTATATTTAAGCTTTTTACGTTATTTATAGACGGCCTTATATATAGTATAACATACGGTTCGTAGCTCCTATATTTCGTGTAGGTCCCGCCGGGATATTTTTACGCGCTCCAGAGCGCGGTACCGTCTCTATATGCGTAACGGGCGACTAATCCGTTACGGCCCTATTAACGGTAGGGCCTACCTGCCCTAGTTTAGCGATATAGGGCGTATCGGCCTTAGCGGCAGAGCTGCCGGCGCCTATTATCGACTAGCTACGAGCCGGGCAGAGTAGGGCTATCGGGCCCCCCTATTTAACCCTTATCCTGCTTACTAAGACAGATAAGGGCCACCCGAGAACAGGGCCGGGTAACGTAAAAAAAAAAACTTTTTACGCGCGCCCCTAGCCAGATTTAAACCGACCTAACCACTTCGTGGTTATATACCAGGGCACTACCAGTGCGCTATAGGGGCGGGATAAATAAAAAGATATAGATTATAGAATTAACGAAATAACTATAAGGACGGAATAATTATACTATAAGTGAGTGTAGAATAATAAGGCTTTCAGTATAAAACCGGCGACGGAGCTTATTACTAAAACGATATTATAGGCTTATAAAGGGAAGAACTAACGATAAATAAAAATCCGGGTAAAGCTATGCTTATATTATAATATCGCGCTATAGAATATAATAAAAGTCTATAAAGCTATTTATTATAGTAGTTTCTAAATAAAGAAGAAAGAGTAACCGGGCGTTATTTCATATAATTAGTAAGTAGTTAGTAGAATTCGGAGTATTACCGACCTATGGATAAAGTCGCGGCGAGTAGCGCGCGATATAAACCGGCCTAATATAAGGGAGGAAGTACGCCTCCCTCGCGAACCGTTAGGACGAAAAAGGAAACCGGCCCTTAGTTATCGCGACCCGGGAGGGGGAGGAGGGGGGTAATATCACGGGTTAACCCCTTAACTATATAGTTCCGGTATAAGGCCGGAACCGCTAATTAGCGCGTAGATCCGATGCTCGGACCTCGCGCTGCCCTTACCGCGGATTCATATAAACCTAGTAAATCCTGTACTCCTCCGTAGACCTTTTCCTTTCCTTTCCTTAATTCTAGCTAATATAATTATTCAGGCTTCCTTAGTGCGATGAACCTATAACCAGCCGCTTATAGCCACGACTACCTTAAGGCTAATATTAGTTCGCTAAGGGTTTATAAAGGGATAGGGTAGCCTCCGGGTCTTCGCCGAAACGAATAGCTTCTAGGCGCTTTAACTTATGCTTATGTTCCTTATGTTCCTTATAGTAGTTTAAGAGAAAGTCTAGCTTTTCGGGAAATAGCTAATCCGTAGGATAATTCTTTAGTTCTTCGATATTATAATATATACTCGACTAGGGGTTAGGTTATAGCTTTATAGTGTTCGATAAGGGAGCTATAGGTATTTTATGCTAAGGTGCTGGAGGCGGTTCTGGCTATAGCTCTAGAGGGTTCTATGGGATAATAGTCGCCTGGTCTCTAGGTAAAGGCGCGGTGGTATCACTCTCGGGACTAGGAGGTGGCGTGTCTTTACGAACCGATTCGTGATCTCTATCCTTGCGAGGAGTAGTATTAAAGTATATATAAGGAGGTATAATTATTTATTAGCTAACTAATAAAGGTGAATTATATTTATAACTCTTAATAGTCGTTATACCCGTTAGAACGGTTAAGCGCATAATATACTAGGGGTTTTCGTGTAAAGAGTAAAGAGACGTTATAAGATAATTAGAAAGGCAGGGTAAAACTAATAGGTCGAATTAAGAGTTAAATGATTCGCTAAACCTCTAAGTCAGGAGTCTAGCTTTACTTATCCCTTTTATAGATAACCAGAGCCTCTCTCCTAAGAACCCCGGGGACTCCCCTCGAAGATATTCCTAGAGCCACGATCTATCCGCCGGTGGTCCTCCCTATTATATCATGCTAAGTTAGCCCGGATAATATTAGCCCCGGGGCCGACTAGGCCGTTTATCTCCGAGTATTATAACCCTATCTAATCTCCTTTATAGCTATTAAGATATATTATCTCATCCTATTTAGGCTATCCCTGACTTTAATAAATTATACCCGTGATACACGGAGGCTCGCCGTGTATATATATACTACGGTAAGGGCGTAGTATACGCGTTATTAGAAAAGATGTAATATAATATTTAGTATCTATAGCTATATATATATATATATATATTATTATAAAATTTTAGAAGTAGAATTCAAAAAGGTATATGTATTTAAATGTATAGTGTTATTAGCGTAGTTATTCTAGTATATTATAGGGTGAAGATATTCCGACTAGGGCAGCAGTAATAACGCCTAACACCAGCCGCTAATACTTCCTTTAGTACCTAGATACTTATAGACACGCATAATCAGTTAAGCGTATTGTTATTACGATTAAATAACTCCATTATCGGTATCGTCGTGTCATGGGTATGGTTACGTATATACGATTACGTGATCGGATTTGTATTATAAATACGTGGCCTCTAAACCCCTCTTTAGGAGGAGGCCAGAGTTTAATTTTCACCCTTATTAACACCCCCCCACAGGGGTAATTTCTGTGTCCCTTTGCCCTATAATACTCTTCTTTCACTCCGCGCGCGAACCTCCTAATAATACGTTATTAATATAATACTAGGTCTAATATAAATAGTATATATAAACTTAGTAATACATTTATTATTTTAATTAATTCTATAAGACTATTTTACTCTTTACTATAAAAGGTGGCCTTACTTTTATAGAATAACTTAGGTCTAATATCTAGCCGGAATAAGGCTTTCTATTCTTATTTATAATAATAAGATATAACTATTAAGCCACTGCCTTATATTATAATATAGGTAAGGATAATCTAACTAGATAATTAAATATTCCTAAAGTCCTATATTAATAGCCGGTAATACCCGCCCGTTTATACTGCCTATAACCAGGTACTTCTATATATAATTTAATTAATCGTCGGGACGATACGTTTAATTAACTATAGCAACGATACCGACTATATACTTATTATTTATTACGACGATATATTTATTTACTTATAACGATAATACGCTTATTTAACTATAGCGATAGTAGGCTTAATTAAATATAGTAACGATAGGCTTAATTAATCGTAGCGACGTATAAGAGGTATAAAGAGGACTTATTAATTCGTGTTATAAAGCTCTGAGATTCCTACTAGTGCTTAGTAAGAGCTTATCGCGTAAGCTATAGAGGCCTCTTATAAAGGCGTTCTAGAGGCTTACGTGATAACTACTAGGTGGCTTTATGTTTAGAGAAGGCTTATTGTATATTTGGAATACGAAAGCTAGCTTAGAGTATATAGACGGGGTAGTAGCCTTTATAGTAAGGCTACCTAGTTTACGAAGGTCCCTTAGTTACCCCGAGAGAAGATTAAATAACTAATACCTTCCTATTAAGTGGCACCCAGAGGTCTATAAGTAAGGACCTCTATGCCTATATCTTCTTAGGAGAACTTAATAAACAATCTCAGCACAGTACCCCCTCCCTTAGCCTCTTAGGAGAAGTTAACGAATAATCTTAGCATAGTACCCCCTCCCTTAGTCCTATATTGGGAGGGGGGTTCGCGCGTGGAGTAAAAGAAGAGTATCACAGGGCAAAGGGACACAGAAATCACCCCTATAGGGGGGTGTCAACAAGGTAAAAATTAAACTCTGGCCTGCTCCTAAAAACGGGTTCGGAGGCCACGTATTTATAATATAATAAATAATCACGTAATCGATATATACGTAATCATACCCATAACATAGCGCCCCCTCTAATATACTCCTGCCCTTAGGAGCAAAAGAAGCAAAAGAGCTGCCTTTAAAATAGCAGTCAAAATCAATCCAAAATAACTGAATAAATCAATTAAAATCCATTAGGCGTAATCTATCGAATCGATCCATCGAATTATTAATCTGGGCCTTTAAAAAGGTCCATCCAATCGCTTAAAATACCGGCCTAGGCCCTTCGCAAAGGTCTACCCGGTTACTCGGTTTAATCGGTTTAATCGGTTCAATCGGTTCAATCGGTTTAATCGCCGGGGTCCTTTAATAAGGTCCCGGTTCCGCGATTCAAACAGCTTAAAATAACCGCCAGGGTTCTTCGTAAAGGTCTGCCCGGCCACACGGTTCGAATAGCTTAAAACAACTACCCGGATCCTTCGCAAAGGTCTACCCGGTCGCTCGGTTTAATCGGTTCAATCGCTTCGATCGGTTTAATCGATTTAATCGGTTTAATCGCTTCGATTACCCGGGTCCTTTAATAAGGTCCGCGGCCGCGCGGTTCAATCAGTTCAATTCATTTAATCGCCCAGGTCCTTTAAGAAGGCCTGCCCGGTTCCGCGATTCGAATAGCTCTAAATAACCGCCCGGCTCCTATACAAAGGACTATAGTCACACGGTTTAAACAGCTTAAAACAACCGGCCAGGTCCTTCGCAAAGGACCACGGTTATATGGTTTAATTAGCTTAATCCGTTTAATTAGTTTAATCACCCGGGTCCTTCGTAAAGGCCTGCCCGGTTCCGCGATTCGAATTAATTAATTCTATTAGTTCTATTAGTTTAACCAGTTTAATTAATTTATCAGCTAACCAGTTAGTTCCTAGGCAGCCCCGCCCTCTAGCCAGTTAGTCTATAATAGCCTATAGCACGAATACTCTATAGCAGCGCAGCGTCCCTCTAGGACCTGCCTACTAGTAATAAGTTAATCGCCCGCGCGTATATAAGACCTAACTAACCTAAACGATCTAAATAACTAAATAAACTAATCGAACTGCTCGAACTAATCGAACTACTTAAACTAAAGACGTGACTAAAGACGTAACCGAAGACGTAACTAAAGATATAACTAAAGACGTAATGATCGTGACTGCCCTAGGCGACGTAAGCCTAACGTAGAAGACGTGATAAAACTAACCTGGTTGCCCTGCGATACTTCCTAACGGTCGGCGCGCCCTTTAAAAGGTAGAGAGTTCAATATATCAGGAGGGGGGTTCGCGCGCGGAGTAAAAGAAGAGTATCACAGGGCAAAGGGACATCACCCCTATAGGGGGGTGTTAACAAGGTGAAAATTAAACTCTGGCCTCCTCCTAAAGAGGGGTTCGGAGGCTATATTATAGAGGGGTGGATCGGAGACCCAGTGCTGTATCGTTAGGATATCACGTAACGTTATAGGACGCGCGTATCTTTTTTATTTATCTTATATATAATATATACGTAGCGACGCTACCTAGATATAGAGGATGCTTATTATCCTATATAATTATTATCCTTTTAACCCTAAGTTTTGCCACGTTTATTATATTTCACTTCGTTTAAGCTACGTTGCCCTGATTAGAGCAGCGCGCACCTCTAGGAACCTTTTCTAAAGGTCTCCTTATTATATATGTTGTTTTGGTTATATACACTTCGTGGTCTTAAGCACTCCTGTTATCGAAGACTTATCCGAGATTATACTACCTAAGCCGTTCTGTATAGTAACGGCTTCGCCTTTCTTTAATTAATACTCGGAGGCGGATCTATTCGGTGCCTAAGAAGTCCTGACCGTCTAATTAAGGTAACCGAAAGTACTTAAGGGGAGTTCCGGCCTACCTAAATAAACTATATAGTAATTATAAGAGTAAAGAAAGGAAGTATATAGCTAAGGGGCCGAGATTAAAAATAAAATATTAATATTTAAAATTAGTATAGAGATTACGATAATAGCCTAGGAAACCTGCCCCTATATAGCCTTAATAAACCCTAATAACCAGAAAACGGGGACGGATCCTCCTTACTAAAAATAAGATAAGAGCTATAGACGGAGAGATAGGCCCTTACCGCCGATAAGGTAAAGGTAGATAGAAAAGCGAAAAATAGTTAAGAAAAAGGTATAATAAATAGAATAAAGAATGGATTAACTATAAGATAGATTCCGGATATAGTATAGATATAGATACGGAGGGAGCGCTCCTTTACCGGAATAAGAAAAGCTACGGATATAGACTATTAGGGGCCGTAGAGCCTAAATATAAAAAGATCTTTTACTACGACCCTCTTAGTAGGAAATAATAAAGGCGTAGGGTTAACTATACTATAATCAGGGTAATAAAGGCTTATACGAACAGCGGTGAGTCCCTAGCCCCGAGAATTTTAAGAAAATCTAGTTATATAAGGCCCTAATAGTTAGAAGAACCTATTAAGAAGGCCCGAGATACCGCGCCCTTATAGACCTGGCGGTTAGGTAAACCTATTAGTGGATCCCGGATACGACTTAAACTAATCTCCTATAATAGCTAGCGATACCTTATCCTATTCCTTATAGGTATCTCCGTTAGTCTAACTATAATAGGTTCCCTCCTAAGCCTTCGCGGAGAATACTTATATTATATCTTTTAGGGCCCTTAAAAAAAGGGCTTCTCCTACCCCCTATCGCTAAGTGGAATTATCCTTAGACTTATAGACTTAATACACGACTACTTCTCGTTTTTTAACCCTTTCTTTTTTAAAGACCCCGATTCCCTTAATCTGCCTAAACTAGTTACTATAATAGATTAACCCCCCCCCCTTTTAATAATATAACGGCTTCGTAGTGGACCGACTATTATAACCCTCCCCCTACGGTTATAGTCTATAGCGACTCTAAGCCTAATAATAATAGTATACACGCGGCTATCCTAACCCTAGCGACTATGGTTACGCCTAATTAGGGTAACGCCGCTTTTATAGCTAACCCTCCTTTTATAACCGCCTCGCTTAGGTAAGGGGACGTAGACCCCGGTATTAGCCTATTAACGACCGTCTTTTACGGTTAGGGCGCCCCGGCGTCCGGTTATAGAGCCGTATCGGCTTCCCCTTCGCCTAGTCAGGGTAACCCGACCCCTATCGGCGGGCTAGCCCCCCCCGTTCCCCCTATTCCCCCTATTCCCCCTATTTCCCCCGTTTCCCCCGTTTCCCCCGGACTAAGCGCTCCCTAGCAGGCCCACGCTCCTAGTATAAAGATTATACCTCCTAATAACATCCTAAAGAACTTTAAGGCGAGCCTTACCTTAAAGACGCTCGCGGCTATCCACTAGTATATTAGTCTGTACGACGATAAGAGGGATAAAGCTACTATTATATCTCGCGCGCCCCTAAACCCCTTTACTAAGGGAGCCCCTCGCTTTAATAGGAGGGCCCTATCCACCTTCCTTAGGGATTATTAAGACTACGCTAAGCTTAACCGCCTTAGCGAGGCCGATAAAATCTCTTATATTAGCCTATTCACGGAGGCTAATATCCGTCCTACGGTTAATAAAATAATCCGACTAATTAAAGTATTCGGCAGCCGATAGAAGAACCTAAAGCAGCGGCTTATTAATAAATACTCCTACCTAGACCCCGACTAGCAGCTCGACCTATGTAATAAAGTGCTCTAACTACGACTTACTTATAAGCACAAGAAGGTTAAGATAGTCTAATAAGTTAAACGGCTATTAACGAGCGTTACGGTATAGAAGTCGAGAGCTAACGAAGTTAGCGGTACCTTCGTCAAGGACCACGAGCTTTATAATATCTTCCTCGCTATCCTATACTAAGATATTAATATATAGCTTATAAATCGGATAAAGTATAAGTTCGTTAACCTAAAGAACCGGCTACGCAGGTATTACGACTTATCGGATATACTAAAAGAGTAGGCAGAAGACGTCTAGGTAGCCGACGGGCGGCCTATTAATAAAGTAGCGAGTATTATAGATATTCCTACTCCTATACTAACCACTAAACCGATACTAGCTATTACGCCTTAGCCTAATCAGGCTAACCCGATAACGTACACGCCGACTATTTTAGGGAGGCCTACTATAGTGCCTAAACCGGCTATATAGATAAGGAGCGATATAGATAAGTTAACGGAGCTTTTAGAGAAGTGCGCTATTTTTATAGTTTACGATAATACGGGCGTTATTAGGAAGACGGTTCCCTAAGTCGTGGCCCTCTTATATTAAGTAAGAGCCGATAAGGTTAACGCGATCCTCGCTGCCGACCCTTACCTAAAGACCCTATTCTACGCCGCCGTAAAGTAATCTACTTCGGAGAGGCAGGACGCTACTCTAGTAGCTTATTATATTACCCCTAATTAGATTAATATCGGTATATATAAGGATAATATATAGTACGGGTAAGGGCCACCGCGGTATAGGAATAGGAATTCCTACCCCTATTCCGGCGGTCCGTTATAATACCACCCTATTAATAAACTACCCCTTTATTACTTTTATTATAGATAGGAGCGTTACTGCTATAAGCAGTGCGCGGTACTATAGCTAGATAAGACCCAGCACCTAGTTAGGTTTAGGTATCCCGACTACCTCCCCTTAGACTAGAATAACGAGTAGTAGCCCTGGCCCTAGGATATATACCTTAAGTAATAAGACTAGCCGTACCGGCGGTCCGTCCTCTATTAGCTTAGCACGCGCCTTTAAGGGAAGTATAAAGACCTAGCTAAAGCCTACTATATTAGTATTAACTCCGGAAGCCTCCTTATTAAGATAAAGACGTTATAAGAGTAACGTTAGAATGTTATACTAGGCTAAAGGAGGAAAAAGCGAAGGCTAAGGCTCCTATAATAAGCGCTAGCGTTAATTTCGTGTTTATTATATCCGATTATTAGTAGGCGGATATCTATACGGCGTTAAAGGATACTCGGAAAAAGCAGCCCCCCTTATAGCCTCTTTACACGACTAGGAGCGGGAGAGTCGTTAAAGCCACTCCTAAAGCCGTCCGTTTCCCTAATTAAGTTATTAAATAGCGCCTATAAAAGTTAAACCCTACTTTAGGCTACCGGGTCCCGACTCTACTTATAGCTAAGACTATTAATAAAAAAGTGGATATAGACGAAGCGCCGATATAGTATAAGTAATAGTAACCAGAGACTATTAGTAAATATAAGCCTAGCTACTCCGCGGATTAGCCTTATAACCTAGAGGAAGCTTGATTAGACCTGGATAGGTAAATTAAGGACCTCCGTATTAAGGTTCCTATCTAGTACCACCTTCTTACCGACCCGGATACGAAGCTAAGAAATAATAAGAGGATATACGCCGCTAAGACTAGTTAACTATAACGCGAGATTATTTATCTAACCGCTTATAAAGCCTTTTTCCTTAATAAATAAGGTCCCCCTAGTATACCTCCTCCCTTACCTTTATTAAAGGGATACACCGTCTTATTCGCCTAACCCGATAATACTAGCTCGAGTACCCTTATTATCGTTAAGAGAGAGGTAGCCCCTAAAACCGATAATCCCCTAGTTATTACCCGGTATATAGTCTTAAAGTGCCGGCTTACTCGAAAGGGTGCTATAACGTATAACCCTAACGTTTTTATAAAGGCTATTATCGATATAGGAGCCACCTTTAATACTATCTTTATAGCTATTATAAGACGTTTTGGTTTAGAATATCGTATTAGCTAGACCGAGATCCGAATTAAGAGCCTTAATAACAAGGAGGGATAACCGTGTACTAGATACCTCAAGGAGCGTTTATAGGTCGGCGAGCAGAGTAGCGTCTTTAACTTCTAAGTTCTCCCCGGTCTAGGGCCCGATATACTACTTAGTATACCGTGGATCTAGGAGACCAGAGCGTCCTTTTTTTCCGGGACGGTTAGATCGATACCGACTTTATGCTTAGTAACGCCTATATTCTTATACCTATCGCCTATTACGAGTAGATTAAGGAGATACCGAGGAACTAAAGCTAGCCGAACTATAAGGCTAATAAGAGGCGTTAGATCGATAAAGATCGGTCTAATTAGGCTAATTAATATTAGCTCTAGAATAGCGACCCTACCTATTAGCTTAGGGCCGCTACCTCGCTATTTATTAAGGAAAAGGCTAACTATTACCTTTTAGACGTATTAAAGGAGGGCGATAAGATTTAATATATAATTAGGGATACAGATATAGTATCTTTAGTGGCCTTCGTGTTCTTTAAGGAGATTAAGCCACTTTTACTAAGGGTATACGTGGCTTTAAGGGCGATACTATAGAATTAGGGCCGAGGGTATAAGAAATATAATAAAGAAGCCCGATAATACCGTAAACACCGTTTTCTTCCTTTACTACTATATTTTTCTATAAATCCTTATTATAGTTACCCTAATTAGCCTAATTTATACTAAATTATTTGCGTTAATTTTAAGTCGGAAGCGTGGAAGTCTTATTAGTTATTAGCGTTATCGCCTCTAAGGGCTAAAGATACGCGTATTATTAGCGCCGCCGTAGTGGCTATAAAGAAGCTATAAACCCCGAAGAGGGGAAAGTATTAAGACCTAATTAAGGAGGTATACTATGAGCCTAATTAGGCTATCTATACTATATATAAGCCGAAAGCCCTTAAGATTTACCCTATAGATAACGCGCTATCCGATAGTTCCGTCCCCGAAGGCGACCCCCTCTAGAAGCAGAAGATCTTAGCGGAAATTCCCGAGGATATATAGGAGCAGGAAGATAACCGTTTTATTAGCCTAATCACCCTAAAGTTCTCTAAGATTACCCCTTACTTAAGACTCACGGAAGAGCGACTTAAAGATATCCTGGACTCTACCGACTATTTACTACCTATAGAAAAGGAGCTCTTAATAAAGACCCTCCTAAACCACGAAGCTGCCCTTATATAGGATTAATAAGAGTATAGGAGACTCGACCCTAGAGTCGCCCCGCTATAGAAGATTAAGGTGGTTCCGTATAAGGTATAGTAGGCGAAAGGGATCCCTATCCTAAGAGCCCTAGAGTCTATTATCGTTAAGATAATTAAGGATAGGAAGGATAAAGGGGTTATTAAAGAAAGCTACGCGGCCTACTAAAACCTCTGGTTACTTATAAAGAAGAAAGATAGTAATATACGCCTTATTAACTCTGCTACTAAGATTAATACTATTACCCTACGCGATGCCTTTATCCCGCCTAGGGCTAATAAGTTTTCCGAGGACTTCGGTATATATAAGATAGTTTCCTTTCTGGATTTCTTCTCCGGCTACGACTAGGTTACCCTCGATAAGGAATTAAGGGACTTAATAACCTTCGCTACGGTTTTAGGACTTTTTTGGATATATACCCTTTTATAAGGGGCGACTAACTTAGTGGCCTAGTTTATATATACTATAACTCGTATCCTTTACGACCTTATTCCCTAGTGCTATCGACTCTTTATTAATAATATCGCGGTTAAAGGGCCGATAACTACCTATAACGATACCCTAATTAAACCTAGAATTCGCCGCTATATAGCCGAGTATATTAGTAATATCGATAAAGTCCTTCTTAATATAGAGCTTACTAGAGGTATTATAGTAGGCGCTAAAAGCTAATAGTGTTAGAAAGCGGCTATTATCGTGGGCTATATATACGGAACCGATAGTCGTTCCCCTAAGCAGGCTAAGGTAGCTAAGTTAACTAAGTAGTAGAAGTACCGGACTATTTCCGAAGTCCGTTCTTTTCTTAGTCTCGCCACCTTTTACCGTATCTGGATCTACCGCTTCGCTATTATCGCGGGGCTATTAATAGACCTGCTAAAGAAGATTTCCGTTTTCCTATAAAGCGAGCCTTAGTAGTACGCTATAGATACTCTTAAGGTTACTTTAACCTCTATACTAGTTCTAATCACTATTAAGTACGGTAAAGGGCTAGTATTATTTATATAATTATTAATATATATATCGAGGGCTAGGGCGGGATCTTAGGCTAGTATATCGATAGGAAGAGAGCTATTACCTGGTATAAAAGCGGTAGATAGGACCCGGCGGAGAAGGTCTATAACGCCGGTAAGCTAAAGTTAAAGGGAGTATTAAAGGTGCTTCGCCGACTCCGTAACTATTTTTACGGAGTCCGCTTTATACTAGAAACAGATACTTAAGCCTTAATATCCTAGCTTAGTGGTTCTGCTACGGACCTGCCTAGCGTATTTATTACTTAGTGGATTACCTGGATCCGACTCTTTGACTTTAAGGTTAAGTATATTAAGGGAACTAAGAATACTATAGCCGACGGATTTTCGAGGATACCTACCACTCTGTTTAATTAGGCTAGCGACGCTATAAAGGGAGATATTAACGACTTTATTAATAGCCGAATCTTCCTTATAGATACGGATAAGAGGTTTAATAACCCTACCCTGGCCGAAGACGTTTTAGACCCGGATATTACCTAAAGCTAGTTCTTTTAATAAGTGGCCTTATATTTAATAAGCCTGCGGATACCCTCCGGAATAGACCCTTATAACGCCCGCCGCGTTAAAGATTAATCGACCCGTGTTTTTATAAAGGATAGTCTACTATAAATAAGAGTTACTAAGAAAGATTCGACTCCTAAAAGGTGGATTAATAATAAAAAGACTTAGGTTACCCTAATCAGGAGAGCCTATAACGAGTTAGGCCACTATATAAGGGACCGGATATACTAGAAGCTTACCCCCCTATATACCTAGGACGGGATCTATAAGCAGACTAAGGAGGTTATTAAAGTATACGCTAAGTATTAGAGCCGCTAAGGCAAAGCACACGAAGATCCCCTAATCGCTACTTAACTACCTTAATAAGCCCTCCCCTTTATATAGGTAAGTCTTAATATCTAGTATCTTAACGGGTATTACTTAGTAGAAGCTCGATATATATTTACGGGATAGGTTAAAGCCTGTTTACTACGGAAGAATACATCGCGAGCTATCGCGATGTTCTTATAGGAAGACGTTATCTACCGCTATAGACTATACTAGTATATTATTATAAACGGAGGTCCTAAGAATAAGGGTAGCATGATTAAGCTAAATCGGGTATACTTAATAAAGCGTAAGGTTATCTTTACCTATTACCCCCGCGCTAATAGTCTAAATAAGGTAGGATATAAGCCTATCGCCTACACGCTTACTATCTAGTAGAAGATTTACCGCGGTACGTTATATAAGATCCTGTCTATAGTCCTTTTCGCGGACCGTATAACTATCCGAGTATCCACCGGAAGGACCCCTTTTTACCTCCTCTATAGCTATAAGGCTATCACGCCTATTAAGACGACCTGCCTTACTTAGAGAGTGCTTGACTAGGGCCGCGTTAAGACCCCCGAAAAAAAGATATTACTGCGCCTAAGGGCCTTCGCCTAGTTAAAAGCCGACTAGAGGATTACTGCCGATATAGTTAATAAGTAACGGTAATAGAAGATAGACTCTATTAACCGTTTAAGAGTTAGGACCCTGTGTAAGTAAAGACTCTAAGTCGGCGACCTTATCCTTATATACGATACTAAGCTAGCTATTAATATAAGCCGCGATAAGAAGCTGGACTACCGCTAGAATAGCTTATTTTATATTATATCGTTTAATTAGGATAATAAGACTTTTAGGCTATCGACTTTGTTAGGGGAAGAGCTCTAGGGCGTTACTTTTACCGCTAACCGCCTTAAGAAATTTATCTAGGACGAAGACGGATACTAGGAGCCGGAGGACTAGACGATACTGGAAAGGGACTACGCTAAAGAACTAATAATTATATACCCTGCCCGTGGTATCCTTGTCGATAAAGAGCTAGTTAAAGCACCCCTCCTCCTAGGTGAATCCACTAATAAAGATACTAGGGCCGAGGATAATAAGCGTTAAGACGACGCAGGTTCCCCTAATTAGACCCTTAACGTACTTTTATAACGGTTAGTAAGACTTTAGGACTTACTAGGCGAGTATTATAAGAGGTTAAAAGCAAAGCTCCGGAAAGCGATATAGTCGGGAAGAGTCAAAGTCTATATCCCTAGAGATCCTGACTTTAACCTAAGTAAGTATAAGGACTATACTAGGACCTTATACTTTATCCCTTATTATTATTTCCTACCTAGTTAACCTGATCCTGGTAATACTATATTTAATAGGAGTCTTATATATAGTATTAGGGCCGAGGATATATAAGGTACCGCTATTTATTTATCGTCGAAAACTAACTACTACCCCCTAAAATAAAAACACTACTTTTAGGACTCCTTAACTCGCTCTTTTTCCTATTTCTTTCCCGTTTACCCTTTATTACCCTAATTACCCTATTCCACGCCCTTTTATTTATTATTTTATTTATTAGTTCCTTTTATTTATATTTTATTATTACTATTTTCTGTTTATACGCACTAACTAAGTAGATACCGTAAAGATATATCTATTAAAAATATTTATTATTTATCTAGCTTTCCTTTATCCGTTTACGCCGCGCACCGAAATAAAAATATCCTAATCACACTAAGGTTACCCTGATTATAGTAATCACTACCCGAATCACCTATCTATATCTTACTCCGGCTTAGTCTTATAATCACTATTACTAGGGCCGTATACTTCCGACTTATACCGCTAAGCCTAAGCCCTAGAGATAAAAGGGATATAATACCACTCCACCGTCTTTTCTTAATCCCTTTTTATCGGGTTATTCTAAATAGTGCGATAGAACTTCTTAAGGTCGTCCTTATATTTATACGCTAATATAGGGACCTATGCTATTATATAGTCCCATAGTTTAAGACCCCTTCCTTTATAAACGTTATATATCTGCCGAGCACTTTTATAGTATAGAGTAATAGTGCTTACCACGAAGACACCGTACTAAGGCGAAAGCCGTGGATATATCTTATCGTTATATATAGACTATAGCAGTACTAGTAAGTCTTTAGTATATAGATTACAGTGACTAATACCTATATAGTTACTATCTAGCTATAAGACCTCCTGATTAGACTAATAGAACTATTTCCGGAGCTTATTATCACGATATATATAAGCTATCTTATAAAAATAGTAGTTAGCGTAGTCCGGAAATCGATTATTACGTTAGAGCGATACGCACTTAAAGAAAGGATAAGTGATCTTATTATTAACCTAATTACTTATAGCCGATTACTATTCCTTATAGTACTGGCACGGTACCTTATTAATAACCCCGAACCCTTAGATAATCAGGGCTCTAACCGTATAAGCCCGGGTTACCGTCTTTATAATATACTCCTTCTAGGGATTAGTACGGTCCTTAGCCACGAATACACGGCGACGAAATAAAGATAAGCTATTATTAGACCTTACCTTCTTAAATAACTCCTATTCTATATCTCTATTAGTAAGATTTAGTAGGCTATCCTATACCCGGCCTACGATAATAGCCTTAGAGTCACCTTAGATAACTTAGCCTCCGAAATCTAGTTTAATATATAAAGCGCTACCCTTACTAGCCACTTCGTACTAAATAAAGTACGAGTTTGCCTATATCTATAATATTAGCTTACCCTGATTATGGTAACACGATAAGAAGCGTAAAAAGAACTTACTATTATATCTTAGACCGTTATAAAAATATTATACTTATTAACCGTACCCGCGATAAGTCGTGTCTTAGACTAGAAACACGGTATAGGATAGACTAACTCCTAACGAGCCACGGCTTTTTCACGCTTATAAGAGCTAAGGTTATTAAGCCCCGTGATTGGAGCTTTAGCGGATATATCGATAATCTTATTATTATTATTAATAATAAGAAGTTTATAGGAAAACACGATATCGAGTCGAAAGATAATATAAAGACGTAGAGCCTAAACGATACGCCTCTGGCTAGCAGCCCTCCGCCTTATATCCCTTGATAATAGGTGATATAGCCTAGCGATTTATAGTTTAGTGACTTAAGGAGGCGTAGTTAAATAAATAGCCTATTTTAAGTTACTAAAAGATTAGGCTTTAAGCGTGATTCACGATTACCTTCCTTATATCGCTTTATTATATAGTGGCGATTATAGGTATAATAGAAAAGGTACTATCTTATCTTTTTATCTAATTAGATCGGTTACACGGTAAGCCGATTTCCGTATTTAGATCCTACGCCTAATCCACTAAGTTACCTTTATCCGAAAACCATAAATAGTATTAGGATTACCCTTTCTTTAATAATCACGACCCTATTTAGTTAGTAGCCGTAATAGAAACTCTAGTTAAAGCTAGTCTTATAAGGGAGGCACTGCCTAGAAATATTAGATATCGATAGAGGATATATATCGCCTATCACCAGCTTTAGTTAACCCGTTTTCCCTCTCTTCCTCTTTTTTCTTATATCGTTAAATTCGTTTTTCTAGCTTACCCCCGCCACCCATTTCTTTATTATTTATTACCCCGCTACCCTTATATATTTTCCCCTATATCCTCCGTCTATACGTTACCGTGATTAGGCTAACAGAGATATTTAGAATATCTGCTTCCCTTACCTTTAATTATTAGGAGCCGGCTCCCGCCGGTCCTATCCTTACCGTTAATATCGTTCCCGCTACTCGTGTTACTATTAATAAGACTATACGCCCCTATCGTATCGGCGACCCTAATAATAGCCGATAGGTGTTTCCTTAATAAGCTCTGCCGCACCGTTTATTTAATGTCCCCGATAACGCTGCTCCTTTTATAGGCTTCCGTTAGCAGCCTAAGGATAATATACGCGTAGTCTAACGCCTCCTCGAGAATACTATAGACAGCGAACTTAACGCTGCTATAATTAATGCAATACTCCCTTATATCCCTATAGTGAGTATATTCAGCGAGAGGTCCTAGGATGCTTATCCTATAGTATAGTTATCGTTTAGGATATACTACGACCTAACGAATAAGAGATAGCTTAAGAAAGGCAGTCTAGAGGATATAATGCGTGTAATGTTTAAGCGTAGGTAAGGGGATAGCCGTCCCGTAGCCTAGGTTAATATTACCCCTTATTAGGAGTTAAATAGCCGGACGCTAGTTTACTCTCCTTAACCGCTTAGAGAGATTAACCGTATTAAGAGAAGTCGCTTTGTCCTTATTATTTATTACTTCGATAATCACTTTATTAGTCTAATTATAGATTAAGAGATATAGTGTATATATAGATATAATAGTATTTAGAATACCAGTAATACCAAGGACCGCCTCCTACGGTTATTTAAGTATACTATCGGTTAGCTATATAGTATTAATACACCCGATAAGGCCGTCTCTAGCCTTATTTACTGTTTTTATATTATTCCCGGCCCTTATTAAACGGATAATTACTTATATAGTCTTTTTATTATCGAGTAGATATAAGCCGTTATCTAAGAGGGCTACTTATTCCCTTAGAGCTTAAAGATTTATCGGTTTATATAAGGATATTACTAGGGGAGTAATAGCGCCGCTTATACGCGTTATATTAAGGAAGAATGGCTGTCTTACGTTAAAGCGATTCTCGGTTTTAGCTACTAGAAGATATTAGTAATTCTAGTAGTCCCTTAATCTCCTCTACCGCCTCCTCCTAAGAGTATAGGTTTTACCCCTATTAATAAGCCTATTATTAAATCCAAGCCTATAGCTCTTAGTTCCTCTAATTAGGTTAAGAAGAAGACTTAGGCGTTACTTAGGAGTACTCCTAAGAACAATACTAGTATTCCGGTATATCCTAAGACGCCTAAGAATATCTCTAAGAAGCCTTTAGCACCGGTCACGCCTAAGAAGGTCACTAAGGTTATAAAGAGTCCTAAGAAGACTCCTAAGTCCTCTAAGCCTTCTAAGTTCGCTAGTATTAACTTAAATAGTTATAAAATTATTTAGATATCGCTAAAGAAAGTCTTAGTGTAGCCTAGGAAGATTAATATCCAGGGTAAATAGATTAAGGATATAGAGGAGTAAAATAAGGGTATCGAGATATCTCGTAGTCACTTATTCTATAGACTATATAATCCTCGCCCTATAGACTCTTATCTTAGCCCGATTAGGCCTAGCTTATTCTCCCGGGACGACTAGGTTTACTTATATAATAGTATCTACCGTGCGACACTTTATAACGCCGCCGTTAATAGTTCTTTATATATACCGCCTTTATACGCGATTCCCTAGGAAGGATAGTTACGATATAATACTAGAATTAAGTGGGACGAGGATATAGTTATAGCCGCTACGGAGCGAGTATATACTAAGAAGGAGGATTATATAGTCAGCGGACGGACTCTTTATAAGCGTAAGTAAGTCTTTAGAATAATATTACTAGATTATACTTAGCTTAATTAAGGTAATCTAATAATATTTAGAGTTATTATAGCTACGAGGATATAAGTAAGATAACTAGGGCCGGTTATAAAGGGGTAGATCGGAGACCTAGTGCTATATCGTTAGGATATCACGTAACGTTATAGGACGCGCGTATCTTTTTTATTTATCTTATATATTATATATACATAGCGACGCTACCTAGATATAGAGGATGCTTATTATCCTATATAATTATTATCCTTTTGACCCTAAGTTTGACCACGTTTATTATATTCACTTCGTTTAAGCTACGTTGCCCTGATCAGAGCAGCGGGCACCTCCAGGAACCTTTTCTGAAGGTCTCCTTATTATATATATTGTTTTGGTTATATGCACTTCGTGGTCTTAAGCACTCCTGTTATCGAATACTTATCCGAGATTATACTGCCCGAGCCGTTCTGTATAGTGACGGCTTCGCCTTTCTTTAATATATTTATAATATAATAACCGATCACGTAATCGATATATATATAATCGTACCCATAACAGCAAGTCTCTAATATCCCATAGGACACGCTAAAATAGGCGAGGTAAGCGATTCTCTAACTTCTACTAAGAGATAACCCGCGTTTAGTAGGTTATATAGTAGGTCTTATAGTTACGCCGCTTAGTTTTAGAAATCTATATATTTCGGGTATTCCTAACTAGCGCGCGGAGCGCCTCTAGCCTAAGATAACCTGCCCTAAGATACTATAGATTCTTAATATCGATAGGGGGATATAGAGGGTCTCGAGAAGGATAAAAGCGTGGCCTTAGTCGGTAAGCTACTGCCAGGAATAGCTAGATAGGGTCTATACGGATCGGAATTACCCCCTAGCTTTTAGGGCCTAAACGGGAAGAAAAGAAGTATAAAGAAAGGGGCTTATATTTAAGGAAGGTAAGGTTATGTTGGCGGCTTATCTTTAATAAAATCTCGCTTTTCTTTAGAGTCCCGTAGTATAAGGAATAATCGTAGGCTTAGACCTAAATCCTAACCTTTCGTAGTAAAGCCTCTAAGACTATATTCGTATAAAACCCCTCAATAATAGCCACCTTCTTTAGCGTTAAATCTACCTTTAAAGCGCCTTTAGCGCTATTAAAAATCTCTTATAGTACTCGGGTACCGTGGCCTAAGATCGGAAATAAAGTCGTGCCGGCCTTAATATATTCGCTATTAAATAGAATAAATATACTAGGTTTAAGGAGGTCAAGCGAGTTTACTAGATAAGTAGCTCTATAGTTATTAAGTAAGGTGCTCTTTAAAAGAATAAGAAGAAGAAAAATAAGAAAAGTTAGGAGTTAACGAAAAGGTCTTATAGATAAGTTAGGAGCTGCCTATGGGTGCCTAGTCACCTGAACTCTTATAGAAAATAGCCTTATTTATATATTATAACTTCCCTTTTTAGAAGCACCTTCTATCTTTATATATTATAAGTTATGGTTATAGGCCTCTAGCAGGTAAAAGAGTATTATATAAGTTATTTAAAGATTAGATAATAAGTTAGGAGCTTATAGTGGAATCCCTTAGAAGAGTTCTTAGTAGTAGTCTCTTTGCTTTTATAGGGCCTTTATGTTTATAGTATTAGCCGCTAGTTAGGTTATCTTAGGATAATACTCTTTATTAAGGAACTTTATTCTTTATAATCACGTTTATCCATGGAGTGTTTAAGAGGAATCTTTATAGTTATAAGCTCTATCCCCTTTTCTTTTATCTCTTACTTTTATCTCTTATTCTTTAATGCTTATTTTAGGGGTGATATTATTCTATAGGTGGGTTAAAAAGAGGTTCCTAGATTAGGCGGAGTTCTCCGCGTAGAAGAGTTATTAGGCTAAGGGAGTCGTTCTTTTTTATCACCTCTAGACCTCTATTACTCCTAAGGGCAGGAGTTAAAGAGAGGGGGGTAAATCTATAAGAGGCATAAAGAGGACTTATTAATTCGGGTTATAAGGCTCTAAGATTCCTACTAGTGCTTAGTACGAGCTTATCGCGTAAGCTATAGAGGCCTCTCGTGAAGAGGTTCTAGAGGCTTACGTGATAACTACTAGGTGGTTTTATGTTTAGAGAAGGCTTATCGTGTATTTAGAATACGAAAGCTAGCTTAGAGTATATAAAGGGGGTAATAGCCTTGATAGTAAGGCTACTTAGTTTATAAAGGTCCTTTAGTTACTCCGAGAGGAGATTATATAACTCATACCTTCCTATTAAGTGGCACCCAGAGGTCTATAAGTAAGGACCTTTATATCTATATCTTCTTAGGAGAACTTAACGAATAATCTTAGTATAGTACCCCCTCCCTTAGTCCACTAGTAGGCCTTCTTATTCGTCTTATAATAGCTTCCTTTACTCCTTACTTACATCCTATAATACGTATATTATATTAAGAGTAGATCTATAGATTTAATTAACTATATAAAACTAGTTTATCTACTAGAAAACTCTGCCCTTAATTGTATAGAAGATAACTTATATCTAATCCGGAACGGAATAATCTATCTTATGCCTGCCCTAGTCTACCTGATATAATAACTAATAATCCCGAGACCGAAGACAGGAAAAAATATCGATAAGGGTAAGAAAGAAATATCATTAGGATATATTATAGTTCTCTAAATAATAGCACCTTAAACAGTATATTTATATAAGAAAGTAAGTACCTCCACTTAACCTTATAGCAGATTAAATAGCAAATAGTTTCTTATAATTAACTAGTCCCCTTATATAACTTCTACTAGGCTGCTCCCAATTTCATAATATATACTGGGTAAGCCAAATATTCCATTAGTCGTTTAACTGCTAGCCCGCTGGCTGTGTGATATCAACACAAGCATTTCCTTATATCACGTGTGCCCTGCCTATAAAAGGAAAGATGCCAGATCCGCCCCCAACGCCTTGCGCCAGCTTATCCGTCAGCTAATGGGCCAGACATCCACCTGGACACCCGTTGCGTCGTAGTGATTTTAATATAACTGGAGAAAAATTACTTCTCACCTTTGCCCTTGGCCTCCCCGTCGCCCAGCTCCCGGATGAAGACTTTGGTCTTGCCTTCACCAGAATAATCCTCCATGCCGGTCTCAAAACCTGGACAAACGCCGATCGCGAGGTACCTTCCATCCGCCGAGAAAGCCACGGCGGCGACGCTATCCGGAAATTTCTGGTACTGCTTCATGCGGCGCTTGGCCTCGGCATCCCACAGCGCCACCGTTCCGTCGCCTCCTGCGGATGCAAAAGTTCCATGTATAGGATGAAAGGCGAGGGAGTTAACTGGATATACAATATCGCCGCCACCACCGCTCTCGCCGGCAGGTGCGGTCTGCCGATGACACTTGAAGGCGTACTTGCGGGCCTGGGATTCCGCGGAGTCTTCAAACCACTCGACGGCAACCCGGCCCTCTATGCTGGACGTTGCGTAGCCGGCGTCATTGGGCATGCAGGAGACGGCGCGGGTGAGAAACTTGAGCGACGATTCGCGTTGTTGCCAGGGTTTGACTTCGGCTGCATTTGTGGAGCCAAACAGGGACGGGAGCGAGGTCAGGTCGAATATGTGCACAAGGCGTGCCGTCATGGCGACGACGAGTTTGGAGGGACTAGCCGCGAGAGCATGGGGTTTTCCTGGGAGACGTATAGTTATGTTCGGTGTCGACGGGTCCTCTGTGTTATGAACCTGGAGTGACTGGTCCCAAGATGCAGAGATAAGGAGAGCTGGGAGAAGGAAAAGAAGAGGATTTAATGTCAGCTCCAGTGTCCAGGAGCCGGGAAGGGGGTGAAGACACTCACAATGCTGCGGGCTATATACCACACATCTGGCCGGCGCACCATGCTGGGCGACCGACGTCTTTTCACCCGTCTCCAAATCGATTCTGTCCTGAATTTAGAGGTCACTCCTAATATAAGAGGGTCGTAGGACGCTGCTGTACCTGTAAACTTGCCAATCCAGACACGCGCTGTATGCCACGGTATCACTAGCTCCAAAACACACGTCTAACACGGGGGCTCTATGTGGAAATGTGTCGAGCAAAGTCCCTTGTGCATCTTCGGAACCATTGCGAGTGTCATAAAGATAGACACGCTTGTCCCAGGACGACGCAAGCAGTTTAGTTGGCGACTCTGGTGCATAGGCAAGTGCCGTGACGGCATCACCGGGCGGTTGCGCCAGTTCGTATTGAGACGCTGGAGGGTTCGTGTTAGAGAAGAGGTAATGTATGTGGTATAGACTCCGCTAATACCTGGCTTACCGGGTGCCATTCTGTTGTCTCGATCGGCTGCTCGGAGAAAATGTCAAGGTCTAACAAGCTCGCAAAATGTTTCCGCTGGTGTACGAAGGCAGAGGGCGTAATAAGTTTTGTCATGTCCGAAGGTACTGTGGGACCCACTTGTTTCCTATTTAGGGACAGACACTTTTCAGTACATCTTTTTGCGACTCACTACCTTTATACTTCCTTTTTTTTCAACTATGTCACGATACTAATTGTCAGGCATTTATGCCTAAGGTCCCCGATAAGACTATCTGGTTATTATTTAGGAGTACCGGTATCGCGGAGAACCCTGTCTACACCTCCGCCGGGGTTTTAAAGGTTAGGTTATGACTTCGCCCCACATCTCAACCTCTCATTGGATTATACCGCCGATGGGTATCTTCCTATACAAATTTGTATGGAGAGGTACAGCTGATTATGACGATATGAGTGACGTTAAGACACAGGATAATAATTGAAGCTATCACCATGGTTCTGGATAAAGAGCTGGACTAAGGGTCTTTAATGGTTAGGAAGGGAAGAGCTTCGAGTAGCTATTAAAGCTGCTTAGGACGCACTTGGCGGGCTTTTTAGAGGCTCTAGTTCGTATAATGCCTTATTATTTATAGCAGGTTATTGGAATGGATGGGGAAGATTGTATAGACAGGTATGAGACTGATGATGGTGTTAAGCGGAGGAACAAAGATTTCGGCTTAAGTGTATGTACTTATGATTACTAGCACATTACATATAAAAGTAAGTATCTACACCTGCGGGTCGACTTGTGGGCCCCGGCCAGTCATATTTATTTGTATACGAGCTAACCTTTAAAACCCCGGCGGAGGTGTAGTATCTGGCATAGGCCTTACCCTTTTAGGATAGGTTACCAAGGCATATTTTCGGACACGAAATTAGACTCTGGGCGTAAGGTCCCGGTACATCGTTAAGTCACGTCGTAATATACGAGTAGTGGACACGCTTAAGTACCTATATATCTCTCGGGTGGTCTCCTAGCCAAATAAGGTACAAGTCGGATTCCTAGTATATAAGTCCGCCCCCCGACTAACCGCTCACCCCACCCTCCCGATCACCCTTTTCCAAACCTTTCCACCTATATAACGCCATAATCCAACCGCGTTTTTCCTACTATAATATTATAAATCCCCTTTTTTAATTAGATATTCGTATTTAGTATACTAAAATACATAGAATAAGACTTTTAAAACGCGTATAACGATATCTTAGCGGGTAAAAGCCTGCGATAAGCTTACCGAGATTAGGGAGTGCCCTTCTTTACTCTTCGAGGCCGTGTAAACGGCAGCGTAACGCGCCGGGAGGCTGCTATACCCTTATAAAGGCTTTCCACCGAATAAAAGAGTCTTTTAGCTAATTAGATTATTATGTAGGGGTCCGTTAGGATAGCCCTAACCCACGCCCAGATCTACGAATTCGCCGCGTCTCCTACGTCTAAACGGCGATAACGTTCCCCTTAAAAAACGATAGATAAAGGGCTTTCTTGCCCGTAATACCACTATAAAGACTCTCCGAGGTAAGGTAATTACGAGGAACTGTGTCGAAGGCATAATAACTAAGATTATCCAGGGATTCTTCGACCTGGTTAAGGCTCCGGCCCTCCGCGATATTCTCCTATACCTTCGGTTTAATATAGATAAGACTAGGATATAGGAGGTGCTTACTATTAACGGCCTTATTATTAGAGAGTCTAAGAGGAAGTCGATCTATTTTAAAGTAGCCGAAACAAAGATCTAGACTACGATCAGAGCATTAAAAAAATTACATTACAAATTACATTATATATAATGTAATTTGTAATGTAATTTTGTAATATAAGGAGAAAAATTACACTTTTTTTAGTATAGTTTTTCTATATATTAAACGATATATACGAGTAAAATTGGTATATCTTTTATATTCTAAATAGGCTATAATACACTATATATACTTATAATCAGATATATATATATATATATATAAGGATACTTTTAATAGTATATATCCTATATAATATAGCTAAAGATACTACTATAACTAGCTATTCTTATACTAGGTACTATAAACACTTAATATAAAGCTATAATATTAGCCGAGATATCTCTTAATATAAGTTATACTAATTAGAATAGCTTAATAATAGCAGGCTATAGTATATATTCTTGGCAACTATACTTTATTAATAGTTACTTACTTTAAATAAACTATCTATATTTATAAATATATAATAGTAATCTTATTATAGGGGATAAGATAGTTATAAAACGTATAAATCTGGTTAATAGGCTATAGCCTAAGTCCAGTTTAGATAACTACTTATATTATTAATTAAAGCCTTATAGATTATTAAACTTATTATAATAAAGGAAAGTCCGTAGAGTTTAGTAAATGAGGGGATATTATAGAAAAGGCTTAATAGGTTAGAATCGTAGAGTAGTCGTTATACTATTATTAACTAAGCGCTGACTTTTAAATAAGACCTTAACTTAAGGCATTAAACTATATCTCTTAATACTTATAATAATATAGGTTCGGATTAGTAGTCTATACCTGGCTATTGGTCTAATAATATACCGACAGCTCTACGGTCGTCTTATTACACTTATTTATATAAAAAGACGTATAACTAGTATAATAAGTTGCCTTTATTTCAGGACTATTATAGAGTAGCTTCCTTTAATAAATAGCTACTACTATATATAGATAGTATCTAATTTATAGAATCATATTATACTTTCCCGAATTAGAACTATTAATCTTTTAGCCTATAGTATAACTTAATGATTTTATAATAATGATTTCTATAGCGTAGCTTTAGAATTAGTCTTATTACTGTTTTTTATTTAATCCCATGTCTTTTTACTGGCTTATATAATATCCACTTAGCTATAATTCTAATAGTTCTATAATACGTATATTCACGTAGTATAATATTCTTTTATAATATTATACATCTATTCCTGAAATATTATATACGCTAAGGCTATTAGAAGTTAAAAGATAAGAATAAATAATATAGTTATAGATATATAATAATCTAATATACTAAGATTAAATTTAACGTAGTTTTAATATATATATTAGTTTTTATACTATCCTATCTTACTAAGACAAAAATATATAAAACGATATCTTATTCTTTTAGTCTATATATTAAATTCTATTATAAGATAGTACTTCTCTACCTAGTATACTTACCTCTTCTTAATAAGGTAATACTGCTAGAGCTTAGATTAATTTCTTATATATATTGTTCTATAAATATATATTCAAATCATTGAGTTTATATCGCTCTTATTATATTATATATAATAAGTATCTAATATACTAACATTATTAATATAAGTATATAAGTATATCGCTACTAGTATTAATTGAATATTTTACTTATATTATTAGTTAATATTTAGTATATATATAATATAGTAAATAATATATATAGTAGTGTATATATATAAGTATAACTAGTAGTATCTAGTATCTAGTCTTATTGGTACTACCCTAGTTAGAGTAACTAAGTTCCCTAGTATAATTAACTATACCTTATAACCAATAATAGGTTTCTGTTTCTAGCTAGCTATAGAGACCTTTACTATATATCTACCGAGGCTTAGAAAATAGCATCTTAAATACTTAGACTATTAGTTTCTAAATAGTAATAATATTTTATATAGCGAGTCTATAATACTTAGACGTATAATAGCTTAGTAAATACTTTTATATCTTAGATAGTAAGTATTTACTATTTAATATCTAATATAATTATATTACTAGATCTAGTATATATACTACCTTATATATATATATATATAAAATACTTAATTATACTTATTCTATACATATACTGTATATTATAGTAATACCTGCTATTAATAACTATTATATAGCTAGAGATAGAAGAATCAGGAGCATAAAGATATATATATCTACTACGTCTCCCTCTGTTTCTATCTATCTTCTTTTCCTAGTTAGCTAGTATATTCTATAGTTATTATTAAATACTATCGAATACTAATCGACTTAATTCACTCTAATTCCAATCACTCTAGTACCTATTATAGTTCTGTTTTTAATCTCCGGTTTTATATTAAACTTATAGGTTATATCTTAACTCTAATATATTATACCGTAATTATAGAATCTAGCCATTCCTTAGCCCTAGGCTTATATAATCCTATTTTAGGAGTCTCGAAGTAAAGTTACTCTAATAGTAGCTTTTAAAAATATAATATAGAGTATACTACTATAGTAAGTTAGTTCTAATATATATACTATATAATAGCTAATTAAACTTTATTAAATTAGTTATTTTCTATAGATATTATAAACCTACTATACCGAAAGCTGGACTTTGACTAAGTACTTATATCTAGGTGTTAGTATTATAATACTAGTATTTTAATACTTAAAGACAGTGTAATATTAATATTTAGAGGTATTAAAGAGATAACTCCCTAAAGCGTAAGACTATAATAAAGATATTAGTCCTATATTCTTATTACACTTATAATATCCTCTTAAAGTATATTAAATAGAGTATATATTTATATATTAAGTGTTATAATCCTATACCTTTACTCTATATATATAGAAATATAAACACTTATACTCTGATATATA
The DNA here is from genome assembly GCF_042370955.1 of Sodiomyces alcalophilus JCM 7366. NCBI lineage: Eukaryota > Fungi > Ascomycota > Sordariomycetes > Glomerellales > Plectosphaerellaceae > Sodiomyces > Sodiomyces alcalophilus. The sequence goes on along the minus strand of NW_027263536.1, from coordinate 2,842,486 downwards.
GTCTGTATTACTTAGTATAATCCTAGGGTAGTATATATAGTATTATATATACTATATATCCTTAAATACCCTCTTAATCTATATATCAAAAAAGTGTATTTTTCCCCTAACATTACAAAATTACATTACAAATTACATGTAATGTAATGTAATTTTCTCCGGATAAATTACATTACATTACATGTAATTTGTAATGTAATTTGTAATTTGTAATTTTTCTTTAATGCTCTGACTACGATTATCGAGTATATCTCTATAACAGGAACGTTCTTACCGCCGCTTATTATTTTTAAGGGAAAATCGGTCTAATAGTAATGGTTTCCCTAAGATATAGACGGATACGATAACTAGCGCTTTACTACTACTAAAAACGGCTAGACTATAAACGATATAGGCCTAGATTACCTTATAAATATCTTTAATCCTTTTATAAAAGGGGCAGCGGCTTAGGCCGATTCTCCACGCCTTCTAATCATAGATAGGCATAGGAGCCACGTCTTAACTAACTTTATATAGCAATGCTTTATTAGGAATATTATAGCCTTATTTCTACTAGCCTATTCCAGCCATATCACTTAACCTCTTAATATATCGGTCTTTAGTCCCTTAAAGTCCTTGTATCGAAAATATCTAAAGAACGTGGCTGATCTAGAAGACTCGTCGCCTATCGGTAAACGGGCTTTTCTGGAGTGCTATCGGAAGGCACGGATTAACGCGTTAACGGCTTAGAATATCAAGGCGGGATAGAAAGCTATAGGGCTATGGCCTATTAGTCGAAGGCAGGTCCTATTAAGTTCTTAAGTAGTGGATAGGAATCCCGTTATAATCCTAACGACCCCTATAAAGCGGGTAAATCCATTAGATATACAGTGGATAACTCCTCGGAGATTAAGGGAGCTTAGGGACTTATAGGCGTTAATATCCACGCCGTTAGGATATACAAGACTTAGGGCTATAACCCCGCGCCGGTCTAGGCGACTGCTCAAGCAGGCAGGAAGGGCTATTAACGTTAAAAACTACTAGTTAGCTATAAAAGAGACTCGGATTAATCAGTTAAGCTATTAAATAGAGCGCTTACGGCCGTATAAACAGCTAAAGGTGGTGCCGGATCCTAATACTCGATTTATTAGTATCGAGGCGATTAAGAGGGCGCAGGCTCGTGGAACGTAGCTTATTTAGCTACATAATATTGCTACCGAGGAATAGGAGAGGCAGTTTAAGGAATAGTGTTCCGAATTCCTACTAGAATAGCTAGTAAATTAAAACTATTAGTCTTAATAATTTAAGTCGCTTCCTTAAGTTATATAATCGGGAGGGTGGGGTAAGCGGTTAGTCGGGGGGCGGACTTATATCCTAAGACGTAGCAGGCGCCGGGCAGCGTGTATTATATAAATAGCGTATATAAAATTAGCAGTAAATCTGTTGATTTAATTGACTCTGTTAATGTAATTGACTCTGTAGGAGAAGGATCTAATCTGCTAGAAGATCGGGAAAAACTCTGCTCTTAACCCTGTAGGTTACTCGTATATTTCTAATCTCGGTACGGAATAACCCGTTCCGTCCCTGTTTCGCGACTCTATAATATACCGGGACCTTAGGCCCAGAGTCTAATTTTGTGTCCGAAAATATGCCTTAGCAACCTAGCCCAAAAGGGTAAGGCCTATGCCAGATACCAGATAGGGTTCTCCGGGATACTAGTACTTATTACTTAGTGCTATATTAGTATACGAAGGTTAAGGGTATAAGTTTTATTATGTCCGAAAGTACTCTGGGACCCACCTATTTCCTATTTAGGAATATACACTTTTTAGTATATCTTTTTATAACTCGTTACCTTTATACTTCCTTTTTTTTAACTATATCACGATATTAATAACCTGATTTTCCCTTTCCACGATATTAACAACCTGATTTTTCCCTGCCACGATATTAATAACGCAGGAAAACGCGGCTACGCGAATAGGTAAGAGGCGTGGAATTAACTACCTAAAGACTTTTTAGAAGAGAAGATTAGTATAATGCCTGATCTACATAACGCAGTGATCGAGGCGGGCGGGTTATTTATAAAGTACTAGGTAGTACTATAGTAAAACGAAACCTATTTCCCTAGCTCTATATAGCGTTATATACGGGACCTATAGGCATAAAATATACCGATATAGCCTTAGTACTATTCCGAATATAAAGGTACTTCTAATAGATATATTATAGTATTTTTCCCCTCCTTATAGGTATATATTTAGAGACTAGATATTCCGACTATACTACTTAGATATTCCGACTATAGTTCCTGTGGACCCACCTTTCTAGCTAATAAAGAAAGGCGAAGCCGTTACTATGCAGAACGGCTCCGCGTAGGGCCAAATAAACAACCAACTAATAGGCCAGCTAAAAGGAGGGTCAGGCTCGTCACGGGTCCGTATCTAGAGCTATTGTCCCGAGGAGATGGTCGCCGGGCCTTTAGAAGGGCCGGCAGTGTTCTGATCAGGGGAACAGATAGCTATAGATAGGCAGGCGGGCCTACGGTCGGCTTTTCTGGATTGTCTAGATATCCGAAAAAAGAAGGATAATAGAAATTATGATTATAATAGGTGATACGTTATGATCGTGAAAAGATCGGACGAAAAGCTAGCTAGATATACGGGTTTATTCCGAAGAATAGCCGGAATAAGACTAGATTCCTGGGACCGCGTACGTGGTTACGTGATATCTAATGTCCTGATCCGGAATACGAGTCTGCCCCTCTATAATCGGCCCTAAATTATTAAGCCACGCCTCGTAGTCTTAATAATTTCTAAATATAAATAGCAACTATCCTAATATATCTCTATCGCCCTGATCAGGGCATCTATAAGCAGCCTGTATAGTAATAGCTTCCGTATTATCCACCTCTTCTAGCTACACGTAGTAGCAATCCTTCTTTCGTCGCGCGTGTATTCCTGATAATATCTCTTAAAGACGCAGGCTCGAAGGATAGTGACCTTAAAGATATAAAGGCGACCTCGTAGGTCCTTTGTATATAAGCTAGGCGGCGGCGGCGGCTTCCTTGGTTCTGTATAAGGAATAAGTAACGCGGCGGCGGTACTAGTCGCGGGCGGCGGTAAAATAGGCGGCGGCCTTAGCGTAGTCTTCGAGAAGACCGTGACGATAAGCGTATACACAGGGCAGGCGGCCCTAGTAAAAGATTAACGACGCAAAACGCAGAACTAGGTAGAAATAGCCGTAAAGATTGTGATAGGAGAATTAACGGCGTAGCTTGTAAAAGTAGGTAATAGAGAGTCTCGAGGTTTATAGACTGGTTAGGATTCCGGAACTATATATTCTCGAGGTCTATAGGAAGATCGCGAGCGACGGGCCTACACGAAGGTATCTCGGTACTCCTATGTCTCTCGTAGAGTATATCTATCTCTTTCTACTGCCTAGATTAAGGCAGACAGTCCACTTCGGTTTATAGGCGTAAAGCACGCAGGTCGGATCTTTTCGGCAGTGGCGTGGCATAGCACGTAGGAGGGTCGGTTCGTTAAAGGCAGGAAAGTATCGCGGTTTATCGGTTCTTCGTAGAGTCGGTGGGCGAAGAACAGAACCGGGTCTTATAACAGGACTCTTCGAGGCGGTAGTATCGTGGCCGGACTCGAAGTAACAGGAAGAAGAATAGTAGCATGATTAACGGGATTAACCGTAGGTAGGCGGATTAGACTCGGGCCGATTAAAGGAATGAAGATATCAGGAAAAGAAGAGTAGTGAAAATAGTAGGAAAAAGAGAGGGAAAAGGGTAAGCAGGATAGGCTTATAGTGACTCTGCCGGTAGAAAACGGTAGGCAGGATTAAAAAGAGTGGGCGGGATTAGTGGCACGTGGTCTGCTTTAAATATAACGAGGATATCCAATGCGTACCACTAAACTACCCGATAAGAATAGCTTAATAACTAGCGACCTAAATTAATCGAAATTAGAACTATTCGATTCGTCTTCTCCTGATCAGGCTAATATGGTTGCGAGCGAAAGGAACGGTGAAAAACTGGAAAAGATATAGTTTAAAGAAAAGCTGAGAATCTGTGTAGGCGGCTCCTATAGACTTATGGACTGGGAAAAATCTATGAAAAATCGGCAGCCTCCTATAGACTTATGGGATGGGCCCCGGGCCTAGTTGTCTATCGGCTCTAAAGCTGTACGTAGAAGCTCCTGTGCGTATAGCTTTCTATATAAAGAATAGGTTGGATTAGGGTCTTTGTGTGGAAAAGAAAAGAGGCAGGCAGGGTGAAATCGGGAGGGTATGACTCTAACTATCGGCCCTAAAGCTATACGAAGAGGTCCCCTTAAGGGCAGCTTTCTAAATAACCTAAAAATAAATAAAAATAAAAAGAAGGGTAAAATAATAAAAGAAAATCCTGATTAGGCTGACGGAGCAGCTTCGGGAAAAAAAAATCCGGCTCTAGGGCGTAGTTAAAAGGAAGACGCGGCCCTAGATACGAGCCTATGAACGCGGCCCCCGTCGATTAGAAGACGCGGCCCTTGTTAGGAACTAGAATAGCTCCTACGGAGTCCCCCAACGAGTTCTGCTTCCGAAAACGATTCTGTTACCCTGATTAGGTAAAGGAATAGGTAAAGGGAAAAGAGGAAAATAAAAAAGGGAAAGGAGGCAGAAAAAAGGGAAGAGGAAAAAGAGGTGGGAGGAGGGAGGAAGATAGTAAGGAAAAGTGGGATTAGAAATCCCTTGGCCCTAGAGGTAAATCCACCTAAAAAGAAGACGTTAACGCCCGTTATAAAGACTCTGCTCTCGTCGCGCCTCTTCGATCGCCTCTGCTATCTCTTTATCAATCTGCGTATATACCTCTTCGAGCATAGCTTTAAGGGAGTCTCCGAAGATCTCTTCGATATCTTTACGGAGGTACGGATTAAGGTAACGTCTATACTACTCCAGGTAACTAATTTCGAAGTTAGGAGGTAAAAGGGAAAACAGGTTACTAGGCGGAATAGCGATAGGCTAATCGGTGGGAATAGATTTAACTACCCGATCTACCGTTACGGAGCCGATAATACCGATAGTCTGATTAGCGGGCGGGCTTTTTATAGAAGAGTCTATAGGAGGACTCTCCGAAACTATAGAGCTAACGGGGCTCTCCTTTACTACGGAGTCTATGGGTATAGCAGGGCTAGTATAGAAGCTCTGCGCCGGAATAGCGGGAACGGTGGAGTCCACGGGAGGACTCTGGACTAGAGGAATAGCGGGAGGGGCGGTGGTAGCGGTAACGGCGGGTTCCTTTATCGCGGAGTCCACGGGAGGACTCTTCGGGACCAGTGCCACGGAATCGGTGGAGGCAGGGGAGCTCTTCGAAGCCTCGGGTATAATAAAGCTAGCACGGGAGCTCAGCGCCGGAATAATAGGATTAACAGAACCAACGCGCTAGTTTTTCTAAAGCGCGGAGCTATCCTATAAGCTCTTCTGGATTATACAGCTACTAGGGCTTTTTTCGGGTATATACGCCGACGGTAACCTTTCTAAGCATAGGAATAGCACCTGATTAGGTAAATAGGAATATGCCGGGCGGGACTCTCTTGCTACAGGGCGGGGGGACTTAGTTCCTGACTCTGCCGTGGAGTCGTACTTCCACCGCGGCGGCGGCTTTTCTAATTACTGTTTAGCTCGGGCTATAGCTGCCTTTGGTAGGCTGTCTACGAGTAACGTTACTGTTAGTCTGATTAGATAAACAGGAAGTAAACGGTAAAGAATCTTCTGATCGTAGAGCGTATAGCTCCTGCAGGGTCCTTTACACTAGCGTGACTCTCGCGAAGACCTTAAAAAAGGAGGTTAACCTGATTAAGAGTAATAGGAACGTATCCTACGCGTGACTCTGACTACCCTGACTACCGGTATATATCCTCCTTTTAAGACGCCGATGCGTCTTCCTTTTTGTATTGGACTATTAATCTGTAGGCAGTCTCTGCGTCGGATAGGACTGTTAGTGTACAGACAGTCTCTGCTTTTCCGTATCCGTGGTACTAGGATCCGTCGAATCGGGACTGGTATCGGACTGTTGATCTATAGGCAGTTTCTGTGTCGGGATGGTTTACGGCTGTTGCTGACGAGCAGGCAGCCTCTGCTCTTCCGAAGTATTATCGGGATCGCTCTTCCGCAGACTCGGGCCCTGGGATATTGTTTTTGTAGTTTTTGTTGTATAGGTTGTTTTTAGTGTTTTTGTTGTTGTTGTATCGTAACCGGAATCAAAACTAGAAACGGAATCGTCCTCTTTCGGACCTCTTCTTCTAGTGCCCACGTAACGCGATATTCTTCTAGGCTTTATCCTAAGCCCTTCGCCCGTTATTAGAGGACTAACTAGAAACCGCATCGTATTTAAAATATAAGATCTCGAAGACTTAAAAACCGAAGCTAAAACCGAAGACTTAAAGGCTTAAAATGGAATAAAGAAAACGTGACCGTATCGCTAATCAATAACGCTGATAGGCTGTTTGTTTGGGTAGGCCGGATCTACCCTTATGCGTAGGATTGTGATCTCCTACGCTGATTGTATCCGCCTCCGAGCACTAATTAAAGAACGGCGAAGCCGTTACTATGCAGAATGGCTCCGCATAGGGCTAAACAAATAAATAAATAACTGTCTAATAGTAGGCTAGCGGAAGGGAGGGTCAGGCTCGTTACGGGTCCATATCTAGAGCTAAAGGGTCCTGAGGAGATAGTCGCCGGGCCTTTAGAAGGGTCGGCAGTGGTCTGATTAGGGGAATAGATAGCTATAGATAGGTAGGCGGGCATAGGGTCGGCTCTTCTGGATCGTCTAGATATCCGAAAAAGGAAGGATAATACAAAGTGTGATTGTGATGGGTGATAGGTTATTATCGTGAAAAGATCGACCGAAAGGCTAGCTAGATATACGGGTCTATTCCGAAGAATAGCCGGAACAAGACCAGATCCCTGGGACCGCGTATATAGTCACGTAATATCCAACGTCCTGACCCGTAACACGGGTCTAGCCCTCTATAATAATTAAATTCATTTTCTAGACTACGTATAAAGTAATCTACTATAGCAATTTAACTTATTATAATATCGTTAATTAATAACGTTAATTAATAACGCGATAGCGCTTTATAATCACGTAAAGGAAGGACCCGCGCCTATAAGCCCACCGAATAGGAGCTTAAAGGGTAACGGGCAGTGACTTAGCAGGAGGAGGTAGTATAAGGCTCGTAATAATAATAATAATAATAATAATAATAATAATAATAATAATAATAATAATAATAATAATAATAATAATAATAATAATAATAATATTAACTATAGCCCGGCTAATAATAATAACAGTAGCCACAGTACCAGGCTAGAAGTCTACATACCTTTAAAGCCTTTAAAACCGGACTATAAGGATTTAATACCCTCTGATAATAGTGCACTATACCTTATAAACAATACTATACTTAGAAACCTATAGTTTTAAGAAAATTCCCCATTTCTTTCAACTGTAAATTCGATTAACGAACCAGCTACCTATAAATAGGTTATAAACTGCCTAGATAAAGATAAATGAATAGACGCGATAGTAGCAGAAATAACTAAACTCGAAAAGGGGAAGACCTGGGACTTAATAAGTATAAAAACACGCCTAATAATTATAATAAAATAAAAAAGACTACCATATACTAGGAGGTCGTTAGGTCTTTAGAATGAAATATAATAGCTCTAGCGAAGCTATTTAATATAAAGCTCGGTGGGTTATTCAGGTGTTTAATCAGGTTCTAGGTCTCGATTATCTAGAAAGCTTTTCTACTACCTGCCGGCCAGAAAGCTATAAACCAGCTTTAATACTAGGCGTATCACACGGCTCGAAGTTCAGGCAGTTCGACGTTGAAAACGCGTTAGTTTATACCGATATAGATAGCCTGATATACGCTGTATAACCTATATGCTTCGAGAAAGAAGATGGTTTAGAAAATAATAATAATAATATAACACTCTACAAGCTTAATAAAGCTTTGTACGGGTTGAAACAAAGTCCTAGACTCTGGTATAATTACCTGGTTAAGATATTATCTAAGCTAGGTTGCCGGGTGTCTGAATATAATAACGGACGTTTTTCCTTTTATAAATATAATAAAAATAAAAGAATAGAAGAACGAGCTATTGTTTTGTGCCATATTAACAATATACTGGCTTTGAGCCCTTCTAAGAACACTTTAGATTATTTCTTTAAGGAGATATCTAAAGATATTACACTTAAAGACTTAGATGAAATAAATACCTTTCTAGGTGATATAATTCATATAAATAAAGAAAATAAGACTCTTTCTATAAGTTAACTACCTTATACTAATAAGATACTTAAAAGGTATAATAAACAAAGTCTGAAAAGGGTTAATACCCCTTGTATACATAAGAAGGTCCTAGTACTAAATCCTAAACAAGTAATAACTAATAATATAAATAAATACTAACAGGAAATCAGGGCTTTATTATATTTAGCCTTGCATTCAAGATCTGATATAACGTACGTAGTTAACTAGTGTTCTCGCTATATAAGTAATCCCTTATAAGATTACTTTACTGCGTTAAATTAAATCTAGGCTTATATAAATACATATCCTAACATCGGTCTTTTATATAACTATAATAAAGAAGACCTTCGTATTTATAGTCATTCTGATACTAGCTTTTCAGATATAATCGAAGATAGAACCTCGACTTTAGGATATATTTACTGCGTGGGAGTAAATAACCCTATTAGTTGGACCTTAACTAAACAAAAAGGTCGTTGCTTTATTAATAACAGAGGCCGAATATATGCCTCCTATAGAAGTTTCTAAAGAAGGAATCTATCTTTATAATCTATATAAAGATATACTATAGAATCTAGGTCTAGATTCTAATATAAGAGGCAATAATACTAATAATACTAATAATAAAACTCTCGAGATTCCTACTATCTTAATAGATAGTGAGAGTGTAAAGAAGCCCGCCGAAAACCCTCAAATTTATAAACCAGTAACGCATATCGATAGGCAGTATCACTACTATAGGCAATACCTTTATAATGATAATATAAAAATTATATATATAAATACGAAATTTAATATAGCTGATATAATCACTAAAGGTCTAGCAAAAGAGACTCATAATACTCTTTGCGGTTATATGAACCTAGGTTATAAGGACGATACGTTGCCTGAATATGATTTGCCGCCGTATAATAATATTAAAGAATTAAAATATTAGGTTGTAATACTTAGAATTCTTAGTTCTTTATAAGGGGGTATAACTAGGTTTTTTACCTTCCGGCTTTCCTAGATATCAAAGGTTTTCCTGAACTTTCCTTTGAATAATATACTATAATAATAATAAGGGTTCTTTGAATTTTCCCTTTACTTCAAAAGAAGAGGTTTCTTCTAATTTCTTTTCCTCTATGTATTCTAGTCTTAGATAGACTAGGATTACTGCGATATAACATAACCATAACTATAACCTGACTAAGCTGCACTTATTATATAAGAGTCAGCTTACGGAGGGGTGTTGAAATTATACTTATAATAAGTAATAATCATAATAATAATAACTATACTATCTAAGGCAAAATAAACAGTATATAGTTATAGCTATATAACTAGATGTTTACTTTATAACCAGCTTAACCTATATGATAACACTATACGTATCATACGTATATATATACCTGGCTTATAATATATATAATATAAATACACTAGGTATAGTAAATACGATATCTCGGTTATTACTTAAGCTAATAACGTGGGGTGATAACCGTCGCGTAGGCTGTTGACGTAACAGTCGCCACCCAATCTTTCAGGGTCTCTTGCCAGCCCCGGATCCAGGAAGAAATCCCAGAAGCCAGCTCTTTATACAATCATAACACACATATAGCTTCATAGCTTTAAGCTCGCGCAACAAGCAGTAATCCCACAGATCTACGAATTCAATAGCTTTTTGCTTGATTTTCCTCTCTTCCGCGCGTACAGCCTACTACTGGTAGCCTAATTTATTAAAATTATCTAAAGCTAAGGAGAAAAGGAGGAAAGGAGACATCTCTGTAGGTGCTTACTACCTAAATATATTATCGCGGCGACCCACCGGGTACGTGATATAATTAGTCGGAAGATCCGGTGCCTTACCTGATTATATCCAGGGGGTTAACCCGTAACAGCTAGCGATAACCTCGTTATAGTATTCTTCTATCTCCGTAGAGATCTTAAAGGACTCCCTTTTCGGGCCTCATTACTATTCGGCCAGGTCTAAATTAGTTTATAGTAGGTTTGGGTTTCCTAGGTTATATAGTAATCGTAGATGAATTCCTATTAAGGACCCTGACCCTGTCCTTCTTAACAATCCTTTTAGTGATTAGGTTACTAACCTTCTTTATCCTTGCTTAGAAACGTGGCTATATAGAATAACGACGATCCCGGCTTCCCATCTAAATATAAAGGGTGTCTATAATATAACTAGGTAGTGTACTTATGAATAACGGCCTTAATATCCGGTAGTTTATAGTCGTCGTCTTGCATTAGTATTTTTTAATAAATTGGGCTATAAGTGATAGGTTGTTCTAGTGGAAGAGAGGAAAATCAAGTAAATAACTGTTGTTGTTGAATTCATAGATCCGTAGGCTTACTTCTTGTGTAGATGGTTGTGTAAAGGTCTGACTTCTGGGATTCCTTCCTGGATCCGTGGCTGGCACCAGACCCTGAAAGATTGAGTGGCGACTGTTACGTCAACAGGCTACGCGACGGTTATCACGACACATTAATAGCTTAAGTAATTACTAAGATAATATATTTTCGATACCTAGTGTATTTATAATATATATATTATCAGCTAAGTATATATATACGTGTAATACGTATAGTACTATAGTAGAGGTTAAGCTGGATATAAAATAAACGTCTAGTTATATAGCTATATTTATATATTGTTTATTTTAACTCAGATATTATACTTATCGTTATTATGAGTATTCTTTATTATATCTTTAATATTAATAGTATTATAGAAAACTGGGCTTCTAACTATTCCGGAGAAATTAATCGATCGCGTTAAAAAATCCGGTAAGCTAGTCTATCTTCGAATCGATCACGCGAGCTTGATACGTCTTTGCCTTTTTATATAACTTAGGGAGGTCGTTAAGCTAGTGTTAGTAAGATATCTTCCTAGTAACTTATATATAACTTTTCTAATAGCGCTTAATAAAATACTTATAGGCAGCGTTACTAGGCTTAAGGCGTGCCTTTAGGATTCGTAGGATTTCCGTTGGGTTATGTTTACTAGTATAGAACTCCGCGAGACTCCGGTACACGGTTATAATAATATAACCTAGCACCGCCTTAATTATGGCTTTCTCCTTATATTCATTATAGGCATGGAGCTATAGCTTATATCTTCAGCGCTAACTTCTATCATTACTTTCGGGGGGAGGGCCAACCTTTTAGAGGCGTTCCGGGCGTTTATTATCGTTAAGATCTGGGTCCACGAGCTTAGTAACCTTATTAGAAAGGGCGACTTCTATAACCTACCATACTAGGAATGCTAGTCCTTAAAGAAGGTTAGTATAACCGAAGCTATTATAATGGCGTGGAATAACAGAGGGGGGGGGGGGGGGAGGAATTAATAAAGGTGGTTAAAGGGCCTAGTGATAATAGATAGACGGACGGGCTAGTAGAGGACTCTATCCGTGATAGAGCAGGGGCTTAATAAGAGAGGCTCTAATTATAACGATTAAGAGCTATAAAAAGAGGGCTTTAAACTAAAGAGGCTTAGAGCCTAGAACTATTAGATCGACTGGAATAAAGGCGTTTACTAGAGCGCCGGGCCTATAACTATCAGAATATTAGTATCGTATAAAGTGTGACTTATAGTTATTTTAGACTATAAGAGAGTATTAGTACGATATTAAATATAGAGACTGGATATTCCGACTATACCACTTGGATATTCCGACTATAGTTCTGATATAAATCCACTTTTTCCCTGTTTCGGAATACTATATATACCTATGAATACTAAGTATAATCGTTAATCGTTTAATTGTCCGAATAGTCTTTTAACGTTAGATTAATTTAATCCCTCGGGTTAATTAAAGGCAGTGGCTATAATGATTCGGATAATATTTATTAAGACCGATGATTCTATTTTATAGCTGTTTGCTACTAATTAAGGCCTACAGAATTCAGTTCTTTATACTTTCCGATTCATACATCTAACCTACTACTACTACTGCTATTATTATTATTATTATTATTATTATTATTATTATTATTATTATTATTATTATTATTATTATTATTATTATTATTATTATTATTATTATTATTATTATTATTATTATTATTATTATTATTATTATTATTATTATTATTATTATTATTATTATTATTATTATTATTATTATTATTATTATTATTATTATTATTATTGTTAGTTATAGAAGTGCGTTATGGCTACTAGAGAGAGATTTCTTTAGGGAACTCTTTTAGCTCTTATTAAGCCATTTTTAAGTAGCAAAACGATATTTTTTATTATTTATTTAGGTTAGAATTAACTAAGTTATTTAACGATTTGTTTTTATTATTTTTATTCGTTTTCCTTTATTTCTTTTTCTTTATTACGTTATCGATAAAGGACAGAAACAAAGAATACCGAGCTGAAAGTAAGGTTCTGATTAGCCTAGGTTCGAAAAGTGGGTCTAAAAGTGGGTCTAAAGGGTGAAGCTATTTATAGATCTCGCAGCATAAAGAAAAGCGATACTCGTACTAAGCGAATAACAGGATTTCCATAGGCGGACTTTTTACTAAAGCCTTATATACCACGTTACGATATCCTGTTATTATAGGCAGCGCGGTAGGTTAAGTGGCTTAATTAATATAGCTGTTATTCGTGGAGCTATAATAACCATAAAAGCAGCTGCGTTTAATCCACGTATTCGTTATTTTTCTTCTTTTTTAAAAGGTCCTTCGTAAAACAAAGGAATAGTATATCCGATCGTAATAAAGAGTCTTATTCCGATCGTGTAGTTCTTTCTAGTCAGGAAGAGCTTATTTAGCACGGCTCTTAGTAACCGTATTAGGAAGAATAAAGAGCTTTAAACCGTGGTATCGGAATAAACGGTTCGATTCGATTAGCTATCTTCGGGAGATAAAGGGATTTCGTACGGTCGGAGATAAGGATCGACGACCGGGGGAGGATAAAGGGACGGCCTAAAAAGGCAGGTAGGAGTCTTTTTAGTATTTTGCGTGGCCGAAAAAAGCGGGCGTCTTTTTGGTATTTCTAGTAGAATAAAAGGGTGGAAAGGAGTCGATTTCCTTCTTTACTAAGCCGGGCTTATAACCTTTTAATAAATTAAGCTATGAGTAGTAGGCTATACGCTCGGAAAAGAGGATAATAAAGTAAAAAGCTGTTAAATTCGTAGATCCGCAGGATTACTGCTTATTACGCGAGCTTAAAGCTATAAAGCTATATATGTGTTATGATTATGTAAAGAGCTGACTTCTAGGATTTCTTCCTGGATCCAGGGCTAGCAAAAGACCCTAGAAGATTGGGTAGCGACTATTACGTCAATAGCCTACGCGACGGTTATCATGCCACGTTATTAGCTTTAGTAATAACCGAGATATCGTATTGACGATACCTAGTGTATTTATATTATATATATTATAAGCCAAGTATATATACACGTATAATACGTTTAGTATTGTGGTATACGTTAAGCTGGTTACAAAGTGAACGTCTAGTTATATAGCTATAACCATATACTGTCTATTCTAACTTAGATATTATACTTATTATTATTATAATTATTACTTATTACAAGTATAATATCAAGAGATAATTCAATTATTCGGCCTTGCTTTATAAATAACTTATAACCTACCGCTTATATATCTAAAGCTTAGAGAAACCCACGCGCTACGCTAATAAAGATAGACTACTACTTCAATCTACCTCCTCCTAGTGCACAGTCACTCTTAGCGGGCGAGTCGCCTAAGGCTACGGAGTGGAGGACGGAGATTATTAACCCTCCATAAACTTAGGTTATGACCTTAACTACCCAGATCTAAGAATAACAGAACGCTATTAACCAGCTACTATAAGTAATATAAAACCAATAATATATAACTACGCCGCGTCTAGCTACCCTATCGCTAAAGACTATATAAGGACTCTAACCGACTACTTAAACGTCCACGCCTAACCTAGCGCCTAGGTCGAATCCTTAGACTAAAGCACTCCCACTACTATAAAAGTTTAATAGTAAATGCTTAGGGTATATAAGTTAGTTATCTAAGGTTCGCGAGACACTCCTACTAAATTAATATCTCTTCTAGAGCCCTTATAAGAAATAGTACTTTATTAACGCCTATCTTAACGAAGTACCTCGCCGCGTCATCGCTTCCTTTTACGCAGCGGACGGAACTAACGGCTAATATAATCCCGAAGAGTTCCTTCACTACCTCGCTTATATATATAAGGATATTAATCAATAGCCTTATACGGTTAATACCCTAAGGATACTATAATAGCGCGAGAACTAAGTATTTAGGAGCTTTATACCCGGGTTTACGTAATAACTAGCTATTACTAATAAAGACTAATAGGATAATACTATAAAGATTATATTCCTAGAAGGAGCGTTTAGTAATCGAGTCTATACTATACTTATCACCGTAAAACTCCCCGATAATTACCATGCCTAGGTAACCGAAGCATAGAGTATCGCTTAAAGGCTTAAAGCCCTTGCTATAAGGTTATATTTTAATTAAGTACCCCGTAATAATAATAATAACCATACCCTCGATTATAACGGCAATATAAGTATAGGAGGAGTTAATTAGGTATAGACTAAGATAAAGGAGATAAGAGAGTGCTATAACTATAGAAAGCAGGGATACCTTACCAGGATATACCGCTTTAAAAAAAAGACGCCGAAGGTTAGAAAGAGGCCCGCGTGGCTAAGGTCTCGGCGACCTCGGATAATAAGACGATTTATACAGCAGTTACGGATAACGAGGAAGACTTAGAAAAGAAATAGCTTTAATACGAAAGCGGGCATTAGAGCCGACTATAAAGGAATAAAGGGATTAGAAAGAGTGTATATCTTAGTCGTGTAGTAGTTATTTAGCTCTATAAGCGAACGTCTTATAAAGTGCCTCTGCCTCCTATTAATCGATAAGACTAGAAAACCCCTTTTAGGGTCCGCTAACCCTATAGGGTCTACTAAGAGCTTAGGTATTACCGCATATAACCTTAAGATCGGTAGATATATATAATAACTATTCGCTTATATAATACTAGCATTAGATTATAATATATACTTAGGCAAGCCTTAGATAGAATAGAACGATATTACTTACTATATAAAAAGGCGCCGCCTCTATTATAGAATAGCCCGGATAGATATCCGGCTAAAGGGTGAGGAAAAGCTCGATAATATTAGAGTAAATTCATAGAGCTTAAATAATAACCGGTTTAGTATTTACCGGTATTATATATCGATTATAAAAGAAATAACGGTTCGGAAATAAGGAACTAGCGCTCTACGTGATTAGTATTAAGGATATTAATAAAGTCCTCCGTTATAAGTCGCTAGTTAATCCCTGGAAGTATATTCTGGAAAAGATTCTATAATAATTTCCCCCTTATTCTTAGACTTATAAGCGAACCAGCACACTCCTTACCGACTCGGAGTAGACTACGAAATAAACCTTATACGAGGACCCGATAAAAAGGAGTTAGAACTACCTTCGGGCCCTCTTTATAATATATTAAGAGAAAAGCTATTAGTTCTACCGAAGGCCCTTACCGACCTAATCTATAAGGGGTTTATACGGGCTAGTAGCGTAGCTACTAGAGCTTTAGTTCTGTTTATAAAGAAGCTAGGGGGCGGGCTATAATTCTATTATAATTACCGCGCCCTAAACGCGATTATATAAAGAGACTGTTATCCTCTCTCTCTAATCACAGAGATACTCCGGAGCCTAGAATAAGCTAACTAGTTTATAAAGCTTAATATAATGACTGCTTTTTATAAGATCCGAATAGCCGCCGGCTATAAAGCGAAGACTATATTCCGAGCCCGGTTCGGCTCCTTTAAATAGTTAGTCTACCTCTTTAGATTAAGTAATATTCCCGCGTCCTTTTAGCGATATATTAATAAGACTCTTTAACATTCCCTTAATAATTTTATTATCGTATATATCGACGTTATCCTTATTTACTCGAGTAGATCTCTTTATAATTATAAGAAAAAGGTTAAACTAATACTATAATCTCTAAACGACGTCGGGTTAACGCTTAACCTAGCGAAGTACGAGTTTAGCGTACAGACTATAAAGTATCTAGGATCTATAGTTACCGCCGGCTAGGGCGTTTCGTAAAAGCAATCCGAGAATAGGAAGCCCCGACTTTAGTAAAGGGAGTCCAAGGCTTTCTAGGCTTTATAAGCTATTACCGAATATTCGTAAAGAACTTTACTTATATTATGGTAGCGTTAACGAGATTAATAAAGAAGGACCAGATATTTACTTAGGGCCCCGATAAATAAGCTGCCTTCGCAGAGGTTAAGAGGAAATTCCAGGAAAAAGCTAATCTTACGATAATAGGTCTCGAATAACCAGACCTTCGTAGAAACCGATTACTCGGGATTCGTGTTAAGGGGCGCTTTAACTTAGAAGGATAAATAAGGATACCATTGTATAGTCGCTCATTACTCGCGGCGACTTATAGGAGCCGAGTATAACTACTCGATTTATAGTAAGGAGATATTAGCGATTATAAGCTACGTAACGTATTAAAGAGCCGAGCTCCTAAGTTATAGTCGTTTTATAATCCTATTTAATTATGAGGTATTAGAGTATTTTATAACGAAAAAGATACTTAATACAAGATAAAGTCGATAGGCTAGCGAGCTAGCTTAGTTTAAATTTATACTAGAATACTATAAAGGCGCTAATAACTATACCGCCGATACTTTTTTACGGAGAGAATAAAATAAGCTAAAAGACTTTTTAGATACACGAGAATAAGCCCGGTATATATAATTAATCCTAAAAGCCTTTATCCCGATAAGGGTCTATATCCTTTGCGAGAACCTATATATATTCGAAGCTATTAATAACCTATAAAATATTATAGGACTCCACGGTAAAGGAGAATAACTAATACCGCCTAGCTACTTAAGCTATATTAGGAGGGGGTTAATAGTTTCCCCCTTATTAGGTCTCCGAGCTTAGATCGTAGAATACGGGATTACCTTATAAAGGCTATTAATATTCTAAGACCGCCTATAGGTGCCAGGAGCCTAAGAAGGGAGTATCCTATAAACTCCGGTAGTCTAGGCTATACACGACTTTACGATTAAAGGCCGCCTAGGGTAAGAGAATATAATCGCTCTTATAGTAAGACGCTTCTTTTAGCTAGGGATAAATAAAGATATATGCAGGTTTATACAGAACTACTATATCTACAACTAAAGTCACGCGTAGAGAAATACTAGATAAGGACTCTTAAGGCTATTACTAATTCCGAAACGAATAAGGAGCGACTTATCGATAATCTTTATAACGGACCTATTACCCGTTAAAGGGAAGAAGTATAGATACCTATAGGTTATAACCGACCGATTAACGAACGCTATTACCATCGATGCGATAGACTTTATAAAGGCAGAAGCCTATACTAAATAGTCTTTATAATATTACTTCCGATTCTATAATATACCCTTTTCGATTATAAGCGATAAAAGATCTAACTAGATAAGCCGCCTTTAGCAATAGTTTTATAAACTAGCCAGAATCGAATAGCGACTAAGTATAGTCTATTACCCTTAGACCGATAGCGCCCCCGAATAAGCTAATTAAAAGGTATAAGCGTACCTCCGAGCGTTTATTTATTATACCTAAAACGATTAGGATAAGCTACTACCTATAGTATAACTAGCGTTAAATAACCAGGAGAGCTTAATTACGAAAATATGCCTGTTTTTATTAGAGTATAGATATTATATTAACCTAATTTAAATCTATAAAGAACTAAGTAATAATACTTAGGAGTTTACCGCCTATAACTTACTCTGCTATCTTTAAGAGACTATAGAGTTTATTTAAGCTATAATAATAGCTACGTAACTATAATAAAAAAAGTCTATAAATAAATATTAAAGAAAGGCAAAGCCGTTACTATGCAGAATGGCTTAGGCTGTGTAAACTCGGATAAGCCTTCGATAACAGGAGTGCTTAAGACGACGAAGTGTATATAACCAAAACAACACATACAATAGGGAGACCTTTAAAAGAGGTTCCTAGAGGTGCGCGCTGCTCTAATCAGGGCAACGTAGCTTAAACGAAGTGAATATAATAAATATAGCAAAACCTAGAGTTAAAAGGATAATCATTATATAGGATAATAAGTATCCTCTGTGTCTGGGTAGCGTCGCCACGTATATATAATATATAAGATAAATAGAAAAAAACGATACGCGCGTCTTATAATATTACGTGATATCCTAATAATATAGCACTAGGCCTCCGATTCACCCCTCTATAATCGGCCCTGGTTATCTGACTTATATCCTCGTGGCTATAATAACTCTAAATATAATTAGGTTACCCTGATTAAGCTAAATATAATCTATTAAAACTATTCTATAATTCACTTACGCTTACGGAGAGTCCGTCCGCTAACTATATAATCCTCTTTCTCGGTATAAGCTCTCTCTATAGCGGCCGTAACTATATCCTTATCCTACTTAATACTAGTATTATACCGTAATTATCCTTCCTAGGGAATCGCGTATAAGGGCGGTATATATAAAGAACTATTAACGGCGGCGTTATAAAGTGTTACGCGGTAAACACTATTATATAAGTGAACCTAGTTATCTCGGGAGAATAAGCTAGGCCTAATCGGGCTAATACGGGAATTTATAGGCTAAGAGTCGTGTAGTCTATAGAATAGGTAACTATAGAATATCTTAATACCTTTATCTTACTCCTTTATATCCTTAGTCTATTTACCCTAAATATTAATCTTCCGGAGCTTTACTAAGACTTTTCTTAGGGATATCTAAATAATCTTATAACTATTTAAGTTAATACCAATAAACTTAGAAGGCTTAAAGGGCTTAGGAGTCTTCTTAGGGCTCTTCGTGACCTTAGTAACCTTCTTAGGCGTGACCGGCCCCGCGGGTTTCTTAAAGATAGCCTTAGGTGTCTTAGGACGCACCGGGACACTAGTATCTTTCTTAGGAGTGCTTCTAACTAGGGCGTAAGGCTTCTTCTTAACCTAATTAGAGGAACCAGGGGCAGCAGGCTTAGACTTAATAATAGGTTTATTAATAGGAGTAAAACCTATACTCTTAGGAGGTGGCGGTAAAGGGGACTAAGGGACCACCGGGACTACTAGTGTCTTTTAATAGCTAAAACCAAGAATTACTCTAATATAAGACAGCCCTTCCTCCTTAATATAACGCGTATAAGCTATACCATTATTCGAGTAGCAGCGTCCTTATACGAACCGGTGAATCTTTAAGCTTTAAGGGAATAAGTAGCCCTCTTAGATAATAGCTCGCATCTACTCAATAACGAAGAGGCCGTATAAGTAATTATCCGTCCAGTAAGGACCGGGAATAATATAAAAACGGCCGGTAAGGCTAGAGACAGCCTTATCAGCTATATTAATACTATATAGCTAACCTATAGCGTACTTAAATAACTATTAAAGGCGGCCCTTAGTATTACTAGTATTCTAAATACTATTATACCTATATATATACTATATCTCTTAATATATAATTAGACTAATAAAGTGATTATCGAAGTAATAAATAATAGGTATAAAGCGACTACTCTTAATACGGTTAATTACCTTAAGCGGCTAAGGAGAGTAAATTAGCGTCCGGCTATTTAGCTCCTAGTAAGGCGTAATATTAATCCAGGCTATAGGACGGCTATCCTCCTATCTACGCTTAAATATTACACGTATTATATCCTCTAAACTACCCGTCTCTAGCTACCTCTTATTTATCAGGTTATAGTATATCCTAAATTATAACTATACTGCCAGGTAAGGATCCTTAGACCTCTCGCTAAATATACTTATTATAGGAATATAAAGGAGTATTATATTAATCGTGGCAGCGTTAAGTTCGCTATCTATAATATTCTCGAGGAGGTGCTAGACTACGCGTATATTATCTTTAGGCTATTAGGGGAAACCTATAAAGGGGGCGGCGTTATCGGAGATATCGAATAAACGATATAGCAGACCTTACTAGGCAAACACCTATCGGCTATTACTAGGATCGCTAATATAGTGGGGGCGTATAGTCTTATTAATAGTGATATAAGTAGCGGGTACGATATTAGCGGTAAGGATCGGACTAGCGGGAGCCGGCTCCTAGTAGTTAATAGCGGGGGCGGCGATATTCTGAATATCTCTATTAGCCTAATTATATTAACGTGTAGGCGGGGGAAATATAAGAAAAATAGGTAAGGGTATAGGGGTAATGAATAGCGAAGAAGCCAATAGGGGGTAAGTCGGAAATAAACTTAATAATATAGGAAAAAAAAGGGAGAGAGGGAAAACGGGTTAATAAGAGCTAGTAATAGGGGATATTTATCCTTTATCGATATCTAATATTTCTGGGTAGTGCCTCCTTTACGAGACTGGCTTTAACTAGAGTTTTTATTACGGCTACTAGTTAAATAGGGTCGTGATTATTAAAGAAAGGGTAATCCTAATACTATTTATGGCTTTCGGATAAAGGTAACTTAGTAAATTAGGCGTGGGATCTAAATACGGAAGTCGGCTTACTATATAACCGATCTAATCAGATAAAAAGATTAGATAGTACCTTTTTTATTATACCTATAGTCGCGACCGTATAATAAAGCGATATAAGGGAAGTAATCGTGAATTATACTTAAAGCCTAATCTTTTAATAATTTCAAATAGGCTATTTATTTAACTACGCCTCCTTAAGTCACTAAAACTATAAATCGCTAGGCCACGTTATTTATCTCCGAGGGATATAAGGCGGAGGGCTGCTAGCCAGAGGCGTATCTTTTAGGCTCTACGTCTTTATATTATCTTATGATTTAATATCGTGTTTTACCTATAAACTTCTCTTTAATAATAGTAATAAGATCCGCTAAAGCTCTAATTACGGGGCTTAATAATCTTAGCTCTTATAAGCGTAAGGAAGCGCTGGCTTATTAAGAGTTAGTTTATCATATACTATGCTTCTAGTCTAAGACACGACTTATCGCAGGTATAGTTAATAAGTATAATATTTTTATAACGGTCTAAGATATAATAGTAAGGTCTTTTTATGCTTTTTATCGTGTTACCCTAATTAGGGTAAGCTAATATTATAGATATAGGTAAACTCGTACTTTATTTAGTATAAAGTGGCTAATAAGGGTAGCGCCTTATATATTAAACTGGATTCCGTGGGCTAAGTTATTTAAGGTGACTCTAAGGCTACTATTATAGGCCGGGTCTAGGATAGCCTGCTAAATCTCGTTAATACAGATATAGAATAGGATCTATTTAAGAAGGTAATGTCTAGTAATAGTTCGTCTCTTTTTTATCGGCGTATATTCGTGGCTAAGGACCTCGCTGGTCCCTAAAGGGAGTATATTATAAAGACGGTAACCCGGGCTTATACGGTCAGAGCCCTGATTACCTACGGGTTCGGGGTTATTAATAAGGTGCCGTGCTAGTACTATAAGGAACGGTGGTCGGCTATAAGTAATCGGGTTAATAATAAGATCACTTATCTCTTTTTCGAGTACGTGTCGCTTTAACATAACGATCGATTCCTAGACTACGCTAACTACTATTTTTATAAGATAGCTTACCCGTATCGCGATAAGGGACTTCGGAAGCAGTTCTATTAGTCTAATCAGGAGGTCTTATAGCCGGATAGTAACTATATAGGTGTTAGTCACTCCGATCCATATACTAAAGACTTACTAATACTATTATAGTCCGTATACGATAATAAAATACGTCCACGGTTATCGCCTTAATACGGCGTCTTCGTAGTAAGTACTATTACTCTATACCGTGAAAGTGCTTAGTAAATACGCGACGTTTATAGAGGAAGGGGTCTTAAACCGTGGGACTATATAATAACATAGGTCCTTATATTAGCGGAAAAATATAAAGATAATCTCGAAAAGATCTATTATACTATTTAGAATAACCCGATAAAAAGGGATCGCGAAGAGACGGTAGAGTAGTGTTATACTCCCTTTATCTCTAGGGCTTAGGTTTAGCGGTATAAGTCGGAAGTGTATAGCCCTAGTAACGGTAACTATAAGAGTAAGCCGGAGTAAAATAAAAATAAGTGATTTGGGTAGTAATTATTATAATCAGGGTAACCTTAGTGTGTTTAGGATATTCTGTTTTGGTACGCGGTATAAATAGGGGAAAGGAAAGGTAGATAAATAATAAATATATTTAATAGATATATCTATATAATATACTTTTAGTTAGTACGTATAAACAGAAAATAATATTAGTAAAATATAATTAAAAGGAACTAATAAATAAAATAATCAGTAAAAGGGCGTGGAATAGGGTAATTAGAGTAATAAAGGGTAAACAGGAAAGAAATAGGAAAAAAGCGAGTTAAGGAGTCCTAAAAGTCGTGTTTTTATTTAGGGGGTAGTGGTTAGTTTTTAATAATAAGCAGATAGCGGTGCCTTATATATCCTCGGCCCTAATACTATATATAAGACTCCTATTAAGTATAGTATTACTACGATTAGGTTAACTAAGTAAGAAGTAATAGTAGGTGATAAAGTATAAGGTCCTAGTATAGTCCTTATACTTACTTAGGTTAAAGTCAGGATCTCTAAGGATATAGACTTCGACTCTTCCCGACTATATCGCTTTCTGGAGCTCTGCTTCTAACTTCTTATAATACTCGCCTAGTATATCCCGAAGTCTCGCTCACTATTATAAGAGTGCGTTAACGGTCTAATTAAGGGAACTTACGTTATTTTTACGCTTATCCTCGGCCCTAGTATCTTTATTAGTGGATTTACATAGGAGGAGGGGTGCTCTAACTAGTTCTTTATCGACAGGGACGCCGCGGGCAGGGTACGCTATTATTAACTCCCTGGCGTAGTCCCTTTCTAGTATCGTCTAGTTCTCCGGCTCCTAGTATCTATCTTTATCCTGGATAAATTTCTTAAGGCGGTTAGTAGTAAAAGTGACGCCCTAGAGCTCTTCCCCTAATAAAGTCGATAACCTAAAGGTCTTATTATCCAGATTAGACGATATAATACGAAATAGGCTATTCTAGTAATAGTCGAGCTTCTTATCGCGGCTTATATTAATAGCCAGCTTAGTATCGTGTATAAGGATAAGATCTCTTACTCGGAGCTTCTACTTATAACGGGTCCTAATCCTCGAGCGGTTAATAGAGTCGGTCTTCTACTACCGTTACTTATTAACTATATAGGTAATAGTCCTCCGGTCGGCTTCTAATTAGCCGAAGGCCCTTAGGCGTAGCAATATCTCTATCACGGGTATAATTCATCGAAGCCAGGGATAGCCTGAATAGGAGGAAATAATATATCCTGATAGTCACGAAAGGGATTGGATAGGGTATAGTGTTCGGAGATAGGCGGTCTAATCGGCTCCGGGGCTAGTATTATCCGGACCAGCCTGGTATAGTGTGATAAGGAGGACCACCGACGGATAGGTCGTGGTCCTAGGAATGGTTTCGAGGGGATTCTCTAAGGTTCCCGGGGAAAAGGCTCTGGTTATCTATAAAAGGGGTATATAAAGCCAAACTCTTAACTTAGAGGTTTAACGAATAATTTAACTCTTAATCTAACCTATTAGTTTATATTACTATTTTAATTATCTTATAACGTCCTTTTACTCTATATATAAAAACCTCTAATATATTATTCGCTTAACTATTTTAACGGGTATAATAACCGTTAAGAGTTATAAGTATAATTCACCTTTACTAGTTAACTAATAAATAACTATACCTCCCTATACGCGCTTTAGTACTGCTCCCCTTAAGGATAGAGATCACGAATCGATTCGTGAATACACACTATCTCCTGGTCCCGGAAGCGATATCACCGCGCCTCTACCTAATAGCAGGAGACTGCTATCCTATAGGACCCTTTAGAGCCATAGCCAGAACCGTCTCTAGCACCCTAGCGTAAGCCTCCTATAGTCCCTTAGCGCGAGATACCCGTGGCTTAATCGTCTAATACTATAAAGCTATAACCTAATCCTTAATCGGGTATACGTTATAATAACCAGGCACTAGAGAATTACCCCACGGATTAGCTGTTTCCCGAAGAGCTGGACTTCCTCTTAAGCTACTATAAGGAATATAGGGGGCGAGAGCGTAAGTTAAAGCGTCTAGAAGCTATTCGTCGTGGCGAAGACCCGGACGCTTCCTTATCCCCTTCTAAACCCTCGGCGAACTATTACTATCCCTAAGGTAGTCGCGGCGATCTATTTAAGATAAACCTTCCTACCCTAAAATAGGACGGTAAGTCGTATAACTAGTTTAGAACCTTTATAAAAGAGATTAAGGAACGCTTTTACCTTAATCTAGCTAGTTTTATAATAGAGGCGAAGAAGGTTTACTTTAGGGCTTGTTTGGAACGACCGTAAGTCCTACTACTACGACCGTAACTAGTGGGTCAATGACGTGACGCCCGACCTCCCCAGGTATCACACTTAATTGTATGTAGAAGTACGTACAATCACCATAGGTACATAGGTACAACGTGTTATGTCCCTTATCTTATTAATTATCAGAATTTTCCGAGGTACCTAGGTACCTAGGTAATAGGTATACGAAAAGGCATACAGGCAGATAATTCCCCCTTAGGTAGGTAGACGATTCCCCCTTAGGCAGACGATTTATGTTATGATTGGGGTCTTATTGTAGCTGAGTTTAGGGGTGAAATGGATGTGTTGATAAGGAGGCTACCTACCTACCTACCTGTACCTGACCTAAAGACGATATGAATTGAATACTTGTTGTAGGTACCTGTATATGGCTAGTAGACGAGACAGGAGGTAGTTATATGAAGTAGAAAGTAGCGACCCAACTCTGTACATACGATACAATGTGTTATTGTATAGACCCACCAGGACCCACTAGTTACGGTCGGAATAGTAGGACTTACGGTCGTTCCAGTTAAGCCCTATAAGTATTCCTAAATCCTTTTTTAGGTCGCCGCTAACCCTAGCCTAGCTCCGCGAAGCCTTTAAGTTAGCTTACAGCGACTACTATACCTTATTATCTAAGGAGCCCCCCGCCACCGCCGCTATTATTACTAACACCGCCTCCGCCCCCGTTAATAATAGTAAGGGTCTCCGCCGCAAGGTAAAGGCCCTCCGCTAGGAGGTTCGTGACTAGGGCGCTATAATAACACGCCTCCTAGAGGGTATCCTCGCCGCCCTCTAGGTGGTAATAATCTTATTACCGGTAATAGCAGTAATAGTAATATAGGCGGCTTACGTAATAATGCCGCTAATTAAAGTCCTCTACGAAGGTACTATCTGCCTTTTTAGGAACTAGTAAGGGGGCCGGTAAATTCCCCCCCTTTAATTAACTTACGATTATAGGTTATACTCCCCTGAGATTAGGGTCTCTTTATCTTCGCGTGCTCTTTATAGTATAATCTTATGAAGGCCCGTTATTCTTATTAGCGGGGTTATATTCTGCTTCGAAAATATCTAACGCTTTAGTATCCTTTACGGCGTCTAGTGGCTCCTAAGTAGGTTTTATATATCCCGCCTAGCATACTAGTACCTTATATTATACGCCGCGACCTTACTATTTATTCTATGCGTATAAGATACTTTCTACCTCCTACTCTTTATTACTATAGAGTGTGTCTTTAATCGGTTTAGGCTAGGGGTCGGTTATAACTTACCCGGGGAGGGGGTCGCGGCTAGCTCGCTTTAAGATATTAACATAGAAGTAGGGATATATACTTAAGGCTATATCTAGTTTAATAATATAGGAGTTAATTACTTTTATTACACGGTATTTCTAGTATAGCTAGCTTAGCTTTTTCGAAGGCCTAGGCGTGGAGTAGTTAGCTATAAATAGCTAGGCGAGGTCTCCTACTTCGAAGCGTTCCGCTAGGAGTCGCCGCTTATTCGCGGTTTCCTTATATTATAGTTACTTTAAGGCTATAGTAGCCTATATAAACTCTATAGCCCCTGATAGGCGACTTAGTACATCGTGGGCGGCGGCTTTTTTCGGGTAAATAGGCGAAGGGTTATAGACTTAAATAGGGTTAACATAGAACCCGTGTTCCAGGAAAAAAGAGCTTAGCTGGGTTATTAAGCTCTTCCTGCTATTAAGCGATAACTACGCGGCGGATAATAGGTAACCCTAGTTATCCTAGGAATAGTATACGAAGGTATAAAGGTAGGGCTAGATATCTTCCTTTAGTTTCTCGTGTCCTTTATCGGTTTAGGGGCAGTAAGCTATACTAAGTCGCTACTTAATCCTTATAAGTTTATAGAAGTATTATTAAAACCTCCTAGTCTAATTCGAGCCTTAGTCGCTAATAATTAAGAGGGGTATACTATAGAACCTAAAATAGTAGTTTAGAAAGCGTTCTATATAGGCTTCTGCTTTTATTACTTTTATCGCTTTTAACGTTACTAACTTTATTAGCCAGTCCGTGATTAGCTATAAGAAACACGCCCCGCCCTTATTAGTAGGTGGCAGGTTCGTTATAAAGTCTATCGCGAGGTGGCTACGGATTCGTTTTAGTATAGGTAATAGTTTTAATAGCCCGCGCTTCGTGTTCTGCTATTAATTACTCCTATTACACGGGTTATAGTTACGGATAAACTTCCGTATATCCTTATTTATACCCGGCTAAAAGAACTATTAGGCTATTATAGCGATTATATTGTCCTTACCCGGGTAGACGCTAATAGTGGAGTCGTGGATTACTTATATTAAGTGTCCCCTTAATAACGAGTCTTCCCCAGAGCTTAGGACCTAAAGACGATCCTAGAAGGCTATATACCCTACGGGGTTAGGGGAGTATTCCGCGATCTATAATCGTAATCTAAGAGACGGGTGACGGGTTAAAGCTATAAGCTCTAGCGGGAATCACGGCGAGGACCCCTTAATACTAAGGGTTAGTCGTTATAGTCTTATCCTAAAGTCGCTAAAGGGCTTTATTTACTTCGAACACGCGCTTAATAAAAGTCCTTTATATAACCGGCTCGGGGACTATTATAAGGATCACGGTATTAGGTATTAGTTAAATTACTTATCCTTATTCTTAATTATCCGAGTAGGCCTTTAGGGCGTCCTATTTATAATAGGAGAGCGTATCTATTATAAAGTTCTTAATACCTCGCTGGTACTCTAACACGAAGTTAAACTAGGCTAGTTCGCTAGCTTAGCGGCTCTGCCTTTTAGTAATGGACTATTTAGTTATAAAGTACTTAAGCGCCTTATAGTCCGATAATATTATGAATTATTAGTAGCTAGTTAGTTCTGCCTTTTAGACGAGTATATAACTTATAATAGCTGATATCTCCTTATTATAAATAGGGTAGTTATACTCCGCCAGGGTAAGCTTACACGAGTAATACATGACTATATAGCGGTATCCTTATTTATCTACCTAGGATAGAATACGACCTAATATATAACCTAAGCAGTTAGTCTCTAATATTATTTTATAATCCGGGTTCTATAATTATAAGACGGGTTCTATCTAGAAAAGTCGTTTTAGCTCCTTAAAGACGGCGTCCTCATTAGCCCCTTACCTAAAGAACCGGTCCTGTTTTATTAGTGCTAAGAGGGGGGCCGTAATACCTATAAAGTCGTAGATAAATATCCGGTAATAATTCACGAACTCTAAGAAGCTCCGTACTCTCTTTACGGAGATAGGCGGCTCCTAGTCGCGAATAGCCTTTAGCTTCTTAGGGTTATAAGACACTCCCTTATCCATTATAATAATAAACCCTAGAGATTTTATTATTATTATACTAAACTTATATAGCCGGGTCTAGGTTTAGGCCGGCGTCTATAAGCATATATAATACTAGCCAGACCTTTACTTTATAGTCCTTATAAGATCCACTAAAGTAAATTAGGATATCGTTAATATATATAGTAATAAAGTCATTAAGGAACTTCTATAGCGTTTAGTTAATATAGCGTTAGAAGGTAGCGGGTACGCCGCTTAGTCCGAAGGGATATACTAGCTACTTAAAAAGACCAAAGCGTGTCTTAAAGGCTATTTTACTCTTATATCCGGGAGCTATATGGATCTTATAGAAGGCAGCGACTATATCGAGCTTCGTGAACTACTTAGCACTAGCTAGGTTATATAGGGTCTCGGTGATTAAAGGGAGGGGGTAGCGATCTTACTAGGTGATCGTGTTTAAGGCTTTATAGTTATAATAAAAGCCTAACCCGCTCCCTAGCTTCTTTATAAATAGGACCGGCATAGCCGCCGCTAAGCTATTAGCTTATATAAATCCCTTATCTATTAGGTCGTAAAGCGTCTTCCGAGGTATTAGTAACTCGTCTTTTAATATCCTATAGAGGGGCCCCTATAATAGGGTCGGTTTAAGTTTATCGGGACCTTATTTTAGGGTGATTTTATAGTCGATACCTGGTTAGTAGGGGGGTAAGTTATTAGCCTTATTAGGCGTAAAGAGGTCCCCGAACTCTTATAGTATATTCGTAGGGATATAGTCCTAAGGGTCTACTAGTTCCTTTTTACAGAGGGCCTTATTAATATCCTATATACTAACGGCACGGATTAAGGCATTAAACTCGTCCCTTGCTTTTCCCTTCAACCCCCTTCTTATTTATCGTATTATAGCCGTAAACACCGATCCCGAGACTAGTCTTACCGCGCGGATAGCTTATATAACGGCTAGTTCTTCTTCGCCTATTAGTCGTAGGTTAATATTAGCGATTCCGTGGTATAACCTACGATTCTTCGCGTAATACATAATATCGTTATATCCTAGCCACGGCTTCCCTAGGAATATATCCTAATCTAGTCCTTTTACTATATAGGCAAAGACTTATTATGTATAGCCACTGATCTTAAGCTTAAACACGGCGATCCCGGCGCTAGTGGCCGGCTTAGACGTATCCGGGAATCCTTTTAGTAGTCGTTTTCTTTTATTAACTAATACTAACTAAAGTCTTTACGTACAGCGTTTATTTATAGTAGCATAGTAGTTATAACCCGTATCTATAAGAGTATATATATATCTTTTATTTACTCGCGTTAATGTTAGGGCTAAGTCGCCGGTAGCTAGGTATTTAAACGCCTCCTACTTCTGCTATAAGGCGGCTATCGGCTTTAATACCTATTTTTATATTAGAGCTATTCTTTTTCCTGATTCTTCATTATCCGAATTATCCGAGCTTATAGCGATATCATTATCCTTAGCTTAAAGCTTTACTACGCGGGCGCCCTTAGCCTTCGAGCCCTTATCCCGGGACTTAGAGTTTATACGGATATATCACTTTTTTCTATATCCTTAGTATTCTTAGTTATCGCGAGGTCGGTTTATCGTTGTATCGGGCCGGACCTAATTAATCCCGCTTATTATAATATCTTTATCGGTATCGGTTTCCAGGTTCCGGGTTCGATTCGGTATATAAGTATTCCGATTAGTTAGGCGTAGGCCTTTTAGCCTCTAACTAATACTCTAGACCTTAGTAACCTAGCTCGGATAATGATAAGGTAACTTCGCGGTAACTAAGGCGCTATATAGCTTCTAGCTTAGGGCTCCCTTAAGGAACGTAATCTTCGCTAAGTCTACCTACTCACTACCGCTTACTTAAAAATCTGCTTCTTAAGTTTCGGTAAGAACTACGCGAAGGTTTATTCCTTATACCATCTAAGGGAATATAATATAAAGGCCGCGCGAGGCTATTTATTCTAGTCCTTATATATACGGTCTAGGTAGGTAAGGAATAATTCTAGGTCGCGGTGTTACGGGCATAATTTATTAAAGTCAGGGATAGCCTAAACAGGAGGAAACAATATGTCTTAATAGTTATAAAGGGGATTGGATAGGGTACGGCGTTCGGAGGTGGACGGTTAAGTCGGCTCCGGGACTAGTACTATCCGGACCGACCTGGTATAGTATAATAGGGGGGACTACCGACGGATAGGTCGTGGTCCTAGGAATACTTTCGAGGGGATTCTCTAAGCTTCCCGGGGAAGAGGCTCTGATTATCTATAAAAGGGATAGGTAAAGCTAAACTCCTAACTTAGAGGTTTAGCGAATAATTTAACTCTTAATCTAATCTATTAGTTTATATTACCTTTTTAATTATCTTATAACGTCTTTTTACTCTTTACACGAACCCCCTAATATATTATTCGCCTAACCGTTTTAACTAGTATAACGACCGTTAAGAGTTATAAGTATAATTCACCTCTACTAGTTGGTTAATAAATAACTATACCTCCTTATACGCGTTTTAATACTGCTCCTAAGGACGGAGATCACGAACCGGTTTATAAGCATATACTATCTCCTAGTCCCCCGAGTAATCCCACCGCGCCTCTACCTAATAAGTAGGAGACTATTATCCTATAGGACCCTTTAAAGCTATAGCCGGAACCGTCTCTAGCACCTTATCGTAAGTCTCCTATAATCCGTTAGCGTAAGACACCCGTAGCTTAATCGTCTAATACTATAAAGCTATAACCTGATCCTTAGTCGGGTATACGTTATAATATTAAGGAACTAAAGAATCACCCTATGGATTAGCTGCTTCCCGAAGAGCTAGACTTCCTCTTAAGTTATTATAAGGAGCGAAAGGAGCGAGAGCATAAGTTAAAGCGTCTAGAAGCTATTCGTTATAATAAAGA
The DNA here is from genome assembly GCF_042370955.1 of Sodiomyces alcalophilus JCM 7366. Lineage (NCBI taxonomy): Eukaryota > Fungi > Ascomycota > Sordariomycetes > Glomerellales > Plectosphaerellaceae > Sodiomyces > Sodiomyces alcalophilus. Next base: position 2,811,587 of record NW_027263536.1, on the reverse strand, counting down.
CCCGGACGCTACCTTATCCCCTTACTTAGCGAACCACTATTATCCCCGAGGTAGTCGCGGCGATCTATTTAAGGTAAATCTTCTTACCCCGAAATAGGATAGTAAGTTATACGGTTAGTTTAGAACCTTTATAGAAGAGATTAGGAACGCTTTTACCTTAATCTAGCTAGCTTTACGATAAAGGCGAAAAAGGTTTACTTTACTACTAGCTACCTAAAGAAGAATACGAAGTTCTGTTAGCCAGCTTACTAAAGGAGTACCTATAGTTCTTTAATAGAAGCGATATAGGCTAAACTAAAGGCCTTCTTAACTAAGTAACTAGTCGATAACGAGACCCGCGAGTTATTAGTTACGGAATAAATCTTTTCGGATCGGACCTTTTAATAACCCGGTTAGACCTACGATTAATTTCTTAATAAGTTAGATTCCTTATTAAATAAGGCATCTATCCCCCTTCCCGATAAATAGCATATAGAGTTTATTATAACTAAGCTAAGTAAACCTCTACGCGATAAAATTATTACCAGAAGTTTGCCTAAGACTATCTAGGAGTTAAATATCGTAGCTCGCTAAGCTAAGGTCACGTTAATCCGTAAGGGTGAACCGTCTAATTAGGATCGCGGCTATTACTCGTATATATCCTGTGACTAGGATTATAAGAGGGAGCGCAGAACCGGTAGTAAACCCTTATTAGCCTAAGCTAAGGGTTCCCGCGAAGATACGCCTATATCTCCTGCTATTTTAGTCGTGGCTACTACCCCTGCTTAGTAGCAGGATAATCTTAGTATAACCTCGGAAGCCTTAGGCCCTCGGAAATATTATAAATACAGAGAGGAGGGCTATATTCGACCTTTTTACCCTCGCTTACGGAATAAGCGGGCCAGCTAAAGGTTTACCTCGGCTACTAACCCTAATTAGGAGGCCGTGGCTCCTAGTTAACTCACTTTAGGTTAGGTATAGGCCCTACCCTAAGCCCTATAGGGATAGGCCTAGGATAACGCACCGTTAGAGTTATCCCCTCCCCCTAGTCTAGTAAAGGTAAAGCTTAATATACGACTAAATAATGGATAGGACTATAGAGTTATAATTCTGGATAGCGCTACCGACTTCGATATTATCGATAAACGCGTAGTGCCCCCCGGTAAAGTAATTACCGGACTCCCTAAGGAAGTTAGGTAGTTAAATAAAGAATATATAACCTAGATACTCGGTTCGATCTTATTTATAGTTCGGATTATAGATAGTTAGAATCGAATATAGATATAGTATATAGAGTTATATATTATAGATTTAGGTAAAGATAGGTCGGAGGTTATCCTTAGTATCCCCTAGTTAACTAAGTATAACCTAATAGTAAATTAGGTAAACAAGAGTTAGACGTTCCGGATTTAAAAGGAGGAGTTAAAGTTTATAAGTTTACGGAAAGAGTTAAAGAGGGCTGCGAATAGGGCGAAGGTAACCGTTAGGCTTATTAGGGCCTAGGTAGCGCGGGTTAGCCGTGTCTAAGCTTATATCTTAGAGGATACGACTATGCCTACTCCTCTACCTAAACTATTATCCGAACCCCTAGAACACCCTTTACCTACGGGTTAAGAAAAGCTATTAATAGCTATGCCGGAGTAGTATTATAAGTTCTTAGATTTATTTAATATAGAGGAGGCCGGTAAGCTACCTGGATATTATTAATAGGACCACGGGATAAAGTTAGAGGAAGGGAAGACGCCCCCGTTTAGGCCGATTTATCCGTTAGTGGAGGAAAGATTAGCGGCGTTATAGGAGTACCTCTAGGGCGCCCCTATTAAAGGTTAGATTCGTTACTCTATTAGCCCTACGGGTGCCCTTATTCTGTTTATACCGAAGAAGAGTAGGACGTTAAGACTATATATAGATTATTAGGGGTTAAATAAGGTTACTTATAAAGATTACACGCCGCTCCCGTTAATATATAAGATTATAGACCGGCTTTTATTATTAAAGCTTTTTACTAAGCTAGACCTTAAGGACGCCTATTATCGACTTTATATACGGTCCACCGATTAGTAGAAGATAGCGTTTAGGACCCGCTATAATTATTTCGAGTATATAGTTATGCCTTTTAGACTTACTAATACCCTAACTAGCTTTTAACGGTATATTAACTAGGCCTTAAATAGGTTAGTCGATATAATTTATATAGTTTATTTAGATAATATCTTAATTTATAGTAAGGACCTCGAGGTCTATTAAGTATATATTAAGGTGGTTTTAGGGAGGTTAAGGGAGTGGTTATTATACGCGAATCCCGAGAAGTATATATTCGAGACCTAAAAGGTAGAGTTCTTATGGTGTATTATTAGAGTAGATAGGGTTTATATAGATTAGTCTAGAGTCGAGGCTATCCGTGATTAATAAGAGCCGAACTCGGTAAAGACTATCTAAATCTTCCTAGGCTTTACTAGGTTCTATCGGCGTTTTATTAAGAACTATTTAAAGATTACGGCGCCGCTCTTAGACTTAATAAAGAAGAGTAGAGTAAAGGGGGTATTTATATTATTTATAAGGGAGAAGAAGGCTTTTAATAAGTTATATTAAAAGTTTTAGGAGGCTCCGGTTCTACGGGATATTAATCCTAAGTTACTTATTCGGCTAAAGCCGGACGCTTCGGGGTTTATATTAGGGGCAGTGATTAATTAGTATATAGATCGGGTATAATACCCTATTACGTTCTTTTTAAGGAAGCTTAGGGGTATGGAGTTAAACTATTCGACTCTAGATACAGAGTTAATAGCTATTATTAAGGCATTCCGTTACTAAAGACACTACCTAGCCTATAGATAGACCCTAATAGAAGTTTTAATAGACCACCTTAATTATTAATACTAAATAAATAAGCTAAAGATTAAGCCGTAGTATACACGATGGCTAAAGGAGCTATTAGTGTTCGAATTTAAGATTAAGCACCGGCTAGGAGCTTAGAATCCGGCTAACGGTCTATCGCGGAAGCCGTAGTACGTTTCTGATTAGGCGGACCTGGATATAGAGCGTTAGAAGCCTATTAAGGAGTTTACCCGTAAGTTTATTTTAATAGTGGTAGAGAAAGCGGGTGGAGCACCTAGGGTTTCTAAGGACTTATTACTAAATTTAAAGGAAAAGGTAGCCGATACCTAGAGGCATAATCCCTTTTATATTTCTTTATCTAGGAAGGACCGGTTATCCGACCCGTGGTTAAAGGATAAGGAGGGCCTAATCCCTTTTAGAGGTTACCTCTTTATCCTAAATATATAGGGGTTAAGGAAGAAGATCTTATAGGCCTTCCACGATAAACCTACCGCTAGATATTATAGTTCCGGCAGAATAATTAAGAGGATTTCGGACTTATTCTATTAGGAGTATATATCCCGGGACGTAAAGAAATTTATACCTATATATAGAGTTTATTAGAGGACTAGAGGAGGTAATATAAGCCTTATAGCCTATTAGCTAGCCTTCTAGTTCCGTCTTATGCGTTCTAGGAGATCTTATTTGATTTTATCACGGGTTTCCCTCCTATTAATTAGGGCGGAAAGAAAAAGAATACGATCCTTATAGTGGTTTACCGTTACACGGAGTATTCCCTTTATATCCCTTATAGTAATACACTAACCGATTAAAGATTAGCCGATATTCTATAGTTAAGAGTCTTTGGTGTTTACGGGTTACTGGACGGTATTATCTTAGATCGAGGTTCTTTATTTATAAGTAAGTTTAAGAGGACTCTATATAGTCTTTTACGCGTTTACTAAAGGATATCCATTACGTTCTACCCCTAGACCGATACATAGACTAAGTATTAGAATCAGAGTGTTAAGCACTACCTTCGTAGCTATTACTTATAGCAGCAGACCGACTAAGTAGATAAGCTATCCCTTATATAGTTTACCTATAACACGGCCTAATAAGAAACTCCTAGATAAGTACCTCGGGCTATACCGTATCACGTTAGTTATTAGTTATTATAGTCTCGCCTATAAGCTAGACCCTCCCGTAGTCGATAAAGATTTATAATATTTTCCTGATCTTTTTATTAAAACCCTAGCGGTCTTGTGATAGTTAGGCCCCCGAGCCGGTACAGGTGGATATAGAGCTAGAGGAGTCGGAGGAGTATAAGGTGGAGGAGATTTTAGCCTACCGGTTTAATAGGAAGAGGAGGTAGTATTTAGTTAAGTGGGTAGATTATAGGCATAAGGATAACACCTAGGAAGTAAGGCGTTATATTCCGGGGAGACTTCTTTAAGAATATTATAATCGGTAAAAGGAGAGGGCTTAAAAAGTGCAGAAACTATTATAACCCTATAGGGTCCTTTATTAGTATTATTAATTTATTATATTATAACCCCGCAGGGTCTTATTACTATCTTTATCTCTACTAATTTATTATATTATATCCTAAACACTAAAGAAAATACAATAGTGGTGCTTATATAGTGTATAGATAGTACCCGACCGTATTAGACTATTAGATCCACTTCTTACTATATGGCTATAGACTAATAAAATGCGTCTTATCGTTATTATTACCGTCGGCCTTAGTGCTACTAGTGACCCGTAGAAGGTCATGAATCTAATAAAGAACCTTTATCTGCTTATGGGACTCTCGGGCTTAAATATTATATAAGGCCACCTAGGCCTCCGTAACTACGTTAGTATAGCGACGCTTATCCCAAGCCTTATTAAAGTCGCGAGAGTTATGGTGCTAGTTATTAGCGAGAGCATAGCGTAGTTTACCCCAGAGCTTATAGGTGGCACGCTAGTATAAAGAAGTTAATACGAGGATATAAAAGAAATAAAGGAGAGATAACTTATAAGTTTTTTATCGGTAAAGCCACCGCACCTTACCGTATCTATAAGCGCCTCTTATATATTAATAGCAGCACGGGTCGCATAGAGGTTTATCTACGAATAAGTTAGTATACCGGGATAGTCTATATTAGACGGGGAGTATAACTATACCTCCTTATACTTCTTACTATTCTATTTATACTAATAGTAATAGTACTTAAACGACTATCGGCTAGAGTCGCGGTATAAACGAAAGATAATAGGGCCTTAACTATCTAAGATAATATCAAGGAACCCGGAGTAACACCGTTAATAGGGCGGGTCACGGAGGTCGGCCCCTATAACTATTTCCTAGACCGGGTAAAGGCCTAAAGCATCGCTATTATTAGAAGGCGTAGTATTACTATCGCCCCTGTTAGCCCCCGGACCTTTATTGGTAACGTTATTATCGCGGAAAATATTATTACCTAGGGAGCTTTTACCTTCGCTAGGGATAAAGTTATTATCCTTACTCTCGTCGCTACTAATATAGAGGATACCGTCGGCGCTACCCGATATAGTTATATCCCCCTTATAGTCGACGATACTATTATCGATATTATCGTTATTATCGTTACCCTTATAGCCTATTAGTGCCGGGGATAGAGTTCTTTAGTTACCGGCAGACTAGCTACCGGATAAACTATTATCCGACCTAAACGCGGGGAATATCCGGGCGAGAACCTTACTGGCCTTATAGTTAGGAACCGGGAAGGTCTTCTTAGTAGGAAGCGCTAGGCCCCTCGCTTTAGTAGGAGTCGTAAGCGACCCTATAGTAGGTATAGCTAACCCCTTTGTTTTAACGGGTATCTTAGATACCACGCCGGGCATAGCGGACCCCTTATTATTTAGGCGCGCTTTAGTAGGAGTTATAAGTGACTCTATACTAAGCGCGGCCGGCCCCTTTACTTTAGCGGGCGTCTTAAACGCCGTACCAGGTATAGTTAACCCGTTATTAGTGCCACCCTTCTTAGTAGTCTTTTTAATAGCGCTATCCTTAATAACGGTGGGGGTGGGCTTATTAGTAACGGTCTTAAGGCCACCGCTGGCCTTTTTACCTTTTTTTATAGGAGTAACTGGCTTCTTAGCCGGAGAGTTATTAGCGGACTTAAGTTAACGAGCTAACTTATAAGCCGCACGTAGCTAATATTTCTAGGGAGCTATAGCGCTAGAATATAAGGATTAGCCTGGCTTTAGGCAAACACGTATAATAATTACTTATATTACTATTCTATATAGGGAGAAGGTATATTATTATCGAGGATTATTATTAATTAAGTGATGGATGCTTATAATAAGCTACTCTGATATTAGGACCACTAGAACTAAGAGACCGCCGGGAACCTTGCGTAACACGATAGGAAGACCCCGAGAGCACTTAAGACGAACTACTAAGATAATACCTTATAAAAGGCCGAGATACGATGAGGAAGGATTAACTTATAGATAGAGCTTTAGAATAAGGTTATTATAATAATTACTTAAATAGGTAAAGAAGGGAAGAGGAAAATAATAATAAGCTAGGAGGACTAGCTAGGATATATTTTATAATAGTTACCGGACCTTAAGTTAAGCCTATGTGGTTGCTCCTGCTTACTCTACGATCTAGGTATACCTGCTATATTAGGAGCGTACCTGTAGTTTATTATATAGATAATAATAAAGCGTCGCGTATACTTCTTTAAGTCTATAGGGCTTTATATTCGACTAAGTAGTATAATTATTCACGGATTATTTACGAGGCCTTTATTAATAGTATAAAGGCGGAGTACTAAAGGATCTACGAAGCCTTATTTAAGCTTTATTATAATAGAGGTTTAGAGAAGGTTAGCCTTTATATTTATATTTAACTCTGGCTTTAGTAAGTTATTTATAAAAGGCCCTATAAAGGGATAGCTATAGCCTAAATACGAATAGTAGCTTATAAGCCAGAAGCCTAGTATAGGCTGACTTAAGCTATTTGTAGTCGGGTGCCGTCGCGGGCCGAGTCGTCTTTTCCGGAAGCTATGTCCGGAGGATAAGGGTTAGACGGGAGAGGGTCCTTATAAGGGCACCCGGTTAACTATATCGCTCCTAGGGATATAAGCACTAGAAGAGGGGGCGTGATATTACGGGTATAATTTATCGAAGTCAGGTATAGCCTAAATAAGAGGAAATAATATATCTTAATAGTCACGATAGGGATTATATAGGGTACGGTATTCGGAGGTGGATAGTCGAGTCGGCCCCGGGACTAATACTATCCGGACCGACCTAGTATAGTGTGATAGGGGGGACCATTAACGGATAGGTCGTGGTCCTAGGAATACTTTTAAGGGGATTCTCCCGGGTTCCCGGGGAAGAGGCTCTGGTTATCTATAAAAGGGATAGGTAAAGCTAAACTCCTAACTTAGAGGTTTAGCGAATAATTTAACTCTTAATCTAATCTATTAGTTTATATTACCTTTTTAATTAGGGCTTAACTGGAACGACCGTAAGTCCTACTATTCCGACCGTAACTAGTGGGCCAATGACGTGACGTCCGATCTCCCTAAGTATCACACCTAATTTGTATGTAGAAGTTGAGTAGGTACATACAATCACCATAGGTACATAGGTAGGTACTACTATCGTGTCACTTCCCTTATCTTATCAACCATCACAATTTTCCTAGGTATATAGGTACATAGGTATAACGTAGGTACTGGATAGGAACCAGGCACACGGAAAGATAAATTCCTTGCTATATTATGATTTAGGGCTTATTTAAGCTGAGTTTAGGGGCGAAATGGATGTGTTAATGGGGAGGTGAGGTGGAAGACGCGAATTGAATAGCTTACCTCTAGGTAGGTAGGTGTACGTGATAGTAGAGGTACGAAGTAGTTATACGAAGTAGGTAGTTGTATGAAGTAGTTGTACGAACTAACCTAGCTTAGTATATACGGTACTTTGCGTTATCGTATGGACCCACTAAGACCCACGTATTACGGTCGGAATAGTAGGACTTACGGTCGTTCCAGATAAGCCCTTTAATTATCTTATAACGTCTCTTTACTCTTTATATAAACCCCCTAATACGCGGGTACCTCCTAGCCCCTTAGTGGTATAAAAGGCTAATACTATTTACTAGGCACTCCTTTCTAGGTATAAGTTAATATAATACTATATTTCGGCTTAGTTATTAAATAAGTATTCGTTTCGCTAAAGCTTATTATATATCTGCTACGACTAAGTAGCGTACTCTATTCGTCTATTACTAAACTTCGCGGGGTACAGTAAAGGCTTAGTACGTAGCGGATATAGTTCCTATAGGACTTTATTTTAAGGGGGAATAAAGGTCGCCGGGGTAGGAGGGCCTACTACTAACTCCGCGGGTATATTTATAGGGACTCCCTCTAAGGGAGGCGCGAGGTTAGGAGTAGGTTACTACGGGGTCTAGGCGTTTATAAGACCGTTTATAAGTTATTAGCGCAGCTCTCGCTATTACGCTATCTATTCTTATAAGGGACTAAGCGTTATATTAATAGCTTCGGTGATCCTTCTATCCGTCCACTTAGCTAGTTAGGCGGGGTTTATAGGACCGCCGCTACCTAATAGCGCGTTTGTTTCTAAGGCTGTACTAACGCAGCGCGTGGGTTTCGCTAAATCCTAGCTACATAAGCGGCTAGTTATAGGTTAATTATGCTAAGTAAAGCCGAATAATTATATTAGCTAGAATTAAGGAAAGAAAAGGAAAAGGTTTATAAGGAAGTATAGGATTTACTAGGTTTATACGAATCCGCGGTAAGGGCAGCGCGAGGTCCGAGGGTCGGATCTACGTGCTAATTAGCGGTTCTGGCCTACTGCCGGAACTATACCTTCGAGGGGTTAACCCGTGATAATTATCGGTTAATAGCACTAAGTGAGGCCGAATAATTATATTAGCTAGAATTAAGAAAGAAAGAAGGAAAGAGTAGAAAGGGTTCAGGATTTTCTAGGTTTATACGAGTTACCTATAAGGGCGCGGCGTGGCCTAAACGTAGGGCCTTGTATATAGATTAGCGGTTCCGGCTATAAGCCGGAGCTATATTAAATAGGGTTAACCTATAATATTCCCCCCTCCCTCCTCTTCGGCTCGGATTAACCTTAGGCTAACTGGCGTTCCTGAAATGGAAGTAAGGGAGGAGTGCCTCAAGGTCTATTAGCCGTAACGTCGCCCTGCGTTTAGCCTATACGCTTAGGTCGCGCTAGGCTTATAGCTACCGGGCTATATTCCTCGCAGGTTCTTAGCTCCCTTAGTATACCTGCCTAGGCTATTAAATAATAGCCCTATTATACCTTCTTCTTTATTCGTAAACCGCGATATTAGACGATTCCGGGGGTCTTTATATAAGAGTCTAGATAAAATCCCCAAGCTTAACTGGAAGCCGTAGATTAAAGCAGGAGACGGTAAAAGGTGCTTAAGCAATAGAAGGCTGAGTGAATTCATTAGAGTAATATCCCATAATACTGATAGTAGAACACAGTAATAATACAAAAGAAGAGTAAGAAAAGGAGTAAAAGAAGAAGGAGAGGAAGCAGATATATATGGATAAACAGTGTATAGAGAGACTAGTCTTAAAGCAGTAATAATAAGCTTTGCTTATCATGAAGTAGACTAGGTTATTACGTAGTAGAGTCTTTATTGCGTACTATATTTTACAGTAGACCTTTTATCGCATAATATGTTACGCAGTAGACTCTTTATTGCCTAAAACACTTTTGGACTCCGCTTGTATCTTATATCTCTGTATTACTAACTACCTATATTAATAATCCGGTATTAGGATAGGTAAATTAGTATAAAGATATATATCTTTTTGCTCCTGATTCCGCTGCCTATGACTATGAAGTAGTTATTAATAGCAGATATCAACACCCCCTCGTAAGCTACACTATCTAGCTTAGATTAACTTAATAGCTGCTATAGGAGGTATTAGAGTTATTTTTCTTAATTTCTTCTTATTGGTTATAATAAGTTCAAAAGCAATTTATTCTTATTACAGGTGTTATTTAACTTAGGTAAAAACCCTGATATCAGGCAAAAAGTAGCCTAAGTATATTTATAGTAGGAGACACCTATATAGGTAAAAACCCACTGATGTTATAGGAAAATCCCCTCGTTAGGAATAAAAAACCTGTAGTTTTCCCAGATTTTATTAATTAACTAACTATTAAGATTTGAATTCAGCTAATAAGGTAAAATCAGGTTTTTTATACCCTATCGGAAGTTCTTCTATAGTGCCTAAATTTATATAGCCCCTAAGAGTTTTATGCTTTAGAGCAGCTAGGCCCTTGGTTACTATATCAGCTATGATATAATCCGTATTAATATATACGGGTTTAATTTTCCCGTTTAAGTATAATTGACGGCAGTAATGATATTACCTGTCGATATGTTTTACTCTTTTATGAGATTCGGGATTTAGGGTTATTTTTCATGCTCCTTGGTTATTAAGTAAAATAGTAGGAGTTGATAAAGATATATCTAACCTAAGACCTATAATAAGGTCTTAATATAGGTTATAGATATATACGACTTCCTTACAGGATTTAGTTAAAGCTATGTATTCGGTTTCTATAGACGATAAGGCTATAGCTTTTTGTTTCTGTGAATTCCAGCTTATAGGATTATTTAACCCTATATAGCAAATATAACCGCCTATTAAAGCTCTGTCTTATGGTGTATCAGACTAGCTTAAATCAGAGTAACCGAATATATTAAGGTCTTTATTATAGTCGTAAATAAGACTAATTTCAGGATAGGTATTTAAATAAGCCCAGATCCTCTTTAAAGCTATAAAATGGTCTTTTTAAAGGATTACTTATATATCTTACACACAGATTAACTGCAAAGGCTAGATCGGGTCTAGTATATAGTGATAAATATAGTAGTGCTTCTATTTTCTATTAATATTGATTTATATCGGTCTAATAGGCTGTTTCCTAGTTAGGAAACAGACTTATTTTAGTAATAGTAGGGGTACTAGCCGGTTTAAGGCTTTGCTTTTTATACCGCTATAATATTCTAGCGGTATAGGCCGTTTAACTTATATAAATTTCTTTCCTTTCGGAGTTACTAGTAATTTAATAGCCTAAAAACGTACTTAAGGTTCCTAAGTCTTTAAGAGATATATCCTTAGATAATTCCGTATAGAACTAATTTATAGTCTTTTTATCAGGGCTTATGATAATTATATTATTAATATAATATAAAAATAAGGCTTTTTTATTATCTTTATAATATATAAAGATTCTATTATCTATAGGTGATACCTTTACTCCTAAATTATTCAGGATTTTAGTAAGGTACTAATACTATAAACGAGGGCTTTGTTTTAACCTATATAGTGTCTTATTAAACCTATATATTCGACTATTAGCCTTATTTTGATTTTTAAAACTAATAGGCTATATAGTATAGATATTTTTACTATCTATATTAGCGTATACTATAAGCGGCTGGTTATGGGTTGATCGCACTAAGTAAGGCCGAATAATTATATTAGCTAGAATTAAGGAAAAGAAAGGAAAAGGTTTATAAGGAAGTGCAGGATTTACTAGATTTATACGAATCCACGGTAAGGGTAGCGCGAGGTCCGAGTATCGGATCTATATACTAATTAGCAGTTCCGGCCTTATACCGGAACTATACCTTTAAGGGGTTAACTTATCATATTACCTCCCTCGTCCCCCCTCCCCCCACGGGGCAGTAATAACTAGGGGCCGAATCCTTTTTACCTAAACGCGTCGCGAGGGAGGCGTGTATCTATAAATAATTTAAGATAATCTAGGATATATATAATAAATAGGCCCTTATCTGCCTTAGCATATACGATAAGGGTTGAATAGGGGGCCTATTAGACCCACCTTCCGCCTAGCTTCGCTAGTCGATAATAGGTGCCACGGGGGAGTTAGTCGCCCTACTATAGAAATAAGAAGACGGTATCGCGCTGTCCCTGAGCGTATAAGTAAAATACGCGGCGTCTCTTCCACGATACGGAGGCAGCCTCTTACGCTATTACGTAAGCGTTCTACGTAGGCACGTAGCCTGTGTTAGCTCTACCTATAGCCACAGAAAAGAGTAAGGGAAGCTTAGGAGCTTTAAACCCTAGGAAGCGCACACACAAGTCGCCCGAAGGTGGGCCCAGAGTGGTTAGCCCTAGGGCACACGGAAGGCGTATAAAACCAATAGAGATAATCACGCACGCGCCGTTAATTAAGTATATAGTCGGCTTTAAAGCCGCTATAGGCCACGTTATAGGCTTCCTAGTATGGAAGCCACGAGTTTTATACTAGTAGCGAGTTAGTAATAGGGCCGCCATGGTACCTGTATAAGGCAATAATCCTAAAAGAGGAGAGTATAGGGGCTTTTATCTAAGTCTTATACTAGTTCCCTAAGTCTTATACTACAGTTTTCCCCCCTATAGGCATCAGAGAAGGACAGTATAGGTAGAAATCTGGCTCCTAGCTACTTGGGTAGGATAAGGATAGCAGAGTAAGAATAATCAATAAATAAATAAATATAATAGTTATTATAGGTAACTTCTGTATATATTAAGAATATAGTTACTAGCTTAGAAAAGAAGAAAGAGAGGAAGAGAGAGAGAGAAGAAGCAGATATATATAGACGAAGGAATAAAGAAGAGAAGGATATTGTATTATATAGTAGACTTAATATAAGATTTTTACCTTACGTAATAGTTTATTATTACGTAGTAGACTGCGTTGCGTTACGCAATAGACTTCTTCTCTTCTCGTATTTTATATTACTAACCTTATATATTAAGGGAAACACTACGGAGCCCGTATATTTTAATATCGAGCCCGTAAAAGTGGAGTCATAACTCTATATATTCTCTTACTTATATAAGACCTATTTTTCTATAATAAAGCGAGGTCTTAGCGGGCCGAGGTATATACAGTTATATCGTATTAATTCACTATCTTAATTAGGTTAATTACTACTAGTGTATTCGTAGATACCTACGTTACACAGCCAGCGTATCTATTTTATCCAGGTCTCGATTATCTTAAGCAGCTTCCATCGCCTCTACCTTAAGCCGCCTTAATCGCTTATTAATCGGACCCTTAAAACAGGCAGTTATAGCTATATCTAGATACTCTAGTAGGGCCCTAATAGGCTCCTCTGCTTCTTATTCCTTAATATATTCGTAAACCCGATAACTCCTACGCGGAGCCGCGGTTCTATGCTTATATATATCCACTATAGGCAGGGCGGGAGGCGGTATAGATAGAGGAGCGGTAATTACTTCGTTCCGTTCTTTATTCTAGGTAATCTCGAAGCCCGAAGGAAGTCTCCGTGTACTATTCCTCCTATAGCCCATAGTATAACTCAAACTTAATATCTATAGGGCGCCTCTAGGGCGGCCTTTTCCATAAATAAGTATAGGATCTAAGGGCACCTAGGGAGATAAGGTAGGAGAAGTACCTTGGCCTATGGTACTAGCCTTATAGCGATCTAGCCTATTAAGGTTATCGCGATTCTACGCGTTAAGTCGGTCTTAATCCTATCGTTAGTAGGTATTAAAAGACTATAACTTAAGAGGCTTATTATCGCGTATATAGCGGGTAAGCACGTGGTAATAAGGTAGACCGTGGGTATATAGAATAAGGTATAATAGGTAGTCGCCTATAGCCGGCTATTAACGCTAAGGCTATTAATATTAAGGCTATTAATAACCCTAATACTCTCTGGGTAAAAAAGGGATTTCGCTAGTCTATAGAATCTAGAGTGCCTATAGGATAAGTTAATAGCGAATAAGGCTAAAGAGAAAGCCTTATATAGTAATCGCCACCTTATTACTTCGCCTATTCTTCTTAAGTATAATCTCCTCCTCTTAATTTCTCTAGTATAGCTTTAGTTTATAAAACACTATCCCTAAATCGCTAGTTAGAGAGTATAGGAAGGTCTTAAGACTCGCGTAGGAGGACTCTATAATAGATATAATTAAATACCTAAAATAAAGGACCTTATTTAGCCAGAAAAGAATAAACCTCTCTTTTTATAGCGTGATCCAGGTATTTATAGCGTATTTAATAGCGTTTACTAGGTATACGCTATCCTGCTAGAACTCCTTAAGTTACTGATTAACTATATCCTCCGGAGCGCTATTAATTAAGGCATTCTAGGCCTTAGGGAAGGCACGGAACTAAGGGTATCGCTTAACGCGACTATCGGCTATTCGTGGTACTACTAGAAAAAAGCTTTTTATATTAGCGAGGATATTAGTATTAATATATTAGCGGTATAAAATAAAGTCGATTAACCTTAATTTTAGATTACTTTTAAGCGCTTTAATTAAGGTAAGTTCACGATCTGTGATAATATAGCGTAGTAAAGGGTAAGACGTGCCTAGGAATTAGAATAGGCAGTTTAACGCCTAGCTATATTAACTTATTTTCTCCCTGTTTAGGAAGGCGTAGGTAACTTAGAACGCCTTATAGAAAGGCGTGATGCCGTAGATACTAAGTAACGGTATATTAAAGCGGTTAGTTTTATAGGTATAGTTAAAGACGAGGTGGTCGGGCGCTTAACGTAGTAGCTAGATAAAAGATTATAGTGTAATAAAGAGGCATTTAATACGGCCTAGGTTATCACGAAGGTTTTAGTAAAAGTAATTCGCTTTATTATTAAGTTACTACTAAATTACTAGGCGTTAGGTAAGTTTTAGATACGTGGGGGAGTAAAGAGTACCTCGTAAAGCCACTATAATAGGGATAGGCTAGTAAGCTCGTTCTTACGATATTTAGGAAGTAAGTTTATAATATCCGTGTATATAACCTAGAGAGCTGCTTATTCCGGATCTTTAGGGTTTCGGAGCCTCGTTATAATCTATTCAGGCCGAATACCAGTATTCTATATATTAACGACCTTATCCTTAAATATAGATAGCTAGGAGGTTTAAAAGGCTAGAAAAGAGGAAGCCTTAGCCTATTCGTGGTTATAGGAAGAGGCTATATCGTTACCGCGACTATAAACTAAATCCATAATCTATTTCCTATTATATTATTCCTTAATATTAATCCGAAAAGGGCAGTTCGTTATCTGCGTTAACGTCTTCCTACGCTTAGATTTATAGGCTTCGGAGACTCAAGCTGCTTTAGAACATCCTTTCCTATAGCGAAACGTGATACGAGTCGCTTTCTTACCTATAAAGGCGGCCGGATACTGATATTTAATAATAAGAGAGTAGCCGTTTAAGAAGGCGTGTTCCTGGATAGCCCTCTAAGCCTTATCTGCCGAATCGTAGGTCGGGCTAATCGGCGGGGGCGGGCCGTAGGGGCGTTCTATCACGATAATAGTAATAATCGATAGTAAGAAGCATTAGTAGTTAAAGATTAAAGAAGAGTAATAAAGGCTACCTATATAGGTAGGCAATAAGGCGAAGTAGGCGGAATTAATACGATATAACTATATATAGCTCGGCCCGCCAAGACCTCGCTTTATTATAGAAAAATAGGTCTTATATAAGTAGGAGAATATATAGAGTCATGACTCCACTTTTACTGGTTCGATATCAAAATATACTGGCTCCGCAGTGCTTCCCTATATTAATAATCAAGCCATAAATGCTTCATTAATATTATTAATATATATAGGTTAGTATAAAGATATATATACCTTTATACTCCTTATTCCTCTGCCTATAACTATATAATAGTTATTAATAGCAGATATTAACAGTATCCTCCCTTATATCGGGTAGGTTCGGCTTACGCGGCGTTTGCTGCAACCTTATTTATAAGTCGCTAGCGCTCCGTGTTATGCCAAGCGCCTGCTTTTTATATTAAATAACGCCTAGTTACTCCTTCTCCTTTATTCGTAAACTATTATAATAAATAGCTTTATCGGCTTTTATTATGTTCTATAGTTCGATATCGTAATATAAACATAGTTTTGCCCGGTTTTTTATTCGTAGTTAATTCCTCTTCCTATAAGCCTATAACGTTATTTTAGTAGTAAGCTCTATCGCTAGATCCGTGCTAAGAGTCGCGTCGTTCTTTACTACCTCGCGGCGTAATTACTCTATACTTATAGTCTTTTTATTAATCTAATAATTTTTGTTTTTTTAATTATTTAATTAACTATTATAGGTCTCTTAATAAGTCCTCGCGCCGATCCGATTAGGTTATAGCTAATAGAGTGTATTTAGATACGTGCTCCCTGCCATAGCGCCCTTACGCCCACGAAGGCACTATTAAAAAGCCTCTAACTACCAGTAATATCGCCGCCGCCCCCCCTCCCCCTTTATTTAGGATATAGCTAAGGAGGCTATTATTATAATAACGAGTACCAGTAAGCGCCCCGGTAAAAAAAGGTATACGACTAGAGTCTATACTTTGCCGCGAGGGCCCTGCTAATACTCTAGTAGCCTACCACGCCTAATAAGCGATAGCGCGGCCTGGCCTACCCTCCTGGTTATTACTATAACGACTTCTACCGCCCTTACGCCGATTATATTACGGGTATTAAGATAAAATTTAACTAAACGTGTTATAATTAGTCCGGGCCAGGTATAGCCTATAAGAAGCCTAAGTGCTATAAATACGCTATAGGATCTTATATATACCGCCTAGTAAGTTCCTTATAATCTATAGGCTAAATAATCGCGATTAACCTTCTTAGCTCCCCCCCGCCGCCGCTAAGTTTATCCGTCCTATAGCTGCTATAGGTCGCGCTATACGCGATAATCTAGATAATAATAATATAAGTATTCCTAAGTCTTCTTCTAGGTCGCTGCTAACTTTAGTCTAGCTCCGCGAAGCCTTTAAGTTAGCTTATAGCGACTATTATACCTTATTATCTAAGGAGCCCCCCGCCCCCGCCGCTATTACCGCTAACACCGCTCCTACCTCCGCCCCCGTTAATAATAGTAAGGGTCTCCCCCATAAGGTAAAGGCCCTCCGCTAGGAGGTTCGCGACTAGGGCGCCGCGATAACGCGCCTCTTAAAGGGTATTCTCGCTGCCCTTTAGGGGGGTAGTAATCCTATTATCGGTAATAATAGCAATAGTAATAAGGGCGGCTCGGGTAATAATACTATTAATTAAAGTCCTTAATAAAGGCATTATCTACCTTTTTAGATACTGGAGGGGGGCCGGTAAATTCCCCCCCTTTAATTAACTTACGGCTATAAGTCGTACCCTCCTCGTATAAAGTTCTCTTTATCGTCGCGTATTCCTTATAGTATATTCGTATAAAGGTCTGTTATTTTAATTAACGGGGCCGTATTCTGCTTTAAAGGCGTCTAACGTTTTAATCTTCTTTACGGCGTCTAGTAGTTCCTAGGTAGGTTCCTCGTAACCCGCCTAGTATACTAATACTTTATATTACACGCCGCGACCTCGCCGTTTATTCCGCGCGTATAGGATACTCTTTACTTCCTACTCCTTATCGCTATAAAGGGCGTCCTGAATTAGTTTAGACTAAGGGTCGGTTACGACTTATCCTAGGAGGGGGTCGCGGCTAGCCTACTTTAGGACATCGCTATAGAAGCGGGGATATATCTCCGAGGTATATCTAACTCGATAATACAAGAGTTAATCACTTTTATTACTCTATACTTTTAGTATAATTAGCCTAGCTTCTTTAAAGGCCTGGGTATAGAGTAGTTAGCTATAGATAGCTAGGCGAGGTCTCCTAGTTCGAAGCATTCCGCCGGGAGTCGCCGCTTATTCGCGGTTTCCTTATCTTATAGTTACTTTAAGGCTATAGCTGCCTATATAAACTCTATAGCCCTTTATAGGCGACTTAGTAGATTATAGGTAGCGGCTTTTTTTAGGTATATAGGCGAAGGGTTATAGACTTAGATAGGGTTAATATAGAACCCGTGTTCTAAGAAGAAAGGGCTTAGCTAGATTATTAAGCTTTTCCTGCTATTAAGTAATAACTATGCGGCGGGTAATAGGCGACCCTAGTTATTCTAGGCATAGTATACGAAGGTATAAAGGTAGGCCTAGATATCTTGGTTTAGTCTCTTAGGTCCTTTATTAGTTTAAGATTAATAAGCTATACTAAGTCGCTGCTTAATCCTTATAAGTTTATAAAAGTATCGCTAGAACCTCCCCGTCTAATTCGAGCCTTAGTCGTTAACGATTAATAGGGGTATACCGTGGAACCTAAAATAGTAGTTTAGACAGCGTTCCGCGTAGGCTTCTGCTTTTATTATTTTTATCGCTTCTAATATTATTAACTTTATTAGTTAGTCCGTGATTACTTATAAAAAACGCGCCCTGCCCTTACCGGTAAGTGGTAGGTCTGTTATAAAGTCTATCGCGAGGTGGCTACGGATTCGCTTTAGTATAGGTAGTGGTTTTAGTAGTCTACGCTTTATATTTCGCTATTAATTACTCTTATTATAGGGTTATAGTTATAGATAAACTTCCGTATATCCTTATTTATACCCGGCTAAAAGAACTCCCGGGCTATTATAGCGATTATATTCTCCTTACCCGGGTAGCCGCCGATAATAGAGTTATGGATCGCCTATACTAAGCGTCTGCTTAATAGCGAGTCTTTTTTAGAGCTCGGAACCTAGAGATTATCCCGAAAGGTTATATATTCTACGGGGTTAAGAGAGTATTCCGCGATCTATAGTTATAGTCTAAGGGACGGGTCGAAGCTATAAGCTTATATAGTAATTGCGGCGAGGACCCCTTAATACTAAGGGTCGGTCCTTATAGTCTTATCCTAAAGTTGCTAAAGGTCTTCGTTTACTTTAAATACGTGCTTAATAGAAGTCGATTATATAACCGACTTAGGGACCGTTATAAGGATTATAGACTTAGGTATTAGTTAAATCACTTATCCTTATTCTTAATTATCCGAGTAGTCCTTCGGGATATCCTATTCGTGATAGGAGAGCGTATCCGCTACTAAGTTCTTAATACCTTATTAGTACTTTAGTATAAAGTTAAACTAGGCTAGTTTACTAGCCTAGCGGCTCTGCCTTTTAGTAAGGGACCATTTAGTTATAAAGTACTTAAGCGCCTTATAAGCCGATAATATTATAAATTATTTATAGCTAGTTAGTTCTGCTTTTTAGGCGAGTATATAGCTTATAATAGCTAATATCTGCTTATCGTGAGTAGGGTAGTTATACTTTACCGGGGTAAGCTTATACGAGTAGTATATAACTATATAGTAATATCCTTATTCGTCTACCTAGGATAGGATACCACTTAACGCATAACCCGAGTAGTTAGTCTTTAATATTATCTTATAATCCGGGTTCTATAACTATAAGACGGGTTCTATCTAGAAAAGTCGTTTTAGCTCCTTAAAGGCGGCGTCTTCTTCGGCCCCCTACCTAAAGAGCCGCTCCCTTTTTATTAGCGCTAAGAGGGGTGCTAAAATACCTATTAAGTCGTAGATAAATATCCGGTAGTAGTTCGCGAACCCTAAGAAGCTTCGTACGCCCTTTATAAAGATAGGCGCCTCTTAGTCGCGGATAGCCTTTAGCTTCTTAGGGTTATAAGACACTCCCTTATTTATTATAACGATAAACCCTAGATATTTTACTATTATTATACTAAACTTATAGTTAGCCGGGTCGAGGTTTAAGCCAGTATTTATAAGCCTGCGTAATACTAGCTAGACCTTCGCCTTATAGTCTTTATAAGATCTATTTAAGTAGATTAGGATATTATGAATATATATAGTAATAAAGTCGTTAAGGAACTTCTATAGCGGTGAGTTAATATAGTATTAGAAGGTAGGGGGTACGCCGCTTAGTCCGAAGGGATATACTAGCTACTCGAAGAGATCAAAGCGTGTCCTAAAGGCTATTTTGCTCTTATATCTAGGAGCTATACGGATCTTATAGGAGGCAGCGACTATATTAAGCTTCGTGAACCACTTAGCGCTAGCTGGGTTACGTGGGGTCTTAGTGATTAAAGGGAGGGGCTAGCGATCTTATTAGGTAATCGCGTTTAGGGCTCTATAATTATAATAAAAGCGTAACCCGTCCCCTACCTTCTTTATAAATAGGACCAGCGTCGCCGCTGCTAAGCTACTAGCTTATATAAATCCCTTATCTATTAGGTCGTTAAGCGTCTTCTAGAGTATAAGTAACTCCTCCTTTAATATACTATAAAGGGGCCCTTATAGTAGGGTCGGCTTAAGTCTATTAGGACCTCGCTTTAAGGTGATTTCGTGGTCGATACCTTATTGGTAGAGGGGTAAGTCGTTAGCCTTATTAGGTATAAAGAGGTCGGCGAACTCCTATAGTATATTCGTAGGGATATAGTCCTAAGGGTTTACCGGTTCCTTCTTATAAAGGGCCTTATCGATATCCTATATACTAACTGTATAGATTAAGGCTTTGAACTTATCCCTTCCTTTTCCCTTTAACCCCCTTCTTATCTATCGTATTATACCCGTAAACACCGATCCTAAGACTAGCCCTACCTCGCAGATAGCTTATATATCGGCTAGTTCTTCTTTGCCTACTAATCGTAGGCTAATATTAGTGACTTTATAGTATAACCTATAATTCTTCACGTAATACGGAATATTATTATATTCTAGTCACGGCTTCCCTAGGAATATATCCTAATCTAGTCCTTTTACTATATAAGTGAATACTCGTTATATATAGCCGCTAATCTTGAGCTTAAACACGGCGATCCTAGCGCTAATAGCCGGCTTAAATATATCTAAGAATCCTTTTAGTAATTATTTTCTTTTATTAACTAATAGTGACTAGAGTCTTTAGTTAAAACGTTTATTTATAGTACCGTAGTAGTTATAACCCGTATCTATAAGAGTATATATATATCTTTTATTTACTCGCATTAATATTAGGGCTATATCGCTGCTAGCTAGGTGCTTAAACGCCTCCTACTCCTATTATAAGGCGGCTATCGGCTTTAATACCCGTTTTCACGTTAAAGCTATTCTTTTTCTAACCCTTTATTATCTAAGCTATCTAAGCTTATAGCGATATCGCTATCCTTAGCCTAAACCTTCGCTATACGGGCGCCCCTAGCCTTTAAACCCTTAACCCGGGACTTATAGTTTGCACGGATATATCCTTTTTTCCTATACTCCTATCCCTCTTAGTTATCACGAGGTCGGTTTATAGTCGTATTAGGCCGGACCTAATTAATCTTGTTTATTATAATATCTTTATTAGCGTTGGTCTTCTAGCTCTAGGTTCGATTCGGTATGTAAGTTTTCTGGCTAGGTAGGTATAGGCCTTCTAGCCTTTGGGCGATACTCTAGACCTTAGTAACCTAGCTTAGGTAGTTATAGGGTAACTTTATAGTGACTAAGGCACTATATAGCTTCTGGCTTAAGGCTCTTTTAAGGAATATAATCTTCGCTAAGTTAGCCTACTCGCCGCCGGCTACTTAAGTAATCTGCTTCTTAAATTTTAGTAGGAACTATATAAAGGTTTATTCCTCGCGCTATCTAAGGGAATGTAACCCGAAGGCCGCGCAAGGCTATTTATTCTAGTCTTATATATAGTCGAGGTAGGCGAGGAACGATTCTAGGTTATAGGTACCTCCTAGCCTTTTAGCGGTATAGAAGGCTAATACTATTTATTAGGTATTCCCTTTTAGGTATAAGTTAATATAATACTATATTTTAGCTTAGTTATTAAATAAGTGTTTATTTAGCTAAAGCTTATCGCGTATCTGCTATAACTAAGTGGCGTACTCTACTTATTCTTTACTGAACTTCGCGGGATACGGTAAAGCCTTAGTACGCGGCGGATATAGTTCCGATAGGACTTTAATTTAAGGGGGAGTAGGAGTCGCTAGGGTAGGAGGGCCTGCTATTAACTCCGTGGGTATATTTGTAGGGGCTCCTTCTAAGGGAGGCGCGAGGTTAGGAGTAGCTTACTACGGGGCCTAGGTGTTCGCGAGACTATTCGCTAATTATTAGAGCAGCTCTTATTATTAAGCTATCTATTCTTATAAGGGACGGAGTATTATATTAATAGCTTTAGTGATCCTTTTATTTATCCACTTAGTTAGTTTAGCGGGGTTTATAGGACCGCCGCCACCTAATAGCGTATTCGTATCTAAGGCTATACTAATATAACGTATAGGTTTCGCTGAATTCTAGCTATATAAGCGGCTAGTTATAGATTAATCGCACTAAATAAGGCCGAATAATTATATGAGCTAGAATTAAGGAAAGGAAAGGAAAAGGTCTGTAAGGAAGTGCGGGATTTACTAGGTTTATATCAATCCGCGGTAAGGGCAGCGCGAGGTCTAAGTGTCGGTTCTGCGTACTGATTAGCGGTTCAGGCCTTATACTAGAACTATACCTTTAAGGGGTTAACCCGTGACATATACAAACGCATTTATAATATCTAGTTATTTAAATTTCCAACCGAGACGCACTCTAAGGATAAGGGCTAACCTATAGCCTTCTAGTCTATAGGTAGTACTAAAGGTTTTAAGGTAATCTATACCGAGTATCTGATTAAAACCTTATCTAACCTAACGGGCCCCATATCTTATAGGTGTTCCTGTATTATCGCATTTAACTTTATAGACCCACCACCCCCCTAAAACGTGTAGGGTACATTTTTCCTTTTCTAGAACTGTATTAACGTTAATAATATTCCAGGTATTTCTTTTATTTAATTATTAAATCTTAGCTTCCATAGCCTTTATCCAGTAGTTTTTTTCAGGGCTTTTTAAAGCTTATTAGTATATAGCTGGTTCAAGTATAGTATTTACAGTTAAGAGTATACACTCCATAGTAAGCTACTAAAAACTTTCTAATAGGGTATCTACTTATAGATATAGTAAGGCCTTACTTCTTTAATCTATAAATTAATCCAAGGACTTAGAGATAAAAGCCTTATAGCTTCCCTTTTTAGTAAAAGGTATAAGCACCACTTTTAGATTATCTAGAGGGTTTCTAGAATATTCAATAGCCTTATTACCACCTTTATAAGTAGTTCATAATCCTATTTATAGTGGGCTTTTATTGTTTCTAGGATTTATAGTCCCGGTTAGAGCCCTATTACTACTATAGGAGGTAGCCCGTAAATTGTTTTTTTTTTAAATAGAGGTAGTTTCTATAGGATCGCTTTATAGGGAAGTTTTCGTCTGATTTATTAGTATAACTAAATCAGACTACTCGCGCTGTGTTAAAGAATTTAAAAACCGATTTTTAATAATATTTATTTTATTTTATTGGTTCTTACTCCGCTATCCTATGTGTATACTAGGAGCTAGAATTCTGACTATACGGTCCTTCTTAGTTGCCCACAGGGGGGAAAACCGTAGTATAAGACTTAGGGAACTAGTATAAGACTTAGATGAAAACCCCTGTGCCCTCCTCCTCTAGGATTACTGCCTTATACGGGTACCGCGGGGGCCCCGTTATTAACTTAATATATATCCGAAACTCGTGGCTTCTATTCTAGGAAGCCGGTAGCGTTTTGCCCGTAGCGGCTTTAAAGCCGACTACGTGCTTAATTAACGGCGCGCGCGTTTTAATTGTCTCTGTTTTTGTTTTGTGCGCCTTCCTGTGAGCCCTAGGGCTAACCCCTGCGGGCCTATACTGCGGGCGACTTATGCGTGCGCTTCCTAGGGTTTAAAGCTCCCTAAGCTTCCCTGTTCTATGGCCACAGGTGGAGCTAACGCGGGCTATGTGCCCGCACAGAACGCTTACGTAATAGCGTAAGAGGCTACCTCCGTATCGTGGAAGAGACGCCGCGTATTTTACTCACGCGCTCAGGGATAGCGCGATACCGTCTTCTCGTTTTCCATGGTGGGGCGACTAACTCCCCCGTGGCACTTATTAATAATTAGCGAAGCTGGGCGGAAGGTGGGTCTAACGGGCCCCCTGTTTAACCCTTATCGTATATACTAAGGCAGATAAGGGCCCCCTAGAATAGGATCCGAGTAGCGTAAAAAAGGAAAAGGGGTTCCTCTTTTAGGTGCGCCTCTAGCCGGATTCGAACCGACCCGGTCCTCTGACCGTGTGCCAGGTATACCACCACTATACCATAGAGGCTTTTAATAATATATATATCTCGAACCCAGATTATTCTTTTTAAGTATAGATTATATATTTTATAGTTATAATTATTAAAGCCTATTAAAGCACTATATAGATTTCGTGGGCCTAATTTTTTAAGGTTCGGGTCCGTATTTCGATAATGTATTATAGACACGTATATATTAATATTTAAAATATCAGGCTTTTTATTATTCTTTAGCTTATATAGCGTCTTAAAGCCTATAGCTGAATTAGGGGTTTAGTTATATATATAACCTGCACTTATTACTGCTTCTCTCTATAAATAAAAATGTAGCTCTGAATAATATAATAGAGTCCTAATTTTAATAATTATAAGCTCTATTACTCTTTTAATAAAGCCTTAAGGTCCGTGTGTATAAGGGGGTTTAATATAAAGTATAGCACCTATAAAAAGACGTTTAAACGAATCATAAACGAATTCGCTTCCCCTATTGGTATCCACTTCTTTAATAGTGGTTTTAGATATATTTTCAACTTATAGCTTCCATTCGGTAACGGCCTTAGTAATAAGTTCCTTAGATTTATCGGGTAATAAAATAACCCAAATATATCTAGTCAGTCGGTCTTAAATTAACAAGATCCAGGCTTTTCAGTCATAAGTTATAGGTGTAATAGGGCCGTATAGGTCTATATAAACACGTTTTAAATAGGTATATACCCTATTTTTATTAACCGAATACCTATTAGCAAGAGTAATAGGTTTGACGCTTTTATAGGCATAGCAGCTATTAATCTTTTATAGCTCTTCTTCAGATATAGATATATCTTTAAGAAGTAAGGTATTTTATTATAACTGCTTAAAGCCTTAGAATTTATATGGCCTAGTCGTTTATGCCATAAAGATAATATGTCTTTCAAAGAAAGGGATCTTCTTTTTAGATTGCTTCTTTTTTATTTTTAAAGCTTATTATTAGATATAAGTACCTTAGATTTTTTAACACGTATAGCCCGTACGGTGGTCTAGTAAAGACCTTTATATGATAAAGCAGCAGTATATTTTAATAAAGACTTCTCATTAAACCTTACTAGTCTTTTATTACCTATAAGGCCTCGAATATTTTCGGGTCTAAAACAGGAAGACTAATAATATTAGTACCTAGTTTAGGAATATATAAACAGTCCTTTAAAAGAAGCTTTTTATTAGTATCCTTAAATTTAACTAGGGTATCTCTAATTTAAGTAATTAAAATACGATTTACTCGTCCCTATTTAGCTTTTCTGGACGTAGATTTAATAGCAATAAATAACCCCTTACTAAATATAACGTAAGACATAGCTCTACTATGGATATAGAAGTTCTGTTCGAGATCTAAAGGGCACGAAGATAATTAAACTTCGTTTATTTTTTCCACTATTCGATCTATATTTAAATCAGTGAATTATAGTTAGTATAAAAAAGATTAATAGTTTAATACCTCTTCTTTATCTTCTATTATATCCAATTTTTCGTAGAGATAGGTAAAGGATATATATCCTTAAGAATAATATCTTCATTAATACTAGGTTCTCTAGTATTAATAATAGGGCTTTATTAACGTTATTATATAATATTACCGAGTTCGGAGTCGTTTAAATCATTTTCTTCGTCTTAAATTTAAGATATAAGGTTTATAACCTTTTATTCTTTTTTAGAAAACTAATCTCCTTTAGATAGACGATTTGAAATCTACTCATCTCTTTTAGATAAATTAACGGATTTAGATCCAGTATTTTTATCTTTTTCGTTAAAGACTTTTTACTATTTAGCTCCCCTAGATTTAAACTAACTAGGTTTCTTCTCGGGGTATAATTTAAAATAATCGGCGGTATTATAACTAGTTTTATTATAATAGTCACGGTATTTTCCCTTCGTCTTTTTCCAAGGTTTTAAGGACCTTTTACGTCCTTTATTTAAAAGTAAAGTAATATCAGAGCGTTCCACTTTACGGGAGGCGTCGATAAATTCGCCTATAAGCCTATTAAGAGAATATTCTTAAATATTATAACGTAAGGCTTGAGTTATTTAGCTGGTTATAGAAGCATATCTATTATCAAGGCTATTTAAGATCTAAGTAAAAATAACCTTATCTAATAGTTCTATATTATAAGTTTATAGGTTAAATATCTTTTCTTATACCTTATACAGAAAGATTTCTAACTTAGAGAAGTCTAATACTACAAGGTTAAATAGTAAGGGTAAGACCTCGTAATCAGTCTAGGCGCCTTTAGCTTTATATAATTCTGTAAGCCTTTCCTATATTTCGTGTCGAGAGTTAAGGTTATAAACGTGGGTTAAAGATCCAGCTAATAAGGTAAATAGATTATCTCCTACATCTTTTAAAGACTCTTCTCTTTGTTTATTAGAAGGGTTAGCTGGAAATAGGACTATAACCTCTTCTAAAAGCTTTCCTTTTTAAAAGAAGTAAGCTTTAATATTAAGAGTCCACGTTTTATAACCTTCTCGACCTCGAAGTTTAGAGATAGAAATCTCTTTAATATCTTCGTTATTTCCCATTTTTAAATAAATAACAACAGAGAATAAGGTCGGCTTTGATAGCAGGAATAATTAAGTAATTAGAAACCGAAAACAGTATTTAAAACGGTTGATTTTTATGGATAATATGTAATATACAAGACTTCTACTTAACCATAGCAAAGTATATATACCAGTTAATTATAAGTCACTATATACACAATGGCATAGTGACGCAGTGGTAAAGATATAACTATTTTACACGTTTAATTCCTACTCTTATTCGTACTTATTTTTATGTTTTTTAGATTTTTTCTTTATAATAGGTAATCAAATCGATTCGTAGGTTAATAATTTCAATAGCCTCTATCGGTCGGAAGAGGTAGTTAAACCAATAAAACGGATCGTAGAACCGATAGAACGGAACCGTATAACCTCTATTAGTCGGAAGAGGTAATTAAACCGATAGAACGGAACCGTGGATTAATAAATTAAAAGTACGACTGATAGAAAAAGCCGAGGATTAATAAATAGAAAACGCGACTAATAGAAAAGAGCCGTGGATTACTAAATTCCTAAAAGGACGATCCAGGAGAATAGAAACTAGGGCCTAGGTTACTTTAGGGTAAAAATTAATCCTGATTTTTATTAGTAAGGTAGATAATACCTTTGGATTCGTTAACTGGGTTATTTATTAATAGGGGAAACGTATATAAAGGTGGTATAGAAGGATAGCGAAGTTATTAATTTCTTTTATTTTATTTGATATTTTTATTACTAGTCAACCCCTCGAACGTATAGTTCCGGTAATAAGGCCGGAACCGCTAATTAGTGTGTAGGTCCGACGCTTAGACATCGCGCTGCCCTTACCGTAGATTCGTATAAACCTAGTAAATCCTATACTCCTCTATAAACCTTTTCCTTTCCTTTCCTTAATTCTAGCTAATATAATTATTCGGCCTTACTTAGTGCGATTAACCTATAACTAGCCGCTTATATAGCTAGAGTTTAGCGAACCCCACGCGCTGCGTTAGTATAGACTTAGATACGAACGCGCTATTAGACGGCGGCGGTCCTATAAACCCCGCCGAGCTAGCTAAGTGGACGGATAGAAGGATTACCGAAGCTATTAATACGATACTCGGTCCCTTATAAGAATAGATAGCTTAATAATAAGAGCTGCTTTAACGACTTATAAACGGTCTCGCGAACGCTTAGGCCCCGTAATAACCTACTCCTAACCTCGCGCCTTCCTTAAAGGGAGCCCCTATAAATATACCCCTAGAGTTAGTAATAGGTCCTTTTACCCCGGCGACCTTTACTCCCCCCTAAATTAAAGTCCTATAGGAACTATATCCGTTACGTACTAAGCCTTTATTATACCCCGCGAAGTTTAGTAAAAGGCGAACGGAGTACGCTATTTAGTCGTAGTAAATACATAATAAGCTTTAGCTAAATAAATACTTACTTAATAACTAAGCCGAAATATAATATTATATTAACTTATACCTAGAAAGGAGCGCTTAGTAAGTGGTGTTAGCCTTCTACGCTGCTAGGGGGCTAGGAGGTACCCGTGACCCAGAATTATTCCTTACCTACCTAGACTATATATATAAGAACTAGAATAAATAGCCTTATATAGCCTTCGCGTTATATTCCCTTAGATAACGTAAAGAATAAACCTTCGCGTAGTTCTTACCGAAATTTAAGAAGCAGATCGTTTTGATATATTGGGCTACGAGTAGTAGGCTGTACGCGCGGAAGAGAGGAAAATCAAGCAAATAGCTATTAAATTCGTAGATTCGTAGGATTACTGCTTGTTTCACGAACGTGTAAAAACGTGTATGTAAAGAACTGACTTCTGGGATTTCTTCCTGGGTCGGGGCTGGCAAAAGACCCTGAAAGATTGGGTGGCGACTGTTACGTTAACAGCCTACGCGACGATTATCAACCCACGCTATTAGCTTAAGTAATAACCAAGATATCGTATTTACGATACCTAGTGTATTTATATAAGATATATCATAAGCCAAGTATATATACACGTATAATACGTATAGTATTATAGTGTAGGTTAAGCTGGTCATAAAGTAGACGTCTAGTTATATAGCTATAACCATATACTGTTTATTTTGACTTAGATATTATACTTATTATTATTATAATTATTACTTATTATGAGTATAATATTATCAGATCGCTTAAGTAAGCGGTAGCGAGTAGGTAGACTTCGCGAAGATTATATTCCTTAGGGGAGCCCTAAGTTAAACGCTATATAGCGCCTTAGTTACCGCGAAGTTACCCTATAATTACCTAAGCTAGGTTACTAAGGTCTAGAGTATCGCCTAGAGGCTAAAAGGCCTACGCCTAACTAGTCGGAATACTTATATACCGAATCGAACCCGGAACTAAGAGACCGACGCTAATAAAGACGTTACTATAAGCGGGATTAATTAGGTCCGGCCTAACGTGATTATAGACCGACCTTACAATAGCCGGGAGTGCTAGGGATAGAAGAAGAAGGGATATATCCGTATAAACTATAAGTCCCGGGATAAGGGCTTAAAAGCTAAGGGCGCCCGCGTAGTAAAGGTTTAGGCCGGGGATAGCGATATCGCTATAAGCTCGGATAGCTTAGATAATAAATAGTCGGAAAAAGAATAGCTTTAATATAAAAACGGTCGTAGAGCCGATAGCCGCCCTATAGTAGGAGTAGGAGGCGTTTAAGTACCTAGCTAGTAGCGACTTAACCCTAATATTGACGCGAGTAAATAAAAGATATATATATATACTCTTATAGATACGGGTTATAACTACTATACTGCTATAAATAAATGTTTTGCCTAAAGACTTTAGTTATTATTAGTCGATAAAACAACACGACTATTAAAAGGATTCTTAGAAATATCCGGGCCGGCTACTAGCGGCGGGATCGCCGCATTTAAGCTTAAGATTAGCGGCTATATATAATAAGTCTTTGCCTATATAGTAGAAGGACTAAATTAGGATATATTATTAGGGAAGCCGTGGCTAGAATATAATAACGTTATATATTATACGAAGAATTATAGGTTATACTATAGAGTCGCCGATATTAACCTACGACTAATAGGCGAAAAAGAACTAGCCGATATACTAGCTATCAGCGAGGTAAGGCTAGTCTCGGGATCGGTGTTTACGGCTATAATATAACGGATAAGAAAGGGGTTAAAGGGAAAAGAAAAAGACGAGTTTAATGCCTTAATCTATACCGTTAGTATATAGGATATCGATAAGGCCCTTTATAAAAAGGAACTAGTAGACCCTTAGGACTATATCCCTACGAATATACCACGAGAGTTCGGCGACCTCTTTACGCCTAATAAGGCTAACGACTTACCCCCTTACCGACTAGGCGTTAACCACGAAATTACCCTAAAAGGAGGTCCTAATAGACTCTAGCCGACCCTACCGTAGGGGCCCCTCTACGGTATATTAAGGGAGGAGTTATTAGTGCCCCGGAAAACGCTTAATAACCCAATAGATAAGGAATTTATATAAGCTAGTAGCTGAGCGGCGGCTACTCCGGTCCTATTTATAAAGAAGCCAGGGGGCGGGTTACACTTTTATTATAACTATAAAGCCTTAAACGCGATTACCTAGTAAGATCGCTACCACCTCCCTTTAATTACTAAGACCCTGCGTAACCTAGCTAGCGATAAATAGTTTATAAAGCTTAATATAGTCGCTGCCTTGTATAAGATCCGTAGAGCTCCTGGATATAAGAGTAAAATAGCCTTTAGGACGCGCTTTAATCTCTTCGAGTAGCTAGTACAGTGAGTAAGCAAAAGTGGCGATTAGGCGACCTATATCTAAGGATTATCATAAGAACCTTATTTTGACCCTACAAATATAAATATAAATAACTTTACGAATACTACTTCTAAAATTTCGGAAAAATCACATTTATAGAGGGGAATAACCGTATAAAAGAAATATCTAGTTATATCTTTTTAATACTTTATATACTATCCCCTAGCCGCGATATAAGCCTTAACCCTTCGCGGTATCGGCTTAATTAGAGCCTATAAAAGCTCCTCTTTAAAATCGTTCTATACCTCTTCCGCGGCCCGGCAGAGTAATTCGTATAAGGTTATCGTAGAGCCTATCTTCGCTAGAGTAGGATTCCGTAAATGGATCCTCTCTTTTAGTATTATCTATAGGCTTTCGATAGGATTAAGATTAGGCGAATACGGCGGCTAATCCAGGATAGTAACTTTATTCTTTAGACCCCACGACAGTAACTAATTTTGAACGAGGCGCGCCTTATATACGGCAGCGTTATCTTAAACGAATACACTGCCCGGTTCGTATATCGTAGGAAGCGCTTTTTTAAGCGTGCGCTTAATAACGGCTACCGTAGCGCCTCTACGCGGTGTAGAGGGGTCCCCGTGAAGGGCGATTAATTCGGTGCGTTTATTATACGAAAAGCCGGCCTAGAATATCTGTGAATAGCGCGTAGGCGTATTATAAGGCTAAATAATATCCTATTAAAGTCGCTTGGCCTATAAATATATTAGTAAAGGTATAAAGTCTCGATAAAGTTAACTTATAGAACGGCAGAAAACCTATTTCTGCCTCTGCCTATCTCCGAGCGCGACTATGGTTTCGTCTAAAAAGATAACCCGTTTCCACCACTCTAGGGGCTTAGAGGCGTGGCGTAGGCACTATTCTAGCCGTATTTATTACGCGTGTCTTAGAGTTAGGGTCGGGCAGCGTAGTGCGCGGAAGTGATAGAAGCCCTGTAAACGAAGGTATCGTATAATAGTGTGTTTTAAGTAAGGCCTAGCTTAATCTTTAATTTAGTAGGTGATATAAAAGGGTTAGTGCCGATAGTACGTAGGAAACGTCTTTTTTCGTATATATTAAGGGCCTGGGGGCGGCCAGACCGTGGTTTTACTCGGGCTGATATTTATGATTCGTAGCGGCGCGCGATGCTAGATACTGACCCTGGAGATATATTGAATTTAATCCCTACCTCCCTTTAACTAAGCCCACTAAAATAGGCGTGCGTAATCAGGGTCCGTTTATAAGGCGAATGCTTAACACGCGGCGTCATTGGGGGCATTTTCTGATTTTTAACAATTTTTTGAAGTTAAAGGGTTGATGGTGTTGAAGGAGGAAAACGCGCTGTAACGCGTTGGTGGGGTATTTCTAATCGTAAGTTTTGCTTACCCACTGTCTATCCTCTTAGACTAAGCGGCGTACCCGTTACCTTTTAACGCTATATTAGCTAAACGCTATAGGAGTTCCTTAATAACTTTATTATTATATATATTAACGATATCCTAATCTACTCTAATAGATTTTATAGGGACTATAAAGCGAAGGTCTGGCTAGTATTATATAGGCTTATAAACGCCGGCCTAAACTTAGACCGGGCTAAATACGAGTTTAGTATAATAATAGTAAAATATCTAGGGTTTATTATTATTATAGATAAGGGAGTATCTTATAACCCCGAGAAGCTAAAGGCTATTCGCGACTAGGAGGCGCCTATTTCCGTAAAGGGAGTACGAAGCTTCTTAGGGTTCGCGAACTATTACCGGATATTTATCTACGACTTTATAGGTATTATAGCCCCCCGCTTAGTACTAATAAAAAAGGACCGGCTCTTTAGATAGGGGGCTAAAGAAAACGCCGCCTTTAAGGAGCTAAAATGTCATAGGTTTTGTGTAAGGAGTGAAGAGAGTCGTCAAGACTATAGCAAGAACAGGTCACGAAGCTAACCTTAGGGGGGAATAATTATAAGATTATTCGTTAAGCCCTTTTAACTCAGGACTTAACGGGAAACACCCTACTTAAGGACCAGTGACTATCCTCCCTAGGATCGGTATATGATAACCTGAGGCTCTAAGACTATAGGTCTTAGGCCAGCTTAATAATCCTAAAACATAACTCGGTCCTAAATATCCCTAGGGTTAACCTTAGGGCCGGTTCCGGGTTCTTAATATATTCCTTAACGCCTCTAAGTCTTATCCGATTCCCTTGAATAGAATATCCCTGATATCACGCCCCTCCTTCTAAGGCTCTTGTCCACGGGAGCCGGTGACTATTGCTAGTCCGGCCTATTCGTTAATCCACCCCGACCTAGGGATAGGCAGGCCGGCCTAAACTCCACCTATTAAGGCCACTAACTCCCTCCTTATACTCCCGAAGCCAAACTAATCGTCCCCCTTAACCTATCCTAACCCTCTAATTAATCCTATCCACCTCGTATAGTGTAACCGTAGTCTTTACGAACTAAGAGGCCTAGTTATCCTTAGATAAGGCATAACTCTCCTAGGTCCCCTTTATTTATCTCCTTTATTATACTATACTATAATAAAGCCCTAAGCGCTTTAATAGGGACCCTATCTAATAAAGGGCTCTTAGTTAGAATAAACCGTAACTCTAAAAGCAGGCTTTAGGTCGGTAATAAATCGTAGCTCCTTATTACTTTTATAATCCCCTTATACTACGACTATTAAGGCGACCTAAAGCCTATATAAAGAACTCCTTTAGAATAAGGCCCCTTATACTATAGTCCTAAATAATAAAAAAGCTTACTTTATTTCCTTTATCGCCCTCTTATAGCTTATCTAGCTTAAGGTCGGGCGATAATAAGGCGTGATATCTATTATAAATATTAATAATAATAAAGCCTATCCGTAGACGCGTATACTATAATAGCACCTAAGACGCGCCCTTTATTAACTAAATAACCGTATCGTAGAAACCCGTAGTAGGTAGTCGTATCTAGGTAAAAGGGGAAGGAATAATATAAGTAGGGCCTATATTAGGTTATATAACTATTCTGATATAGGACTTTTCTATCTACCTAACTTATCTTATTATTTTCTTCTCCCTTACCCTTTCTTATTTACCTATATATAATAATAATAATAGTATCGCTATTATAGTAAGTTATCTATCCCTATCTATATTAAGGGTATTAACTATCCTATTAACTCCTTATTAGGGTATATATTATCTTTACGTGGTTCCGTGTATCGCGTATAGGATCACGGGCGGCTTAGGACTCGGCTAATATCGTGGCAGATTATTATTATTATCCGTATTATTATTATTACTATTATATAAGTATTATATCCTCTTTACGTAGACCTTAGGCTAACTTATAGTATTAGAGCAGACCATTATTATATAATAGCGCCCCTAGCTTTGGCTAATAAGCATAAAAAGTCCGGCGTGGCCGGTAAACCTAAGAAGTCCGGTAAGGCCGGTAAAAAGTCCGACACGGTCGGCACTAAGTCCACTAAGGTAGCACCTAAGGTTATCGATAAAGGGATAACTAAGACTACTAGGAAGAAGGTATAGCGGGCCGCTAAGAAGGCTTAGGCTAAGGCTAAGGCCGCGGCTATAGCGGCTACTCTTAAGTAATAGTAGTAGTAGTAGCAGTAATAGCAGTCTAACTCTTTATCGGACTCGTTATCGGATTCATCCTCGGATTCGTTATTTCTTTCCCCCTTAGAGGATAAAGCTATTAAGTCGCCGGGTACGGCGGCTACTCTAGCTAAATAAGCTATATTAGTCGGGACTATTAAGGAGCCGGCTATTATAGCTACTCCGGTTACTAAGTTAACCGACCCTCTCCCTTTAGGGCGTAATAACTCGCTATAGGGTGCTCTTAAGCCCCTTAGTGACCTAAAAGGCGTCCTTAACTATACTAATTAGGACGTCGTTATAAGCGGTAGTACCGATAAAGCCACCCTCTTTAATAATAAGGAAGCTAACTCTAATAGGTTATTATTATTAGAGTTCGCTCTATCTATAACTAGGTCTAGCGATAGACCCTCGGACTTTAGCGACGGCGACGGCGTTAAAATACCGGTACGCCCCGTTATTTTAGTTAGGTCGGGCCTAAAGCTTTATACTTCTTATAGGCGGTATACCCGTATACTAGGTTCCCTGGTATTATATAGCGATAGCGTTACCGGTCCTATTACTATACGGCCCTGCTATAGTAGTAAGGTATCTAATAAATACTATTACTGCTATAATAGTAATAGCCGCGACTATAAGTTAGTATGTTTATATAGCTATAGTCCCCTTTACTTTAACCGCTCCTAAGGTCACTAACTGAATATATAGCTTTTATTATAGGCGGAGCGGGTAGCTAAGAAGCTATAGAAGATATTAGTAGCGGCCGTATAGGGCGGTAATAGTCTAGATAACTAGGCGTTTATAAGTCGACCTAATATCCTTATAAAGAGCACCGCTAATATATATAAGCGCCGGGCCTATCGGGTCTAAACTAAGCTATATCGGGCCCTTAAGGCTATAAAAAAATACGTCCGGGATAATAAGGGGTTCGACCCCGTGGCGCGTTATTACTAGGAGGAGGAAAAGGAGGCTAAGCGTAAGAGGCGCGATGCTCCCGCTTATATAAAGCGCCACCTTACTACTATCGCCCGCTATCTAGGCTAGTTAGTTAAATAAAATTCGAAGTTAGCCGGTCTTTATAAAAAAACCGGCTAGAACTAATTAAGGACTCCTCGTGGCGGTTATTAGGTTTAGGCTAAGGGGTGTTTAGGGGGGGGGGTGGCGTTAGCGTTTTTTTTTTTTTTTTGATTTTTCTTTTTCTATTTTTTTTTATTTATTTCCCTAGACCTAAATAAGAGAAGTCCCTACAGGGTAATAACGACGCTATTAACTGGTTTTATTCTTCCGACTATAATACTCTTTAATAAGCGTATCGGGGAGATATCTTTATGGTTCCTATATATTATATTTATATTTATACCCGGCCTACTTAATAAGGTATTCCCGCCTATTCCCGTTATAGCGATAGGCCAGGACTTCTTCCACCTTATATTTATCTAACTCCTATAATTTAACCTCGACGTCCGCGGGTATAGGCGACCTGCTATCCTAAGACTTTTATAGTTTAAGGAGCGAAATCAGGAAAATATTATAAATCTTTATTAACTCCGGGAGCTATAGCTTATAGGCGAGCCTATACTAACCTATTACGGAGGTGATCTTATAAGGGCCGAGGAACTTATCTAATAGTTTTTTATTAGGGCGATATTACTTAATATTCTTTAAGGATAATAGTATATAGTCGCTAATCTTAAAACGCTAGGCCGCCTGGCTAGCGTTATAATACTATTCGTAGGTGGTTTAGGCTTTCCTAATAAGGACCTTTATAGCCCTATAATTCGATATAAGGTGCTTTACCCTTTACTCGGCTATAGCGGCGTAAACCTTACCCGACTTATATATCTATATATTATATAGTCCGCGTGGGTTAAAACCTATTAGCGTAATAAAAGGGGTTTACCGGATAGCTAAATGCTATACGGTGTTATAGGTAAACTAGGCTAGGGGTAGCTAGTTAACCTAGTTATCCTGTTATAGGGCACCGAATACCTATAGGAAATACTTTAAGTTCTAGTTCTATCGTTCCGTCTAGCTATCCGTCTAGGGGTAAAACGCGGTTAATAACCGCCGCTTAACGCTTAGGAGGCTATATAGGGTGGTCTAGAACTTACTAGTAAATAGGGACCCTCGGTCCGAAACGATGCTATCGGGTAGGCCGTAGATACTAAAAACGTGCACCTATAGGATACTAGTAAGACCCTTAGCTATTAAAGAGCTGCTATAGGGGATATAGATCGCGTACTTGGTATATCGATATACCACGACTAGGATAGAATCCCTTTTCTTTCCCTATAAGGTTATAGGGGGGAGGCCTATCACGAAGTCTATTAAGATCTCTTAGAACGGCCGTTCGGGTATAGGCAGAGGTACCAGGTACCTAAAGGGCTTATACTAGCGCGGCTAAGTCCTCTAATAGATACTATATATAGGTACGAACTTCTTAACGTCTTATAAGAGGTATTCCTAGTAGTAGGACTCGGAAATCCTCTTAATTATCCGACCTAACCTATAATAGCCCGTAGTAGGCGCGTTATAAAATACCTAGAGGACCTTATCGCGTAAACCTAACTAGTTCGGTATAAAGAGACGGTCCCTAAAGTAGACCGTACCCTAACCGTTATAGGATTATAGGTCCGCTAAGTTATCTTTCGATACTAAGGAGATATAAAAGGGATTATCCTTCTAGGCAAAGATAATCTTATCCTTTAGGCTAGATAGACCTAAGGGCTTAGGTATACCTCGGGCCCTTATAAGGCTAATAACGAACTTCTTAGTAAATCCCTTAACGGGTTTCTACCGCTCCGCTTCGAGATCTGCCTAATTTATAGCGAGCTACGGCTTCTATAAAAGCCTATCTACGGGGTTCTAAACGCCTAGGTAGTAACGGATCTTAAAATCAAAGCTTAATAGCTCCTTTAGCTAATAAGCGTATTAAGGTTTAATTTAAGGCTTATTTAGTAAATACCGGTGGTTTAAGTAGTTAGTTAGTACCTTTACTAGGGTCTAACTATACGCTAAATAATAGCGCCACTATTAGAACGCTTCGATAATCGCTATAAACTTAGTATCTAATATCGGATAGTTTAGTTTAGGTCCCCTTAGCTTCCTAGATAGGAACGCCACGGGTCGCTAGGTTCGGTCCTTATACTAGCTAATTATAGCGCCTAGTACGAAGTTGGACGCGTTAGGTTCTACACGAATAGGCAGGGCTAGGTTAAAATACTATAGTATAGGTGCCGACTAGAATAATAATCATAACTTCTTAAAAGCGGCCCTCTCTATATCCCCTAACTAGAATATACCTAGTCTGCCCCCTAACCTTAATAGGTCCGTAAAAGGGGTAATAACCTTAGAGTAGCCTTCGATAAAACGCTAGTAAAAACCGGTAAAACCCAGGAAGACTTAAATCTTCTTAACGGAAATAGGTTCCTCCTAATCCTTAATAGCCTCGACCCTCTTCGGGTCTATAAAGACCCTATTAGGGCTATATATAAAGCCTAAGAACTCGACCTTTTACGTCTCGAACACGCACTTCTAAGGGTTTACGAATAGGGACTATTCCTTTAGGCGCGTAAGGATCTCCTTAACGTGTATATAATAGGTATTAAGGTCCTTACTATAGATTAGGATATCGTCTAGGTATATAACGTAGATAGTATTAATAAGACCCTTTAAGGCTTTATTAATATAACGCTAGAAGCTAGCGGGGGTATTATATAAACTAAAGGGTATTACTAAGTACTTAAAGTGTCCATACTTAGTTCTAAAAGCCGTCTTCTACTTATCCCCTTCTCGAATTCTTAAGCGATAGTAGGCGTCTTTAAGATCTAACTTAGTATAAACCGTGGAGGACACGAGGCGGTTAAGGATCTTATATATTAAGGGGAGCGGGGTATAGTCTTTACGGGTAACCTTATTAAGACCTTATTAGTCTATATATAAACGCAGCTATCCACCCTTCTTTAGTATAAACAGGATCGGGGCGCCTATAAAGCTTATCGATAATCGAATCTACCCTTTAGCTATAGCCTCCTTAATATATTCCTATAGGATAACTAGTTCTTACTCGGCTAGGGGGTAGATAGGGCCGAATAGGGGTAACTTACCTTCCTTTATCTTGATTATATAATCCTAATACTAGTAGGCGGGTAGACGGCCGGCCTTTATAATATCGAAAACGTCTAAAAACTCTTAATAGTGCTTAGGGATAATATTCCCTAACTTATCCTTATCTAGTAACTCTTAATACAGCCCGGGATTAAGATATTCTAGGATCCCTTTATTTAGTTAGGTCGAGTTAGGTGGTATAGGGGGTATAGGTTATAACGGGTCTAATTAGATAATAAGGATTAAAGGACTATTAAGTAACGTGTCCTCTTTTTCCTTAGTAGCGTTCTACTTTATGCCGATAACTTAGCCGATACGGGGGGCACCGGACCTTATAAGGCGGATAATAAGCTATATATACTCCTTCGCCTTCTTTAACTCTCTTCGACCCGGGATACCTCGAAGGTCCTCTCGCTAGAGTCGATATATCTATTCGCCGGACTAGAAAAAGGTAACAGGGTTATATTCTACTAACTAAGGTATACCGAGGATAACTTAGGACCTATCAGGGTCTATATTTAACACCTCGAACTTAATCGGATATATCCGGGTCCGGTCCTAACTATCTATAACCTTAATATACGTCTTAAAGGACCCGATAGACTATACGTCGACCCTAGGGATAACCTATCTAAGTCGCTTCGGTGGTCCTAGGGGACTATAGTCGGGAGGCAGGGCTTTTTAGTCGATTAGGTTAACCTCGGCGCCTCTATTAAGCTTAACGCTCCGGCGGCCCTATCCGCCGCTTAACCGTAACTCTAACTTCGCCTTAATCGCGCCCTTACTAGTAAAGAACGGCTAAGACGGTAGCCCTTCCTAGGCCTAAGCCTACTTAATAACAGGGTACCTTATATTAACCGGTAGGTTATTCGGGTTCT
This sequence comes from Sodiomyces alcalophilus JCM 7366, assembly GCF_042370955.1. NCBI lineage: Eukaryota > Fungi > Ascomycota > Sordariomycetes > Glomerellales > Plectosphaerellaceae > Sodiomyces > Sodiomyces alcalophilus. Next base: position 2,772,858 of record NW_027263536.1, on the reverse strand, counting down.
AACTAATAGAGTATCCTAATAACTAACCTGATTTAGGGGGTTCCTTCGGGTATTCGTTCCGGTAATAACCCTTTTTATTATAGCTAAAGTATATAACACCGCTATTATTACGCCTCTTAGGGGGCCTAGGGGCTTCCGTATCATCTACTTCGATTAATTCTACGAAACCTTAAGGAGGCATAAAAGGCCGAATAGTTATAGTACGGGCCCTATTAGGGGCCCTATTACGCCTACGCTTCTCGCCGCGGGGCTGCCTTAGGCGATTATTCCGGGGCGTCTCTTCTTTATTCTTATATAAAAGAGTAATCTCTGCCTATCAGGCTATAATACCTAACGCCTTATTATCGGTAAGGATACCGGTAGCTATAATCTAGTTATACAGCGGCTTATTAAGCTTCGTTAAGATTAACTATATACGCCACTTATCGGGGAAGGGTAGGGATACCTTATTAAATAACGAATCTAGCCTATTAATAAACTTAGCGTAGGTCTAATTAGGTTTCTATATAGTCTAGTCCGCGAATAGCTTCTTAGTTATAGATATCTTACGGGTTTTATTATTAACTAATTACTTAGTTAGGAAGGTCTTAAGGTCCTCCTAGGTAGCACCTTTAGTCTTCCTATAAACGCGCCTATAATAGGTATACTATCAGGATTTTATAATCTTTAGTAGCAGGGTAAAGGTAAAATAGATCTTCTCTGCTTTAGACGGCTTAACCTTATCGAGTATAAAACGCTCCTCGATTTCTTCGATAAACGTCTAGAACTAGTTATAGGACTGCCCGTCCTATTCAGGGAGCTTTTATAGGACCTTATACTAGCTTTTATAGGAGTCCCCTCTAAGGACACGCTTAGAGGTGTTAGGGTCCTTCCCTTATTAAAGGGTAAGGAGGCGCTTCTTTTTCTTTTCGCGGGCTTAGCGGTCCTCGTAGTGCTTAATTAGGAAGTCGAGTTCCGCCGATAATAGAATGCTAGGGGGGCGGCTCTTAAGGTCTTTAATATCGAATTAGGGTCCTACGCGGATAACTTAGGGGGTCCCTTAGTCGAGTAGTAGTCCTACTATAGGATTACGAGCGTCCGGGTTAGCTTATCCGCGAATCTTAAATTCGGGGTTATTATCTTTATCCTCTAACTCGGGTATAAAGGATTACTCGTGATCGGCGCCTAATAGCCCGGCTTCGGCTCCTTTAATAGTAGGGGAAGTATCCCGGGTATAAATAATGGTGGTACGCTTAGGGGGTATCTTAGGTACTAGTTAGGGGTAATAGTAGGATTTAAAAAATAACTTAGTCTTTCGAACTCTTAACGGTTATTATACTACCCGTAAACGGTTTAGAATGAATAAAATATTATAGGTTTTATATAAGGAGTAAAGAGAGTTGTTAAGACTATAGTAAGAATAGGTCACGAAGCTAACCTTAGGGGGGAATAATTATAAGATTATTCGTTAAGCCCTTTTAACTCAGGACTTAACGGGAAACACCCTACTTAAGGACCAGTGACTATCCTCCCTAGGATCGGTATATAATAACCTAAGGCTCTAAGACTATAGGTCTTAGGCCAGCTTAATAATCCTAAAATATAACTCGGTCCTAAATATCCCTAGGGTTAACCTTAGGGCCGGTTCCGGGTTCTTAACACATTCCTCAACGCCTCTAAGTCCTATCCGATTCCCTCGAATAGAATATCCCTAACATAAAACGACTTTTCTAAATAAAACCCGTCTTATAATTATAGAACCCGGATCGTAAAACGATACTAGAGACTAACTGCTCGGGTTATATATTAGGTGGTATCCTATCCTAGGTAAACGAATAAGGACGTCGCGATATAATAGCGTACTACTCGCGTAAGCTTACCCCGGTAGAGTATAACTACCCGATTTACGATAAGGAGACATTAGCTATTATAAGCTACGTACTCGCCTAAAAGGCAGAACTAACTAGGTACGAATAATTTATAATATTATCGGACTATAAGGCGCTTAAATACTTTATAACTAAATAGTCCCTTATTAAATAGCAGAGCCACTAAGCCGGCGAATTAGCTTAGTTTAACTTTGTATTAAAGTACCGGCGAGGTATTAAGAACTTCACGGCGGATACGCTCTCCTATCACGAATAGGACGCCCTAAAGGATTACTTAGATAATCGAGAATAAGAATAAGTAATTTAATTAATACCCGATACTATAATCCCTATAACGGTCCCCGAGCCAGTTATATAAAGGACTTCCGTTAAACGCGTATCTAAAATAAATAAAGACCTTTAGCGACTATAGGATAAGACTATAACGACCGACCCTTAATACTAAGGGGTTCTTACCGTGATTACCGCGAGAGCTTATAGCTTCGACCCGTCCCTTAGACTATAACTATAGATCACGGAATACTCCCCTAACCCTATGGGGTATATAACCTTCCGGGATCGTCTTTAGGTCCTAAGCTTAAAGGAAGACTCGCTACTAAGGGGACGCTTAGTATAGGTAATCTATAACTCTATTATTAGCGGCCACCTAGGTAAGGAGAATATTATTATTATAATAGCCCGATAATTCTTTTAACCGGGTATAAATAAGGATATACGGAAGTTTATCCATAACTCTAACCCGTATAACAAGAATAATTAATAGCGGAATATAAAGCGCGGGCTATTAAAACCACTACCTATACTAAAATAAATCCGTAGCTACTTCGCGATAGACCTTATAACGGACTTATTACCTATTAGCGAGGGCAGGGCGCGTTTCCTATAGGTAATCATAAACTAGCTAATAAAGCTAGTAATATTATAAGCGATAGAAACGATAAAAGTAGAAGCCTATATAGAACGCTTCCTAAGCTATTATTTTAGGTTCCACGGTATACCCCTCTTAATCGTTAACGACTAAGGCTTAAATAAAACCGGGAGGTTCTAGCGATACTTTTATAAACTTATAAGGATTAAATAGCGATTTAGTATGGCTTACCACCCTTAAACCGATAGAGGACCTAAGAGACTAAACTAAGATACCCAGGCCTACCTTTATACCTTCGTATACTATTCCTAGGATAACTAGGGTCGCCTATTACCCGCCGTATAGTTATCGCTTAATAGCAGGAAAAGCTTAATAACCCAGCTAAGCCCTTTCTTCCTTAAACACGGGTTCTATATTAACCCTATCTAAGTCTACGACCCCTCGCCTATATACCCGAAAAAGGCTACCGCCTATAATCTACTAAGTCGTCTATAAGGGGCTATAGAGTTTATATAGGCAGCTATAGCCTTAAAGTAACTATAAGATAAGGAAACCACGAATAAACGGCGACTCCCGGCGGAACGCTTTAAAGTAAGAGACCTTACCTAGCTATCTATAGCTAACTACTTTACGCCTAGGCCTTTAAAGAAGCTAAGCTGGTTATACTAGAAATATAAGGTAATAAAAATGATTAACTCCTACGTTATCGACTTAGATATACCCTCGTGGGTATATCCCTATTTCCATATCGATATCCTAAAATAACCTAGCCGCGACCCCCTCCCCGGATAAGTTATAACCGACCCCTAGCCCGATCCGATCCGGGACGCCCTTTATAGTAATAAGGAGTAGCAAGTAAAGAGTATCCTATACGCGCGGAATAAGCGGCGAGGTCACGGCGTATAACGCGAAGTACTAGTATAATAGGCGGGTTACGCGGAACCCACTTTGGAACTACTAGACGCCGTAAAGGAGGCTAAAGCGTTAGACGCCTTCGAAATAGAATATAGCCCCGCCGATAAGAATAACGGACCTTTACACGAATATACTATAAGGAATATATGAGGATAAAAAGAACTTATTACGAAGAAGGCACGACCTATAGCCGTAAGTTAATTAAAGGGGGGGAATTTACCGCCTCCCCCGGTATCTAGAGAGGCGGATAGTACCTCCGTAAAGGACTTTAATTAGCGCTATAGTCGCCTAAGCCCTCTTTACTATTATTATCACTATTACTAGTAACAGGACCGCCACCTCCCTAGAAAACGGCGAGGATACCCTCTAGGAGGCGCGTTATCGCCGCGCCCTATAGGCAAACCTCTTAGCGGAGGGCCGCTACCTCGTAGCGGAGACCCTCGCTATCGTTAACGGAGGCGGAGTTAATAGCGGCGGGGGCGGGGGCTACCTTAGATAAGGAGGCGTAATAGTCACTATAGGCTAGCTTAAAGGCCTCGCGAAGCTAGACTAAAGTTAGTAGCGATCCAGGAGGGGACTTAGAAATACTCACGTTATCGTTATTAGGATTATTATATATAGCGTGACCCGCCTTAGCTATAGGCTATATAAACTAAATACTGGCGGCAGGGAGCTAAGAAGGTTAGTCGTAACGACCTCGGTTATAAATCACGGGGAACTTATAGGGCGGCACGTATAGGATCCTATAGTATATTTATAGTATTTAGGCTTACTATAGGCAGCGCCAGGCCCGGACTAGTTATAATACGTCTAGTTAAATTTCTATTTAATACCGGCTATACGATCGGTATAGGGATAATAAAAAGCATTACGAGGGCGATTAGGGGGGTAGGCTAGGCTATACTAACACTTGGGAGGCGATATAGCCTGCCTAAAAGTTAGTAAAACCCTTATAGCGAAATACTAGGCCTTATCACGAACCGTCTTTATAGCCGGACGCTTACCGGTATCCGCTATAATAATAAGGGCTTCTCCGGCTATACCTTTAACCGATTAACCTTATTCCTCTCCTTTAAAGGCGCGGTGGGGGGGGGGCGCGATATTACTAATAACGGGCTATTCGTCGATAATACCTTTACGGGCATAGCGGGCGCTATAACGGGGGGCGGATATCTAGAATATAACCTATTAGCCGCTACCTAGCTAGATCGGTACGAGGGCTTATCGGGAGGACTCACGATAATTAACGGATTAAACGGAATAATTTAAATTATAAAGTTAATAAGAAAAGCTATAAGGATAAGATAACTACGCTATGAGTTAGTAAGGAATAATAAGGCTCTTAGTATAAAACTAATGACGGAGCTTACTACTAAAACGATATTATAGGCTTATAAGTAAAAGAACTAACTATAAATAAAAAACCAGGAGAAACTACGCTTATACTATAATATCGACCTACGGAATACGATAAAAGCCTATAAAGCTATTTATTATAGTAGTTTACGAATAAAGAAGAAGGAGTAACTAGGCGTTATTTAATATAATAGGCAGGCGCTTAACACGGCGCGGAGCGCTAGCGACTCGCGAGTAAGGTCGCCGCGAACGGCGTATAACCCGAACCTGCCTAATATAAGGGAGGATATACGCCTCCCTCGCGACGTATTCAGGTAAAAAGATATTAGCCCTTAGTTATCGCGGCCCTAGGGGGGGGTAGAGGAGGGGGGTAATATCACGGGTTAACCCCTTAACAGTATAGTTCCGGTATAAGACCGGAACCGCTACTTAGCACGCAGATCCGATACTCGGACCTCGCGCTGCCCTTACGGCGGATTCGTATAAACCTAGTAAATCCTACACTTCTCCGTAGACCTTCTCCTTTCTTTCCTTAATTCTAGCTAATATAATTATTCGGCCTCACTTAGTGCGATTAACCTATAATCAGCCGCTTATAAATAGTAATCCTAGAAGACACGATATATAGAATAACCCGTCTTTATAATTGAAAGTAGGCATAGAGGCTATAGTATATAAATATCTTCCTGATACCACTAGGGCCCTATAAAAAAACCGATCACTATACCTAGACTCTACTATATCGATAATCTTACGAACTATAGCCGCCTAATAGGTGTTAAACTTCTAATCAATATTATTAAAGGCCGCTAACTCAGCTATATAATTATAGTTAAGCTTATTAGCTAAAAGGGAGTTCCTTATACTGACCTGCTAATTATAAGTAGGAGTCGGTAAACTGTACTCTTTAAGAGTCCTACTAGCGTTTATAAGCCGTGTCCTTATAAGAAAGAGACTATAGTTAATATACGGCCGCTTAAGAGACGGGGGATAACGGAGTGCCTCTCGCTTAATCCTATACCTAAGGTTATTATAAATCGACTCCGCGAATGCCTCCTAGATAGCCATTAGACTTAAAATATTGCTAAAGGTAAGTGCTATAATAAATAGCCCCTATAAAGCGTAACTAGTCTACTAAACAGCGGCCTCTTTAAAATAGGTAACCTAGTAACGGCTATTGTGTAATAAACTGGTAGTAATGTAGGCCTTGTAAAAAGTCCTATAAAGGACTTTATTAATTATGCGAAGATTAGTAAAATAAGTCGGGTTACGAATAGACACTAATAGTAGCCGTAGGTAATAAGGGTCTCCTAAGGTAGGCGGCATATAATATAGGCGGCCGATTTAGAACCCCCGCCGCCTTAGCTACCACGTAACCTCTTAAGCTAACTAAGTATAACGGCCTAGGAATTCGTGATAGTATAGATCGCGATTATCGCTATATTCGCGATTATAGTTAAAGAAAGCTATAAGCGAACTCTTACGCTACTCTAACTACCCGATAATCTAAGAGGCGGTCGCGTCCTCTTAGAAATAGATCGGCTACACGCCCTCGAGATAGACTAATAGGCTTATAATAGGCGGATAGTCTTAATAAACAGGGAACTTAAATAACTATACCACTACCTCCCTAGGCCTGATATAATAACCTTATATATAAAGGGATACCTTATTATCGCCCTCCTCGGTAATAATATAAATCGTTATACGATCACTAGCCTTATAGATATACTTATAGATAGACTTAATTTTCCTTTTAGTCCCGTAGATCTTAACGTTAATATAGGCGCCGTACTTAAGAGCTAGATACGGACTATAAGGGACTACGAAACGGTTATCTAGGCGGACTTTATTAGACCGGCCCCTCTTTAATATATACTGCCTAGTATCGCGACGCCTAGATTCGGGGTAGCTATTACCCTATATAACCGTCTCCAGGATACAAGGCTTCGGAAATCCCTCAGAGTAATAGGCGACCGGGCCGCGATTAGACTATATATATAGCGTAGAAGGCTTATCGTCGCCGCATAGACCGTAGACTATATTTCCTACTAACGATATCTAAGAGATAGCCTGTCGGGTCTACCTTAGGTTTAAGTAACTCTATAGAAACCACCCTATTAATATTAGCCTACTCTTTATATAAGGTGGACGCTTCTAGGGTAAAGAAAAGAAGTATATACCGGTAAGGTAAATAGCGTTTTTAGTACTCGATAGTCTAGACGATCCTACTAAACGCGCTAAAGATCCTATCGCGTAATTCCTTCTCGAGCTTATAGGACTTTAACTTAAAAACGCGATTAACTAAATTAGGGCGGTTACTCATATCTTAGCTCGGTAAAGGCTCGCGAATAATCTCCGGCTACACTGGGTTTACCGTGAAAGTGATAAAGAAGGTTGGCGGGCTAAGGGAGCGAATAATCGCTATAAAATCCTAATAGTATTAAGAGATAGAACGCTACCTGCTAAGATAAATAGCGGGCAGGATAACGCGCCGACTAATATTACGAAAATCGTTATCCCCGCGATAAGCCTAGTCTACTATACCGGTATATATGTCGGCCTATATCTAGGCCCAATAGCGCTGGATCCAGTTAAGCTTCTTCTAGTTATATAAAGCCTATAAGTCTAATAGAAACTAGTAAAAGAGCCGGCCGTAGGCGAAGGGTACTAACCTTTACTGCCGGCATTAATATAATAGGTAGCGGTAATATTACCGGAACTTTACCTTTATAACCTAATGCTTATGGTTATAAAGATCCCGTAGCCTTATATTCTAGTAAATATCCGGTTCCGCCTAGAGGATATATAAGTGGATAAGAAAGTAGTAGGTATATAAGTGGATAAGAAAGTAGTGGATATATAGGGTGTTTATAGTTAACACGATAAAACGCCTACACGCTATGTCCCGGGTTCCTCTTTACTAGGATAATATCCAGGTAACCCCTTTAGCTAGACTCAGTAAGAACCATAGTAATAACTTTATTTATAATAGGCAGGTTCTCTCGACGGCGGTTAGCACCTTATTCTATCACTAACCGCATCTATCGGTTTAGTAATACTCGGCCTTACTTGCTAAGAGTACTAAACTATTTGCTGGCGCTAAGATAGATCTTAGTAAACAGATTATATGTATATAAGATAAGTAATAGCTTGCCTAGAACCTCCTAGTTAAGCGTCGCGTTAAGAGATAAGGCGTTACCGTAGCGGTAGTTGGCTATAACCTAAGGATTATAGAAATATAACTATATAAAAACAGGAATACGCCCCGCGTGATTTAATAGCCTAATAATAGAATAAAGGGCGCTATAGATCTAGAAAGATAGAACGCCGGCGGTATACCTGCGACGGGTCTCTATATACTGTATAGAAGTAAAGGTAAACGTATTATTATATTAATAAATATACTTTTAGAAGTTAACGGACCTAGGATAGTAAGAGAGTAATAGCGGTTTAATATAGGCAGGCAGTTTAGGGATAATATTAACCTTTATATCGCCCTAATTACAATAGGAACCGAACTTAAGGCTTAACGTGGTAGACTCCTATAAACCGATAACAAATATTAGTATAGTTAAAAAAGAAGCATACCTACCTATAATCTCTCACTAATCTAATAAAAGGTAGTATAATACTCGTACTTAACCTGTATTAATCCTAGGTTAGAATACTTAATAACTATCTTACTACTCGGCGGTATCCACGTAGCGAGTTTAAATCGACGTCGCAGCTAGTTCTCCCGTATACCGCGACCTTATAAAGTGCGTACACTATTATCTCCTATACTAAGCCCGCCTAGGATACTAGCCCTGGACCTCCTATCACGATATTCGTGGTATATATTATAGGGGGCGCCGTTTAAGCGGGCAGGGAACTTAACGCTCGGGCGGTAACATCGGCAGCGCGAGTAAAAGTAGCCGAGCGAGGATAACTATAAGGGGGGCTATAAAGGACCCCAGGAGGTATAACTATAACAGTTTACTATAGGTGGTATATAAGCACCGGGGTCTAGATTAATCCGGCGGTTAATTCGGCAGGCCACGCAGGTAGTGTAAATTCTATTAGCATTATAGAAACTAAACTCGGAAAAGGGCTAGACGATCTTATAATAACGATAGCACCGCGTAGCGGCCGTAAGCAAAGAAGGGCCAGGGCTTAGGCGATTAAACTAGTCGGCTAGAGTGTTTATTTAGTAGGTCACGCAGATAGCGTATATTCTATTACGATAATAGAAACCAAACTCAGAGATAGGCTTAATAATCTTATAGAGGCAGTAGCACCGCGTAGGGGGCGTATCAGGTTAGTCTATTTTAGCGCCGGAAACCAAAACTAAAAATAACTAAATGTTAGAATATAAACTAAATATTAGAATATACCTATAAAGTATTAGAAAATCTCTTTTCTATAGTTTACGCCGGTTTACGATACAATACCCGAGCAAGCGTTATGCACGTTTAGGTCGTTATCGGGGAGTGATATCTAATTAGGCGGGCGTTCCTATAAAAATAGAAGTGCCTTGTCGATAAATAAAGATAATTAAAGACTATTTATTAGGGCAGCAGGTTACTTCTATACTATAGACTACTGTTTCTACGGGCGAAACGCAATTAAAAGTGACATGCGCACAGTGAAGGTACCTCTTAGGGCAACCGCCTTTCGGGGGTCTAGGCTCAGTGAATATTTAATTAATAATACTCACTTTAATATAGATTAGTTAGTGGAAAATATTCTTAAATCATAAGCTGAAAATAGTATAAAACTGGATCTCAATCTCTGTGTAGATAGCGGAGCTATGGCGTATATTATTATAATTAAGAGACTCTTTTTTATGTTTAAAATAAAACAAAGAACTGTTTGCTAGGGCTAGGTAAAGGAAATACAGATATAAGGTGAAGGAGACTGCGTGATACAATACAGGGATACTGGAAAGCTTCTGCTTTTAAAAGAGTGCCTTTAAATACCGGAAATAGGCATATATATTATTAATCTCTCTCGTCTTAATAGTGAACCTCGCGGTCTTACTAGAAACAAAAAGCTCATATTATTTAATAATAAAGGGTCTCTCTTTGTTCATATAATGACTCGGCTTTACAACGGGCTATACTAGACTGCAGCATGGGCATTATCGTACGGGGGGGTTGAGTCTTAGAACGTAAATATAATAAATATAAAGAAATAGCTATAAACGGGTTCCATACCTAAGAAACAGTTTTAAGACTTAACTAGAATAAAGAGGTTCAAAGGTATAAAAAACAGGTTTTAAAGTAACTATATGAATAAAGTAATATAATAAAGGAGTTAGCTAAACCTTAATAAAGAAATAATATAATAAAGAAACCTTAACCTCTATAATTTCTCTTTAACCTTACCAAGAGCTTTATAAACAAAGAAACCGTAATGGCCGTCGAAGAACTACTTCTATAACTAAAACATAATGCTATGGTATAACAGAATGGGTTACATTAGCTCTATTGCATTGAAAAGTCTCTATACTACTACCCTTTAAAAGGACTTTCGCATAACTAACGAAGAGTTAACTAAAGTACAGAGCCGATAAGAGAAGTAAGTCTATTATGCTTGCGAATAAATATTTAGTTAATAAATATAAAGACTTTTCCTATTTAGAAAATGTTTATATGGATCTTTGTATACCGATCGAACCCTTTTCTTATAATAAAAAGGGTTAGATTCTGTTTCTACTAGACCATTCCATCCAGTTTCTATGGACATACCTTCTCTTAGATAAGTCAGCAACGATAATTATAACGGCTATAAAAGAGTAGAAAACTAATAATAATAACAATAATAATAATAATAACAATAATAATAATAATAACAATAATAATAATAATAACAATAATAATAATAACAATAATAATAATAATAATAATAATAATAATAATAATAATAATAATAATAATAATAATAATAATAATAATAATAATAATAATAATAATAATAATAATAATAAAACTCTTTATATTCCTTCTATCTTAATAAATACTCAGAGTGCAAAGACGCGCGCCGAAAACTGTGATTTTTATAAACGGGTAACGCATATTGACAGGTAGTATCACTACTATAGGCAATAGCTATATAATAATAATATAAAGATTATATATATTAATACTATATTTAATATAGCTAATATAATTATTTAGCCTTACTTAATATAATTAACCTATAACTAGCCGCTTATATAGCTGGAATTCAGCGAACCCTACGCGCTATATTAGTATAGCCTTAGATACGAATACGCTATTAGGTGGCGGCGGTCCCACGAACCCCGCTAAACTAGCTAAGTGGATAGATAGAAGGATTACCGGAGCTATTAATACGACGCTTAGTCTCTTATAGGAATAGATAGCTTAATAATAAGAGCTGCTTTAATAACTAGCGAATAGTTTCGTGAACGCCTAGGCCTTATAGCGACCCTCCCTTAATCTCGCGCTCCCCTTAGAGGGAGCCCCTATAAATATACCCGCGGAGTTAGTAATAGGTCCTTTTACCCCGGCGAGCCGTACTCCCCCCTAAATTGAAGTCCCGTAGATACTATATCCGCCGCGTATAAAGCCCCTGCCATACCCCGCGAAGTTTAGTAGAAAATAAGCGTAGTATAGTACTTAGTTAAAGTAGATACGCAATAAGCTCCTTTTAGATAAATACTTATTTAATCACTAAGCCGAGATATAGTATTATATTAATTCGTGCCTGGAAGGGAGTGCCTAATAAATAGTATTAGCCTACTAGGCTGTTAAAGCACTAGGAGGTACCTGCTACCCGGAATTATTCCTCGCCTACCTAGACCGTATATATAAGGAACAGAATAAATAGCCTTACGCGGCCTATATATTATACTCCCTTAGATAGCGGAAAGAATAAACCTTTATATAGTTCCTATTAAAAGTCAAAAAGCAGATTATATAAGCAGTTAGCGGCGAGTAGGCCGACTTAGTAAAGATTATATTCCTTAAGGGAGCCCTAAGCTAAAAGCTATATAGCGCCTTAGTTATTATAAAGTTACCCTATAACTATCTAAGCAGGGTTACTAAGGTCTAGGGTATCGCCTAAAGGCTAAAAGGACTTCGCCTAATTTACCGGAATACTTATACCCCGAATCGAACCCGGAACCGGGAGACCGATACTAATAAAGATATTATAATAAGCGGGATTAATTAGGTCCGACCCGATACGATTATAGACTAACCTCGTGATAGCTAAGAGTGTTAGGAATATAGGAAGAAGGGATATATCCGTATAAATTGTAAGTCCCGGGTTAAGGGCTTAAAGGCTAAGGGCGCCCACGTAGCGAAGGTATAGGCTAAGAATAGCGATATTGCTATAAGCTTAGTTAGCTTAGATAATAATGAGTCGGAAAAAGTATAGCTCTAGTGCTAAGGCGGGTATTAGAGCTAATAACCGCCCTGTGGCAGGAGTAGGAGGCGTTTAAATACCTAGCTAGCGGCGACTTAGCTCTAATATTAAGGGGAGTAAATCAAATATATATATATATATACTCTTATATATATAGCTTTTAACTATTATACTACTATAAATAAACGTTTTACCTAAAGACTGTAGTTATTATTAGTTAATAGGAAGAAACCATTATTAAAAGGATTCTTAGATACGTTTAAGCCGGCTACTAGCACTAGGATCGCCGCGTTTAAGCTTAAGATCAGCGGGTATATATAATAAGTATTCGCTTATATAATAAAAAGACTAAACTACGATATATTCCTAGGGAAGCCGTGGCTAGAATATAATAATATTATATATTATAAGAAGAATCGTAGGTTATACTATAGAGTCGCTAATATCGACCTACGACTAGTAGGTAAAGATAAACCTGCTAATATATAAGCTATCCGCGGGGTAAGGTTAATCTCGGGATCTGTGTTTATAGCCACGATATAACGGATAAGGAGAGGGTTAAAGGGAAAAGAAAGGGATACATTCGACGCCTATATCCGTGCCGTTAGTATACGGGATATTAATAAGGCCCTGCGTAAAAAGGAGCTAGTAGACCCTCGAGACTATATCCTTATAAATATATTATAAGAGTTCGGCGACCTTTTTATACACGATAAGGCTAACGACTTACCCCTTTCCCGACTAGGGGTTAACTATAAAATCACTCTAAAGCGAGGTCCCGATAGACTTAAGCCGACCTTACTATAGGGGCCCCTTTATAATATATTACGGGAGGAGTTATTAGTACTCCGGAAGATACTTAACGACCTAATAAATAAGGGATTTATATAAGCTAATAGGTTAGCGGCGACTATACTGGTTTGATATATAAAAAAGCTAGGGGGCGGGTTACGCTTTTATGATAATTATAGAGCCCTAAACGCGATTACCTAATAAGATCGCTACCCCCTCCCTTTAATTACTAAGACTCTATATAATCTGGCTAGCGCCAAGTAGTTCACGAAGCTTAATATAATCGCTGCCTTCTATAAGATCCGTATAGCTCCTGGATATAAGAGTAAAATAGCCTTTAGGATACGCTTTCGTTTTTTTAAGTATCTAGTATATCCCTTCGGACTAAGCGGCGTACCCGTTACCTTTGAACGTTATATTAATTAAACGCTATAGAAGTTCCTTAACGACTTTATTATAGTATATATTAACAATATCCTAATTTACTTAAGTAGATCTTATAAGGACTATTAAGGGAAGGTTCGACTAATATTATATAGGCTAATAAATACCGGCCTAAACCTAGACCCGGCTAAATACGAGCTTAGCGTAATAACTATATAATATCTAGGATTTATTATTATCGTGGATAAAGGAGTGTCTTATAACCCTTAGAAATTAAAAGCTATCCATGACTAAGAGGCTCCTACCTCCGTAAAGGGAGTACAAAGCTTCTTAGGGTTCGCGAACTATTACCGGATATTTATCTATAACTTTATAGGTAAAACGGCCCCCCTATTACCACTAATAAAAAAGGACCGGCTTTTTAGGTCAGGGGCTAAAAAGGACGCCGCCTTTAAGGAGCTAAAACGACTTTTCCAGATAGAACCCGTCTTATAATAATAAAACCTATATCGTAGGACTATATTAGAGACTAACTGCTTAGGTTATACGTTAAGTAGTATCCTATCCTAGGTAAATAAGTAAGGATATCGCTATATAGTCGTGGATTACTCGTATAAGCTTACCCCGGCAAAGTATAACTACCTTCTTTACGATAAGGAGATATTAGTAATTATACGTTATATACTCGCCTAGAAGGTAAAACTAACTAGCTATAAATATTTTATAACATTATCGGACTATAAGGCGCTTAAGCACTTTATCATTAAACGGTCCTTTATTAAAAGGTAAAGCCGTTAGGCTACCGAAGTAGCCTAGTATAAGTTTATATTAGAGTATCGGCTAGGTATTAAGAACTTTATAGCGGATACGCTTTCCTATCACGAATAAGACGCCCTAAAGAATAAGTCGGATAATTAAGAATATGGATAAGTAATTTAATTAATACCTAACTCCGCGATCCCTATAACTATCCCCGAGCCGGCTATAGAAAGGATATCTATTAAGCGCGAGTTCGAAATAAATAAAGACCTTTAATAACTTTAGGATAAGACTATAGCGACTAACCCCTAGTACTAAGGGGTCCTTACCGCGATTACCGTAAGAGCTTATAGCTTTAACCTGTCTCTTAGCCTATAATTATAGATCGCGGAGTACTCTCTTAACCCCGCGGGATATATAACCTTCCGGGACCGTTTTTAGGTTCCGAGTTCCGGAGAAGACTCTCCGCTAAGGGGACGCTTAGTATAAGCGATCTATAATTCTATTATTAGCGGCTACCCGGGTAAGGAGAATATAATCGCTATAATAGCCTAATAATTCTTTTAACCGGGTATAAATAAAGATATCCGGAAGTTTATCTATAACTACGACCCGTATAATAACAGTAATTAATAAGGGAATACTAAGCAAGGACTATTAAAACCGTTACTTATACTACAGCGGATCCGTAGCTACCTTATAATAGACTTTATAACGGACCTGCCACTTACCCGTAAGGGTAAGGCTCGTTTTTTATAGGTAATTATAAACTAGCTAATAAAGTCTATAACGCTAAAAGCGATAAAGATAATAGAAGTAGAAGCGTACGGGAAACTCTTCCTAAACTATTTATTTAGATTCTATAGTATACCCCTCTTAACCGTTAATAACTAAGGCTCGGACTAGACTAATAGGTTCTAGCGATACTTTTATAAACTTATAAGGATTAAGTAGCGACTTAGTATAGTCTATTACTCTTAAACCGATAAAGGATCTAAGAGACTAAACTAAGATAGTTAAGCCTATCTCTACGCCTTTATATATTACTCCTAGAATAACTAGGGTCGCCTACTACGCGCTATATACTTATCGCTTAATAGCAGGAAGAGCTTAACGACGTAGCTAAGCCCTTTCTTTTTAAAACACGGGTTCTATATCGACCCTGTCTAAGTCCACGGCCCTTTACTTATAAACCCGGAAGAAGCCGACGCCCACGATCTACTAAGTCGCTTATAAGGGGCTATAGAATTCGTATAGGTAGCTATAGCCTTAAAGTATTTATAAAATAAAGAAACCGCGAATAAGCGGCGACTCCTAGTAGAACGCTTCGAAGTAAAAGTCCTCGCCCAGCTATCTATAGCTAACTACTCTATACCTAGGCCTTCGAAGAAGCTAAGCTAGTTATACTAAAAGTATAGGGTAATAAAAGTAATTAACTCCTATATTATTAAGTTAGACGTGCCCTCGGGGATATATCCCCGCTTCTATATCGATATCCTATAGCGAGCTAGCCGCGACCCCCTCCCCGGATAAGTCGAAACCGACCCCTAGCCCGAACTGATCCGGGATACCCTTTATACCAATAAGGAGTAGGAGGTAAAGAGCATCCTATACGTATAGAATAAGCAGTGAGGTCGCGGTATATAATACGAAGTACTAGTATACTAGGCGGGATATATAGAGCCTACTTAGGAACTACTAAACACCGTATAGAAAACTAAGGCGTTAGATAACTTTAAAGCAGAATATAGCCCCGCTAATAAGAATAACGGACCCTTACACGAATATACTATAAAGAATACGCGAGGACGAAAGGGGTTTAATACGAGGAGGGTATAACTTATAGCCCTAAGTTAATTAAGGGGGGGAATTTACTAGCCCCCCCTCCGGTTTCTAACGTGGTAGATAATGCCTTTATAGAGGACTTTAATTAACGGTATTATTACCCGAGCTACCCTTATTACTATTACTGTTATTACTAGTAATAGGATTATTACCCCCCTAAAGGGCGGCAAGAATACCCTCTAGGAGGCGTGTTATTATAACGCCCTTATCGCGAACCTCCTAGCGGAGGGCTTCTACCTTATAGCGGAGACCCTTATTATTATTAATAGGGGCGGGGGCGGGGGCGGAGGCGGCGTTAGCGGTGGTAGCGGCGGGGGCGGGGGTTACCTTAGATAGCAAGGCGTAATAGTTATTATAAGCTAACTTAAAGGCTTCGCGGAGCTAGACTAAAGTTAGCGGCGACCTAACAGAAGACTTAGGAACACTATATTAGTATTATCTAGATTGTGCCGTATAGCGCGACCCGCAGTAGCTATAAGCCAGATAAACTTAATAGCAGTGGGGGGAAGCTAAGAAGGTTAGTCGTGACTATTTAGCCTATAAATCGTAGGGAACTTACCGGGCAGTATATATAAGAGCCTATAGCGTATTTATAGCACTTAGGCTTATTACGGGCTATACCGGGCCCGGATTAGTTATAATACGTTTAGTTAATTTTATTTTAATACCCGTAATACGATTAGCATAGGGGCGGTAGAAGTTATTTTAATAGCGATTAGGAGGGTGGGCCGGGCCGCGCTATCGCTTATTAGGCGTGGTAGGCTACCGGAGGATTAGTAGGGCCCTTATAGCGAAGTATAGACTCCTATTATATACCTCTCTATTACCGGGGCGCTTACCGGTACTCGCTATTATAGCGATAGCCTCCTCGGCCACTTCCTTAATAAAGGGGGAGGGGGGCGGCGGAGGGGGGGCGGTGATATTATTCGCGGCTAGCGCCTGTTTAATAGTACCCTTACGGGCGTGACAGGCGTTATAGCAGGGGGCGGATATCTAAACATATTCTATTAGCCGTGACCTAACCGGATTAGCATAAGGACTTATTAAGAGACTTATAATAATTAAGTAAACGATTAAAAAGACCAGAATTATTAGATTAATAAAAGGTTATAAGGACGGAATCACTATGCTATAAGTTAGCGAAGAACGACACGGCTCTTAGTATAGAACTGGTAACGGAGCTTATTACTAAAACGATATTCTAGGCTTATAGGAAAAAGAACTAATTATAAATAAAAGCCCGGGCGACACTATACTTATACTATAATATTAAACTATAGAATATAATAAAAGCCTATAGAGCTGTTTGTTATATTTGTTTACGAATAAAGAAGAAGGAGTAACCGAGCTTATCTAATATAACTAGTAGGTACTCGGTGGAACACGGAGTATTCACGACCTATAGGCGAAGTTACGGCGAACGCCGCGCGACCCGAACCTGCCTAATATAAGAGAGGACGCACGCCTCCCTCGTAACGCGTTAAGATATAAGAGGAATCGGCCCTTAGTTATTACGGCCTCGGGGGGGGGGGGGGGGGGGGGGGGGGGGGGGGAAGGGGGG